>NW_028327181.1:14190666-14801333 GCF_987537825.1 Furipterus horrens | reverse complement strand
TAACTTGCTTAAGGCCACAAAGTGGTCAAGAGGTGGAGGCTGGCAGTTTCCGTCAGAGATAAAGCTGGTAGTGCCACAGGGGCGGCAGTAAGACATGTCTTAGTGCTCAGCCCATGCTGTGTCACAGGGAAGACCACCGCCAGCAGGGATTTTCTCTGTAACCAACTGTTTGAGGAACTGAGGAAATGGGAGAGTAGAGAACAATGATCAGAACTGGAGCGAATCAGAGGGCCTGGTACTTACCTTGCCCAGGACAGTGAGGCATGGCTTCGGGTCCAGTTCTGGCTGTTCCAGCTTCACCACCCCTACCCAGCCATATTCATACAAGTCCTCTTCGTCATTGTTATTACACAGGCCCAGTGGGTGCATCTAGGAAACAAAAGCGCAAGAAAACGTCAATTCGCCGGCTGCAGATATGATTGACTCACACTATGCATTTCTCAGACCTGACAGTCAAAAGTAACTTCAAAACTTAAAATTGATATGGTAGGTCAGGGGTATGTTTTTCAGCCCATCGGGAACCCCATCTGAGCACAATGAGCTGAGCACTGGGAAGAAAACAATCAGCCGCTCTAAATATATTTTATGAATGCTTTCTCACTGCTTTATAAACAGTGGTCACGCAAGGTGGACACTACCCTAAGGGATGCAGGGAAAAACTGCAGAGCACCCATGCAGATGTCAATCTGATTTGCTTGCTGTGTAATACCGTAACATTAAGTAGCAGCTGCAGATGAGAGTATCTAGGTTAGTAACCAAGACTATTTGGCTTCTAGACCTTAACCACTTATGCCAGAGGACCTGGAAACACATTCAGGAATTTATGGAGAGACCACTAGAAACATGGCAGAATCACCCATATAATTAACAGGCTGTTGAACGGCTATCCCTGGTTACTGGGAAACAGATTAAATTCTTTGAAGCTTTTTCAGACTTTGCAAAGTACAAAAATCAAAGATAGGTAGAGGAGCACTGTCAAATTTTTGCTAGTAGAAGTGCAGTCCATGGAAACCTGAAAACAACAACCCTAAGGTTTGCACTCACAGTTCTATCACTGAGTTGTATCAGGTCCTAGACTTCCTAATAACAGTCTGAGAAGATGAAATCTCATGGATAAACATAATTTATCACTATGTTAATGAGTTCTTTAAATAACTAGGAGAAATCTGTCTTTAGATTCATGGCATTTTAGAGACACATCCTAATTCCCAGAACCTGTGAATATGTTGCCTTACATGACCCAAGAGACTACAAGATGTGATAAAGTTTGTGGTGGGAAGACTATCCTGGATTAACCAGGTGGGTCCAATGTAGTCACAATGATCCTTATAAGGAAAAAAGGGAATAATGGAAACAGCAAGTAAATGGAGCAACGGGCTTTGAAGATGAAGGAGGGAGCCATGAGCCAAGAAATGTAGACAGTGGGCCTCTAGAGGTTGAAAAAGACATGAAATACATTTCCCCTTGAGCCTCCAGAGGAATGTTGCCATGTCAACCCATTTTTGACTTCTGACCTCCAGAATAGCATATTAAGAAAATAAATTTGTGTTGCTTTAAGCCACTAAATTGCAGTAATTTGTTATAGCACAAAACACAGAACTAATACATCCTTTTTAACCTCCAGACATTTACAGATGAGAACAAAAGTGCAGGATAAGTAGTTTTTCCAAGACAACACAGCCAGCAAGTGGCTGCACCCAGAGGTGACCTGGGCCTTGGCATCACAGTCCAGTGCCCTCTCACTTTAACTACTTAACTTTATTGTCCCGTCTTCCAAGAGCTGGTCATCTGACTGGGGAGGAAAGTCTAATAAATCTTTATTTAAAAAGTTGCCCACCAGCTCTAAATCCTGTGGCATTAGAGTGCAGCATGAGTTTGGGGCAGGAAGCAAGGGTTGCTAGAATGTTTGGGGAGGCTTTGTGCAGCTGCTGAACCTTGAGCTGAGCTTCAAACGAAGTTAGACTGGTTTGGTAAGGGAAAGAATGAGAGACGGCAGGCAGGCAGTCATTCCAAGCCCAGGGAGGAGAAGCCACGGGCTTGACGGGGAAGAGGAATGAAACCAGCCTGGTGAGTATGGAGGCCACAGTCTGTACCAAAAAGGAAAGAAATGGGCTAGAAAACTAAATAGGAACTTGGACACCAAGACAATAGCACAGATTCTTCAGAAGAAGAGTGGCACATTGAAAATAGGTTATTTTAGGCAGAGGGGTGGCACACCTGCTAGCAGTACTGGGCCTGGACTTGACAGGCATCAATGAGTGGAGGAGTGAAGGGTGCAGCCTAGAGAAGAGAGATCCTGGGCAATTCAATGCAACAACAAGGAGGCTGCACAAGCCCCTGAGGCAGATGAGCACAGGGTGCCACAAGGGGTGTCCAACAGCGATCTTCAGGGTGGGTGGGGGATAACCACCCCCTGGGAATTCCAATGAGGCAGAGAGCCCTGGGACATCCAATTTCTGCTTGAGTCCTCAGACTTGAAGAGTGTGCCCAAAGGACCCATGAGGGTCCTGCAGTTCTATGGATGGCATGACCTTCCTGCCAGCTGCCCCTGAAGAATTCAGCCCATTCTAGGGTTTTCGATGGTTATTAAATGAACAGCTTGAAAAGTAGGCCTCACACTGGAGAAAGGACGGGAAAGGATGATAAGCTGATCATACCAACAATTCAGTCACCTCTGACCTCCAGGAAAGGGCTCCCAGCCTGGCTCAAGTCAGCTTCCTGAAACCCCAGGTCAAGTCATGTCACACTACTGACCCTCTTCTACAGTGTTCCATGATAGTTTAGGCTTGGTTCTGTGACTTGGAGGTGTCCAGATGGAGAACTGCTTTTTGTTACTTAAGCATGTATGGGGTTTGGCCAATCATAAAGAATTGTGTTGGGGGAAGCAGAGGAATCATGCAGTGTAAGACCTTGTATTTATATCAAAGAAGCCAGACACAAAAGACCACATATTAAATGATTTCTCTGATAGGATATATTCAGAATAGACATATCCATAGAGAGAGAAAGCACATTAGTGTGTGTTGAGGCCAGGAGGAGGGGGAAATGGGTACAGGGTTTCCTTTTGGGTTGATGCAAATGTTCTGAAATCAGATGATGGTGATGGTTACAGGACACAGGAAATGTACTGTATGCCTCTGAATTGTATACTTCAATTAAAATGGTTGAAGTGGTGAATTTTATATCAGTTTTACTATAATGAAAAAGTATCCCAAGAACTTCCTCAGAAGTGACTGCCTTCAGCTAACAGGGGGGTCTACAGTGGAGGATGAGGATGATGTGGTTTCCTCCCTCCCAGAGTCTAAGCCAATTACCACAGCCCTTCTGGAAACGGTGTCCTGCAAGATGAAACAGGTTCTTATATAAGTAAACAACTTGAGAAATACTTCATAGGGATTCAGGATTTACATTTATAAATTAAAGGTCTGTAGAGGCTTAAGGTTAAAAAAAAAAAAAGGGTTTTTAACCTTTATTAAAACCAGTATTTCCTACCTTTTGATTGTAAGCCCGTTTGGTGTTTAATATGATCGCACTGTTTCATGGGACAGGCTTTGAGAAATGCATACACACGTGACGGAATAAACCTAAAGAAAATATGATTCAAATGCTGAACACCCATGACACAAAGAATAGGGGCTATGGTGAAAAGAGGTGGAGGGATAGTTGAGGGCCACCTGGGAGGGTGGGCAGGATGTGGAGAGAGGAAGAGGAGGAGGAGGATCAGAATGGGAACCAAGAGCAGGAGAAGCAGAAGGTGAAGCTGAGGGCTGGCGCTTTGCAGCCACGGTGAGGAGGAAGTCGGTCTGACCACGCCAGAGGCTTCTGCTATGAGGAGCAGAACTCAGGGCCACATTCAAGAACATGTCCCTGAATATAGAAATCCGAATGAGGTAAGCCTCAAGCACACCTGCCGGTCCCCTTGGGCTTTCAGGACTGGTGCCCTGTGCTGCACTTCACGGTGGGCCCTCTGTCCTCCCCAGAAGTCGCACCCTCCCATTCTCCTCTAAGACTCCTCTATCAAATCATCCACTGACATTGGGGTGACTCTTAGCAGCTCAAAATGCCAGCCCTGTCAAGGGTGTTCACTCCAGAACAAAGATCAAAGACTTAAAAACCAAAAGGAATTTTTCTAAAGCGCCAGTGGGTGTGATTGATTGGCACAAGTTGTTTATTTTCCCATGGAGGGCAAGGAGGCCACCAAAATCACATCTCAGAGGATCGAAAACCTACTTCACAATCTTCACCACTTCCCAGCTCCATTTCTGAGTTCCTTATCTCTTGAGTTACTTATTCCAGTTTACACCTCCAACTGCCCAAACTACTTGCCCTGTTAATGTAATCTCAGCCACATTGGAGGTGTAACTGGCCTCTTCAATCCATATGCCTAATATTTTATGATTCAGGTCTCCGTCAGCTCACCTTGAAGGCAATATCAGCTTCCGGAAATGCCTGCCACCCCAGGCCTCCAACCATTTACACCTTGGGGTTCTCTTTTCCCAAGGGCTCCAAATTATGAGCTCATCAGAATATTTTATAGGGAAGCACAAGTAGCCATAACATGAAAATATCCTTTGTGAACTGATCTGTCTCAAAGAATGGAACAGTCTAGGCAAAGGCATAAAATGCAAATGAATGTGCCAAGTCTGGGGAAAGTGAAGAAGGGGATGACATCTACTATGTTAGTGTGTTTATACATTTTATTTTATTTTATCCTTTTAGTAACCTCTTGCAAACTTGAAATATTAGATGATATAATGACTAACTAGAGCATGTAAATAAATTGCAAATTAGAACTGTAAATCAGCCACTGATGCAGAATATTATGGAATCTACAAAAGTCATATTAGTCAATGACAGGATTCCACTTAAAGTCAATGACAACCAGTCTAGTGAAGGATTAAAGAAGAAATCCATACGGGAGTTTCCACTTAGAATGATCAAAGGATTAAGACAGAACTTTGGAAAAAGTGAGAGTTCTCTAATATTTTTGGAAAAATGACTTTTGATTATCCTGTAGTTGAAGTCAAACAAAAGAAGAATGCCACATCCATACTCTTGTACAATTTTGCTGAAAATATCCCAACACTGCCCCACATGGGATTCATTCTTTATTCTCAAAAGTCAGCACAAAGCTACTATTATAATTTAACTTGTTAAATTAAAACTATCATTTCCAGTTTCATTTTTCAAGATAAAGCTCTAATCAAACCTTTCTCTCTACTATTTACTAAGAAATATTAGCCCCTAATTTAAAAAGGTCCCTAAGTCCCTTTCTGGATAACAATCACATAGATAGATAATGAGGACTTTCTACATATGGAATGTACATACTCTCCTGAAGATTCAGCTAGATATTGCTTCCACACTATCACTCCCAACCGTCGTTACATAAAAACCAACTTGTTAATTCATACATGTTGACATCACCCAATGACACACTGGCAGTGACTACATATAAGACCTGTGTGTGCTTCTGAACACCTAATCATTCAAAATGAATCTTACAATAGATGATAGTTCAATGAATGAGGTGCAAGCAGGTTGACTTTGAACTTAATGTTGCACATAAGCATTTAAAAATTATAGCTGTTTCTGAGTTTATTTTCTTAAAATATATGACTATATGCAGTTTAACTGATCAAATGTTTAAAATTTAAGAAGTTTCTGTCTCAAAATTTTTAAGGTTAAAAATGGCTGAATTGTGTGTAAGAACTCAAGAGATGTCAGAAAGAACTATTAATAAAAAACATAAAATAAATAAATAAATAAACTGGGAAATCTAGAATGGAAATTGAGAAAGACCCCACTGGGTAGAGGACATTGAAGAAAGGGAAGGACAGCCTGAAATGAGAAGAAAAGCAAAATCCTGGGACAGATCCACAGAATACCACAAGTAATTAACAAGATACAATTAAAGTGTAAGGATATAATAGAAAATATGTCCTGTGTTATACCTTTGGTCTTATGCTATCATATCAGAACAATAACTTTGGGATGCTCAAACATCTTTGCTCAAGTCAGTTGAAGGAAAATGCCCAGTGGGTTCTTTAACATGAGGTTTGCCGTTATTATGAAGTTGTGGCTCCTCCTTCTTCCTCTTGATTTTGTTCCAAAGAGTGTTTTGGGATGGAAAGAATAGGAGATTTGGAATCATGCACCTTTGTGTTTAAAACTCCTGCCTCTTATGAGGCACATCTCCTTGGGCAGATGACTCGGTTTCTGTAAGCCTTGATTTTCCCATCTATAAAAGAGGGACAATAGAATCTGACTTAACAGAGTGCTGCTGTAAGGATTCAATTATATAAAATATAAAATCACTGTAGCATAGCAGATGCTTAATCAGTAGGAAAGCCATTTCTTCCTTCACTTTCTGTGGACCTGTCACATTTGCTTGTGCTTTATGGCTTCGCCTAGAATACCCTGTCCTTAAAGACCAGTTTAAATGGCACCCCTTCCATGGAGCTTTCCTGAATGCACCAATACAGCTAGGTGCATCCACCACTATGTCCCCAAATGCATAGTTTGGTGCTAACCACAGTTCTTTCAGCCTCCCCTCTAAGATAGGCACCTGCTTCTAGAAGGATAGTGTTACTCAAGAGGTCCCCTTACAGCCCACCCAGAGCCTTGTGCCCAACAGGTGCTCACGGAATGACTGCTGGGTGAGCAGCCCTAGGCCTGGAGGCAGGCCTGCTACCCTGCCTCATGCTTTGTTTCTGGTAAGCCACTTGGATCTCCACTCAGCTCAATGAGAGACCAGAGTAAATAGGTCAAGGTTAATTAAACTACTGCATGAACTTCAAAAGATCTGGCTCTTATAGTCACTGATGATCAAGTCAACGAAGACATTCCTGGGACAAAAAAGACTTACTGGCAATGGCATAGAAGCAAAGGCTGTTCCTCCTTCGTCCTGCTGTGGAAGCACAGCAGCCACGCATGCACAGGCTCTAATGCGTCCTACATGCAGAGAATACCGCACGGCTGCCCTTTGCTCGGCAGGCCCATGACAGCACTTTATAAGGGCACTGGAGAGGGAAAAAGAATAGAGGATGTCCCCTGCTAAAATGCAAAACCTCAAAATTTCCCTCCCATATCTGATCTTGGAAGCTGCTGTCGATGCCCAAAGACAAGGAAATAAACCAAGGAAGAGGCAGGCATGGGATGCAGGGCACAGGGAATCCAACAAAGAAAAGACACAAAGGGAACTCCCAGGATGGTGGAGATGGGAAGTCCCAGGGTGATGACTATGCAACCAGCCTGCCGGGTGACCAGTCCCAATGGGACCACAAGGATCAGTGCTGCAGGAGAGCCAAATGGAAAATAAACAAACAAACAATAACCTGAGTCACTAACCAGTGGGTTTTACAGTTCTGAGAAGAGTGTTATAGCTCTGAACAAGATCATGAAATGTGGTAGTTATATAGCAAACTGAAGTGATGGGGAGGGGGAAAAATTAACTCCAGGAAAAAAAAGAGAACAAAGTTACGCCAGAATGGCAGGCCATAATCAAGGTATGGCTTGTGTGGCCCGGTTGAGCAGAGTGACAACCATAATAATGTACAGTAGTCCCTCGCTATATCACAGATCACTTATCGTGGCCTCACTGTATCGCGGGATTTTTAAAAATATTATACATAATTATTTATCATGGATTTTTCACTATATTGTGGGATTTTGCAGTACTGTATACGTATGTTGTTAAAGTTATGTAAGTTTAAGAGTGTAGAATAAATGTAAGGTTCCTACGTTGCGGGCGGGGGGGGGGGGC
The DNA here is from genome assembly GCF_987537825.1 of Furipterus horrens. NCBI lineage: Eukaryota > Metazoa > Chordata > Mammalia > Chiroptera > Furipteridae > Furipterus > Furipterus horrens. Next base: position 14,793,568 of record NW_028327181.1, on the reverse strand, counting down.
GTGTCTGGAACATAACACCCGTGATAAGGAGGGAATACTATAAACCCTGACCTAAGCAATAAATTGTGATACAACTATTATGCAAAAAGGTAGAGATGGGAAGTGGGAAGGAAGGTAAGGGGGGGAGAGGGAAAGAAGAGAACAAAATCTTCATTCTTCATAGTAGAAGCCAATTTTTTTTTTCATGGACTGAAAATATGAAGCAGCAGTATGAACATTTAGAAACCACTCACAGAAATTTAGAAATATTTATAGAGGTGACTGGTAGAAGAAACTACTAAATAATTGAAAATAGTTGCCTGAGAATAGCAATCATAAATGACAATGGGTGGAACAGAGAAATGTTCTTTTTTAATTATAAGCCATGAAGTACTCCTTGCCTTTTTATAAACATTTCCATTCATTATTCTGATTAAAAACTTTATATGTACTGCAAACAGAAGTCCCTTTCTCCAGGTGTTCCAGGAAATTCTATGGGTTCTGTGGGACAGCATTCTGTTAGGCCAAAGAGAGACTCCACAGGCTCCCTGCAAGGGACAGTGGACACTGGGAGGGTATCTATGTGGGATGGCTGCTCTGAGCCATCCAGGGTCTGGGCTGGAGACGGCTGAGAACACAGCACAGGGATGACTCAGGGAGACGCAGTGTAAGGAAGGACCAGCTGCCTTCACCACCTCCACAACCAGAAATAACTCTCAGGTAAACCAGAGTGTGATGTAGATTTGGGCAGTATGGAGATGACAGGCATAACACCCAGGGTGATTGTTCTGAGATGCCCTGATTTTCTCCCAGGTACAGACAGATCCTATAATCTCCACAAGAGGAACTGGATGTCCTACTTGCATTTCCAAATAAGGAGCTGCTGGGGCAAAATGGCTAACGAGTAGTGCATATACCTGACTACCATCAGTGCCAGGTATTGAACATCCGGTTTTATGTTGAAATACGAAGATGAACCTTCTTCAAATTTCCCTGAGCCTAAAGAGGTTGACTCTCATGGTTTCACTGTTTTCTTAATGGACAAAGAACCCATGGTAACTTCAAAGCCAAAGGACTGTGTCAGACAAGGTTAAATATCTGAAGAAACAGAGCTATGATCCCTTGAGTACGGGACATCAAGCCAAGCTTTGAAAGCAAGACCAGCTCTTTAAGAAGCTTTCAGTACAAAATCCTTGAGTTATACTGGTGCACTTTCCACATGTCTGAAAGGGCAAAACTGAAACCCGGGCTGGTGGTGCTCTTATCCAAGGTTACAATATCTCTACACCCCACTGAAAGTTTAAAATAACTTCAAAAGGGCCGCCTGCTTCTAAGTGGGTTACTGTTACACAAGGAGCCAAACACAGAACTAACAGGAGGAGAGACATTTCACTCTGTAATATTATCTCATCAAAAAATTCCTGGGGATTTAAAAGGGAAACTTCCTTCCTTTTGTCCCTTTGCCGCTGTCGGCCAGGGTAGGATGTCACTGCGGTACAGGGTTTCACATGAAACAACAGTCCCAGACCTTAAAAGGTGTGGTGGCTAGCTAGAATCAAGCCATAATTTATGTGAAGGAATGGAAAAGGATAGCTCCACCTATTTTTCTCTTGAATCATAAGGATTTTTTTTTTCTCTTCTAGGCACAATGAAACAGACAACTCTCTTTTGCTCCTTGAACAAACAGCCTGAACCTTTTTCTGGATCTTGAATCCAGAAGTACTTGAATACAGGTTTTCCCCCATCATCATAGCAATGGGGGCGGAAACTGCCCCAGACACAGCAAAAGAGCTGGCTATGGCTGCTGTTTGCTGGAAACATCCAAATGGGAATTGCCTAACGATTAAACAAGCATTTCTTTGCTGAGGGCTCTGGTTTTCAGAACACTAAGCTGGACTCTTTGACAGTGGCTGTCGCCTTTTAGAGAAAAACCGAGAACAGCTTCTATCCTACTTGGTTACTTTGTATCAAAAGAACAACTAAGACGTTGCCTGTCAGAACCCGGGTATATCATCAAGTATTTCAAATCCACCTTTTCACTTCAATCCATTCCCTGGAACTTCATTTTTGTAGGATAATTATACAAGTTAGATATGGCCCTTTGTATATATCATGTCTGACATTATAAACCTCCACTTAGAACTTCCACTTCCAATTTCAAATAGGTAAGGGGCTGTTTTTCATAAATTAATATTTTTGGAGAAAGAATCTAATAGACCATAGAAAAGTGTCTGAAAACACTAAGCAAAAGTTGATTCTAAATCCATTCTTAAAGTGACTCATATGGCTACCAGATGACAAGTATTGATCTGTGCAGAGAAATTCACTGACATAGTTTCCACTACAAATTGCAAAGAAACCTAATAAAGGATATTTGATTATTCTTGTTTTTAAAAGGTAAGGGCTGGGCGCTTACACACACCAAAGAGTTACTAAATTAAGAAGAAATATATTGGGAGGGGAGGCTAAAAGTGGAATCCTCATTCTTCCAGATTAAAAAATACAAGTCAATAAAACTACATGGTGCTGGTCTGAAACTAGAAAAATAAAACAAGTAGAAGAGAAAGTTCAAAAATACATTTAAATTGTTGTAAGATCTTACTATGACACAAACCAGTACTAACATATGGATAAAGGATCATATAATAAATTCTGCTGGGACAGGTGGTTAGCAACGTAGAGAAAGTTCAGTTGGGCCATCTCTAAGTTGTTCTGAGAAATGATAAGGCAACATGAGTTAGGAGATTCCTGTAGGCCAATTATCATGCTAGATAGCAAAAAAGGGTACAGAAAGAATAGTGTTTTTAAAACGTCTCCATATGATCAATAACAAATGAATGGCACACACATATAAACAGTTTATAGTAAGGAAACAGAGACGCCATCAACCTTGTGGCTGATTAAGTGCACAGCAAGACCAGCAAAGTAAACCAACTGCTAAACCCCACTGAGGGAGGGCTGCAGGGACAGATGCATGTGAACACACCTGGCCAGGCTGCAAACAGGCTCAATTTGGGTAAAACTGGTCTGGCAACACACAACAAAGCCCATGATCCTTATGTCCTTCTTTTTCCCATAACTCCATTTTTAGAATAGATCCTGAGGAAGTAATCTAAAACAAAGAAGAAACTTTATATGACGAAATCTTAAGTAGTCCTCCAAACCATGAAAATTTTGAAAGAAAAACGCCAGGCTATATATAATCGAGAGAAAAAAAATACACAATTTATGGAATATATAATCACAAGAAGACAATAACAGAGATATCACTGCATAACCTAAAATATACGTATGTGCATATGCTAACACAAGAGGTGATTAAAATTTGAAGCTAACCAGTGCGTTTTCCCTACAAATCAGCTCTATGTATAACATAATTTAAAAGTAACAAATGGCAGTGCTAGGTGGTAACATACATCCTCAAACAGATATGCTCCTTTTCCACAACATATCTCTAATGGGCTGTCCACCAGGGCTCAGCACACCATCAAGAAAGCTCTCTGTGTGAGCTAGAAAGCCTGGCACCATGAACATGTGCTAGATGCCACAGCAAGTACAGGCTTCCTGCAAGCGCCCGGCAAGCAAACACAAGTGAAAGGTTTAAATCAGCATAGGGTGGAATCAACAATAAATACTATTTTAATTGATGACAGCAGTTTAGCTCTGGTTACCCTAACACCTTGACTTGCTCAAGAGGACCACTTGATCACAGAAATACTTTATGAAGTTACAGCATAATTTCGTTTCATTTCTTCCACACACACAAAATGGACAGATAAAAACACTCAAAATAGAAAGCTAAAAAATCCTTTCACCATATGCCTGAAAATACACATCCTCAAATATTACAATGAAGTACAAGTCAAGGGTTCTTCATAACATAAAGACAATGGCTCTTGTTGAGATTTGAGAATTTCTTACAAGAAATGGATCAAATAAGCCCAGCCTGCTCTAATCTTGAGCAGTTTCCTAAAAGCAAAGGAAAGTAGGTTTATTACTGCCCAATCAAGATTCTAAACTCATGTTTATTTGGAAAATTTATTTAATTGGAAAAACACAGAAAGTAAAACAGGAGGAATAATCCAACATTTGCCAAGCAATTGTTCTGAGAATAAGATTCTTACCACAGTGTTAAGAGCAGGTACTTCCGTATCCAGCCTCAAAGCAGAGCCTGTCATTCTGTGCTGACACCATTCTGGAACTGTGGCAGGGCCTCACTGTGTCGGACAGGGGCTTTAAGCCACTGGCTAGGGTGGATCCCCACACTGCCACTTAACTTCTGTGTGGTCTTGGAAGAGTCACGTAACCTCCGAGCCGTGTTTCCCCATCTGAAGGATGGAGCTGATCCTGCCTACCACGCACACAGACTGGAGGATTAATTACCAACTGGGCCCATGTGACTGGCATGTGGAAAGTGGGGCAACAGACAGGCTACCAAAGTAACCAAAGGAAAAAAATAGATCAACTGGACTTCCACCAAAATGAAAAACTTTAGTGCTGCAAGAGTCTCACCATTAAGAAAGTGAAAAGACAACCCACAGAATGAAAAGGAAATATGTGCAACTCATATATCTGATAAGGAACTCGGATATAGAAATAATACTTATAAGTCAATAATACAAAGACAAATTATCCAATTAAAAAATGGGCCAAGGATTTGAACAGATATTTCCCCAAGAAAGATAAGCAAATGCAAATAAGCACATGAAAAGCTGCTCAACATCAATAGCTATCAAGGAAATGCAAATCAAAACCACAGTGAGCTACCACTTCATACCACTAGGACAGCTGTAATCAAAAGGACAGAAGAATAAGTGTTGTTTAGGATGTGGATAAATTAGAACCTCCATACACTGCTGGCGGGAATGTAGAATGGTGCCTCTGTTTTGAAACAGTCTCGTAGCTCCTCAAATGATCAAACATAAAGTTACCATCTGACATAGCAATCTCACTCCTAACTATATATCTAAGAGAAATAAAACCATGTCTAAACAAAAACTTGTACAGAAGTGTTTACAGTAATATTATTCATAATAGCCTAAAAGTAGAAATAACACAAACATCCATCAATGGGGTGAATGGGTAAACAAAATGTGGTAGTCATACAATAGAATGTTATTTGGCCATAAAAAGGAACAGAGTACTGATACATGCTATAACATGGATAAACCCTGAAAACATTATGCTGAGTGAAAGAAGCCAGTGACGAACAGCCACATCTTAAACTACTCTATTCATATGAAAGTCCAGAATAGGGAAATCGATAGAGATGAAAAATCTAGATTAGTGATTGCGTAAGGCTGGAGTATGGAGGAATGGGAGGATAGGTGATAGGGGAACTCAAGAGTTAAAGATTTTAGCTTTAGTCATAGCTGATAGGCTTAACCGATTAATGCATGTGGAAAGTTGTTATTCCAGGAACTGGAATGTATGACTCTGTGATTCCAGGAGCAATTTGATCTTTGTGCATCAGGGTATCTGCAAAGATAGAGATAGTATCTGAGCAATTGTGTTCCAGGGAGAGAACAGGTAAAGAAGTACTAGGAAAATTGTCCCCGGACTGCACCTCTTATCTAATTAACCTTTTTTCCAAACCCCTTACCTACCCTTTATTCTCCTTGTAAAAAGGTCAGCTTGAGATGAGATGTTAAGACGGTTTTTGTGGGTACAACCTGCTGCCTTCTCAGATTGCTGGCACCTGAATAAAGTGCCCATACAGATTCAATCCTTGTCTCTACTTACTGTTTCTGGAAGTGACAGGCAGCACCAACACTGAATTTTCCGGTTTCACAGAGAGGTGGGAACTCAAAGGCATGACGTTTCTTTCTGAGATGATTTAATTGTTTTAAAATTGATTGTGGTGATGGTGTACAACTCTGTGAACATACTAAAAACAACTGAATTGTACACTTCATATAGGTGAAATGTATGGTATATGAATATCTCAATAAAGCTGTTACATTTATGCAAGTAAAAGGGAAGTAGGGAAAAAAGGAAAAAAATAGGCCAAAATTCTAATTATCATCTGGCATTGCGTGATGAAAAGAACACAGACCTGAGGTTCAGTTTCTTCATCCATGAAATAGAGACTGTACCACCTGAGTGAGATGGCACAAGTCAATGTACTTAATAACTTAGGATTCCAAGATGTGGGGGTAAGAAGGGTCGATTAGGGCAGACAGCCTAAGAGGGAAAGGGCTCTACTGGGTGCCCAAGGCAACCACGAATAGAGTAAAAACAGGAGGATCAGTGAAAGGGAAGTGAGGTGAAAACCGAAATACCCACATTTGACATCCCCAAGACCGTGTAATCAAGCAAGAAACCCATCACAGTGAAGGCATGAAAGCAGGGCAGTGATCATCTAGAGGGAAGAACTGTCAGGGAGGGAAAGGCACCTTGGGTTCCTTGAGGACTCCCGAGCTACACCCAGAGGCCACAGATTCACCCCATTCCATCCCCACTTCTCTGTAATTGCCCTGGTGAGTTTCCAAACCAGAGCACTTCAGGAAGGGACACTTGATGAAAATCGCCTGATTAAATATTCCTGCATAGTCTGTTAATAGCAGGGGAAGGCGGGGGGAGAGGGAGGAAAGAAAACCACAGGCTCAAGCGTTAAAAGCAATAAATTATATGCCCGGCTTTGCCACCCTGCATGACCTTGGGCTAGTCGCATAAGGGCCCCATTCTCTCTGATCCTGAGAGCAAGGGGAATGCCTGCCACCTGCCTACCCCATGGGGGTTTAGGGAGGATTAATGAGATAATGTCTGAGCTCTGCTTCGGGCTCCTTGGAGACAGTCACTATATATCAGGAATTATTAGCACAAGCTAGGACAGTTTCTTGCCCATTCCTCACCTCATTAAGCTACCTATGCTTCATTATGTCTGCGCTAAAAGTTCTCACTCAAAGAACGGTGGGCTGGGGAGGCCACAACCAAAGCTGGGTCTGCCCTGGCCGATCTTCTTATAGCTACTCCTTAAATCACACTTGTCAATAAGAGGGCACCTTGAAAATTTAGCAAAGTGCCTGACATTTGATACCAGAGATGAATGACTAAAAAGGCCCTCTGGACTTTTTGTTTTTAATTGAGATCTTTTGCTTTGTATGACCATTCCCACCCCCGACATTCTAGGGCACTTAGGAAGGCGGAGGTACACAGGGGACAAACTCCTGGACTCTTCAACTGCCCAGTTCTTAGGTGTCAGACTGATGGACAGGTTTTTGCTGTGTCTAATTTCAAAGAAACCAGGTGGCTCTTAGTTCACCTACAAAGAAACCTATATTTATGTTGTTTCTAAGGAAGGCAAGGCCATGTTAGTGAATGTGTATAATAGACACAAAAACCATACTCGATGGGGGTCTTCATCTTCAAGGGTCTTTATTCAGCTGGATGAATTTGACATTTATTCCTAGAAAGCTTACTAGCCTTGCTATGTACCAGGAGAGAAGTCAGAAAAGGCATCCCAAGAGTTTCAAGTCAAAAGATGAGACTGTGGACCTGCAGGCCTGAGGGGAGAGGGCAACAGCTCGGACATGCTACCCTCACACGTATCCACATGGGCCACCAGGCAAAGGTTTGGATGGCTGTGATCCTCAATGAACAGGAAAGGACTTGGAGAAAGGTGAGATTATGAGGTGCACTTCAAGGCCGTCTCCCTCTTGCCGCCCCATCCCATGTGGGAGGCTGTCATGAGACAGTTTCTCATCACCTCCCAGGTTCTGACGAGGAGGAGGCTTTCTGTCCTGCTCCCCTCAGAAGAGCTTAGCCATAATCTAGGACTGACTCCTTGGCAACCGGGTATCCCACAATTCACACTGCAGTTATCCGGCCCCTTCTGTCTCAGCGTCAGATGTTCTTGGTGTGTGGGACAAAGACCATGGGGAGCTGGCCCCTGTGGCTACTCTTCCTTTTACTTCTATGTAAGTAATAAGTTGTCTGAATCTGAAAGTGGCTCACTGTACCTTTACCAGTTGAATCGGTCAGGCCCTGGCCTTGGCCTTAGCTTGCCATGTCATGTGTGCTTTACTAAAGGGCGTGTCTACTTCTTATTTTGATTACATCAAAGCCTTAGGTCAAGAGGACTCCTCAGGGCCTGTCAGAAGAGAAGGCAGGGTAATAATGAACAAAGCCTTAGGCCATACAGATCAATGGCTCCTCCTAGCACCGATGAATTCTTTCCATCTGTTTTATCATCAACACATAAGGATTCCAATGCTGACATTACAAGGTTGTTGTGAAGATTAGAGATAACACACGTTGAACTTCCAGAGCAACGCCTGGCACTAAAAATCAGAGATAATAATAACCACTAATATTTTTGTGCTTGCTGTGTTCTATGCACTATTTTACTAAGTTTCATAGGTGTTAACTCATTTGATCCTGACAACCTTTAAGGTAGGTATTCTTAGTATTCTTGTTTGATACAGGAGGAACCCAAGACAGAGGAGGTTCAGTGACTTGCTCAAGGTCACAGAGAAGTAAGTAGCAGAGCTGGGATTTAGACCCAAGAAACCTGGGCTCTTTACCACCCTGCCACAGCAGACATCAAATACAGGGTGGGGCAAAAAGAGTTTTATAGTTCATTGTTCATATGAAAAATAATACAATATTAATAATATAAGAATAAACTGTGTTTCGCATACTCAAAACTGTAAACCTACTTTTGCTCCACCCTGTTACTTTCTTGCTGCTGAAAAGAAAGTAACATGTTTTATCTAACCAAGTGCTAATTATTGGGTTGAGCCTAAGTAAAAACAAAAACAAAAACAAAAAAACCATGAGACAAAGAGAAGGGCTGGCAGGCATCTAAATAAGAAGAAACTCTAGAAGTGATGGGTGACCCAGTGTGAGGGTGGCAGTATATATACACCAAGTTCACAGTTAAGGAAAAGCCCAGACTAAGCTTCATGACCCCTGCCTCCACAGGTCAAAGGACATAATTTTAGGACTATGCAAGTGTCCATAACACACTTAGCCAAACGCTGGACCAATTAAGATAAGATGCAGCAAGGAAAATGAAAATACCAAATTCAAGATCATGTCACATTTTTCAAGGAAAAAAAAAGGAGGAAAATACTATTTTATAAGCTAATTCACAAATGTCCAAGTATATGATCTATAATTTTGTATATTAATCCCTCAATATCTTAAGAAAGCATAAACTTGATGTCTTTATGACATAATAAATCCACTCCTAGAAGCCCCATCTTCAAGCATACTCTACCTATTCTACAAATCAGTGATCTTCCTAATATGTCTCCTGTCTGCTTTCAGGTATTTTTCCCCCAAAGCCCTGACTGACAAAAGCCTAGTTCCTATCGCGCAAAGCTCTTAGGTCCTTGTTTAACTGAAGGAGAAAGATGTAAAAAATTAAGTGTTTGAAATTCAAGAGGGTACCAAAAGGTACTTTGGAAAGAAGCCAATTAATGTATATCAATTTTCCTAACCAGAATAAAGTAATATATAATAAGAAGTAGTAAGTGTACTTAACTTGTTCTAGCAACACAATAATAAAGTAAAATAGGTCCTGATCGGTGTGGCTCAGTTGACTGGGCATCACCTGCAAACTAAAGGTCATTGGTTCTACTCCTGGTCAGGGCACATGTCTGGGTTGCAACTTTGGCCCCCAGTCATAGAGCATATGGGAGAAAACCAATCAATGTTTCTCTCTCTCTCTTTCTCCCTCCCTTTCCCTCTCTCTTAAAATAAATAAATAAAATCTTAAAAATAAATAAATAAATAAAGGAAATAGGTCTTTTCTCTTCTTAAAGCTGGGAGGCGGCCAAAGAAATAGAAAATATACCAGGTGTTTAGTTAGTCTGCTGGTGCCAGAGGACAACCAACCAATCTTTCCACCTCCTCCATCAGGATGCAGCTGACCCTGACCCAGAAGCCAGGAAACAACTCACAGCGCTGGCATAAAAGATCACCCACCAAAATAGAAGCCCCAGCAAGAGATCTATAACTTACACCTTAGCTTAGAGAACCAACTCCAGATCACTAGGGACATCTGCTTAGCTGATTTACCACCCTCAGGAGAGGTGGACAGAACGTGGGCTCTGGGTCACAGTCTTTTACAGCTGTGGCCTTGAGCCTGTCATTCAGCCCCTCGGTGGCTCAAGGTTCTTCATTTACAAAACATACGAAGAAACAGCCCAACTTGTACAAATTCCAATGCAGTATGTAACAGAAGGTGCCCACTCGAACGCAGGTCCCCTGCCCACTCAATGGGACTAAATTTGGGGCTGCCTAAGAGCAAACCTTTTAACTGGGATGTAAGCAATAACATATTGTCTTAGTATTTAGGATTAAAGCTTGCAATGAAGTAAAACTGTAGACAGAGAAAAAAAAAAAAGACTACCTTAAAATTGTTACTTATTTGTAGATTATTTGTCTTCTCTCTTTCGGTAGTTTTGGAGATTTTTGCTTTATCCCTTTGTTGGGTTATTTCACTGCAAAATGTCTGGGGTAGGCTCCTGGATTTATTTTAATCCATTTTGTTAAGCAAAGCACTCAGAGAACAAACTGGTGGTTGCCAGAGACCAGGGGTGGAAGAAATGGGTGAAAGGGGTCAAAGGTAAAAAATAAATAATAATGATTTATTACTGATCAACACCAGAAAGAAAAAAAAAAGCTCAAATCACTTCAGAGATTCAAAAACAGCTTTTCATCAGTTTGTTTCATTTCACCTTATTAAAACCTGATTTGATTTAGTCAATTTTGAAAAAAGGGATACATTGTTACTATACATTAAGTATGTTGATACATGTAGCAAAATCATTTAAAATGTTCTAACTTCAAAAATTTAATTCAGAAAAATGATGATCTCTTGTTGCCCCCCCACGAACCAAAAATGAATGGGCTTTTAATTCACAAATACATGATGACCTGGTGGAGAAAAAGGGACTTTCCTTTTCTGATTCATATCTAGCTCAGAACTGGGCCATGGACAACCCAATATGAGACAGTAACCCAATAATGGCCATGGAAAACCCAATAAAAGACAATGCCTTCTCTAGGCAGCTAGTATGAACATGCTTCTTCTGTTTCATAAACCCTAATTTTGGTAGACTACAATAAAGACTAAAACCTAGAGCAGAGCCCTTGGGATGTCTCAGCATTCAGTCAGAGGGAATGCACATGCTGAGACACAGAAGAGCCCTCCTTGCCTTGCCCTTCCAAAAGGATACTCACAGTATAAGCCACTGAACATAAAGTGACTTACATTGATGCACTTGAACTAAGAGCAGTCCCTTACCTGTAACACGGTTTTATGCTTGCAGACCCAAAGAATTTACAAACTAAATTCCAGTCAGAGACCAGCAGCCATAACAGAGGACATCCTTAAGGGCAGAGGCTGCAACACGGCTCATTCCTTCATGCAGGAGCTTTTCTGGCTGCAGCTGTCCTCCCCTCGCGCACCTCCCCAAAATACAGGCACGTATCTTCACACTTACACGCTAATCCATCTGCACTTGACCATGTAAATATGCACCGCTAACAGCACACGTAGCACGCCACACATAAATATGGAATAAATGATAACACACTGCTTCTAGATTCTATCAGGGCATGCTGCCCAGCCACAGCAGCACCAGTACAAGAGTCGGTACAACAGCCAAAGTTGGAGCTTTTCCCTCTCAGTGAAAAACAAGTGGCTGCTTGTGTCTTTTAGGGGAGATGAACCAGAGGACGTAACACCACGGCCTGAGACGTGTCTGTACCACAGACAATTCCATCACACCCCTCTGCACTCCGAGCCTACTTTATAAGGTCAGAAGTTATGGAGAAGTTAGAGGCTGGAGCTTACAGAGGGTCAGAGGTTATGGGAAGAGCGGTGCTGCCCACTAGTACCTTCTGCAATGACGGTGGTGTTCTAGTTCCGCCAAAAACCACATGTGGCCACTAAAACTGGGACTGAATTTTAAGTTTTACTTAATTGTAATTAATTTAAATGTAAGCAGCCACATCTGGCTAGTGACTGCTATGTTAACTGTAGGCTCTGAAATATCTTATATCCCTACAATCTCAACACGTTGTGTGTGGGTGTTTTGTGCTGACACATCATGGGGGGAGCAGGAGATTTTTAAAAATATGTGTGTGAATTTTGTCATTACGCAAAATCACTATAAATTAAAAACTACTTTGAATTTTCTTTATGAAACTTTGATTTTCTTACCTTAGAATGTATTTTTCATCGTTATTATTAAAGATAAAGGCACTCTATAAACTTTGCGAAAAACAAAATTTTATGTGTCCTACACACAATGTGTCAAGAAAGGAAAAAAAGTCTAAACATAGTCATACCCTGTCCTCCTCAAATTATTTAAAAGAATCAAATTAAAGTTGGGACCTGCTCAAACCTAGAAGATAAAAAAAATGTGTTTGATGCTACAGGTTACAGAGGAAATGTTGTTTTAGAGAGATTTTGTTTTAAGAGCACCATGCAGTGCAGAACAAAATAAAACATGGCAGGAAACCAGCAATGGAGGTGGTCTGGGGTCAGAGACCAGTGGGTGGTCAGGTGACACAGGAAATTGGAGATAACAAGAGTCAGAGGCTCTGGCTACCACTAATTTCACTGTGTAGTCTTGAGTAAAGAATTTTTCTCTCTGGACCTCAATTTCTCAACAATACATAAGATTTAACAACCTGCCCCATGTAATTCACAGAAAAGGTAAAGAACACTAAAGAGTATCAAACGCTATCTGAAAGCAAGATGTCATCACAAGCCCTGGCTGGTGTTGCTCAATGGATTGAGCACCAGCCTGCAAACCAAAGGGTCACCTGTTTGATTCCCAGTCAGGGTACACGCCTGGGTTGTGGGCCACGTCCCCAGTTGGGGGTGCACAAGAGTCAACCACACATTGATATTTCTCTCCCTTTCTCCCCCCCTTCCTTTCTCTCTAAAAATAAATAAATAAAATCTTTAAAAATATATATGTCTTCATAAACTCTCCTAAATCTCTTGAAATTCTTAATGCCCCATTTCCTGGCCCAGCCCATTCTTTGTGATCTACTTATAGCTTCATCACCTCTGTGTGATCTTTCCAAAACCTTTCAGCTCATTGTCACTGGTTCCACCTCTGCACACCTACCTGGTTTGGACTCTTCTAAGCTTAACTATTGCATATGTATTCTCTCCCTATTTGGAAAGAGGGCGGGGAGGGAGGTGTCAATCACTGGCTCAGGATCAAATGAGATAATGCATGTCAAATGACAAACTCTTACATCACAAAAAATAGACGCAACATTATAAAGTGAAGGGAGACAATGCACTCAAGTGACTCATAAGGCCAAAGCCAAGGATGATATTCTCTTCTATACTTAGAATGACTGGGAACAGCCACAGAAAAGGAGCAGATGGGAAATCCTAACCATGGACTCATAACTCAACACTCTCAAGAAGTGGTGGGAAGAATGATATGAAATGGCCAGTGCTTAACTTTTATTTGCAAAAATGGCACTTGCATAAAGTTCTAATATTTATTATGGCAATAAGATGCTATCAAAGGATTCATGGACATAGACAACAGTGTGGTGATTGCAGGGGGTGCTATAAGGGGTATAAATGGTAATGGGGAAAATACAATAAAAAAATAAAATAAGCTAAAAAAAAAAGGCTATCAGTTCTAGACAAAACAATGCACCTTGGTGAATGGGTTACATCAGCCATAGAAAAGCATCATCTTATCTGAGAGAGTTCCACTCAGGTCAGAGGTGTATTTCCATCCTGAACTATACCGCTCCCTTCAGGAAAGGGAGAGGAGGCAGCAGCTGAGGGGTACGACAGTCAAAGGGCAAAGCATTCACCCACCTGCCTCATTCAAAGCTAAGGTGGTAACTACCTACATGGGGATCCTCGGAGCTGCTGGGCCAGAGACTAGTGCACACTAGGAAGGCTTCCTTCTTCCTTCAAGAACAGCTTGTATTTTCTTGTTTCTGAACTTTACCTTTACAACAAAACCACAATTCTCATCCCAATGGTGGCCAAGACAAATTTGAGAAGCAGCTCAACTCTCCCTTGGGAAGGATAGGACAGTGAGTACACAAAAGGTTATTTTCACAAGCACTTGTGATCGGTGAGAAATCCCTCTGAGAGAGGAAGGTGCTCTCCTCTAGAGCTTGGCCTCCAGCTACTGCATTCTCCTGTTGATGAAGCTGGTGCTCACTTCGCCAGTTTCCAGAGTACCACTTCATCCTTGGCTGTGAGATGCAAGGACAAAATGTACCAGATGCAATTCATTCAGTTTTGAACACAGAGTAACTTGTTGACCTTGAGCTAAGAGAGAAGCCAAACTGGGAAATATGCCAAATGGAGGAAACTGGATGAATTGGTACCCAAGGAGGGTAGGAGAACCAAAGGCAGCGAGTCACATGCCTGAGGCTCCTTGTGCCCTCTGTGCCTCTCAATGGCCATTCTTATATCCTCTCCCCCGTGAATGGCAACCACTGTAGGGCGAACAGTCATTATAACTCTTACTGTGGGTCATTTCTGCCATATTCTCTGTGAGGTGTGCAAGACAGAGATTACTGCCCCTGTGTGATGAGAAGGAGCCTGGGCTCAGGAGGTCACACACCCAAAGTCACCTGGACCTGCATTCAAACTACCCACTCTTCCATCCCATGCCTGCATTATGCCATATACTTTTCTCATTAGGAAAAATAAATGACTTTTAAATCATTCTCTGGATTTGAGGGAGACAAAAGGAAAACTAACTGTTTTATCCATCGCTAAATCTATCAATCACTGACTTATGGCCTGCCTAGTAACCACTCAAATAGTTGTTGATGGATCAACTGGTTAGAACGTTTCAGCAAAGACAAAACTCATTCTAGTGAATTGTAACCTCAGCTCTTATTAACAACTAGACAGAAGAGTCTTTCACTTTTCAAAGCATCCTTCTTGACTGCACCCACCGCCCTGATTCTCCATACTCCCAAACTGAGCACAACAAACATCTGTTCCACCTGTAAACAAGGCACAGTCTCAGGGGATGCAGTGTATCATACAATCTCCCCAGACACAATGCAACAGACCAACTCTCAGAAAGACTGAGCATTATTATCTAATCAGAAAGCAATTTTTAAGTTTATAAACTCAATAAACTACTGAGCACTCTTTGGGTGACACATAAGGTGACTGGTGCTGTGAGTGACACAGTGAAGTGTCAGATCAAGGCTCCCACTCTGGAGTGGCTCCAGGTGATTATTATCAGCTTGGAATTTTCAAACTGTGAGCCTTCTCTTAAAACCAGTGCCACCAAAGCAAAATCTCAGAACTATAAAGAACCTTGACAAAGAATTTGGAAAGCACTGTCCTGGCTCCAAATCATAAGCCTAGGGTTGTAATAACCCCAAAGATGGTACATGTAAATATACACTATTCTATAATTTAACTTCTAAATGCAGGCAGCCTTGAACAAAAAGCCCCGTGTTCTGCACAAGATGTACATAACCTTCTAGACCTAATTTAAATCTACGTTCTTAACAAACTGGAAGGGGGAAGGGCCAGCCAAGACTCCTGGTGCCTCTGGACCCCACTTTGCCGCTAAGACCCTAAAGCTGAAGACATTTTGGGGTGGAATGAAGTCGTAGCTATTAGGCCCCATTTTCCTCCAGAATTGACCTGGCCTGATTCCAAAGCCCTCTGGGACTCTTATACCCCAGGCCTGAAGGGATGGAGCCCCTCCCTCCTCTACAGGAGGACTCCATGCCCAGGGAGGTCTCAAGAAGCAGGTATGCCTCACTCAGTTCTCAGCTCTCTCTGACATAAAGTTAGAGAAGGAAAGTGTGAAGCCTTCCACACTAACCTCACATACTGCTCTGGGCAATTATCATATTTTTTGCTCCATAAGACGCACCTTTTTCCCCCCAAAATGGGGGGGCGGGGGTGTCTATGCGTCTTATGGAGCGACTATTGCATCACAGACCATGATGTGTATTACCTAACCTGTCAGCGGTACTGACAGCTGTTAGAAGAGGGAGCGGTGAGCCCAAGCGAAACCCCTGGGGATGCTTAAATGTCCCACTTTACTGCTGAATCTGAGGGCATTTGGTCAGTATGAAGATAGCGAAGAAAGTGATATCGGGAATCATGAGCAACTGAGCTTCATACATTTCTGGGGTCCCCAGAAAACTAGAAGAGTACTTGAACCTTAAGGTCTTTCCTCATTTGTTAATGACAGTGATGATGGTTCTTAATATCGCTGTTGACTGCTATTTACTTTACATGGTTGAAATATTATTTTGTTATACTTTATTAAATATTTTAGTACACCATTTGGTTCAGAATATTTTTTTCTTGTTTTCCTCCTCTAAACCTAGGTGTGTCTTATGGTCAGGTGCATCTTATAGTGTGAAAAATACGGTAACTGATTTTTTTGCTAAGCTCAAGGTTCAAGAAGCTAGCAAGGTGACTTTGAAGGACTGAAAGGCCCCCTGCATTGTAGATACACCTCTTAGGAGAAAAGACAAAACTAGCTTCCTCAGATTCCCCATGCTGCACCCTCGGTCACACAGAAAGCACCAGCCACCAGAGCAGGGAAGGAAAGAAGAATCAGGAGGTCCCTTTGTTTCTATGAAGCTAAGGGTTTTATCCAATGTGGCTGCTGCTTAAAAAAGAAAAAAAAAAAAAAAAATCAAGAAAATAGAAATGTTCCTCAGAAAATCTGAAAAATGCCATCGGACACTTACATCTAACGGGAACGTCTGCAGTTATTATTAGCAGGAACTATCCATCGCCCCTCCCTACCTTATCTGTACTATATATCCATCAAGTCCCTTCTATTCAGGGGTAGGCCTTGCACATCACTTACCAGCTCAGTTCCATCCCAGAAAGCGGCCTGCAAAGAAGACACTCCCTCTTTGAAGGCACTGTTTGCCAGCCAGGCATCCCTGTCTCTAGCCATCTCTGTGATCTACAAGTGGACAGAGCTTCCTCCCATCAGCTGGCTGGGTCAATGTGCTCTTCCTGTCCTAGGGATAAAGACAGAATGTGCACTCCCATCCTGCCCACCCTGTGGAACCTCAGCAAGCCACATTTAGTACCGGAAGTCCTTTCTATAAACCAATGCTTCAGTAAAATGCTAATATAAAAGACGGACAAAAAGCAGGGCCACTCTGGGTGAAGAGGACCTGAAGCTACTCCTTTAGCTTCCTTGCTCCTGGCAGGAACCCCGAGGCAGCTCCACAAAACATGACCTGAAAACCATCCATGGTACTTGGTGCTTCCCCAAGTGCATGCCACGAACCACTGCCAATCCACAGAGGATTCTAGGTGGTACACAGGTGGACTTTAAAAAATAATAGACATCAATTCATTTCATTGAATTAGAAAAGATAACCAGCCCAAATTATTGATAAAATTTCAATCAAAAAACACCCTTTTCATCAAATCTAAAATACCATCAACCATAACATTTTTTGAGTGGACAAGGAAAAAATTAAACTAGGATGTGCTACGGATTTTAAGACATTCCAATTTCAGCGATGATAAGATACAAAAGAAGAAAAGCATCTAAGAATCAATAAAATAAGTTATTTCTGTTTTTAGAATTGTAGTAACTTTAAAGAAAAAGAAATGATGACTAAATAGGTGGCACTCAGATATGGCAGACAGTGGGCCAGTGTCCTAAGAATGACTAAATAACGTGTTGGGCCATGCCCTGCTCTAAGGGCTTTATATACATGGACATAATTAACCTTAAAAACAACTCTGCAATGTAGTGCACAAGCATTCTCATTTTCAGAGCAGTACACTGCAGTATGGTGAGAGAGGGTGACCTGCCCAATGTCACACAAGGAAGTACCAAGGCAAGAATCTCAGCCCAGCACAAGGCATGTAGTTCTCAGCTTCTGGCTCTTCTGAAGCCTCTCTAGAGACCTCCAGCTAGGACCATGGAAAACTGCCAATATTCAAGCATTTCTGATTTGCAAAAATGGCAAATTCATAGGTTCCAACCTAACAGACGTATGTGCCGTTTGTTAAATGGTTGATTAATGATTGACACGTGCCCGGCTGGAGAGAAAAAGATCCTTTCAGGATATAGAGGAACCTCGGTCACCAACGGCAGGCACATCACTAACCTCAATCCAAGATCTGAAACTTCTGAAATATTCTAGAATGTCTATCCAAAGCCCCCTTCATTTTCTTCACTCAGATTCCAGCCTCCAGAATCAATGAAGGTCAGGAATACTTTTAGCAGAAAGGTGTAAAATGAAGAAATATAAGCACACTCTTTTCCTAAACTTCAGCGTTGACCCTCCAGCAATTTTAAAGCAACCTTAAGAGACAACTAATAATTCTCCAGATTGATCTTTCACAGGCTGTGGCCTCACCCCTGTCAAGCTGTGGCTGAGCTAGTGGCTGGAGGGCAAAGCCATAACCCAGAGTTGGCCAAGTACTCCTCCAGATGAATGATTTGGAAGAATGATTTGGGTTAAGGACACAGAGTATCAGGGGTTATGGCTAGGGTCAGTTTCTAAAAATAATTATGCACTAATCAGCCCAAGAAGCAGGAACCTCCACCCACCATGCCTTGCCTGTCAGCACCTGCACACAAGGCCACACGCTGCCCAGCGCTGCCCGCGCCCTTTACACCCTGGTCTAATCCACGCACTCTAAGATGAATGGGGCCCCTGGAGTTGTGCAACATGCTGGCCCCCCTCCTGCATGTATGTAGAGAAGTATCTCAGGTTTCTAATAACACTGGGCAAATGCCCAAAGAAGATCTGAAGTTAAGCAGAAACCTGATACACACTTAATGTGATCATCTGGGAGGAAGACAAGGAAAAAAACCTGGATCTTATTTTAGGAAAATGCTACCTTATTCTGACATTTAATTCACAATACCTAATAGTCAAGAACTTTGTGTGCGTTAATACTCCTGGTTCTAAGACCAGCAGACCTTGACGTAGAAAACTCTTATGTTTATTTCTTTGTAACTTCTGAAGCTCATGCTCATTACTAATATAACTCCATTAACTCTTAATTCCAAAGATGTTTTAAATACACACATTCTCAAACATTATTTTTTTTAATAATCAAAGCTCTGCACAAGAAAAAATTAACTCAAGCTCAGAAGATTATCTTCCTAAACATTATGTTCCCAATAGAAGTAAACTGCTCTTTCCCCTTAAGCAAAATAGAACATAACTATGCAGTGCCTTTTGTATTTGGTTTCCAAAATGTGAATGGGGACACTTTTCTGAAGTCGCAAATACACAAAAGAACCAAATAAAAGTGCAAAAAATCATAGAAATGAAAAACCTCTCTCTGCTGAAAGGAATTGTTCATTGTTGATAAAGGGAGGTTCAAACATATTTTAAATATTTTTAAACAAAGGCCTAGCTGATGTCCTTTAATCCATCCATCCAGCTCAGCTTTCTGCCCAGGCAGCTGCTGCAGCAGAGCACCCATACAGAAGGGAGGGCCAGAGGCATTTCCTCAGCGCCCCACATTCCTGGGGGACACGGGACTTAGCAAAGTTAACAGCAATTTTCAACCTCCAATGCAAGTACAACAACATTTTCATAAAAGTTTTACAAGGACATCCTGGCAAGAACCAAACGACCACGAAGGGTAATGTTTCGGGGCCCTGAGCATTCCAGCAGCTCGCTTTTCTTGGCCACCTCTCCTAGCTGTGTGGTGGAATAGGCGGTCAGCTGGGAACCCACAGGAGGGTCCCACGGAGAAAGCACTTGGATAAAATAAAGCCAAATATACCCATGCTGGCTCAATGCTCCTTGCCCCCCAGGAAAGGGAAGCAAGCGGAGCCGGCCAGATTTCAGCCTCTCCGATTAATGCTAGGGAAGAGCAGTGACAGAAGGGATGGAAGCACATTCACGGCGCTGCCCGCCGCCGGGTGCGACGCCATCTCTCCATCCTTCCAGCAGACACTGCTCTCGGCCTTGCATTCCCATTAGTGTAAGCATTAACAGAGCTCTACTCTGAGCGGGCTCTCACTCGGCGGGGCACAGGTCACCGAGAGACCCTCCATGGTGTGACCTGTAGGACAAAGGTCCAAGGTGAATAATAGAACTATGGGGCCATAAGTAACAGCAGTCAGCCTTGAGGCCAATGTTAGTTTCCCAGGGCTGCCTTAATGAAGTACCACAAAGGGGGTGGCTCTTACAACAGAAATGTCATCTCACAGTTCAGGAGGCTAGAAATTGGAGATCAGGGGCTGAGGGAGAACAGTTCCATGCCTTTACCCTGGCTTCCGGTGGACTGCTGGCAATCTGGGGCATGCCTAGGTTTGGAGGATCATCAGCCTTATCACTGCCTCCCATCGTCACATGGCATTCTCCTGAGTGTGCCACTGTGTCCCAATTCCCCCATTTTATAAGGGCACCAGTCAGATTCGATCAGGACACCCACCCTAATGATCTCTTTTTAACTTGACTACCTCTGTAAAGACCTTATCTCCAAATAAGGTCACATTCTGACCCCTCAGGTTCTGAGGAGTTAGGACTTCAACATATGAGCATTGGGAGGACACAATGCAACCCATAAGAGGGCCCCCCTAAGAGAACCACTAGTGGCTGGGAAAGGAAGGCCCCTATATGAAGATAGTAGCATTTTCATTTTTCAGCAACTCTTTCACAATTAAGTTAACTACAGAAGCCAAAAGTCTAAATCACAATGCAGGAATAAGTTAAATGAATAATTTTTTTTAAGTGGGTGGAAAGATGTGGGAAACACAGGCAAGGTGCCATCACAGGGGGAAACAGGGAAAAATGAGGTGTAAAATTATACATTCATAGACTGCTTTTGGCAGAGACCTGTTGCCAGTAGCTATACAGTAGACTCTCAGCGTTTGGCAAGATATAAAAGAGGACAAGGCCCAAAATACATTAATGGCCCAGCTATAGCTTTAGATGGAGTCACAACTGGCTGGGAAACAGGACTCACCTTACAGTTCCATGAACTGCTAAGTTTGAGTCTCCTGCCATTCACTGAGGATTTACATGGCAAGGATTAGGTCATTGCCAGCCACTGGCCTGGGCTTGAACTAGACACCAGCCTATGGTTTTCAGAGAAGGGAGTGACCTGAGAAACAGACGTATGGAGGAAGGTCCTAAAGGGCCACTACATTTTCCAACTCAAAACATGAAATAAGCGAAACACCACTTTGGCAAAGGTGGGTGATAAAGAGGGTCCTTTTGTTGGAAGAAAAAAAAAAGGAGTAGAAAATGGGAAAGCGTTTTATTTTTCAAGAAGCCTTAATGGTAATGGCTTTGTGATTCTGAATCCTGCTGAAGACTGGGAAGAATGATATAACTACAAGATGCATAGTATACTATATATAGAATATATTATACCATATCTAATATATATAATCTCTATTACCATACAAATTTATGCTAACATTCTCACATAACAGAGAGGAAAGCACTTCAAAACATTTTAATCCCAATTTCCATTAAATGTCATCTAACTCAGTAGTTAACATGTAATAAGTTTGTTATTATTTTAAAAGGTATTTTTAAAGTAAATGTTTTTAAAGTTTCTGTTGGCAAATATGGATAGATATAACCCACATAAAGAAAATCTCATTGTGGCCTTTAATACTTTAATACGAGTATTACGAACTCTTACAATTCAATAATAAAAAGAATAATCCAATTTAAATGAGCAAAGGAGCTGAGTAGATATTTCTCCAAAGAAGATCTACAAATGACCAGTAAGTACCAGGAAAGATGTTCCACGTCATTAGCAGTCAGAGAAACGCAAACCAAAAACACAATGAGATACCACTTCACACCTACTAGGATGACTAGAATAGAAAAAGACGGAACAAGTGTTGATAAGGATGGAGAGATAAGGGTTTCAATGTAAAACAGTACAACCGCTTTGGAAAACAGGCTGGCAGTCCCTCAAAACATGAAAGACAGAGTCACCATATGACCTAGCAATTCCACAAGTTTATAGCCAAGAGAAATAAAAACATGTCCACACAAAGACTTGTACATGAATGTTCATTAGCAGTATTGTTTATAACAACCAGAGTGGAAACAATTCAAATGATTATCTATTGATGAATGGATAAATAAATGTGGTATCCATACAATGTAATATAACTCAGTAATATATGGTTGCTAACAGGCCACCAGTTGAAAAAGAATTCCATCTAGACACCTGTGGATTTCCACACGGGCGTATTTAAAGGATTCAAAGTAGAAGAGAATGTCAAATAATTGAACCCTCTCAAGAAAGCCAATCCTAACTTCACCAGTCCCCCAACATGATGAACCCAACATAAGATAGTTTTACCCACATTCCAGCATTCTGGACTGGCCTCTTAGTGCCTTCCCAGGAAATGTCTGCGGTACTCATCATCCTCCCACCCTTATGGATTTCCCAAGCAATGGGTGGCAATGAGGGCTGAAGAAGCATGCGGCTTGTCAGCCCATGATTTCACAGCTACTCATCCTTCTAACTCAACCAACCTCATAGTCAAGTTCACCACAGCAGACAATACAGACCTTTCTACCCTCAGCAGCCATCACCTCCTACTGCGAAAAACAAATGGAATCCACCCTTCAGTCCCCAAAATCCTCTCCCTCCACTCCAATGCCCCTAGAGAGCCTGCTAATAAAATCATCATCTACTAACACATCTCATTCTTCCCAGAACACAAATATTTCCAAATAAAGACAGGGTCCACAACTAGTGATTTCAACAACCAATAAGCAAAAGGCTTGCAAAGCCCACTGCCATTCATCCACCTTCAGCAAATGGACAGTCCCCCTGGACTGTGCCAAAAACAACTGATCCAAACACCAACACCCATAAGGAAGTCAGGCATCACTGCGTGATTACAAAAGATGATGTATTATTTTATTGAGTCCCTGCTAAGGGGTATAACTTCCTTTTGGATAAAACTGCACTTTCTTAAAGTTGCAAAGCCATTTCTCTGGTGGCACTGATTAAAGAAAAAAAAAAACACACAAGCACAGTCTAATGACAAAAAAGAAAAGAACAGAGGCATTTTCTTGCTTGACATACTAAAAATTACTTACCTTTAAATGAAAAATTCTCAATGTACTTTTAGGAGGGTGGGGGATAATTTTTTTTTTAACTTTCTCAGCTTATAAAAATAATACCTGATCACTGAAGAACTTAGAACATGAAAAAAATTAATGTACCCTAAAATCTCATTACCAGAGAAAAATTAGGAAGTAGAATTTTATTAGTCTTTTCTCAGTGTATGCCATACATTTCTTCTCATTTCTAAATTAAAATTAGCATTATGATATACTGCATTGTAATCTACTTTGTTCATTTAGAGCATTTTCCCTTGACATTAAATTTTCCTCAAACAATTATAATGTATGCATAGTACTCTACTATCTGAACAGAAGTTCTATTACTTAGTGAGTCCTTGATTGTTAAGATAGTCTCATTGTTGGTAATTTTCTATCATAAATAACATGTTAGTGAACATCCTCACACAAAAACCTGAATACGCATCTCTGAGGTTAAGTTCCTAGAAGAAAAACTGTTAAGTCAAGGGATATGGATATCTTGATACATTGCTATAAACAACCCTCCCACCAGCAGTGCATAAAAGTGTCTATTTTCTTTACCTTTACACTAAAATGGAGGCTAATATTATTTTAGCCTTTGCCACATGGATAGGGGAAAAAGGACTAGTTTTTGTTTTAATTTAGGGTTCTTTCAGAATCTTGATATCCCGCAAGGCCCTTGTTCCATCCTTACCCCCACCTTGTCCAAGGCAAGTCCACTGAGCTGAACAGAACCCACACACTAGCCGCACATAGCACACATCAGGAGCTGTCCGCGCAGGACGAGGGCCACATATTGGGGGATCCTGCTGCTTTAAAAAGAGAGAGAAAACTTGATGCTTTGGGGAAAAATAAGCGTGCTCAAAATGTGTGGCGATTTAAGTAATTTGGCAATTCCTAGAGCTCAGATTACATCAGGAAGCAAGCTTAGTGCCAACACACAAACACTTGGGGAGAAGAGAGAGGAGCAAATGGTGCCCTCCCCCTCCTATGTGTGGTAATCACATTATAATAAAATCGAGAAGGAAATCAAATAGCTTCAATAAGGAATCACTGCAGCGTCCATTTCCAAATTACTTCACAACTTGGGCGATCCTACACACTTAAAACGTTTGATTCAGCATAAATATTCCCTACACACACACACACATCCCTCCAAACCTCACATTCTGGAGGGAGAAAACACAGGCTGAGAGACGCTGGGAACCCTAAAAGAAATGTGCTAACAGCGGGCCCCTACCCCCAGCCTGGTAAATCTCTCATCTATAATCCAACATGAGAGACAACAGACAAACAGCAAGAGGTCATCTTCAAAGAACCGGTTGCTACGGGAAGCAAGAGTAGAGGCAGAAAGCATGTCCCCATCAAAGTCCGGCAGCTGCAGAAGAACCACAAAGGTACAGCTCCCCTCAGAGTGGAGCAAGAATGGGGGGTCGGGGGGCCTCCAGGGGAGTGGAGACAGGAGGCAGGGGAGGAAGGGAAGAGAAAAAAACATCAGACCAGCAGCAGCTGCCCAGTGGGACGTAAAACCTGGTAGTTTTGTGTCATTCAACCACTGGAAAAGCAAGGGGGAAGAGCAAATAGATAAAATGGCATTTCCTGAAGTTGCCTTTTTAAGTGCTAGTCAGATCTTTTGGCATACAGAAAGGTAAGGCCCACAGCTATGGAAAGAGATACACAGCCATTAATAACACAATGGCAAGAACCATCTCAGGACAAATATGATCTCCTCTTGGTAGAAAAATCTCTAAATCTTTATATAAAATGACTTCTTTCTAACAGGACTTCCAGTCTATAAATAGGGACAACTGAAGATGTTCCTTAATTTGAGTAGAAGCTGCCCTCATTTTTCCAGGCAAAAGAAATAAGTCAATAACTTCACAGCCCTTGATGGACTTCTCAAATAGTCCCTTTCACACTTGAGACCTCCAAGCCCGAATGTAGCATTGGCCCTGGTTATTATATAGAAACCCACAGGGAAGAGGACTGCTAGAGAATCCAGTTCCACTCCCTCATTCTGAAGACCAGGACATTAAGAGACTTGCCAAAGGGCACCCAGCCCAACTAGAGGTCAGGTCTCCCAGATCTTCCAATTATCAGGCTGAAATTCTTTCTACTGATGGGCAAAAACCATAAAGGTCTAGGGACAAGAAGGAAAGGGGCTAGAAGCTTGGTTTTCGCTCTTCACTTAGTTTCTAGCTGCTACTAAATGGCTTGATGTGCTTACATGAGAGTGCCGGATCTCTCCTCTTCCAAAGAAGAACCGTCATCTGTTGTTTTTAGTGGGTTTTCACAGAAGTCAGGCCCAGGCAGGTGGACACATCTGTATGGCCCTCGCCCCAGCTCTCTGCTGAGAAAGTGCTCAGTTCCTCAAAGTAGGTATCATTTTGCTCAAAATGATTTCCTGCAACAGGTGAGGAGTTCATAGGGCTAGACGTACACACACAAAGGGTTCAGGCCTGAAACTGTATCATAGAACCATAGCTCGTGTGAAAGGGCAAAGCTAAAATAGCGGGGGCGACTTTTTCCAGCATAAACACTCAGGAATCAAAGGTTTACGCACTCTGATTTTATCAATGGATCTGTGTTCACTACATTTTGCAAATATAAAATGTGCTGCGTTAAAAACAAAAATCAAACAAAACTCCATGGCTTTCAGTAGGCCAAGACTTTATCTGTATTTGTCCTTAGTCAAATGGAAATGCATAAACGTGAAATTAAAAAAATAAAAAACTCCTCTGAATGAAAATCAGTGAGTATATATTTGCACTTATTTCAGACACCTTATTGCCACACAGCTAATAAACACCAAAGCAAGGACATCATGATATTCTTCCTTAGCCTCCACTGCCACCACCGTCACCTCAAGGCTAATCCTTGCTGCAGTGACAGGATTTCTAAGAACCCTTTTTCCACTCTTGTTTTTTAGTGTCAGAGGAAAACAGAAGTGTGAGGAGAGATGTAGACACTTATTTACAGGACGAAAGCCTTCCTAAGGCCCTTCTACTTCTGACACCAAAGATGTTAGAGAACTAAAGACAGAAAAAGAAAAAAAGAAAAAGAAAGGATTTCATGACAAGTGATTCAAGTGCCTGAAAAGAAACAAATGTCCATAAAATGAACAACCCCAGTGAAATAAATCTGTTATATTTGGCCATATACGTGTGTGAGTGTGTGTGTGTGTGTGTGTAGGCTGGCAGCATCAGAAGCTTCCGGCTGCAATGATAAATTAGGGAGGAGCGGGAATCCTTGCTGGTGGGTCTCCTTTACAGTTCACAACTGGAGATTGAGAGACCCAACCCAACCTCCTACCCAAAGAATCAGACTTGCTCCTGCCCCCTTGAGCCTTCGAAGGCCAAGAGGAAGACCTCCATGGCCCCAGATCAGGCACAGGCAACCTCTGAAGGGGAGGGCAAAGGGCCTCTGAGTGACCAGATTAAGTCTGAATGGAAAAAGAAGCTGTGATTAAGTTTTCTGAATAGTTGGCTCTCTTAGGGGGAGCAAAGTCCTTCAAAAAAGGGGGGGAGGGCAGAAGCCTAGTACAGCTCTCTGTTACCATCCCTCAGAAAGGGGCAGCCTGCTCTTTGAATGTAGGAGAGTGGATTTTCACATACGTGACAAACCTACTTTTCAACCAAAGTGTGGAGTTCAGCTGATGTTCTAGGTGAGGGAGGAAGAAATAACACTGCCATACTTCTCAGGATTATTATTTAGACGGTTCAGGTTGACAGGGAACATGTTTTAACCACCAAATCCCCCAGGACAAACTTAGAAACTTCTCCAAGCCATTAACCAGCAAAGAAACTAGACTGGCCTTTAACCCACTTACCCTCATCTTCTACCGAAACTTCTTTATAAGATTATTCCAGCTTTGCTGGCACAGAATCGTTGCAGGATGCACAAAACGGGGAAGGAAAACAGCAAATGGCATTCTATCTAACCTGTGGCAGCCTGGTCAGAATTGTCCTGGCTACACAAGACATAGGCCTGCTGAGGTTTTGTTCTGCTTCTCTAAGTGGGGAGGAAATATCAACATAAATCTTTCCTCTCAATGAAAGAGCCAAGGATTAAGTTGGTTCATAATGCAGACTACTCATATATCAAGATATAGTTCATTAAAAATCTTTAACAAAATTTCAATGACCTTTCTATGTTAAAAACTCAAGTTTAGATATAAAAGGCTAATCTCTAAAAAACGGGCAGGGTGTGGAGGGTAGTTGGGAGAAGCAAAAAAACTTCGAAAACCCTAATGTTTGAACTTGACCCATCTTAGCATGTAGGATGTGAGCCCCTCCTCTGGTATCTGGTTCTGCAACTGATATTTAATGTGTTTCCATTAAACTGCGGGGGACACAAGGATGAAAGGCACAGATTCTACCCTCCAGAGACTGTAGTTACACAGACAGAAAGCGAATAAAGTGCATGCGAGTGAGGGTGAGTGCCAAGAGATAGACCCATCAAAAGAACGCTCACAGAATGCAAAGATGAGGGCCTAAGGAGTTCTGGGAGGGCTTCAGGATTTGGCCTTGAGAGATAAAAGAGAAGAAAGAATACTGTGACATTTGCTTCCAGCCTTATTTCTATCCTGAATTTTCCAAGGATTTTTAAAGTTAAGGTTTCACTCAGCAATTGATGGGACAGAGATTATACATTTATATTTATTAAATTCATTAAATACAGGGTGGGGACAAAATTAGGTTTATAGTTGTTCGTATGGAAAATAATACAATAAATAATAATACAAGAATAAATTGTTTCACATACTTACAACTATAAACCTACCTTTGCCCGACAATGTATATGAAATACATAGTATATATTTATTTATTAAGCATAATAGCTAGTTCTTAATACATAGTTATTTAATCTTAACAAACATAAGAAACATTTTAAAAGATAAACATAACAAAAACTCAGAGAGGTTAAGTGTCTTGCCCAGAGTCACTCACCTAAAAAAGTAACACTCAGAATTCAAAGTCACGTCTGATTAAAATCTGATGCCATACTTCCATTTTTTAAGGCATCAAAAATCCACCAGTAACATGAAACCTCTAGTATAATACTTGTCATATAATAATTTATTTATATGTATGTCTCCTCAATCAGATTGTGTTCCGGCAGGAAATCTCTCACCTTCATATTCCAGCACGGTGGATGCACAGAGGAAAGCTGAAAAAACAATGTTTATACTAAGCTAAAGGCTCAGGGCACCTAAAATGCCTGAGAGCCTGTTCCAGTTAGAAAGTCATCAAAGGGTTTTCCTCGCTTCACCTTCCTGACCCTCAGTTTCCTCATCTGTTAATAGGGATAATAATGCTAACCTATTTCATAAGGTTGTTTTGATAACTGTGTTAGATAATATAAGCTAAATGCTTGGCAGTGCCTGGAACGTGCTAAGTACTCCACAAGGAGGGCAAATAATCGCTAACCTCCAATGCAAGATAAAAGGAAGGTGTGCCAGACCTCACCTTCAATCTACCAAATTTAGAATCCGGAAACTGGTATTATTAAATTTTAAAAGGGTACAAAACAATGTATGGTACCCATTAAAACACAATGGGGAAGATCTGGATATACTGATATAGAAACACTTTCAAAACATATTTAATGAAAAAAGTATGTCCCAAAACAAGATGTGTGTGTATTATAATTACACGTGTAGACACTGTATAGAAAAATACTCTGAAGTATAAAAGGAGAGGGATAGGAAGAGTGAAGAGGTCTTTCATTTCTGTCTTTATGCAGTTCTGATATTTGAATCTTATTATGAAAACAGTTTCATGTATCTTCATTAAAAATAATAATATGGTGGGATCTCATTAATGTGCCAATGTTGGTTCCTTAGTTGTGACAAATGTACCACAATAATGTAAGATATTAACAATAAGAGAAACTGAATTCAGGGTATACAGGAACTCCCTGTTCTATCTTTCAATCTATCTGTAAATTTAAAAGTATTCTAAAATAAATGGCTCGTTTTTTTGTTTTTTTTTTAAGTAATAATATGTATGGCACAGAACTATCTTTGCTTTTAGGGACATACCCATAATATAAGTATTCACACTCTAAAATATTAACAGTGTTCTGAGTGGTAAGATGATGCTCATTCCTTGTACCTCCCAGATCAGTGGTTCTCAGGGGTGGCTGCCAGATCAGCAGCAGCATCTGGGAACTTGTTAGAAATGCAAATTCTCAGGCCCCACCTCAGAGCCATTGAATCAGACACTCTAGAGGTGGGGCCAGATGATTCCAATGCACACGTAAGTTTGAGAACACTGTTCTAGATCACAGAAACTAGATTTGTAACAAGTGTCACTTTTATAGTCAAAACAATAGAACAATGAAACTTGAAAAGGGGTCAGTATGCTGATGGATGAATAGCGCTTTAACCAGGCACATGCCCTGACACGGTACACGCACTGGGACGCAGGCATCGGCCAGTCCCAACTCAAAGGGACCCGTTCTTTCCATCCCCCATTCAGCTTCCATGGGGGCCTCTGGGAGACCTACAGAGACAAATCTCAGACAAACAAGTCTGGCATGGGGTTTTTTCTTTTAAAAAAAAAAATTTTATTGTAAGAGAAAAGTTTGTTGGCAGCAGCTTATCATCTTCATCTTCAAATTTATGGCCTCCAGTCTCAGTTTTATATTAACAGCACACGCCAGGGCCTGACAACTAACAGTTTTAAGAGGTAGAGACTCTCTCATCTTCATAATTAAAAATAAAAAATAGAAAAAAGTCCTAGGCCTGTATGTAGTAGTAGCTTAATCACAAGCCTTGGCTTTGGGAGGGCTCCTCAAGTCCTTCTTCAATCCTATTCCAAGGTTCAGGAAACTAAAAGATTCATGGTTTGTATTTCAGCTCCATTTTCAGAGGTAGTCAAGGGGCTGCTTTTGTCTTGTCTGATGGCTAAGCTCTATAAAAGCCACAGGGAAAAAAAGGCACAGAAATCGCACGTTAAAAAGTTACTTTAAAGATTACCATCTCCTAGAGCCAAGGGGGGTTGGAGTGGGAAAGGAGCAAGAGTAAGCTGATTGGAAGGAAGCCACCCATGACTAAGCAGCTACTCAGGATACCTTCATGGGCCCAGGGAGCGGAACCGTATTCCCAGGTACCAAGCCTGTTGCCCTGCCAGGGCAACTGGTGAGTGGCCTCAGGATCCAAAGAGAATTGCCACTGAGGTACTCCTGGGCTAGGGGACAGCTCATCAAGGTGGGGGCTGCAAACCTGTGGCAGGTTATGTGAGCAAGACAGCCACCAGACCCAGGCTACACAGGTAGGGATGAGAGATCGACTAAACTAGAAAGACCACCGCAGGTCCAGGTCTGGGTCATAGCTGAGTCAGGACAGGACTTTCAGTCAGAGGATGAGAATATGACTGTTCTTCTTGACCAAGAACCTATGGCTGAAAGTTTGGGAGCAGTGGTGAGAGGAGACTAGCAATAAAGGTGCCAAGATGAATGAAAATGATGGGACTTGGGAGTGACTGATGATGGAAAAAAACCTATGCCAAGGAGAACAGAAAGTCTAGCTCCCCAAATTACCTTGACTGTGCCTTTGGGCTGCCCCCCTGAACACTCCTCAAACTACAGAGGGCACTGGAAAAGGCCACCCGTCCATGGACTCAGAGCACATGAGTGGTGAAGGACAAAGATTCAAGCAACACTTCTTGAGACCACAAGATCATCTACCTGCCTCCCGTTCCCCCTCGACCCTGCCATACACATACTCGCTGGGTTAGTGAGGTGGCTGGGACTCCAGGTGGGAGAATCTCTGGAAGAGAATACTGCTGCTGGTGAAAGTAACCCCGTACCAGGTTTAGGAAAATGGATTCTCTCGCAAACTATAGTGCTGATCCTGTAAAGTATCATTTCTGCAGCCACTGGAACGCTACCACCCTTGGAGGAGGTGGGAGTACGCACCAGGCTGATGGGGGCAGCTGCCCAGTTATGTCAGTGTGAGCACCCCGCCCTCACATGGGTTCAGCAGCGAACAGGCCAGGTTCTAAGGGTACATAGCAGTCTTGACCTCAAGCAGTGGAGGCTGGTGAGTGTACTTCAAGTGAAGAACCCAGAATGAAGAGAGATAAACCAAGGACATGGGCAGAGCACCCAAAAACCAAAGCCATAGGACAGAAATGCTAAGGTTGGGACAGAGTGACTGGAAAGCTGAAAACAACGGGGCTTTATCACAGGGCACACGGAGGAGGGTTGTCTACAGGGACAGAGCAGATCACAGGACTGGGGCCCTCACAGTGGTGCCTCTAGGGACAAAGGGTAGACACGCACAGTCAGGGCCTATGCGCTCCTATCTGAGGTCGAAGGAACTGAGACACTCAGAAATTTCATTTCAGTACAGCCCCATTAGACCAACACAGGAAAAGTTGAGAATCATGACAGCCATATCCAAAAATGGGGCAATGCCTGAAGCTTAAAGAGATTAAGGTCAGTGCCATTCCCCCACAAATGCCTCCGAATGTGCCCTGCTTCACCCAACCTGAATCAAAGGACATGATGGGGATTGGTTTGGGTGCACCCAGCATACCCTACTATACATAATCAGAGAAGCCCTGCATGAGTAAGTAAGCCAAGGACAGGGTGCGCAAATAAATGCACAGAAAAGAAAAGCCAGATACCCAGCTGGTCACAGTGGTATCTACAGGAAGAAGAGTATGGTGGGAGGGTTTCTTCTTTATGATCTAAATACTTTTCATGTGTATATCTTCTTGCATTATAGGAGTAATTCCTTAAAACAAAACCCCCCAAAATAAAAACTTTTTAAAATAAAGTTTAAGGTCAAAAGGACAGGGGAAGCTGAGGGATGGCTCTCAATACAGGGCTTTTCATGCCAAGTCTCAATGCACCTCATCAGCTCTTTTTCCCAAGGGTTTTTAGCAGTAAATAAGAGGCACAGAGAAATGGCCACTCCAAAGTACTCTATATAGAAACATTCTAAAATTTTATGGGGCCCGCTAGGTTGAGAAGCTATTAGACGCCACAGCTCCAAAGCAGCTAGGTGGCAAAGAAAGCACTCCAGACAGCTATTCAAGAGTCACCAAGGTCTTCCCATTTTTAAGTTTGAAAGTACTTTTGTTCTTCTCTGGGTTTAAGTTTCTGGGTCACCCAGCCTTTTAATAACCGAATGAACGCATCAGCAGTAGAGCAGTCCCCCCCTTTACTTGTTTCGCCACATAGGAGTGACCTGAAGAGCATTAATACCTTCAGTACTTAAGCAAAAACCCTCGACTATGTTTAATTGCACCTCAAAATCACTCCACCTCCATGAAGCAACTTTAATGACTGTTGCAAATAGGAAAAAAAAAAGAGTACCATTTGTCATTACACAATAAAATAACTACTATAGCCCTCTCCTTTGGATCCAGACAAAAGAGGGAGAAAGAGACTGAGATTCTATGTGTGTGTGTGTGTTGGGGGGTGAGGGATGTTGACAGGAGGTTACAGAATGTCAAGACAGCCAACTCTGTGTACCCACGAGGTCAGTGTTTCTTTGGACATAATCAAGAATCTTCCTTGGTTGAGGCCTAATGTCTATTCTCATCCTGTTCTAGCATCTCCGTGGAGGAAAAACAAAGCTGTCTGCCAGAAAAAGTTTCAAGTAATTGTTGATAACAGATAACAGTGGAGGAAGCCTCTGGTTAATGTTTAAACACAGCAGAGGTAATGTTAACTCCTTAATAGTTATGATGCCTACCAGAAGACTAAGAACACTTGCTCAGTGGGCCTCTGGTTCATTAGGAACATTGACTGCTTCATTCAGGTTCAGGAATGCTCTTTTAAAAAAATCAGAACACGTAACACTTCTTTTAATTATCAGTTCAGGCTTGAACTGATTCATTTTTGAACAACCATAATGTACAATGCTCCAATTCTTATAAGGAGATTCCAATAACTTCTAAAGAAATTAAGGAGAGTAAAGAGAAGATCATGGCTGAATTGGGGTATGATTGAGAAGAATGCATTTGTTCATGAATTTAGATGATATTTTTTAAATCACAAGCTATTAAAACACAGCTCTGCTATGATACTTCATTCTAATAAACCTTGGCAATCTTTGTTTCCATATAGTTAGAAGTTTTGCTTGCTTGCTTTAAGGCAGAGGGAGGGAGAGGCAGGAGGCATGGGGGAGAGGAAAGAGAAGAAATAGTTTATCTCAGAGAAGATGCATACTGAAGATTTACTGCTGGTATAGAGAGGGTTGCAGAACTCCTGATGAGCAAGGCAGATAGTTGGTGACTTTCTTCTGTGAGTGTGCTTAGAGGGAGCCAAGTACAGCCAGTGACATCCAAGACAAGGCTTAAAAAAATACAGGTCATCCTGCCCAGGCTTTCAGGGTTCTAGATGCAGAGGCCCATTTTTCTGCTGGAGTTACTGCCAGGCAGGCCAGCCTGGTGACAGATTACAAGTACACACACAGCGAGACCCAGTGTCACTACTACACTCACACTGCATGAGATTCAGAATATTCAGATTGGGAACCGGTCATCTGCAGAATAGACATTCTCCATTCACTCCAATGACAGTGAAAACCAGGAAAAGCTAGGTCCCTTCCAATCATGTGGATCACTGATCAAAGATCAAAGAGGCAACTGGTTACATTCTTAACAATGTTAAGTTTTTTTTTTTTTTTTTTAAATTCAAACCAGGAGAGATTTTTGTGATGCAGGCCTCATTTTACAGACGAGGAAACCAAGCCCAGGAGAGGGGTCAGAGCTCTTCCTGGCTAAGATAAGCAAGCATCAGATCTTCCACCTCCCACTGCCCCAGGCAGACCTCCCTGCGCCTACGCTTTGATCTTTTATTTCAAACAGGCACTGTGTGTGTGTAGCTGAACAGGTCCCCTCCATATCTGAGCAGGGTATGGTTATTCATCAACTGAGCCTCAGCTACAGGTACCACACACACCTGTCCCTTCCACAGCCTTTGTTCCAAATTGGCCCCATGCCTAGCTGATGACCTGCACTGTCCTTATTGTTGTTCTCTGTGTCCTTTCTACCTTCTGACCGTAGGAACCTCACCTATATTTTGTCATTTAACCAAAGTTAAGATGTTCCTCGATCATACATTCTCTTTACATGTCTGGCTCAGTGGAACTGGGCAGGAAGAGTCCCTCTGATTCCAGAATGACAACGTGCTGAGACCCGGGTGAGGGCAGAGAATTTTGTCTTTTCCGTCGCAGTATCCCTAGTGCCTAATATAGTACCTGGCATGGATGGATGGATGGATGGATGGATGGGGTTTCCTAACAAAGCAGTAACCTCCTTGATTGTTTCGCCTACTGTCAATTCCCATGTCAAAACAGAAATGCTGGTTTAGGGACAGATATACTAATAACAATTTGCACTAAACCCAGGGTTTCCCTGATGCTAACTGCTACACAATCTGTCTTCTTTAGGTTACACAAGTACTCACAAAGTAATGTCTTCACCTACTAGGCGGATTCTAGCTTTCCTTGGGGGGCGGGGGGGAAGGGCTGCAAAGACCGATTGGATCCACTCCATTTATGAAGGCTCAGTTTCTCTGATGAAAACAAAAGGTTCTTCAAGGTACGAACATCACTGCAAGATTCATCTAGCCATTCGATGGCACAAGACTCTGGCAGACAGCTCCAACACTGTTCAACCTGCTAGTGAAAGAACGAAAGAAGTGCCCTGACAGAAATAAATAAAATTTCTTATTTTCCAGGAGACTCTAAAATGTGAAACTGAAACAGAAACAATTTATTCTTTTCCTCTAGGGTGATGCAGTCCTCACGAGTCGCCCACTTTGCATGGGCAATGGACCAGTGATGAGCCAGGCCTGGCTGCGTCTCACACTGCAAACCAAGCCACTGGTCCTCCCACCTCCTGCCCCCTCACCCCTGCTTGCCCTCCGGGTTCATCACTAAGAAGCTAGAAATCTCTATTCGAGCAAGACCTATGACAAAGACCCAGTCATGTCACATGGCATCACCATCAGCATGGCAGGAGCCCAGAGCTACTTAGGAACAGGTACGGATGTATACTGGGCAAAACCTCCCCCATTTCTTACTCTGACCAAAAGCTCTCACTGTGAGGGTTCAAGTGCTCTGCGGTCAAAGAGCAAGAAGCAGCCCACACATCCTCAGAAGAGCAAGTCTCTTTTCGGGCTCAGCAATAGCTGGTTCATTAATAACACGCCATTGTCCCATAGAATGTCTGCAAAGGCATGTCTTGTTAAGTGACCTGCACGTAACCTGCAGGATAACCGGCTCAGTAGTTAAGACAAACATTTCTATCATTACCACTTGATAGATGAACAAGCAAAAGGCTGGGGCCATTAAGGAGCTTGCTCCCAAGTCTTCCAACTCCAAAGAAAGCACACACTCAGAAAGGGTACCAGCTTCCTCCAGAGCCTCTCCACACACTTCAGAATATAGTAGGGACTATAAACAGACCAGCCCAATTAACCACTAACTGGTACCTGCTCCCACCACAGATGTCTGGCCCGGAAACTATAGAACCTCCACACACCACCTGGTGTTTCTAGCTCTGTTTAAGCCAACTCTATCTGCTGTAAGTGTGTAACTAAACTAAATCTTAATGTAAACAATAAAGTTTTATCCTAGGAAAACTAAGTCTAATACTTCAGGAAGAAAAATTAAATGAAGGCAAATAACTTTTAAAAAAGCTGAGAACTAAATGCAACTTTTAAAACTAGATTTGGGGGGTGGGGGTGCAAAATTCTAGAAGGCTTCCGATAGCTTTATAAGTGTCTATAAGGTTTTTTTTTCGCTTAAAAAAAAATAAATCAGACTGTAATTTTAAGTAAGGCTAAAGTAAGACAAGGGAGTCCAAATCAGCAGTCCCATTCAGAAAGGCCTAGACTTGAATGTCCACTTACAGGCTTTAATTAAAACATAATTTTAAACTTCCATTCTTTTTTCATCATTCCCTGCTTCAACTGAACTGACCTTTTTCAATTACCCAACCACCTACAGGTCCAAACAGTATCAGATAACCAGGCTCCTGCTAAAGTGTGAAAATCACAAAAGGCACACACTGGGTTGTCATCTGTCAACTGATTTCAATCTCTTGGCCAGTGACATCTAGAAATTTCTGGGTTCTCAAATGGGGATAGGGTTTAAAACAATTTAATTCTCATTGTAACAAAGTGTCCCTCCAGAGAAATTCATCACTAACACAGTTACTAACCCCAAAGAGTTCCTAAAGCGATGGGTCATAACTAAGGACAATTTTGCCACCCCTCCCCACTCAACCAGGAGACATGTCTAGTTGTCATTACTGAGAGGGCAGTTTGCTACTGGCATCTAGTGGGCAGGGGCCTGGGATGTTGCTCAAAACCCTCCAATGCGCAGGACAGCCCCCCCACAACAAGGAATTAGCCGGCTCCAAACGTCAATGATGCCAAGGTGGGGAAGCCACCTTGGAAAAAAGGAGTCCCCAGACCTACAGACACTGAAACATTATCTAAAAAGCCAGCTTTTAAACAATCAAAAGGAAGAGTCGATTTGATCCCTCTTGACTCAAACATTATTCAAAGGCCACTGGCTTCCTGGTATTCTTAATAAAACTCCAAATCTCTTAGCAAAAAATCTTCAAAGATCACAATTTTTGGTTATGTGGTGAAATAGCATAACAGTCCTGGTCAGTTTTCTTTTACATTCCACAATACCTCCAATTATTTCATGTATGGTTATAAAAATGAACTTTAAAAAGTTTGTCCTGCCCTGGCTGCTGTGGCTCAGTGGACTGAGCGTCGGCCTGTGAGCTAAGTGTTGCAGGTTCGATTCCCAGTCAGGGCACATAACTAGGTTGCACGTCAGGTCCCCAGTTGGGGGCGCGAGTGAGAGGCAACCACACAGTGATGTTTCTCTCCCTCTCTTTCTCCTTTTCCTGCTCTCTAAAAGTAAATAAAACAACAAACAAGTAAATAAATTATTAAAAAAAAAAAAAGTTTGTCCTAAGCTTCATTTCTAAGGAGAGATGGAAAGTGAAGTTGGTTTGGTTTACTGTGATAGTAGGATTATGGGAGAAGCCTTTCCTTTTATTTTGCTTCCCCTTAACATTATAGTATCTGTGTATCTATGCAATATGACTACTTTAAGTTAAATACTAGAGGAGGACCCTGAATGGATCCTGCATTTTTTAAAAGCCAGCTATGAACGACATTTCTGAGATAATTATAGAAATTGAAATACATCAAGGTCATAGGTGTGATGACAGCACAGTGG
This sequence comes from Furipterus horrens, assembly GCF_987537825.1. Lineage (NCBI taxonomy): Eukaryota > Metazoa > Chordata > Mammalia > Chiroptera > Furipteridae > Furipterus > Furipterus horrens. The sequence goes on along the minus strand of NW_028327181.1, from coordinate 14,756,328 downwards.
TTAGGAACATATCCTTAATCTTAGCAGATATATGTTGGAGTATTGGGGGATAAAAATGTCAAGATATTGGCAGCTTTTAAATGGCAAAGCCAAAACAGAACCGGAAACACACACACACACGATGTGTGAGAATACAAATTGAGCAATTGTTAACATGTGGCCTTAAATACATCAAAATAAAAAGATCTGGGCAAAAATTAAATACCCATCAAGATGGTGGGGAGGGAGACACCATTCAATTCACAATTGTCACTGGATCTAGACTATACAAAAAAAGTTTCTCAACAGAATCAAACTGGAGATAGTAGTCCTGACTTTAAATGAGACTATAGCTACAGCAAAATAAAGTAAGTCCAACACTGGCATAAAAGGCACAGCCAGCAGGTCCACTATATAACCCATGTCACAGACCTCTTAGCACCCTGAAGGCCACGGGAGACCACTGCAAAGTCAAGTCATTCTTCTGAATACACACACACACACACACTCCCTGAGACCTCTCCAAGCCCAAGTCCAAGCCCCTTAATAAGCAGGGAAGCCACAGGTTGGAAGAGCTTATCCATTCTACAAGGAGAACAAATCAGGTAAGCTTGTAGACCTTGTCCATTTCCTGTTTAAAACCATTAAAGAAAGTGTTTCTTCACTAAAAGGCTTGACAAACACACACCCAATTGCATCAGCTTGTTTTGGAGGAAATACAAATCAAAGCAAATCAAAAAAAGAGTTCACGCGAAGCCAGTCGAAGTGCAACACGTTGTGGTTCATCTTAGCTGTACAAAACTTACTCACTTTTACATACATAATAAGCCAAGAGATTCTAGGTTCCCAGGATCCTTTGAGCAGATTTACAAGTCAGAGCTAAAGCTTTTCTATGAATAGGATAAGCTGACTTTGCCAATTTCAATGAAATTCCCCTCAAAGCACAAGTTCATACTGATATTTCAAGAAACATGACTTGTCTTAGCCGCTTTAAAAAATAAAACACACAATATTGTTCAAACTAGAGATTTTTGAAACCAGTTTGTTTAAAATCTACCAGAAGTTCTACCCAGCTGGCTAACTGCACACTCTACAGTAGAGCTGTTGTATAAAAATCTCTGAACAAAATGAGCCCGTACTCTCTGCAGCCAGGAGGCCACACCACCAGAAGGCAGAGGGAGGGACAAGACAAGGAAGGACAATGGGCTCTGCTCCAGGAAATGTGAAGGGGCAAGTCATTCAAACACAACAGGGTTGCCAAAGCAAACTCCATGCCCCAGGTGGTCCTCTAGCCATCAAACTCCTCTTGGGTTATGCCCTCAGTGTCTGAATAATGAACCAAGATCCCCAGAGCTGCTTCCAACTTGAGAGAGAGAGATTTAGGAAGAAAATAAGATAGATCTATCTGGATGTAAAAGTAGTAGAAACACAATAAAAAAAGGAAATATCAAAAGCCCTGTCATATCCATTAAAACATGTGAGCATCTACCATGTGCGGGATATACATGTGCTCAAGTTTCAAATATTAAAGACACATCACATGTACAGATGCAAAGTATAATGCAATAGTCATGGTAGAATATAGGTGGTGTGTACATGGGCATTAATGATAAAAGTCTTTCACTTTTCCTGTATGTCTAAAATTTTTCATAATAAAATATGGGGGAAGAGCACTTCCGTAAGAGATGGGGGAAATCTGATTTGCTTTAAAAAAAGGGGGGGAAGGACCCTTGCCCTTAAGAAGCTTACAGACAATTTGATGTGCACAGGAAAAGAGGCATCTTGGGGCCTGAGGAAGAAGATAATGTAGAAAGATACCAGGTGTTTAGCTTGAGTAACAGACAAGAACACAAGAGAAACAGATTTAGAGAGAGAAGGACAATCTGGTTTTAAACATAATGGGTCTGGATGGGATGCCTGTGAGATGCCACGGTGGACTTTAGTCACCATGACTTAGACTGATGCGCAGCTCAGATCACATTGGTCCTGAACTCTGATGAGGGGAAGGAACTCAACATCCAATAAGCTGACTCAATAGCTGAAGGGTTGCTAGGTATTTGTACAACTTATTAAGCAAGAAAAGGGAATATGGCTGCAAGGTACATATGGGCAGAGGGTTTCATCAATGGGTGTGCTGAACACCTGCTAAAGGCAGGGACCCCAGCTGAAGCTGGGGACACCCGAAATATCAGGCACGTGTCTGATTTTTATAAAGACTGGGAAGATCTTCAGGCTGAGATAGTAAAGACCCTGGCATTCAGCTATATTCTTGGAGATCACCCCAAATGGGATGGCCCTACTTGCCAGCCTCACACAAAGCTCTCACACCCACTGCGGAAGGGACAGATGAGCTTCCTTTCTGGAGGCATGGGCAGGAATGAACACAAGCAGCCCACCTACCCCTTGCCTACTTCCCCAGGTGTGTTCCAAAGCCTGACTCACCCACCAGAGGACCTTGCTTTCAAAAATCTCAGGAGTCACTTGGGAACCAACCTGACCACGCTAAGGAACAAAAATCAGCTGCTCTTAACAGAAACAGTTTGTCTCTCATGGAATAATCTTCACATCCATTTAAGGCAACTCAGCCACTTGCAACATCCCTGCCCTTCCATGGATCCATCAGCCCAGAGTGGAGCCCCTCCAGATGCCATGTACCCTCCACGGCACACGCTTCACCTCTCTAAACAAACAAGGGGTGTCTTTGTTTAAATTTAAAAAAAAAAAAAGGAACCTGTCTCACAGGCTGAGATTACATCAGCAGAGTGCTCTCATTCTCTGCATCAATCTGAGCTGCTCCGGTGGCTTTGAAGCGCGGCGCCCTTTGATCTTGAAGTTCCCGCCCCGGGCAAAGCCGATACCATCGCTGCACCCACGCCTGGATCCACCATCCACAATCCAATCTCCAGCCAGCACCCGGTCAGTCCCCACCAGACCAGGACACCGACCCCTGGCCGAGGCTGCCGGTGCAGAGGCACCCAAGTGCACACTGGATGGATCACTTACAGAGTGTGGAGAGGGGGGATGTCCCTTGGGAGGAGATACCACTAACTTAATGTTAACCTTTTGTGGGAAGGGCATTGGGTTGTTTTCTTTTTTTAAGGCCTCTTTATCTTTTAGAGATACTGAAATATTTACAGAAAAAAATAATATGTCTGGCTTTGCTTCAAAATAACATGGGTGTGGGGTGCAAATGAAACAAGGGGGGGGCCAGGAGTTGACAACTTTTAAAGTGGGTGATGGTTGACAGTGGCTGTGGAAGTACATTGTGTACATGACACATTCTGTCTGCTTGTGAATACATGTAACGTTTTCTATAAAAAGAACCTGAAAAAGAAACTAACCTCTAACCCTTTGCTATTTTTAAAGGTTATTCCACACAGGCGTTTAACTTAAGAAGGAATTTGACACTGGATGGAGTGAGGACAGATGACATCCCACTTTCCTCCTTGCCCCCAAAGCAGTCAGTCACTAGTGATACCAGGAGAGCATGTGGCCCAAAAGGCCAGCTTCTCCAGTGGGATCTTAGACTTCTTTGAGAGATAGATCAGCATTATGGAGTCCATCTCCAGAAAAATGCCTACAAACACAGCAGAGCCTAGAAGAAGTACCAACCCACTCTCAAAATCCATTCCTTCCGGAAATTGGACGAGACATGACCCCTGTAGTAAGCACTGCAGGTTACTTCATTTGGACAACTTCCTTAAAGAGCCACTGGCACTTGACCCGCCAGTGGACTCCCAAGGCTGCCACATGGGGCCATTGTGGGGCATTGCACATCCATGGGCTGCCTCCCAAGGCCAATTTGGCTCCTTCCTGGCCCTGCGGCCTTGGGTAAATCACCTATCCTCTTCAAGCCTGTCCCCACATTTTATAAACAGGGAGCTATTAATGCCCCTCTGCGCTGTCATCAAATCTTCTGCTACACATTTAACCAGAAAGAAATGGAAAAGATGCCAAGAAGGAAAAGCTATATGGAGATGCAAACGTGATTCCATGCACAGCTGCAGCTGTGACAGCCGCCCCAAGATCAGGCACAAAAGAGTTAACTGGAAAAGAGACATGGCCCAGGACTGTTAGGTGTGTTCAAGGCCAGAATTTCATACACACAGGCCAGAAGGCAGAGGAAAGGACTGGGAGGGGGTGGGGATGGGAAAATAAATCCTTCTCATACAGGTGGATCCACCTTTGGGAGGTCAAACTAAAATTCCAGTGAAGACCATCAACCTACCTGAACCCCTCAGTCAAGGGCACAATCACAAACTACAGAAAGAGTCAAGGAAACAAAATACATTACCATAATAGCTAAATAATTAGAGATGTTTTTAAGAGAAGAACCCAATTCTAACAGTGTGATAGAGATCAAGAAATGAGTTAGGGGGAGAAGTTATAAGAACACTGAAATAAAAGCCTAAAAATAAAAGGGCAACTAACTGGGGAGTGAAATAACAACAATAGCAGATTTAAAACAGCATGTATGGTAGTGTTCAGCTTAAAGGGGTCTAGGTCAAAAATCCCCACTACAGACTGTTTCCCAGGGAAATCACACATATAAAAACGTATACTAACTCCCTGATTCACTTATAAAAAAAACTCCCGATTTAAAAGTATATTAATTCTGGCACAGCACAAACCCTATAAAAATCTGTGATTGATTTCTTAAAATTTTCTTTTAGAAACTCATTTATCAAGTCTTTCATTGAGTAAGTCTTTCGTTCCTATTAACACAAAAATGATAGGATTTCAGTCCCAGATCCTTACATAGCATCCAACCTAGGCCCTATGGAGTACTAGTGGGAAACGAAACAATTCACAATGCATGCCTCTGACCTCAGTAGGCTTACAATCTAGTGAGGAGACAGACACACCCAGAAATTAAACAACAAAATGTAACATTATTAAGTGTCAAATGAGTGACTGGACTAGGCTGTTTCAAGTTCGGAGGCAGCAGAGACAACTGGATAATGCAATGGTCCAGGAGAGCTAGTCCAAGAGGCAGCCTTGAAAGATGGCAGAATGTAGGCAAAGATACAAATAAAGGCCAAAGCCTGTTTGGAGGAGCAGTGTGACTGGAGGCGAGGGCTTCCACACTAGGATACCAAACTGCAAAATGACTAGGAGCAAAATGCCAAGGGCTTTAGAATAGCAGGGTGAGGCAGAATTTAGCCTCCATCCTATGAAGAGTAAAATAACTCTTAAAGATTTAACAAGAGGAGTGTGACATCTGGAAGCAGAGTAGCAGAATGGGAGAGGGGGTCTGGGCCCTAAGTGCAACAGGCCACTGTGGGGTGAGAGGTTTCCTGCCGAAAGAGAAATGACTACCCCTCAATAAACTAGAGCGAACCATGTGCTCAGGCTACCAGTTGGGGCGGGGGTGGTGGGGTGGTTTTTTTGTGTGTTTTTTTTTAACAAAGGGATGAAGATCAAAGGAAACTTTGTAAATGAGAGCCTTCCTACTCCTCTGACTTGTCATTTCCATTCCTTTCATCTACCCTCCTGTCTGAAATCCAGGTGAAAAGGCAAGGCATGTGGCCAGTGGACTGCCAGCCTGGCCCTGGGTTTGGTCCCATGTGCAACTGGGGGCAAATCATTCAAGATTTCCTGGTGCCCTCCCTCCCCTGCAGTTTATGAAGGTCAAGGATAGGATCTCAAGTCCCTTGAAGTAAGTGCCAAGTCTGGAGCTAGGCTGGGGAAAGACCAAAGCCTACAGAGCTAATGTTTCCTAGAGGTTCAGGCAACCCATCCATCCCCAAGACCAAGACCTTCAACTGTAAGAAAGCCATAGCTGCAGAGCCCTGCAACAATCTCCCCTCCTTCCCAAGGAGAGAGAAAAAACTATTTATGTTACAAAGGCAACAGAGAATCAGAAATTATAAAGGTTCCATTTCAGAAACCTCAAGACAAAAATGCATTTATGTCTATTGAAGTATAAACTGATCAGCAGCAAGTGTCAACTAATGAACATAACATGGGTCAAAACTGCCAGAATGAGAAGGGTTCAATGTTCCACCTCTTTCCCTAAAAACAATTTCTGCCCAGGTTAGGGGCACAAATTAAATGTATTCCTCCATCACTTACTGTAACTTGTAGCTTAAATTAAGGGTAAAGGGTCTAAAATCAGCTTGACTGTTATTAGTAGGTAGTAAGACCCTGGGTGAGTCACTTCACTTCTTCAAGCCTCAGTCTCCTCAACTATAAAATGGGGACAAAAGCACTTAACAGCATCGGACTGTTATGAGGAACAAATGAGATCGTTCAGGTCGGATGCTTAACGTAAGGCCTGGCACAAGTCATCAATAAATGTTACCCATGTAATATTTTAAATCACCGGTCCTCACCCCTTGTCTAAGGGAGACAGGAGGCAGAATAAGATGTACGAAATCCATATGATAAGAGCATTTCCCAGGGAAGCAAGGGCTGCAAACCCCAGTTCAGAAAGAACTTGTGTGGCCTCATCTGTGGGGAGAAACAGGTTGGCATTCTTCTCTAGAATATAACAGCTGCCTCTCCTCCCATCTCACCCCAACCCCTCCTCGGCTGCAAATACTCGGGGATTAAGAAGACATTCAAGCTTTGTTCCATCTCATTTCTGCTCTGGCATTCTTCTCTTTGGCCCCTTTATCCGAAATGCCATTTCTGCTCCACAGCGGGCCCTTCGTTAGAGCGGTGCCTCACACTTTCTCAAGGTGCTCCTAACCCTTTATTTCCGCTGGTCCTTACTTTACCAAAGGGGAACCCGAGGTTTAAAAAGTCAAAGCTTCATGCTGGGTCCGGTGGCAGCTTTTCTACCCCAGCAGGGGGCCAAGAAGCAGGGCTGGCCGCTTTAGGACCGAGTGGAAGCGCTTCAGCTTCACACATACCCCGGGATACCACCCCCACTGGAGCGGCCCCAGGGAGCAGTGCGGTCAAAGGGATTTCTGCCGCCAAGTTTGGCGGCCGCCTTCTAACTATCTCTCTTGTTGAGAAATACTCCTTTCGGGGAGACTTTAAACACAAACACACATACACAGGGAAAGCCAGCTGTGACTGGGCTGGAAGCTGTGAAATATGTGAGCAGAACCAACCAGCCCAGTGGGTTACAATGACGGCTGAGGGCTGAGTCGCACAGGCAACTCCCTGGGAGAGAAATGCATTCAAGCCCCACTCCTGGTTTTATTCTTCACCAGGTTTTACCCTTCACCGCTTCTCCCAACACTTCAAAGGAAGTATTTTTGTACAGCCCAGGGAGGAGTGTAAACTGGCCAGCTGCTTCCAAAGCAGAGACGTTAACCCTGAAAGGGCCGCTGGCCTCACGGGGGAGGGGGTGAGGAGAACAAGGTCGTGGGGAGCCTAGCATAAGTCCCCACACTCGGCCAGACCTGCCCTTTCAGCCCACACCAAGGGCATGGCTCTTAAACCACTACAGAAAGGCAGGGCCTCAGTTCCTCTAAACACGCAAACAGCTAGTTATAAATACCCTCCCAGGCTGGAGGTTCAAAGGATCCAGCAGTTAGCACTTCAATGGAAACTCCAGCTAACAGAACAGGCCTTTCTCAATGACCCTCCGTGAACCATGCAAGGAACTGAAGGGCCCAAAAGCTAACACAACAAAACCTGGCCCCCAAAGTCCAACTACTTCAGGCTTGGCAGCCAGGGGACAGCATTCTAACAACTGAGCCCTTTCTGAACAGTGTCTTGAAGAGGGGGCTAACCCTTCCCATGCATTCTGAATAGCAGGCCAGAAAATCTTTCCCAAGGGCCAGCTAAGATTAAGACCCTGTACACTATCAGGCCTTTTTAAGAGCTTTTACATACTCTTAAAATTCTTTACCTGACAGAGGTTGTATCAAACCCAAATTGAGATTCACTGTTCTTCAGTTACCTTGTTGAAATTCGAGGGGTCCTGCCAGGTCAAATTAAATGGATGTTACACTTGACAAACATCCCCGCACAGACCACCAAAAACACAGCCACCCGTGAAGCTGGCCTAGATCAGCATGGGCTTCTCTCAAGAGCACACTGGGTGCCTTTCGTTTTTTATTTGCAACTACTCCATCTCAAAGCACACTGACTTTACTAGAAACGCCTGAGGCATCCCAGCAGGCCCTGGCCCAGGGAGGCCCCGAAAACTCTCAGGTGGGGCTCGGCTCCTGCCACCTGGCTGCAAGCTTCTGGGCAATCGGAGAGCGGGAGGCAGGTGGGTGTTCGCCCCATCCCACTGGCAAGAGCATCCTATAATTTACTGACACTGAAAAGTGTACTATAAATAGTTGGGTGTCTGTAATGTTGTCGGGCCTCCAGAACAGAAGGGCCTAACAGCTGTGTGGGGCCAGAGCTTTAGGCATCTCAGGGCTACAATTTGAAAATCCTGGGGGGTGCAGTCAAAGCATCTTCAAAGAGAGGAAGGAGCTGCAGGAGTGTCACACTCCATCTGAAGAGACTGCAGTGGAGGGAGAAAGTCTGTCAAAACTACCAATCAGGATATACAAACCATAATTTAGCAGAAAAGTGAAGAGCATGGAGGGTCTCTTGGTGGCAAGTTCCACAATTCAACAGCAAAATAGAAAGCGGCCAGAATAGCACCCTAAACCCCAAGATGCAATTTCTGACACATTTACCTCTAATATACAACAGGATGCTCCTGATTAAGCAAGCACAAGATAATTAAAAGGATTTGTTTTGAACTTCATTCTGCTGAGTACTGAAAATGCAAAGAACAAAACAGATGTGCCTTTTTGATACAATTTCTAGTGGAGGAGATGAGCAATAAAAAGTAAAACAATCTCCAAAAGTGAATAGGATACCTTATAATTTTAAATCTAATTACACTACAGTTTGGCATAAGAGTATGTACCTAAAAGAAGTTACATTCAAGTAACTGAGTTACTTCTAGGCTCTCAGACAGCAATTACACTTCAAAAGAATAAAGACATCTCTACATTCATTTGTTCTTTTGAAGTAACTATCCCCACTGGCTTTCCTAAGCCAAAGAAGCATGAGGATAGGCAAAAAGTGGCAAATAAACTTAGTTCCTGAGCACTTGACTCTACACATAAATGCCTGAGTCAGAAAAGACCAATGGTTAGCACTGACCTCATGGGGGAACACGGGAGTAAGGGCAGGGAGGGGGCCTACAAGCATGTGTTTGTGTGTACACATGCACATGTGTTCATGATCACGATTAAAAGGCAAAAATTAAAGATGAATTTATTAAAGTTGCTACTAAACTTTACATCCATATAAAATTTTTTTAATTTTCAGAAAATCATCAAAACCATTTGTTGGTGCAGATACTAGAATGAATTCTATCTTAAATATTGCAAACAGTCCAGGGTACACTAATTTGTCTCTCTCCTCACCTGAAGCAAGTCCAGAAGAGTCCAAGATGGTAAGGGACCTCAAAACTATCTCCTGATGAATAAAAGAACTGGGGGTACTTCGCAAGGAGAAAACAAATTGTGTTAGTTTTATTGGTGGTGGTGGGCAAAGGATAACTCCCTTCAAAGCTCTGAGGAGCCAGCATGTCTTAAGTGGCTCTATGTTATGGTCTGAGTTGTGCCTCTCAAAAATTCTTATGTTGAGCCCTGGCCGGGTAGCTCAGTGGGTTGGAGTGTGGTCCCGATATGCCTGGGTTGCTGGTTTGATCCCTGATCCGAGCATGTATAAGAATCAACGGATGGGTACTTGAAACATGGATGGGTGGAACAAGTTGACATTTCTCTCTCTCTCTCTCAAAATCAATAGATTAAAATTTTTTTCTTAATTTCATATGTTCAGGTCACCACCTCTAGGACCTCGGTGTGTGGCTATCTGGAGATAGGGTCTTTAAAGAGGTGAGTAAGTTAAAACAAGGTCATTCAATTGGCCCTAATCTAATACGGCAGGTATCCTTACAACATAGGAAATTTGTACACAGAGGGAAGACGATATGAAGACACAGGGAGAAGATGGCCATCTATGAGCCTCAGAATAAATCATCCCTGCTATCTCCTTGATCTCGGACTGCTAGTCTCCAGAACTGTGAGAAAAATTACTTCTGTTGCTTAAGCCACCCCGTCTGTGGCACTTTGTTCTGGTAGCCCTGGGAAACTATTACTAATACACTCTAGGAGGCAGAACGAGAACTAAGGAGTACAAGTTTGGTTCTGTGTAAGGAAGAACTTTCTGACAATGGCACCTAGCAAAAAGAGGATGTCTCCTTAAGGCGCGGGGTGGGGGTTGGGGGATGTCAGTGTGTATGGGTGGGTGGGATGAGGGGTGCTGAGGAGAGACCAAGCCCTACCCTTAATGTAATAGCAGAGCCTGGGGCCTCATCAAAAGCCAATGAGGTAAAAGGCTGGATGCCCCAGGCTAGGGAGAGCTTAACTGATGACAGTAACAATCACTAAGGTCAACCCCAATTTTAAAAGTTTTTTAAAAAGCCCTAAGTCAACAATATGAAATATGACACAGGTTGAAGAATTTAAACTTCTCATCTCCTCTTGGTACCTCACAGGGGGAATATCTCAGCCCCGCTCATGTCGCATTCTTCTTATAGGCAGCTGGAGTCAGAAAAGCATATTTAATATTCCATGTATTAACCAAGGCAGACAAACCTGAAAAATGCATGTCCATTCAGCTCAGCCTAGTACCTCCAAGGCAGCAAGACCCCAAACTCACAGCGTAAGAATCAGACTTGGGGAGGACAGTCATCCCAAATCCAAGATGTTAACCCAGCAAGGGGTGGCTGGCAGACAAGTCAGAAAGCTACCATGCACTTCATTCAGCTCTAATGTGCCAGCTTCGGGGGGAGTCTAAGAGACTGTTCTACGTGACATGTGTAAAACACAGAGGTAAGCTTAACAAAATGTCATTTAGAACTTCCCAACCACTCAGGCACTGTTCTATTTTATCTTCCCTCACTGATAGTCCCCACGACCCCCACAGCTCACCAGGTCACCACACTCACTAAATCCCAACAAAGGGGCTCCTCCCTGACAAGTGCCCACAGGACAGGCTCTGTGGGGCTGGGACTAGGGCTGCGCTTGCTTTGGTATCATTTCCTACCCAGTTGGAGGGTATTTTTGTTTAATTCCTTCATGAGTCTTCCTGTGCCCATAGAAATAAAATTCCTCAAAGAGAGGCACTGTTTCTTGGATCTTTATTATAACTCCCTACCCTATCAGCCAAGCACAGAGAAGACCACGAACCTACTAATCTGAAAATAGAAGAAACAGTCCTCTCACAGTTGAAAGACATTCAGGTCACTTTTACTGGTGAGGACTCTACCCCAGTGCCCCACAGGCCTGGCCTTTTACACTCATAATTCAATGGGACACCAACTGGACAAGCACAGACCCTAAACCAATCTAATACCGGCAAGCTGGAGCAAAATTTCCCCACGCAGCTTGGGGCCTTTGGGAGAAAGAAGTTCTGTAAAGAAATAAGTGTATTTGGGAAATGCCAGATGGAAAAGAGTTCACTTAGACTCTTTTTCAGGATTTCTCGGAACCATGAATTCACTACTGTACAGCATGAATCTCCAAGAAGGAATGAGGATAAACAGTGTTCTCCGTTAGTTCTCCATGGAACCTCTTCCAGAAAATTCTGTAGGACTGGTGTTCTTCAGAAGATGCCCTGAGAAAAGCTCAACTGGAGGCATAATCGAGAGAAATCTGCACCTGGTTTTAGAAAGTGTGCCTGTTTTAATACAGGTGTGCCTGAAGGCCCTAAAAATGCACAACATTCCCAAGCCAACAGTAAAGACCCACATCAGCAAGGGCTGGGAAACTTGTGTCCCCAAGCCTGATGGTCTTTGTCAATCTCCAAAAGAACCGTCTCACTGGGACAGCAACAAAGGCAAGGCAGACTCAGCCTCCCTCCCCCAGTGTTTGCCCTGCACCTGACATGTTTCCTAGGGACAGAGAAGCAATAATTGAGTGCTCTGGTTACAGGAGGGCTCCTTGAGGACCAGATGTAATCCAACATGGCTAATAGATAAGAGATAAGGATCAAGTTTTAAAAGAAAGCTACTTAAGCAAAAAGGAATAAAGGTTACGAGGAGCTGGAACTATGAGAAGCGGGGGAAGATATAAACGGAAAATTAAACATCCTAGAGAAAATTCCGCCTGGACTGGCCCAGTTCATTCTGCACCTCTTGCCCTAAATAAAAAAGCTGACACGTGCTTTGGTCCTGGCTAGAGCGAGCAATGTTTCTGGAACAACTTCACCTTGGTTACATATTTCTACTTTAAACATTCCAAAGTTGCTAAAGGCCTCCCAGGAGCATCTGCTCCTGTTTCTTGGGAGGGAGTTAGTTCCTGTGGAAAGTGTTTGTTTAGTTTGATTACAACTTTGAAGAAGGGTAGGAATTCTGGCCCAGAAGAATTTAATGGCCAGGCCCTTCTCTTACATAATTTGTAAACAAACAGAGTTTATCCCAGTGTGGCTCATTTGGCTCAATAGCTGGATTTAGAAAAATATTGTCCTCATTCATTTGAGAGAAGCCACAGTAAGGCCTGTCAATAACCAGAAAACTGTCCCAACCAGCCTGTCACTCCATTGCCAAATCCTAAGAGACGTCGACATCTCTTCTGAAACCCCGGACTGTCAACAGACAAAGCCCAATCTTAAGGGTGATGGGCAAAACTTGAATGGCAGCTGATGAATCATTCTCCCAAGTTTCTACGTACTTGGGGTATATTAAAAACCCTTGGAAAAAAAGGCCACACAGCACATTTCCCCATGGTGTCATGAATGGTCAAGTGTATGGGTGGAGAACAATTTGTTACTAATAACAGTTAAAGGCCAAAGTTGGCATGTGATTTATTTATCTTTAATACAGTGAATTCAAGGTTGTCACTAGAAAGTCACTTACTCCCTTACATTCCAGGCTGCTCTCGGGGGAGGAGTGACTGCCAGGGCCCCCGACTGAGCCCCCTGGCTGCTGGAGAACATGGAGCAGAGGGAGGTCTTGTCATCAAAAATCCAGCCATACAAATGGACATCATCTCTCTTGCACAGCCATGGACTTGCTGGTCTCTATAATAAAAGTCCCATGTCTTTCCTGGCATTCAAAGACCCTCCCTTAGCGCATCCCCTACTAGCCCTCTGAAGTTTGGTTCCCTCCTTGATTCTCCAGTTTGAGTGATTCTTCCTTTCCTGTTCCGGCCTGGACGCCCAGATCCTCCCTACTCCCCTCCAGGGATCTCACCCAGCCCCCATGCCCAGTTTACAAATGTAAAGGCTGAGGATCAGGAAGACTGGCTCTCCTAAGGTCCCACTTAAGTGATAGATGGGAGCAGAGAAGGGCTGTTTTCTCCTGGCCATGGCCTAACAACACCAGCACATTCCACACCAGGCAGACTCCAGATACCCTAAAAGCTAGGAAAAGCACTGTCAGATGCCAGCCCAGCTTGGGTCTCAGAAATAAGAATGCCTTTCCCCTACCCAGGGCAGGCAGGGGCAAATCTAAATAGCAGCCTTCTTTAAGAACCTAGCTGGAGACCCGCTCCCAAGATGATTCTCAGCATTTCAAGGCACTTCTTCTCTCAGCTCCAGGCACACAGTGCTCCATCTCAGGGACACATTCTGTCTTCCCCACTGGCCCATAAGCCCACCCCTACAGACACTCAGGAGGAGGCCAGCAGTGATTCTGTGAACACTATTCAGAAAATGACAAGCCCAACATCCATCAAACCACTCCAGGAAAGAGGGCATTAAACACGGCCAGAAACACCTTTAAACATCGGAAGCCTATTGCAGGCACCTTCCCTTTCGTACCCAAGAATACAGTAGCCAGGCGGAGCACATCGAAGAAAGAGGTCAGGGCTGCTCAAATCCGCAAGAGGAAAAGAAAGCACTACGTTACTTAACCTGTTTTTACTACCTTTAAGATCCAAAGTCTAACAGAGAAACGAGGCTACCAGATTTCATCAAATTCACTGTGTAAATGAGGAAATTACAAGGACTAAGAGAAGGTGTGCTCTCTTCTTTTCCTTGAATAACATTTCTAGGAACATAAGCATTCTTTAACAGCAAGAGCAAATTCTGGTTTGGTTGTTTTCAGGGAAAAGTGATACAGTGAAAATCATCCTGGTTTAAAGGTGGAGTCCACAGAAGGGTTAGTAACAGGTCCTACAGGAAGCCCCCAGGACAAATCAGTGCTTGAAGCTGCTGGCTCCTAGCTGAAGCCCATCCTGAAAGGGCAAGTTTCCCATAGGTGACAACAAAAAGCTAAGAGCAGGAAGGGCTCTGAAGCTTTGGAAAGTGGTTCAAAACCATAAAAACTTCTTCAGACAAGAGTGCCTAAGAAGCCCAACTGAGACACTAGGCCCTCGCCCCGGAGCTGGTAGTCTCCGCTAGACTATTAACTTCATATTTACTCCCTGCCCAGACAACTCTATAAACACCGACTTAAAAATCCCAAAGTGAAGCACAGGTTCTATCAGAATATTATCAATGCAGGCTTTCCCTTTCTTGAGCAAAAACAAATTGCATCCAACTGACCGCACATTCAGCAATCCAGCTAAGCCTGAGGAAGCAGTGCCCATGCAGAATGAATTTTGCTCCTAATTTTGACAGCCGAGGGGAGGGACAGACACGTCCCATATGACATGGAGCAAACTGATGCTCCACAATTATCATTAGAAAATGTGAACATCACCTTGAACAGGTCCAAATTTTGTTAGTGAGAACCTCGAATCCCCTCCTCCAAAAGAGCTGTACACACTTCAAGATGTGCTCCCAGACACCACTGCCTTACGCAGAGCATGGCCGGAAGGACTGTGGCCCAAGGACAAAAGGATGCCACCAAGATGCCCCAAAGAAGGTAAATAAATGTAGAGGGTTTTCAGGGGTTCTCTGGGAAGAAGTCTGGGCTTCCCTTAATGCTCATGTAACTCTATGGAGCTGACCTGCAGCATATTCCAATTACATGCTTTCCACTCTCTGCCATTTACCCTTCTTCTGATCCACCCTTTCAATCACCTGTTGTCTTACCTGAAATTAGCTAGTTTTAATGAGAAATTAAAATGCTATTTAAAGCGATTATGGGCACCAAAGCTGAGTTATAAATGACGTACCCTCGTGGTACCGTCAAACAGAGCCAAATCAAAAATTAACAGTATCTTCATGGTTCGAAAGTAGTAGTATGAGCATCATCTTGACTTCAACAAATTTACAAAACATCCAATTCCCACTGAAAACTCCCTACCTCAACAGGAAAGACACAGAAATGACCTTAATTCTATATTAGCAAAAGGCTCATATGGATTCTTAAGAATATAAAGACAAAAGAAACCACCTTTCAATATCATCTTTTGTTCTAGATTAAATATGTTATCAATCAATTCAACAAGTGAAAAGTATGCTGACATCCACTCTGCATCATGCACTGTGGGCAGTTCAGAAGTTCTACTACACAACCGCCCCCACTAACTGCAAAGGGGTGGGCGATGTGGAGAATGAGGTTTATGTTTCAGGAGAGCGAATGACAGAGACAATGAAACTGAGCAGAGAAAAAAGCTACAGGGCCGGTAATCAAATCTGAATATGGTGCTGGGCTGGAAAACCAAATCAAAGCAAAATCTTATCAACAAATCCCCATGGAACCAGTCCATGAGAAGGCACGAACACCATCTGGGCACCCTGGGGAACAAAAGGATCGCCACCTGCTCCCTGAGCGAGGCACTTGTCTATTCTCAAGGACAGTAAAGTTCTCGTGTAGAAGAGGCCAGAAAAATTAGGGGAAAATTAGATAAGATTAAAACAGTAGTTGAAGGATAATGTGAAACCACACAAGATAAATTGTCAATTGGAGTGCCATTTGGCATCTTGGCATTTTATGCAAAAATGAGTCCAGGAAATCTTTCTCCAGGTGGCAATTAACATTTTAGCTCAAATTTCCCCAAAGGAAAGGGAAATTTCAGTAGGAGGGAAGGGAGTAATCAGTGACTCCAAGGCTCTGCCTAGCACAGAGTAAGCATTCAATACTTAACTGCTGAATGAAAAAATATAAAAACCCAAACCAGTGGCTCTGTCCTGGCCTGATACGCACCAGCACATCTCTCTGCTATAGCTGCCAGTTTCCCAGACTAACACCTGGTTTTCCTCTTTTCTGTAGAACTATGAACAACCTGAGGGTGACAGTTCTATGCAGCAACAGCCGCAGGTTCTAACATATATCAAGCACTTACTATATGCCTTACATATATTATCTCACTTAAAATTCTCATAATCATTTGGAGACACAAGCTATACTGTCCCATGTTGGAGATGAAAAGACAGAGGTTCGAGGAAGCTGGGTGACCTAGCCAAGGTCACAGAGCCCGGCAGGGACAGAGCCCGGAGGCGGAGACTTGCCTGCTCCAAGGCCTTGCTCTCCACTGCTGTGCTCTCTGCACAGCAAGAGCCCAGTCAGCTCTGAACTCTCAGAATCCAACACTCAGTAGATTTTAGCCTCACGAGGTTTTTAGCTCTAAGAGGTTTGCAGACTGCCATCAGAATTACCTGATTCAAACTACCTTATAGTGAAGTTGTAAACACAGCCGTGAGCTTCAGGACAGTGTTTCCATTCATTAGCAGTATTAAATCTCTCTGCACCTTGGTGTTCTCAACGAAAAACACAGGGATGGAACCTCTTATCGCTCTGAATCCTCCTGAGAATGTAGTGGGAGAAACAGTTTAAAGCGCCAAGGACAGAATCTAACACAATATTCATTCATTCAATTATCTCATCAACCACCTAAGTGACCTTCAGTGCTAAAAGGCTCCCATGTAGAAGGTAGAACCAGCAATGACGGAGGCAGCCACGAAAGGTTCTGGGCCCAGGTAAGCTACAACAGTGGAGAGTTCAATAACTTGGATTGTTTCACAAGCAGAATGTTTACCCAGCGTCCAGTCTACAGAAACCACTGTCCTGTGTTCTGTCATTTGTTTTGATTGGTACAAAGTTTACTTTTTCTTTTTCTTAATGGTTTAACAAATCAACATAGCAACTCTGTTTTTCCCATCCCCGAGACTGAAATCTGTGATTCTCTAATACGTTCAGTCAAGAAGTCCAGCAAAGCTAAAACAGAGCAAGCCTGCAACAATCAGGAGAGAGTTCTGTCTACCTGTATTTCCTGCCTTAAATACATTCTAATTTGCTGAGGCCAGGTCAACACGTGCAGGCAGAGTAGGCCGTTGCACCCTTGCCATCCATAAAGAGACACCTCCACACACATCGTCCTGGTCTCCACACTTATCTGAAAGCTTTCAGGTCAGCAAGAAAGCAGATTCTGGAGCCAAATCAGAAGAAACTCAACCTCTAGAAAGTCAAGGGACGGAGAGAAGTGCCTGAAGCAATCTCAGGCAGGCAGGATGATACAGAGAGGTGGCCCTTCCTAAAGAAGCAAAAAGAAGGGTCAACCTCGTGTGTGTGTGAATGCAGCCAAAGAGCCTTCACCAAAGCTGCAAAGGAAACAAAAATAAACTAACAGGATAAAAGGAAAGCTGTTGCATGAGGAAGAACTTTTGCTCCAGTTTAAAAAAAAAAAAAATAGAGAGAGAGAGAAGAAAAGAAAAGAAAAAGAAAGCACACACTGAAATGATCTAAAGCTGCCTATAAATATTTGGGAACATCAAAGGCAGTCCTGTTAAATTAAAAATGCTGTCACACAGATAGGAACTAGCCTCTAGCACTGCCAGCTTCAACATGTGAGCCTGTGATCTGAGGAGCGAGGCTCAGCTCCTCAAGAAATCTGATTCACTAAAGAAAAAAGTGAACGAGCAGTTGAGTTTTAATAAGGGCATTAAATACCTTAGGAATGAGCTAATTAGAGTTTAACTCTTTCAAGATTGTCCGAGCTCTTAAGAATGCTGTAAAGTAAGCTCCCTCCAGAATCTAGTTAAATCGGTCTCGAAACCTGCAATGTAAAAGTATTAAAATAGCACCTTAGGACTTCAAAGCTGATAAATCCTATGAGGTCCCCCCCACACTTCAAGGCAGAGGCGAAATGAAGGGAAGGGAAGAGGCTAACTTAGAATTGTTTTCCGAGGTGACATTAGGGGTGCTTGCTTGCTTAGAGGCAATTTTTTTTTCTAGTTTGGACTGCTAATACCAGATTCCTTCTACCCTATAAGTATGTTCTTTACACAAGATGCTTTGAGGGTATCGAGCAGGAAGCCTTCGTCTATTAATTTCACTCATTCGCTTGTATGCCACATGAGAAATTAACAGTTGAGCCTCCCCAGATACACTCAGGGTCCCTAAAGGATGTCACCCAACAGTTTCCCTACCCAAATTCTGGATCGGAATCCAAAGGAAACCAGGAAGAGTCCCCAGCTAGGGAAGTTCCATCAGAATGGCAAATTCTTTCAGGAGCAAGACTCTTTGGCCTTTAAGCAGAAAGAAGTGAAAGCGCTTAGAGAAAACAAGGAGAAAAGCACACGTGCACAGAAGGAGAAGGGGCATCACCCAGTCTCAGGAAAGTGCAGAATGCGACAGAGATGGCAACTACCTTCTCTGTTCAAAAAGAGGAACGCACAGTCCAGTCTTGGCAAGAGGAGGGTAGGAGTGAGTTAAAAGAAAGAAACAGACAGACAGACAACCAAAACATACTCCCATCATTTTCATTTTCAGAAAAAGTCAATGTGTCTAATTGGGGGTTGGAGGGGCGGATTAAGATTAATAAAGTACTTGTTTTGGCAAAATCACACACTGCATCAAACCAAACACTGAAGTGTCTTGTGCTTGCCACAGGTCCCATATAATTAGGCCCCCAGATCACAGCCTTAGCATATCACAACATTCCACGTGTCCTGGCCAGATCCAGAGAAGCAGTCAACCACCCAGCTTCCCTTCAGAGCACTCAAGCCCGTATGCAGGCCATGTGGCCTCAGGAACAATAGGCAGGCTGGCCCAGAAACCCAGCCTCCTACACACTGGACTCACAGTTCACATGTGTGTGTCTGTGTATGCACATATGCCCAACTGAAGGGCCTGGACAATGATCTAGCTGTAGAGCACAGGCATGAGCAGATAAAGCTCTGGCAAAACTCCCCTCCCAGCAAACGAGTTGATAAAGGGTACTGGGAATTGGGGAGAAATGAACACCCAAAGCCTCTCAAAGAGGGCTTGTGAGCCACTCTGGGGAGCCCACTGGCCCCACACTAGGGAAGAAGGGACACAGACGCAAGTAGTCAGGCACTGATTATATTACAAAATGATACCTACGATATGATCATTTTTCAATGAGTAGCACCTTTGAGTTCTTTAACCTTCGTAAACTACCATTTCAGAATTAAAATAGTCGACCATTTGGAAATGACAATATAAATGTTAAGTACATATGAGGGACACTGTGAAATTACATGCTATTTTCTTTATCTTCATCCTCATCATCACTAAACACAAATCGCATGCTATAACTCATGTAATTATTGCAACAATTCTAGGAAAGACTTATCTCCGTTACAGATGAAGAAACTGAGAGCCAGAGAGGCCAAGTCACCTTTCCATGGCAGGTAACTGGCAGAGTTGGGATCTAAACCTAGGCAGTCTGGTTCCAGACTCAGCGTTCTACTGCCTCTCCTCTAAGAAAGGGAAATCCAGAATCACTTGTTCTGCAAAATTTACAACACACTTTAAGTGAACTGACAAACCTTGGGTATCTGCACAGCATGGTTGGAAACTACTGCTTCTCATAGCAATATCAGCATCTGATGACACGGAAGTGTCTTCCTAACTCCTCCCAGATACAGTTGGCTTGAAGTTATAGTAGGAACACAGAACTAGAGAACTTATAGCTAACTCAGGTTATAGTCCAAAAGATAACTTAGAAGTTCCTTATTAGGAATACATTTATATCTTCTCCCATAAACTGGTAGTACCATGTCTGTTCTACAAAGGCCCACCTTTTAATTATTATGTACTGAAGGTTTGAGGACCCTACTGCAGTCAGCACAAAGCGGAAAGGCAGCCAAAGCAGATGTCAAGAATCTGTGTCCTAAACTCCTTACTCCCCTTTGGTTTCTTGTTTCCTAACTTTACACTCAATTCTAACACACGCGGTCCCTGGTTTTCTAGGAATGGAGTACAGAAATCAGAAGTAGCAAATCAGAATTGCTGAGAGAGAAGCACTGGAGAAGAGTAAACAACTTTTAGACAGATGCCACATTAACCAACAGGGATATGGCTTCATGCACTGCACAACTCTAGGGGCACCATTTACATTTATGGTCATCCTAGATCCACATTTTTACCCATTTATGGCAAACAGAAGACCAGTTTGCCTCTTGAGGAAGTCAGCTTTTCCTAATTTGCACAAAGAGATCCCCTGGGCTGGAGTAGGAAAAATGTCTAAAGACACCAGCCCTGCCCTGAAGGGGGATACAACCTAATGGAGAGTCACAGAGGTGCCTCCAAGTCAGCTAGAGAAGATTAAATTTCTGGTCAGCATTCCCTTCTGAAATAGTGAATTTTCATTCAAAGGAGTGAAGGGTTTGCTTTTCTGTGTGATAAATCTTGAGGGCAGACCCTCCGCATCAGGAGACCATCTGAGCTGTTGAACCTTCACAAATCACAGACTCCAGGAGCTCAGGAGACTGTGCCCGGGAGTCCCATCCTGCTTCACCATTCAGGGCTCCCATCTGGCTTACTAGGCCTGATCAATTCCCTTCTGGACATTTCATTGCACAACACCAAGGACCACAGAATTCAGGACAACATTTGCAAAGTGGCAAATGGCACTCCAGTGTGGGATGCCAGGGACACATCCCTTTTCCTCCCATGCCAGCTCTGACTGCCAAACCTTGAGAGCTGGGCATCCTAAGATCCCACTGATGAGTAATGACAACTGTGACCTCCAGGGTCTTTCCTTACAGAATATACAAGGGTGAGCAAAAGTACGTTTACAGTTGTTTATATGGAAAAAGACATGCAAGTTATGATTATAATAATACAAGAATAAACTCTGTTTCGCATACTCACAACTATACACCTAGTTTAGCCCACCCCTGTACAAGAATAGGGATGGAATGGGACAGGCCTTCTTGAGATAGGGAGTACGAAGGCATAAAGATAAGAAACTGGGAGAAGGCAGTCTCCCATCCACCTCCCTCCTTTCTTCTTTTCCTCCCTTCCCTCAATCAGGCATCACTAGATTAGAGTTACCACAGGGCAAGGGATGTGGGCTGGGGTGGGAGGATGGGGGTTGAAATATTAAGAGACAGAAGATACCCTATTTGCCTTGTAGCAGGTAATGAAGACATTCATACATGAAAGGCCCACCAACTTCTACAAGTTGGCAAGAGGACAATTAAAACAGCAATACATAAGTAAATTAAGAAAATTAATTAACGTTATCTGAGCATGTAGTAAGAATTCTAGAGTTTTCTACATCTTCTTGTAGGGGCACATATAGGCAATAATTTTACTTAGAATATTCAAAACGATTCTACCCCATCCCATTGCTGTTTTTGAGCCTCCCCCTTCCAAAAACAAAGTTGGCAAGGCAACCAAAGCACCAGTCACCGTGGTCCCTAACCACATCCGCCAGGGCTTGGCATGCTGAGACGTGTGCCAATTCTGTTGTCTGTAGGGCACTCCTGGCCACAGTACACGGCAAGCTATAATCAAGTCAGAAACCACCGTATTCGTATAGAACTCAGCTCAACATAAATATTCATTAAATGTGAAAACTTATGGTGATGCAATGTTGAGACTGCAAATTTAAACACAAGAGTCAGGAAATGCAGAAATTACCACTGCCACTAGAACTTGAAATCACCCACACGGCACATTTAATGCCACAAGCGAGTTTATGTGTCCTAGAGATTTAAACCAATAACACCAAAACTTCAAAACTACACATAAGCTGTTCATTTAACTTCCTGGATGAGGGTAATATTTACTGATGGGCACTGGAACATTTCTGGAGTGCAGATGCCATGAAAAGGCATGAAAACCCTCTAGTCTGGGTGAAATATAACATATCATGGGTAGACTCTTGACTACTCCTGAAGGTCCTAGTGCCCGTATAATAGCCACTGTTCCACAAAAAGCTAAAGATCTCAACGTGTCAACACATACAGAACTAAGCAACACAGTAGTCCCACCTCATCCACGGTTTCAGTTATCCACAGATCAACTGCAGTCCAAAAAAGTTAAATGGAAAACCCCAGAAATAAACAATTCAAAAGTTTCAAACTGCACACCTTTCTGAGTCGTGTGATGAAATCTCGCACCTTCCCGCTCCATCCTGTCTGGGATCTGAATCATCCCTTTGTCCAATGTATCTGTGCTGTATATGCTTAGTAACCATCTCGGTTATCAGATCAACTGTCACAGTATCACAGTACTTGTGTTCAAGTAACCCTTATTTTACTTAATAATGTCCCCAAAGCACAAGATGCTGGCAATTCAGAGATGCCAAAAAGAAGCCATTAAGTGCTTCCTTAAGTGAAAAGGTACGTTCAGATAGGAAAAATTAGAGTATATACGAGGGGGAACCCCAAAAAAACTTGGTAGTATCTTCTGAAGGGTGGGTATCTCATAGTCCAGGCTTCCCTCACTGGGTGTTCTAGGACCCATCTATATCAGTGTACCAGCTGGCGTTGTTGTGAGATGCTGTGTTCAGCTTCAGTGAATTTTTTTGAAGACACTTTCAATGCGTTTGTCCATTTCATGATGGGGGATATATGAGTGCACCTGCCCACACGGCACTGAGTGTGCAGCAGTTTTTGACCAAAAACGGCATGACCCCCCTGCCCCACCCTCCCTATTCAGCCGATCTCGCCCGGAGAAATGTTTGTTTGTATTTTTTGTTTCTCCAGCTAAAAAACAGTCCTCAAAGGGAAACGTTTTGCCGATGTGGAAGAGGTGAAACAAAAACCAGCAGAAGCACTAAAAGGCATCAAAATCGACAAGTTCAAAAACTTTTGAGCAGTGGAAAAAAACATCTCAATAGGTGTACTGCATCAAATGGAGAGTACTTTGAAGGTGACTGAAGTTTAAACATGTAAGAATAAATAAACAAATTTTAATAAATAAATTCTGTGGTTTTGCCCCGCTCTCGATAGCCTTTGGCACTATCTGTAGTTTCAGTTATCCACTGATGCGTCTTGTAATGGAATGGGGGATAACTGTAATTTATTAACTCCTAAAGCTTATAGTGGGCCCCACAAAGAGTAGAAAGTCAAATGTTTATTAAATTGAAATCTCAAGTTCTCCCACAGATAGCTTGCTGGCCTCTTTAGAAATACTACTCTAGTCCTTTAAAACTGCTTCCCACCAAACACTTAAGAGTACGGAGGATCATGGCCCACGCCAGAACTTCCAAAGCAGGGGGATGACTTGAGAAAACACTCTGGTACAAATTTAAATAAGGACCCACATACAGTTGCTTCTGATGGGTCATTCTGCAGCAGCTACATATAACTTTTGCTGTTCCCCAAAAGTACCAGTTTTCTAAGTGACACCAAAATATTATTCATATTTTAAAAATACACTCCCTAAAAGTCTACAGTCACATTGGAATGTTCTCTGCTCCAGGATTCTTCGAACAATGTACCCAGGCAGTCCCATGCTAGGCCTGGAGGAGTCAGATGGTGTCGTCTCCTAGTCCCACCTCTTTTTCCCAGAACTCCCTCCTGGAGAGCAGGGGCAAGGTGACATTACTTGGAGTCTGGTCCATCTCAACTATTGAGAATAGCCCTAGGACACACCCATGTCTGAAATCTGTTTGTGAATTATTTCTACAATCACAGAAAGTTCTGCCTCAGAAGCCAAGTCTTTTTCTGGCCTCATGAACATCCCCACCACTATCCTATCCCAAATTATTTTGATCTAGACGAATTTCAATTCAGTAAATATTTAAGAGTTATATTGCTAAGCAGCAGGGGGACGAGTAAGATACAATCCTCATCTCCTGGGAGCTGTGACCTTGAGGGGGAAAGAGAACATTAATGAACGAGTACCTACAATACGGAACCTAAGACTGGGTGAGAAGTGAAAAATGGAGGGCTTTGATTTGAAGGAGCACACCAGCAGAACTTAGCAATCAATGCTTGATGGGAAGGACTGGAAGTGCGAGAGTTGGGAGAAAAGAAGAGTTGAAGGCAAAGATGGGGGTCAGGAAAGTGAAGATATAGAAATGTAATTATAACACTGAAGGGTAATCCGAAACAAAGGGCACAGAGGGAGGAGAGCCCAGGACCCATTCAAGAAATGAGGGCAAAAACACACTGGACCCAGACCCAAGTCCCAAAGGCAACAGAGAGAAGAGAGGCTGGAGAAAAAGCTCAGGTCACTCTGTACTCAGCTTGGTAGTTAAACCATGGGACGGCACTGAAAGATCTGGACCAAAGGAGTGAGGAGATCAGAGGTTATTTTAAAAAGATGAGTGGTGGGGAGGGGAGGAATTGATGGGAGGGAAGAGAATGTGAAGCAGGGAGACTCTTGGCAGCACCTAGCATGAAGAAGTAAGGTCAAAAAGGAAAGCAAATCAAGCATCATCTTGAATCTTGAGCACACCAGTTCCCTCTGACTTGGCCAGAAGCTACCTTGATTTAAATTCTGAAATGGCTTTGCAAGTCAAGCTTGGAACATTCTTCACATGCCATTAGCTGCCTGCTTTACCACCACCTCCAAGGCTGAGGCACTTTCTGAAAAGATGCCAAGTCTCCAGGTAACCAGCAATACTTCCAAAAATCGCATAAAGGTGCTGAACACACGATGTCGAATGCATTTAAGTAAAAGTGTCCAATTAGGTCCCAAGAAAAGCATTCTATATCAAGTGTGGGACAAGCTCTGGCAACCGGGATAACCTGTACAGCAGATGGCCTCCTGAGGAGGAATCCAGGGAAGGGGCTCCTAGCTGAGAGCATAAAACAAGATAATACAAGTGGAAGTGCTCTAGGGACCCTCAAGCACCAGGTACATGGAGGGTTTTCTGGAACTCAACCATCAAATGTAGGATGCCATGCTAGCAAGACGAGCACCTGAAAGTGCTA
Source organism: Furipterus horrens (assembly GCF_987537825.1). Lineage (NCBI taxonomy): Eukaryota > Metazoa > Chordata > Mammalia > Chiroptera > Furipteridae > Furipterus > Furipterus horrens. The sequence continues at coordinate 14,731,401 of NW_028327181.1, read as the reverse complement.
AGACTCAAGTTCTAATCTCAGCTCCTCTTGTGTCCAAAGGCCTAAGGCCCTTGCTCACAGCTCCCTCACTTAAAAGGAGAGCTGAGCCACAGCATTTTCAGGGTGTCTGTCAGTTCAAACAGTAACTAGTAGTCAAAAGAAACCAAGGAGCAAAAAGACAGAAGGGACAAGGGTCTTAATGAAGACGCAGGCCAAATGGCTCCGAGACTTGAGCCTTCAAGAAGAACAAGTGTAAAAAGAGCACTCTGGTCACATCAGGGCCAGTCTGGCCTTCCCCAGTAGCATAACTTGAGGCTTATGGGGTCCCCTGAAGTGTTATAATGCCACTACTAGGCATCAGACACACTGGATGGTTGAGATCTTTCAGAGATAGAAAGGTGGCAAACCCCAGTGCCTACAAGGGGCAGACACTGGTAAATGCAGTTACCAGGGAGTCAAGTACACTGAAGCGATGCGATAGGGATTTGTGAACTGGAGGGCCCATGTCCCGTCTGAAGGGAACAGCTGCAACTTTAGTGCGGCAAGCCAGGCTATGCCCATGCAGGAATGTGGACCCAACATTGCCAAACTTTTAATTTTTCAAGAGGAGCCAAAGCCCCAGATTTTTGTGTAATATTTCTAGATTTGTAAGAGGGAGCAAACAAAATATCATGAAGTCATTTTCAGCCAGGGACCTGCTGTTAAAATGTAGCCCTGATAGTCTGATAGACGGCTCTACTTGCGTCTCTGCCTCCCACGGACTAACGGCATCACTGAATTGAGGGGAGAGATTTATACTGTCTTTCCAAAACCAGCCTGTTCACAAGCAGACAGTCTGCCTATGGGGAAGAGGCAGGGCAGAAAACAGGGAGTGCAGAAGCACCCTCCTGGGCCACAGTCTGCTGCCCAGCAGTGTGCCGACCACACAGTGGTCCCTTCGGTGAAGTCTTCTCTAGGCCTCCGAGCACGGCCATCTGCCTGGACAGCCACCGTGTCCCCAGAACACAACGGCAGCTTACTGCTCATGAACTGTGCTCAGACACACCTACAAGGGAGGTTCCAGATATCACACCAGGTACCTTCCCTTTGATGTGGACATTAGTAATGAGAGGAAAAAAGCCAGTATTTAGTATTCACTAAATGACTATAATATATATATACACACTCATATCTATAAAGTTGTTTTTTGGTTCTGGGGTTTTTTGTTTTTTTTTTAGAAACACATATGACCCACTGTGAGCAGGGGTACAATGGAAAAATGTATGCCAGCCTGGTAGGGGAATATAAATTTAGAACCACTTTTCTGAACACCTAGCTGACAAAAGGTAGTAAGAAACATTAAAAATGTTTATACCAACCCTGGCTGCTGTGGCACAGTGGATTGAGCGTCGGCCTCGAACCAAGTGTCGCTGGTTCGATTCCCAGTCAGGGCACATGACTAGGTTGCACGTCAGGTCCCCAGTTGGGGGCGCGAGAGAGAGGCAACCACACAGTGATGTTTCTCTCCCTCTCTTTCTCCTTTGCCCTCTCTCTAAAAATAAATAAATAAACAAACAAGCTAACAAACAAATATTTTTAAAAAATGGTTTATACCGACTGACCCAGTGATTCTAATTCTAGAACTTTATCCTATGAAAATTATCAAGAGATAGAAAAAGGATATTCCTCACAGCATTACTTATAATAATGTAAAACAAACATGTTACACAGACACTAAAACTGTTTCAGAGCATTAAATAACAGGAAGATACTCAAGGTAGATGAAGGGTTAAAAATATCATGTTATGTTTTTACCAGTTTTCTTTAAAATCCCTCCCAGCTCAAGAGAAAAAAAATGTTACACCAAAACACGAAAAGTTAACAGAGGTTACCTGTAGGTTGTAGGATTGATTTTTTTTATACTTTTCTGTATTTTCCAATAAGCATGTATTATTTTTATAATTAAAGCATAAGTTTTAGCCCCAACTGATGTGGCTCAGTTGGTTGGGTGTTGCTCCACAAAGCAAAAGATTGCTGGTTTGATTCCCAGTCAGGGCACATGCATCAGGGCATATGCCTGCATTACAGGTTTCATTATAGGTTCAGTCCCTGGTCAGGGCACGTACAAGAGGCAACTGATCAATGTTTCTCTCCTTCTCTTTCTCCCTTCCTTCCTTTCTCTCTAAAAATAAATAAAATATTTTACAAAAATTAAAAATAAATAAAATGTAAGTTATAGGTGATTTTCTCTAAAGGAAGCCATTGGCTCCAATTAGAAGTAATGTAAAATGAATCTATTCTAATACTTCTGCCTAATCTTACCAGAATACACCCAGTTCTCAGGTAAGCATGTCAGTAAGTTTTGGCTTCAGGTGACCCAAGTTCAATCCCAGCTCTGTGGCCTTGCTAAGCTTACTTAGACTCTCAGCCTCGGCTTCCTCTGGGGCAAATTCAACTGCCCATATTTGTACGGAAGAAATCACAGAAATAACATCTGAAAAACACACATCATGGTTGCATAAAAATTTTATCATGGGTGCATAAGAGCTATGTTTCTTCTCTCAACTGTACCCACAGTAGGAACTCAATAAATGTCTGCTGATGAGTTACTGTACTCAAGTTTAAGTAAAAACTCATGTTTTAATCAAATTCTTTCACAACTGGATGGGACCTTATACACAACTAATTGACTATGACCCCCACTCTTTTGTTTTAAAAATGCAACAGCTTCTACACTAGGAGACTGGAAGTTCCCATTCGAACATACTTTTTCACATCAAATTTCTAGGATGATCAAAGTTTGTCACACTGAATCCACTCTACACATTGAGTTTCTAAACAACCACATCACACTGGCTACTGGGGAGAGCACGGGAGTAATACTGTCTTACAACACATCTTAAGGGTAATAAAAATAAAATGCTCTTCTCCTTGAACCACAGTGGGCCAGCTGACCTCATTCTCTGTACACTACCATGAGTCAACAGAGCCGCCAAAAGTCATGTTTTAAAACATCTCATTCAAGCTACAAATGGAAGAACCTCTACTCTTTTACCTCCTCCCTATACCATCTGACAGATACAAAGGCAAGTCTCCACAAAGGGGTTATGGGCTTTAACCTCAAAGGTAGGTAAAAATGAGCTGGAAGAGGCCAGAAAGCACAAATCCTGGTACTGTGTCATGAAAGACAAGTTTCTTCAGAATGGGTTGCCCAGGCCTAAACTTAGCACCCCGGGCCAGGTGCTCCCCAGTATCCTATGAAAGTGGCCTACCAGACAGCACTGTGGTTCACATGCCGTCCGCCCCTGCACTCAGCTGCCTGCGGCCAGGGACAGTGTCTTACTCATCCCCACCTGCTGCCTCGCCTCGCACAGCGTCTGGCAGACAGAAGGCAGCACTGAACGTCTGCCTGCTAGAGGAATGCAGCACCCATAATACATTTTAACAGCCAGGAGGATGAAATGAGCAGGGAGAATCCACAGCTTTAGGTTCTTAACAACCTTTTAAATCAAATAGGGAGCGTACAGCCTATGTGAAGAAAGGTGATGAACACAAGATGTGACCTTTCTGGAGAAAGCCATGCAGAATCCAAAATGGCTCTTAACAAGTCAGCCACAACAAGGTGGTATGTCTCACACCAGAAAGTCTTTTAAATGCCAGGACACTACAGCCGTTCCAACTTTCCAAATAGCAAAAAATAAAAAGGAAGTGCCATCGAGTGACAGCTGGATACTCCAAGTCACTGGTCCCTCTTTCCAAACTTACCAGATTGGCTCTTCATAGAAAAAAACAAGTTAGAATGAGACTTCTGTGATTAAAAAAAGAAAAAGAAGAAGAAGAAGAAGAAGAAGGAATAGGGAAGGAAGGAAGGAAAAAAGAAGGAAGGAAAGAAGGAAGGAAAGAAGGAAATAAATCTCTGTAAGGGTAGTTTTCTCAGTTCAAGTTACAGACTCAATTCTTGGTCAATCAGTCTGGGTTTATACTACACTACTCTAAATTCCACCATTAATTCCTATATTCTCATTTGAAAGAGAAGAAAGTGCCAAGGGAAGCACTCTTATAAAAACAGAAATGGCTTAGAATCAGTCATATCGGGATTTGAATCTCAGTCCTACTTCCAATTTAGTCAGTGACTTGGACAAGTAACTACCTTTGCAAGCTTGGTTTCGTCAACCTGGGTCATGCCATCTACCTCACAGGTTAAATGTGGACAAAGCAATATGACTATCTAACCAATATGCTGTACACCTGAAACCAATACAAAATAATATTGAATGTAAACTGTAATTGAAAAAATTAAAAATTAAAAAAAGAATTGTGAACAAAGCATTGTACCCAGTGTATGGCATATAGGAAGCACTTGATTCCTAGTAGCTATTTTTAAATGTCTGATAGAGAGGAAAACAGAGCAACTCAAAATCTAAATTGGAGGAGAAAAGAACTGCTTAAACTCAATGTGCAATTTAACAAGAACTGGCTTTCCCCAATTATACACCTGATCATAAAGCACACTTTGGCAGCTGCTCTCTCTGGTACGCTCAACCGAGGTGCAGCTGAAATGACAGAAAGGCTCCAAAGCCTAGCAGTCAGGAAACCCAAATATTAATCCAGGTTTATCTCTACCTTGCCACGTGGCCCTGGGCAAGGCGCTTTACTTCTTTGGACCTCTGTCTCCTCAACTAACACATTAAAGGGCTGAACCTGTTTTTTCTGATTATTATTTAAATGTCACTTTTGTCATGAACTATAAATCCATTCTACAGACTTGAGGAAACAGCATCAAGAAGCAAAGTGTTCCCATGACATATATTCAAGTTAATAATGATTCTGAATACCAAGTCTTTCAAAGTTACTCCCAGGGACACTAGGGCTTGGCCATGAACTACTCTACTCTTCATGTTATGTCCATCCATAATAGCTGTCCACATTAAAGCCTTGTCAATATTCAGTATTTTATCAAACAAAGACCATCATCAGACCTTTATAATGCCAAGTGTTGTGCCCCTGAATTCACACACACACAGATCACTCTCACACAGTTTTGCATAATACCAGTGACCGTACCAGAACCAGAGAGAGGTCCATTCTTTCCATCTAATCAAGCAAGTTTCTGGAAATAACAACCAAATAAAAAGAGAGCCCCAGAATTTATTAACAAAAACAAATGAAATTGTTCTCATCAATTAATCCAAGCCCATCACGATACACTGCCTGCCTGATGTCAACTCTAAATCCATCGTTCATTCACTAAATATCAAGTGTCTGATAAGTAGCAGGCACTGGGGGCCCGGGGTAAACCCAGGGATGGACAAAACCAAACAGATGCAAACCCATAGAGCCCAGGTCCACAGGAAAGGTGTGAGAAGTTGCTCTTCAGGCACTGCAACACTGACAGATGCTCCATTTCATTTTTCAATGAATGGTGAAAGGGAACACATTTACACACTGCTCTCCCACATTCTGCATTCGGGTTGCTGCCTCCTTGTACTTCACCATCTAACTGCAAAATATTCTTTGAATGAATATTTTCTCATTTCTCCCAAAGATGATGCATTTAACTAGTACCAGACAGAAGCACAGGAGGGAAGTTAATCCATTATGGACAATGGATGTCTTGGGGACTAAGGGCTCAATTCTGTGAGGAAACCAGGTTGGGAAGGATTATCATTTATCCACACACATCTGTCTTTATAAGAGAGAGTGAACTCCAGAAGACCACAGCATTACAGTGTCTGGTATAGACTAGCGCTTCGGTAAACATCTGTCAAATAAATATGCTCAATGGAGGCATGCAAACCTGTAGACTTCTCTACAACTCCTGCCAGCCTCAGCTGACATCACTCCACTCAGATTTTTACTAATGGACTATTTGATGACAGGTACTAGATTAGTGCCTCCTTTTTTCCTCTTGGGGAAGAAAGGCATCACAGAACCCTCCAAGAGGCAAAACTGTCTATCTTCTAAGGAAAATAAAAGTACACATACACAAGACTGTATGCATTATTTCAGGGTTTCACATGCCATCACTTGCAGTCTGTGACCCTCAAGTTAAGAACCTCTATACTAAACTATTAAAAAGTTAGACTTGAATTAATGCCAAAATCCTAACCAGCCAAATCTATTTATTTGGCAAAAATAAGAACAAAGGAGCCATACAGACCTGAGTTTTAATCCAGGTTTTATCATTTGCCAGCTGTGTAAGAATGGAAAAGTCAAATTGCCTTTCCCAGCCTCAGTTTCCTTGTCTGTAAAATGGGTTAACAGTGGTTGCTAATTCCATGTTAATGTCATGATGAGACCAGCAAACATGTGGCAAGCTTGGCATAGTGCCCCATACACAATAAATGCTCACAAATGAAAGTCACCACTTTCCCTTTAGTCTACAGACTCCACACTTACCTCCCGCTCCCATCTTCATCTCCATTAAGAACTCTATTAGTAAATCCCATGAGATCTCAGGGGAAAAGAAAGAAAATAAGAGCCCTTAAGATCACAAAACACAGTCCTAATATTTTCAAATGTTTGATTTTAACCTATGAAAGCCCTTCTGACAGGATAGTCAGCAATCCCTTTCTGCATAAACCCAGATCAGTTGTCAACACACAATTGTCCTATTAGGCCAAGTCGATTTTTAAAGGCAAGCCTATTAACTTAAAATGGAGATGAAAAGAATGTGTTTGATCCAATGCTAAATTGCAGAAACACACTGACAAGGAAATAAGGCAGAGGAATTAGTTTCCTAAAATTATTCTCTGTGATACCCTTAGTTAACACTGGATATTTAAGGACCTCATTCAGCCTTTCTAACACACCACCCAGCTCTCCTCCCAACCCTCATAGCTAAAGGCACCATATTAGTTCTTCATGTTTTTCAGCTCTTCTCTGCTTCCAAAACCATTCAACACTTAACCTAGCACCCAGCTCTCCTCCCCACCCTCATACTAAAGGCACCATATTAGTTCTTAATGTTTTTCAGCTCTTCTCTGCTTCCAAAACCATTCAACACTTAACCTAGGATCCAGAAAGACGGATTTTAAAGTTAGACAAAATCTATCATTCAGATTCCTTCTAAAATGAATTTCTCAAGCATTTCTAAATATTTGAGTTCAAACAGAAAAAAAAAAAAGCAAGGATTTCCACTTTAAAACAATCTTTTATCTCTAGTGATGCAAATTTTCTTTGTTTAACAAATCCACAATTGTTACCCTAGCCAGGGTTTAATCGGGCCTTTATTTAATATCACCAACCATGTGAGTTGCACAGCCAAGTCTGAAAGTTTCAGATAATAATCTCATTAATAGCAACAAATTGGTTCAAAGATGAAATATGTATCAATATGTCTAAGAACCCTGTAAAGCTCCACACTTCAGAACTACAGGAAAAGTGTAATTAATTCCTCCAGCATTCACACTGTATGCCTGACACTCTTATAAGCAAATGGGCTTTGATGTTGCTTGAAAAGGATAATAAAAGTAATTAACAGCATTTCATATCCACACATTGTTTTCAGAACTTTCACAGATGATGTCAAAGGGGGAAAAAAAAGTTCTCTGTTCTAACAGAGCACACTGTGACCTTGGGAAAGTTATTTAAGCCTAAAATGCACACGAAGAGAACCAAGAATCCTGTGACTAATCCCAAGGTTTGAATTACTCTCTCTCAAACACACACTTCTTAACCAGGCCTCCCCCTACCCTAAACCATGCAAATGACTGAACAGGTACTCTGTAAGTATCTGGGCAACCCAGGCTATGATAAGATATCTACTGTATAAACATAAACACACACACACACACACCCCTTCATTGCATGTAACAGGGAGGGAAACAAATCAGTAATACAAACCAATTTCCTATCTTAGAATTCTTAAGAGAGAGACTCCCAAACTAGTTTTTTTTCTCCCCTCAACCATGAACAGTGCTACTGAACCCCACTGGAAATAGTAAAAGCAATGTTATAGTGCTACAATTTAGGTTAATTGTAGAAAATGAACTCTGCTCTGAAGACCAGAAAGTATTCGATAGCAAATCCTGCAGAGGTTTTTAAAAGATAATAAAAAATAAAAGGAGATTTGAAAAGTTCACCCAGGGCACCTAGAAAATGTGATTAATCTGAAGGTGAACACCAATTTGTTTCTTCTGCATTCTCATTTCTCATGAAAAAGGTTACATTCCCTCTAAGCAGTCCTAAAAAACATTCGCTTTCCTTACAAAAACCTTTTTCAGGGCTGACAGGGCCCACATTAGTTCCTTAAATTGGGTAGTGTATTCGAAGAACTAATAAAAGCATGCCAGCCTCCGCACACACAGCCCTGAAAGCCACACTGCACTCCTTCTGCGCATAGAGGCTCGGCGAGTAAGCCCCCACAATAAACTTATTAAAGATATAGACTAAAGAACACCAAGAAATGACTATTCAAACAGCTCAGATAAACTCACTAATACTACTGCAGTTATAAGGGAATTAAGGACACCTATTAGTGATTGCTTAACAGGTAAACTTATTAAATGCCATTTAAGTCATTTTTCTTTAGTTAGCAATTGTTAACTTACTTTGGGGGGGGGAGGCTAGGCTAATGGACTACAAAAGAGTTAGATAAGCACTTCAAAAAGTTTCAAAAGAGAATGGATTCCTTCTGCCAAAGTCACACATTATCTCTCTACTCACAAGGATAAAATAGTTACAAATGGTGTGTTTAAACTGCTAATTTTGTATTAAATGGTGAACCCAAGATTATCTCCAAAGCACAGCACTACTCATAATGGCTAGCTTGCCAAACTACCACGGAGAAAGAGCACAAGTTAAAAAACACTGCAGATAAAAATCGCAAACTTCAAAAGTCTTCTTCAAAAAGTGGAGTGCCACGTTAAAACACCTTTTCTCTTGGGAGGCCATAAATCAAACATTTCTAAAGCCATCAGGGCACAGTGGAATCCTCAAAGAGAAACAAGAAGTCACAAATAGTAAGCCCTAAGATTCAAACTCCTCTTCAAGGCTGCGGACTGAAATGTGTAGGGATCTTCAGCCGAGCATCAGCAGTCTCTAAAGCTTATAAACTAAAGACCATAATTATAATATTATTAAAGAAGAATGTCCAAAAGCCTTTTACGTATGTAGCCACAGGACTCAAACGACATGTGTTTCCCCTCCTATTTACCCCGCAGAAGTTTAAGATGGGAATAAGAGCACGGTAAGGCAATGCTGCTAATGAATCGTCCAGCAGAGGTGCCTCCCCAGCTTTGTAAAGACACACCTCTAAGGAGCCAACCTGCTCAGCTCTCTGTCCTCTCCACGCGGAGCTTTCAGTCTGCACCAGGCGACAGGAAAGGAAGAGGCTGCTCTGCCGTCTTTCCATACAGCCCCCCTCTCTTCCTTCACAACTCATCCAACGGTAAAGCGCACAAGGCCCAAAGCTTGGGCCCTGCTGCCATCCCCATCACCCGAAAAGGTTCAAAAAACAAGCCCTTTCCGATCGCCCCATCCGAGGCATGCATATTAACCACCATAAGCGCGCTGACCACCCACCAGCAAGTTGATAAAATCAGAGCCAGGGAAGCAGGAAGGCATCCCTTTACCCAGCTCACCGTCCGCGGGGGCCGGAGCTCAGCTGGAAGCTCTCCCTCGCCAGCTTGCTCTGAAACACAGACCTCTTTCCCGAGGAGCAAGGTGAGGCCCTGTCCGTGAGCGACCCTGTCTCCCTATTCCCAGGCCCTCCTGAGAAGCTTGGCCCTGCAGCGGGCAGGCAGTCGCCCTGCCACCGTCAGTAATCGGAGGCACGCAGGGAGGGCTGCGTGCCCCGGCCAGCCCAGGGCACTCCTCCTCGGCCAGCTCCCCTTGCCCCCCTGCCTGCCGTTGCCCGTCCGGAGCCCTGCAGAAGGATCGACCCCCAGGTGAGGCAGCCGGCAGGCTCCAGGGAAGAACCTGATTGCACAGCCCCTCGGACGAAGCGGGCTGCTCCCCAAACGAACGTGCATGGATGGAAAGCAAAGCCTGCTACCTGAAACAAGCCACCCCATCCTTCATCACTCATCTTTCCAAAGTTGGCATTCAACAGGTAGTTCCCGGGACTTCCACCTGAGGCAAACCAGAATGCCCACGCCGCCCAAGGGGGCCGCCCCACTCTGGGTGTCCAGACCCGAGGGTCTCCTCACCGCCACCAGACTCGCAGGAGGCCGAGCCTCCACGTGCGCTTGCCCCCAGCTTTGGCGCTCCAGAGGCCGCGTCCCGCCCGCCCTCCCACAAGGGAGGGATGCCGCCGGCCTCCTCGCCGCCCCTCCCGCCCGCCAGCCCGCGGCGGGGTCGGCGGGCGCAGCCCCCGGAGCCATCTTGTGGCGACGGCGGCGCGGGGCCCGAGCGGCGGGCAGCTACCTGCACGATCTCGCCCTCCGCGCTGAGCGTGGCTCCAGCCCGCGAGAAGCGGCCCGTGAGGCCGGTGGTGTAGGTGGTGTAGTCGCCGCTCGGGCTCGACTCGAACAGCACCACCTCCACGAACGCCGTCTCCTTGGCCCGCGCCGCGCCGGGCCCCGCGGCCGCCAGCAGCAGCCCGAGCAGCAGCGGCAGCGGCGGCGGCGGCGGCAGGCGGTGGCCGCGGGGGCCGCGGGGGCGGCGGCGGCGGCGGCGGCCCGGGGCCCCTGGGCGTCCGCCCGAGCGTGGCCTCATGGTCCTGCGGCGGGAGGGCGCGGAGGGCGGGCGCGGCCGGGCATAGTCGCGGGCCGGCGGCGGACCGAGTGCAGGCGGACGCCTCACAGCCCCATCGCAGCGGCAACGGCGGCAGCAGCAGCAGCGGCAGCAGCGGCTTTGTGGGTCGCAGGCTCGGCTCGGCTCCCCCAGCCGTCGCGCCGCGGCCCTTTCATCTGCTCCACGTGAGGGGTTATCCCCGCCCCAACAGCGTCGTGACCCGCTCTCCCCTCCCTCCCGGCGCTCCACTGCCGCGGCCTCCGGGGGGAGCGGGAAGGCAGAGCGGGCGCGCCTGCGGCGGGGGGTGGGGCCCAACGGCCGGGCACGCCCCCGCCCTCGCTCCGCCCCGGCCTGCGTTCCACCCCCTTGCCCCAGCCCCGCCCCGTCCGCGCTCCACCCAATGTTCTTGCCCCGCCCACCTTCTTGCTCCGCCCATTTTCCTCGCTCCGCCCCCAGGTCTACCACGCCCCCTAAGCCTCGCCCCGCCCCTTCGTTCCCGCTCCGCCCCTGCTGCGCTTGGCCTTCAGCGGCAGACAGTTCTCTTCGTGGTTGACAGTTAGGCGGGAATGGGGATTGTGTCCTGCTCCCTGGCGATGTGCATCCTCTCTGAAAGCCCTACGCCGCCTGATCCCGTACTGGAGTTAGGAGAGCCTTGTCCTTCCCTACTCCCCCACCCCAATCCACAGTTCCCGGGAGCGAGGCGCCCGCACCTAGCCCTTTACCCTCACCCTCACGTCCAGGATCAAATGCTAAAGGCTCTGGCGGTCCGGGGCCCTTTGCACCTCGGCCTTGTTGGCATGTATCCGGTTCCTGCACCGGGTATCGCTTAGACAAGTTACTCAACGGAATGGAGGGGGGAGTCATTTATGCATTTGAATTGTAATGAAGTTCATTTTTATGCAGCCCCAGAGACTATAACTCAAACACACCCCTCAAGAGAAGTTCTGAAACTTTGAGTCTCTCCTTGAGCAGGCCAGAGGATTTCAACTCATCGCCCTTCATGCACAGATTGATGGCTGCCAGATTAATGTATGGAAGACATGTGCTACAAGGCCTAGAGATTCCCAGTTCCCCAGAAGATTCGTTTTCAATTCCCTGCCCCTCTTTGGAACGTGCCATTTCCTTTCTCACCTAGTCCTCTATGAGAATGAAACACTTCCTTTAAAATTCAGTTTCAATTCCTACTTCCTCCGTGGAATCTTTCTTTACCCAGCAGAGTGGCTTTGTTCAGATATTTGCAAATATTTGATTAGGATGATCTGCTTCTACTTGCTACTACACACTAAATATGAAAAGACAAAAAAGAAAGAAAGAAAAGAAAAACCTAATTGAGAATTTTTCTTGGGTAAACAACTTACCAAGGTTACATTTTAAAGTAGGAAAAAAGATTTTCAAGATACAAAACAGAAAATACACTTTAAAAAATCCACAGGTCTCCATTGCCACATTTGGACCACCCTGAGCTTCTGCTAAAGAGGGAGATACCTGGGAAAGCAGGGATCTGTGCATGGAGGCTTTTTAGTTTTTCCAGAACCAAGCCTAACTAGTGCTAACTGAAACTGGGCAACATCAGTCCTGACAACAGTATCCCACTAGGCAGCACAGTCCAGTTCTTATTGGGGAGATCAATTACTGCAGCCCATCCATGACATTTGCACTATTTAAAATTCAAGGTCACAGTCAACTGATGAATGGATAAACCAATGTGGTATATCCATAAAATGGAATACTATTTGTCAAGGGATGAAGTACTGACACATTGATGAACCTTGAAAGCATTATACCCTGAAAGAAGCCAGTCACCAAGGACCATATAGTGTATGATTCTATTTATATAAAATGGTCAGAATAGGCAAATCTACAGAGACTGAAAGTAGATTAGTGGTTGCCAGGGGGTGGGGGAGGCAGGCCTGGGTAGTGACTGCTAATGGGTTTCTTCTGGGAGTGATGAAAATGTTCCGGAATTAGATAATGTTGATGGTTGCACAACTCTGTAAATATACTAAAAACCACTGAGTTGTATACTTTAAAAGGGTGAATTTATGATATGTCAATTATATCTCAATATAGTGGTTAAAAAGTTTAAAAGGCATTAGTGGTATTTTCATGCAAACATGCATACATACATGTACGCAGGATACTTTGTAAGGAGATTCTCAGCTTAGTTCAAATACCACACCCTCAGCAAGGCCTACCCAGGCTATTCTATTTAAAATGGCAATGCACACCGTGTCCCTGACTCCCCACCTCCCTCAGCCTGCCCCATCCACCCTCTCTCCCCCACCCCCGCTGTGGCATTTATTACCTTCTTACATACTAAATAATTTGCTTATTTATTTTTGTCTCTCTTCCACGCCCCACAACACACATGCCAGAGAACACACTCTATAATGGCTAGGATTTTGTCTTGTTCACTGACATAGGCTAAGGCCGCCTGGCCCAGAGTAGGCACTCAAAAAATATTTGTTGCATGAATTAATGACTAAATGACTTAGCGATAAGCTCATCCTCATGTATCCCTTCCATTTTGCAGACATTTGGGACAGCTTGTTAACTAACAGCTGCTTAGGAGCACTGGGCTTCATGGGACCAAAATAAATTCTGAACATGGAGAAGAACAACAGCCCTTTTCGCAGTGACTTCAGTGAAAACCCAGATAACGGTCAAAAAGAAACAAGTTTCAATTTCTAAAACTATGCTTCAAAAAGATATGGTTAATAAGACACAGCCCAGCAACACAAAGGTAACATGATTCATCTCTCAACAGTATAAAGCTGTTTAGAAATGGAGGTATTTACTGAGTAATGAAATTTCACCAAAATCTGGCAGGCAGTAAAGGCACATAGAAAATAACTTCAAATAAAAGATAAGGCCTATTGGATAGGAGCAAGGACTGACTGGATAAGTGAGCTGGATCAAGTGATAGGAGTGAAGAAAAGTAATGCACTTTCATTATCTTTCATGACACATTCCTAGTAGACCATCTTGAGTAGAACTTATCTTCTTCCTTTCCTTACTTATCGGACTCAGATGAAAATAACCGACAAGTACATCAGCATCAGTTAAAACTGCCAGACCTTTGGCAAATTTCTTGTTACACTTTTTAAAGATTTTACTTATTTACTCTTTAGAGAGAGGGTAAGGGAGAGAGAAAGAAAGGGAGAGAAACATCAATATGCAAGATATACATTGATTGGTTGCCTCTAGCATGCCCCCAAATGGGGACCTGGCCCACAACCCAGGCATGTGTCCTGACTAGGAATCAAACTTGCGACCTTTCGGTTTGCAGGCCGGCACTCAATCCACTGAGCCATACCAGCCAGAGCTGGCAAATCTCATTGACTTAGGCAAAAAATGACAGAAAGCTTCAGGAAATTTTCTGCCATCAAAGTTCTATTTATATGACCAAATAGAGAAGGCCAGGGATTTCAAATCTATAAACCTGTGCTTTATCACTTAAAGAAACTATATGTATATTTGTACCAAATAAAAACAGACACGGATATTCACTGCAGCATTGTTTTTAATAATAAGCAATCTGAATGCCCACCATTAGTGGATTAGTTAAATAAATTATGGTACAGCCATTTAATATATGATGGAACACATATTAAGTGTCCATTAAAAAGAATGAAAAAGCACTCTGAACATATATAGAATTATCTCCAATACATACTGCTAAGTGAAAAAGATGTGCATACGGTATGCTGCAATGGGGTTGGGGTGGCAAGAAGACGACATGAAGGTTTGCAAACATTAACTGTGTGTGGAAAGAGGCATAAGAAATGAATAAATGGTTGTCTCTGCGTGACTGGGAGGCAGCATTTGGACAGAAACCTACGAGGGAGACCTACTTTTTTTCTGTGCACCCTTTGTACCTGTTGAATTTGCTCCAAGTGCATATATTACCTACTCAAAGATAATAAAATAAGATAGACTAATCTGCTTAATAAATTAACAGGTGATAATATTAATTCTCTATACAAAAGCATATCCATTTAATAAACATTGAACACCTACTGTGAGACACTGGAATACAAAAAAGAATTGGCCTAAAGTTATGGAAGACGTTAACATTGGGGGAATCTACGTAATAGGTACACAGGATCCCTCTGTAATATTTTTGCAACTTCTTCAAATTATTTACAAATAGAAACTCAATTTTTAAAAAATGGATTAGCCAGTCCCTGTGTTCAAGTAGTTTCCTTCCTTTTTCCCCTCCTTTCTTTTTTCCTTCCTTCCTTCTGCAAATATTTGTTACTATATGGCACAATTAGAGAAGTCATAAAGGATGGAAAAATATATACTTTAACTGTTTTACAAAGGATTTTAAGAGTTTAAATTTCATTTTGCTTTTTTAAAGTGATTCAAACTTAAGACATGGTAGCATTCTTCCACGGTATTTATATCTATTTCTGGAAACTTTCATTTATTGTATTTAAACATCATATAATTCTCTTGAAAGGTACAATAGATGTAATACAGACAAGTAGCGGCAGTTCTTTCAAAACTCTTAGAAGTGTCTCTTCTGCCTTTGAAGTATACCATCAATCTATGTCTACTTTACCCTTGAGGCAGAGACCAATCTGGGCCCCGTTTCATCAGTGATTTAAACTCTGCTTCAACCTGTTCCTGCTTTGCAATGGCCACCCAACCAGGAGTCACAAACTCAAACAAAGCTCCAGGGGCCAGGCAGGGAATGTGACTGAGTGAGGTGGGCCAGGTGTAAGCAAAAATAACTAGCAAGTGAGATGGTAAATGGCAAAGGCGCCTCGGGCAGGAACACCCTTAGGAGTGTTGGCCTGGGAACACACAGCTAGTCCGGAGGGCCGATGAGCGCATTGTCGCCCTTGGGAACATGGGCCCGTGATTCATAGATCCTCTGATTTGTTCAAAAGAACCAAAAATTTGGGTATGTTTGTAGTGTCTTCTGGTTTTTAAATGTTTGTAATAGATTTTAAAGATTTGCATTGTTGTGTGGGGCCAAATAAATTCATCTACAGGCCATTTTCGGGACAAAAGACATGGAAGAGGAGTCTGATTCTGAGTGGATCAGGTTGTAAAACTATGAATTCCAGACTGTTAAGGTGGAGGAAGAGCCAGAAGCTGCAATATCTGAAAAGTATAAATACTGCACTCCATTAAAGAGAGATGTGGGCTACACACTTGACCAGCAAGGGACACCTGTCTTCAGGATGCAATATTTAATTAAAGTGGAAATGTAATCACATGCCTCTTTACCAAGAAAGGCCGTTAGTGGACGAGCTTTGAAACAGATAAGTCAGGTTGCTTTTACACTGATTACACCTCTATTTGAAGATAAAGAAAGAGAACTGAGAGAAAATACTAGAAGAAAATAATGGTCAATCACTTCCTTTTATCCAACTGTATAGGGCAGTTGGCTGAGAACAGCAGTGAATTAGTAGGAGAGAGAGAGAAGAGGGAGTTGGGTGAGAATGTAGAAATGTACATACACTCCATTCTCACCCAGGGGATGGGGGGGCAACATCACTTTGCAGGGAGGTGATAATAAACAGGAATTGTTGACTCAGCATCTTTTCCTGTGAGTAAAACTATCTCTTCCTGGCCCATGCCAGCACTCTGTCACTCACAGAGCTCAGCTCCTCATCATAGGTGGGAATAATGATTGGTTCCGAGGGGAGACATGTTACTAAAGCCAAACCAATCAGAGTCTTCCCTAAAATTTGATCTACTGAAAACTGGGGGAGAGAAGTTCTGTGTTCTGTAGGATCTCGAACAGTAAGGATCATGCAAATTTAACTTGTTTATAGATATTTTCCCCAACTACATAGAAAATGGTGCTGCTGTAGGAGAAGGAAAAAAGCAGAGACAAAATGACATGAGATAAACAATAAGAGGAAATGTATTACTGTATTCTTTGAGCCCATGGGTCCATCCTTACCACAAACACTCCTAAAAAATATCAGAGTAAAGCTGACTGGTTCAATCACCATGGCAGCAACAATAGGAAGTACACGTGCACGCACACACACACACACACACACACACCCGCCGCACACACTCCATAAAACCAGAGAAACTCTGAGATGGAGGTAGGTCAAGAAAATGAAATTTTGGTAAAAGCAATTGAGTACAACAAACACTAGTTTCATCTTAAAAAAAAAAAAAAGAATTTATTTATTTTTAGAGAGAGGGGAAGGGAGGGAGAAAGAGAGGGAGAGAAACATCCATGTATGGGTGCCTATTATGTGCCCCCAAACGGGGAGTGCCCTGAATGGGAATCGAACCAATGATCCCTTGGTTCACAGGCCAGTGCCAAGGCTAGTTTTATTTTGAGATCTTTAGTATATAACCCCTGCCCCCAATTTTTGCAACTCAAGAAAAATGAAAAAGTATTGCAAAGCAAAAACAAAACAAAACAAAAAAAAAACCTAAAAGAAATGTGCAATATATTAAGTAAATAGATGAATGAATGAATGAATGCTCAGACTACAGTTTCTTACCATTTCAATTTGAGAACACTTAGAAGAAATAATTTATTATGTAGAAAATAACAAAGCAGTAATATTCAAATACGACATGGAATTCAGAGAAGCCTCACATTTTATTGCTGAAAGACGCCTTGGAAGTCATATAATAGAGTAGTTATTGTTGTTGCTTTTGTTTGACAGGTGAGAAAATCAAAACCTAAAGCCCACAAGCTAATAGGTCAATACGAGTTATACAGCACAGCTTCCCCAGCTGCCTATACCTTCTCATTTGTACGCAGATGATATCTGGCAACAATTAAACACTGGGCGCAGATGTGATGTGGAAGAAAGATAAACCACAAGTTTGCTTTCTTTTTTTGTGTTTGGGGGCACTGGCTTGCAGCAGTCCATCTTCTCCCACCCTGGTCAGCTAGAGCCTTGAGGGTCTTGGAAGCCACAGCCACCGGGTCTCAAGAAATTAACAATCCCTTTCCAAGAACAGCTGCGAGAGTGGCCTCACTTTTACTGCTCTTACTTTTTTCCATTGCTGCAGGCATCTTCCCTCTTTCCATTTGAGATAGAAGAAAGAAAAAAAAATTAGGAAGTAGGGACCTGAAATGAAACAAGAATGAGGATGAAGTCTGAAAGTGAGCAAAATCTATCAGAATTTAGAATTCTCCACTCTTGGATCAAATAAGCCCACTAATGTAAATGTATTCTACAGATGCTTTTATACCTCCACGAAAAGGTTTATTTAAAAAGGACCTTAATTTTAGCTCTGTTGATAGAAGCCAAAGAGTGGAAGAGCATGTGGGTGGAGGTAGAGATGAAACAAGATGGGCACATGTTGATAATTACTGAAGCTGGGTGTTGCATACATGTACATGTTTCAAATTTTCCATGATAAAATATTTAAACATTTAAATCATGTGTCCATTAACAGAATATTCTGCAACAGTTAAAAATTCAATAGACCTATGTGTGCAACTAGAGCAAGAGTTCTGAGACATATTGCTCCATAAAACATACAGGGCACATTACCACATATGTAGTATTTTTCCAATTTATTTTTATTTTTATTTCATTTTTCTCTCTGAACCTTAGGTTTATAGAATTAGATTGGTGATGGGACACACATCTTGGTCCATGTGTGGAAAGTTTTTATTTAATTAATTTAATTACTTTTAATAATGTAATAACACCCATGATCCCACCATTCAAAATGAAAACTAGGACTTTAAAAATAACTACAATAAAACATGTACCATAAGTTAAGAGAAGCACGCTTTTTTCAAATTATGTTTTATTGATTATGCTATTATAGTTGTCCAAATTTTCACCCTTTGCTCCCTTGCATCCACTACCCACCACTCCCTCAGGCAATCCCTACACCATTGTTCATGTCCATGGGTCATGCATATAAGTTCTTGGCTATTCGTTTCCTATACTCTATTTTATATCCCCAGTTCTATTCTGTAACTACCTATTCATACTTCTTAATTCCCTCACCTCTTCACCCATTCCCCACATCCCACTTTCATCTGGCAACCATCAGAATGCTCTCTGTATCTATGATTCTGTCTCTGTTCTTCTTGTTTACTTAGTTTATTTTTTAGATTTGATTGTTGATAGATATGTATTTATTGCCATTTTAGTGTTCATAATTTTGATCTCCTTTTTCTTAAATAAGTTCCCTTAACATTTTATATAATAATGGCCTGGTGATGATGAACTCTCTTAGTCCTTTCTTGTCTGGGAAGCTCTTTATCTGCCCTTAGATTCTAAATGATAGCTTTGCTGGGTAGAGCAATCTTGGTTGTAAGTCCCTGCTTTTCATGACTTTGAATGCTTCTTGCCAATCCCTTCGAGCCTGCAAAGTTTTTGAGAAATCAGATGACAGTCTTATGGGGACTTTCCTGTAGGTAACTAACTTCTTTTCTCTTGCTGCTCTAAAGATTCTCTCTTTCTCTTGAACCTTTGGCATTTTAATTATGATGTGTCTTGGAGTGGGCTTCTTTGCATCCATTTTGTTTGAGACTCTCTGTGCTTCCTGGACTTGCATGTCTATTTCATTCACCAAATCAGGGAAGTTTTCATTCATTATTTTTTCAAATAGGTTTCCAATTTCTTGATCTTTCTCTTCTCCTTCTGGCACCCCTATGAAGTGAATGATGGAACTCTTGAAGTTGTCCCAGAGGCTGCTTCCTATCCTCAGTTTTTAAAGTTCTTTTTCCTTCTTGTTGTTCTGATTGGTTGTTTTTTGCTTCCTTGTGTTCCAAATCCTTGATTTGATTCTTGGCTTCTTTCACTCTAAAGCTGTTTCCCTGTAAATTATTCTTTATATCAATTAGCATATTCTTCATTTCTGACTGGATCTTTTTTATGCTGCTGAGGTCCTCATTAAGTTTCCTGAATATCCTTATCACCAATGTTTTGAACTCTATATCTGACAGATTGTTTATCTCCATTTTGTTTAGTTCTCTCTCTGGAGTTCTGATCTGTTCTTTCATTTGTGCCATGTTTCTTTGTCTCCTTACTTTGGCTGCCTCCTTGTTTTGTTTTTATATATTAGGTAGAGCTGCTATGACTCCCTGTATTGGTAGCATAGCCTAATGTAGTAGGTGTCCTGTAGGGTCCAGTGGTACAAACTTCCCTATTAGCCAAGCTGGGTACTCAAGGTGTGTCCTTTCATGTGGGCTGAGTACATCCTCATCTTGCAGTTGAGCCTTGATTGCTGTTGGCAGGACAATAGGAGGAATTTCCCCAGGCCAGTCAGCTGCAAGAATTGTCTGTGACCACTGACCGCCAATCTCTACCCTCTGTGGAGGATCAGCTGTGCAGGGGCATGGTGGTGGTCTATAGCTGTACACGGGGTGTGCTGGCCCTGGAGTTTCCTGGGTGGTACAGGCCAAGTTCATCTCCCACCTGTGTTCTGCCCGGGGCCACCCTGCATGAACTATAAAGCCACCTGAGATGGCTGCTACTTGTGCTGAGCTTGGAGATTTCCAAGTGAAGCCAAGCTGTGAATCTAGGCTGGCTGCTGCTAGTGCCAGACTTAGGGCCATTTAGCAAGAGGTACCAGGGCTGAGGGCTGGAGACTAGGGCTTACCCAGCCTGGCTGTTGCTTGTTTGATAGGATTTAGGAACTGGTGAAGCGTGAGCCAAGACCAGCCATTCCACCTTGGGTGGGCCCATAACTTGGGTGGGATGGAGTCTCAGAGGCTCTCCAGGGCGAGGCAAACAATGTTAGCCAGGTTGATGGAGTCTCAGATATGGCTCCCACCTGCTCTCTCTGTGGCTCTGTGGGGAGAGGGTTCAGAAAAGGGACAATGGCCTCTGCCCACCTTTCTGTCTGGGAGAAAGCTGTCCCCTAGTTCCCACCTTGATGCCAGATTCTTCAGTTCCTCCCTATATGCCAGTAGTGCCTTTCAAGCTGCCACCCCAGTGCTGGAGCTCAGAGGGAGTGAGTCTGAGTAAGTCCATGTGTGGATTCTTTAAGAGGAACTGCTTGGGACTGCAGAAGTTTCTTCTATTGATTTGATCCCTGCTGCTTCTTGCATCTAGAAGTTATAGGGACATGTCTTCCTGGCACTGGAACCCTGGGCTTGGGGCCTGGTGTAGGTCTAGGACTCCTCACTCCTGAGCTATCCCTCCCAAATTTTTATCCAGCACATGTGGGTGTGGGACGAGCCCCTTCTGCGTCTCCATCCCTCCTACCAGTCTGGATGGGTGTGGTTTCATTAATTCCATAGTTGTCAGACTTCCATTCCACTCACTTTCCGACAGTTCTGAGTGATCATTGTTCTATATTTTGTTGTAATTTTGATATGGTTGTGTGAGGAGTCGAGCCATGTTTACTTATGCCACCATCTTGACCAGCAGTCAAGAGAAGCAATCTTCACAAGAGCAAACACATGGAAATAGACCAAATGCTCATCAAGAGAAAAATGGAATGAATAAACTCTGATATATATCCATGCAATTAAATACTATACAAGGGTCAAAATGAGTGAACTTCAATGACTCATGACAATACAGATGAATATTAGCAACATAATATTATGTGGAAAAAATAAAGGCCCTAGAGATTATATTCATTATGACATTCTTTTATGAAGTTAAAAAGCAACTAAATTGACAAAATACAAGTTTCAGGATTACATATAGATGCAAAGAAAGTAAAAAATTTAAGATTATAGATAACTCAAGGTTGGAAAGGCAGGGGCATGAGCTGAGGAATCTTATAGTTAGGTATTTCTTTTTTGTAAAACAAAAACAAATATATATATATATATAATCCTCCTTCCAACCCCACCCCATACAAGATACAGAAAAAAAACTATTATCAGAATTGTTTGAAAAAAGGAAAATTGGAAGTCTGGGATGAGAGAGATACTGAATGAATTGAATCCTTTCTCTCACAGTAACAGAAATTGAACTCAAACTGCCTTAAGCAAAAAGGAAAATTCAATGATTCATGTAACTGCAAGCCAAGGATAATTTTGGTTGCAGACAAAGCAGGATCCAAGGTCTTAAAATGATGTTATCAGGTAGTTTTTCTCTTTAGCTACAACTCTGCTTTTCTCTCTGAGGTCTTTTTCCTCAGTTTCTATAAGACAGGCCCCTCCCTTCCAGGCTCATATCATCCGTGCTGCCAAACTCCCAGTGAAGAGAGAGCTTTCTTCTAGACTCCAGTCCAAGTAATGGACTGACTTCCATTGGCCAGAGTCGGTTTACTACACTTCACTGAATCAATCCCTGTGGCCAGGGAGATGGAATTTGCTGATGGGTTAGACCTGTCCCAGTTGCCCTTCTGTGGAGCTAGGCAAATGGGTCAGTTCCTTCCAACCAGGTGGACTAAGATTGGCTGGCAGAACCCACAGCAGCAAACGTAGATGGGATAGTCGCCTCCTTATTGCCTGGCTCCCACCCCTGGGTGGGAAGATACTGCTCTCTCATTTCTGTCACATCCTAAGCAGATCCCTTTTAAAATGTGGATCTTGTTGCACAATATTCATCTATCTGTGTGTCTGTTTCATCCTACTAGACCATGTAACTCCTTGAGGAAAAGAACTGCATTTTTCACTGAGGTAGACGATTCCGGGCAAAATGGCCTACTTAGAGTCAGCACACAATCAGTATACGTTAAATGAATGAATGGCTTTTTGGTCTAGGCCAAAATAAAGTCCCGACACTCAAGGCTTTTCCTGGTTGGATCTCAAACCATCCTTCCTGCCCCTTCTGCACCTTCCATAGCCCACCTTGCTCTGAGCCTTCATTCTGCTGCTCCCTCAGTCTGACCCTCCTTCCCTCCACACCCTAAGGGTTCATGAAGGAGAAACCTGGAAAGGTCTGCCAACCAGCTCTCTGATCACAAGACCCTGCAGTTGAGATTTTAAAATCTAGTCTGCTCAGCTTCTTCTCACCTCCACTTTTCTTAAAACTAGTCCACACACACCTGAGACTAAATGGACTCCACATCTCTCCCTTACTACAGTTGGTCTTCAGACTCAGGAAGTCAAAACCAAGATGCTGGTAAGTTGATGAATGGATCTGGAGCCAGGGGGGCTGGGGAGGCTGGCTGTTTCCTGCCATGTGAGATGGTAACAGCAACTCCTGTTTATTGAGCATTTATTATGTGTCAGGCACTGTGCCAAGGGCTTTGCACACATTTTCTCCTTTGAGCCCCACAGCAGAGAAAGTGGCTTGCCTGAGGTCACTGAGGTTATATGGTGAGGCCAAAACTGGACCCAGCTCTGATGCCAGAATCCTTGCTCCTAACCCCCAAATAGGGGAGAGTATAACCTGTGCTCAGTGAGAAGTATTATGTAGTCCCAGGAAAAGAGAGAGAAGGGGACAGTGGCTGCCATGCCTCCTGATGGCTTTGCTGGTCCTGGCCCCTGTCTTTTAGGAAGCCAAGCTATGCTTACTGCTGTTAAGTTACTAAACACACCCTAAACCCTAACAATTCATTCTCCTTTATGAGAAAACCAGCTCTGTGTGTTTCTTTTGTCACTGACAAGCAATGTGACCAGCGTGAGTGCTCTCCTTGGACTTGGGTTTCTTGTTCTGTGAAATGTGGGCGATCCTCACCCCACTCCAGAGAGTGACATGAGGATTACATGAGTTGACGGATGGGCCGTGGAGGGCATGGTAACTGGCACATGGACACTGGCACATGGCTGTGAGCTCTGATTTCTCCAGTTCTGAGCTGAGGGCAGGTTCTGACTACCTTTATTTCTATTCCCACCATGCCTGGCACTGTGACTTGCCTGTAGAAGGTGCTCAGCAAATGCTTGTACTAACAGGAACTTGAGTGGCAGCCACTGCTGATAAGCAAGACTTCTCAACTTTCACGTGGTTCTCAAGTCCCGGTGCTGAAGATATGTCCTACACTCCTGGTTGTTTCTTCAATGAGTTAATGATTTACCTCCAGTGTTGAATTCTGTTTAAATGGACATGACCCCATTGGTGCCCAAGGTTCTGTCTCTGCCAAAGTGGCTCAGGGATCAAAGAAATCCAAAGCCACAGGGAGCCCTCCCATTGCCCCATCCCAGAATTGTCCTTTAGCCTGCTGGCATCTACCTCTGCACCACTGTCCCCTTGACCTTGCACACCCTGCTTTTAGCCATGCTCTGGTTAGCCCTTAGCTCGTCTTTGACATTAGGCCCACTGCAGCAGCAGTAGTGCCTGCTCCCTCACTGCCTGGTGCTCCTTGGGCCTCCCTGGAGTCCCTTCCACTTCTCTCCTCTGTAGATGAGGTATCTCAAGGTGTCTGGAGTAGATGCATTTATTCCATTGAGGACACTGGGAGCCAAAGATCCTTCCACTGTGACTGTCACTTACACCTACTTCCTGGGCACTGTCCCCACTCCCAGACCTGGGGGAGTAGATCTGCCCATCGGTACAAGAACTGCTCAGCTCCTGGCTGATGGTTTGGAAATGCTTCATCCTGCCGACCACCTCATCTCTGCCTCCCAGTCTCAGTTCCCTGCCCATCAGCTTCTCTGGTTCCCCACTCCAGCTTCCTGCTTGTATTAGTCTCCTAGGGCTGCCTGACAAATTACCACAAACCTGGTGGCTTAAAACAATAGACATATATTCTCTCATAGTTCTGGAGGTCAAAAGTCTGATATGAAGTTGTCACCACGGCCACATTCCCTCCAAAACTCTAGGGAAGGACCCTTCCTTGATTCTCCTAGCTTCTGGTAGCTGCCAGAACTCCCTGGCTTGTGGCTGCGTCAGTCATTACAGTCTCTGCCTCCATGTTCACATGGCCTTCTTCTTCTCTGTGTGTCTTTCTGTCTTCTATCTCTCATGAGGACCTTTCACTGGATTTAGGGTCTACCAAGTAATCCAGGATGATCTCTTCTTGAGATCCTTAACTTAATTATATTTGCAAAAATCCTTTTTCCAAATAAACTCATTTATAATTGCTGGGTGGATATAAGCTTTGAGGGACCACCATTCAACCCACTACAGCTAGCATTAACTGAGGCCAGAAGAATATGGGTATACCAGGTAGTAAGAACAAAACCAGTGAAGGCTATTAGTAATAGAGAACCTGGTCAATGTGGCTGGAGCACCAGAGAATGGTGAGACCTGAGGTTGGGGACTTGGGGTAGGTAGTTCATGCAATATCTAGTAGACTGAAGCAGGAAGATCAGGGCTTCTCTTCATGGCACTGGAGACCCATGAAAGAAAGGGTTTTAAATAGGGGAATGACAGTCAATTGTCATTGATTATTGAACATCTGGTGAACAGACAACTTGTTATCCAAATAGAAAAAAATGGGGGAAGGGCTCCCTGCATCATAACATACTCAAAAATCAATTCCAAGAAGACTAAATACCTCAACTTGAAAAGCAAAACTTCAAAAGGCAAATATTGTTTTGACTTTGGTGTAGGAAAAGTTTCTTAAACAAGTCATACCATAAAGGAAAAGAGAGAGAGATCAAACCTTAAATCTTCTGTCAAACAAAAGACACCAATAAAAAGGGAGAATGCAAACCACAGATGGGAAGATTTCTGCAACATGTAATCAACAAAAGATCAGTATCAGGAAGACATAGAGCATCTATAAATAAATAGGATAAAGATAAGCACCAAATAGAAAAGTGGGCAAAACATCACCAGGCAAGCCACAGAACAGGCAACCTGAGTGGCCAATAAATGTGTGAAGAAATTCACTTACAGACAGGAAAGAGCAAATTAAAACCACACTTAGATTCATTTCACAGCCATCAGATTGGCAACAATGAACAAGTCTGACAATACCAAATGTTGATGATGCCGCGGAGCTGCAGGAACTCACACTGCTGGGAGTGTGTAAGTAGGCACTGTGGGTTTGAAGAGCAATTTCATAGTAACTGGTAAAGCTGAAGATGCGTACCTCCAGCAACCTCTCAGTTATACTTCCACATGCAAATATCTGCAAAAATCCTTGTTCATGTGCACAGGGAAGCAGGTGCAAAAATGTTCAGGGAGCATTGTTTGCAATGGCAAAAAAACTGGGAAGAAAATGACCATTAACAAGAGAATGGATAGCTGAGGCACATTGACCATAAAATCGCACAGAGCAGAAGTGCAAGAACTACAACTACATGCATCAGCTTGGTTGGCTCATAAGTTAAATAAAAGGTGAAGAAGAACATGCACTATGAGTTCACTGAAATAAGCTGTACAAACATGCAGAACAACACCCCTTCTTGTTAAGGTGTATATATAGATGTAATAAAGTTACCAAAAACAAAACAAAACAAAACAAAACCCACAAAAAAACCCATGGGAATAATAGATACCAAGATTGGGATAGGGTTTACTTGGGGGAAGAAGAGAATGGGAAGGTACAGAGGAGACTGCAGTTTGGGGATGTTTTATTTCTTAAGCCATGTGGTGGGAACACAGGTGTTTATTTATATTATCCTTTATATCTTTGGTTTGTCAAATATTTCATACCTTAAAAAAAGGTGAAACCAAAGAAGGCATACAGATGTCATTAGTTCATCAGGGAAATGCAAATCAAAACCACAATGAGATACCACTTCACACCCACTGGGAGGGCCATGATATAAATAGCTAATTCACAATCGGTGAGAATGCAGAGAAATCATGCATGCTGGTGGGAGTGTTAAATGGTGTAGCTGCTACGGAAAATAGCGGCAGTTCCTCAATAGTTTAAACATAAGTTTACTGTATTACCCAGCAATTCCACATCTAGGTTACCCAAGAGAACTGAAAGCAGGGACTTGTACGCCAACATTCATAGCAGCCTTATTCACAATAACCAAAAAGTGTAAACAACCCAAATGTTGATCAACAGATGAATGGATAAACAAAATGTGGTTGTACATACAATGGAATATTATTCAGCCATGAAAAGGAATGAATTCAATACATGCTACGACTCTAATGAATTTGAAGACATTGTGTTACATGAAATAAGCCAGACACCAAGGGGCAAATATTATGTGATTTCACTTGTCTGGAGTATCTAGAACAGGCAGATTCACAGAGACAGAAAGTAGAACAGCAATTACCAGGGGTTTGGGGAGTTATTTTTTAATGGGAACAGAGTTTTTGTTCGAGATGATGAAAAATGTCTGGAAATAGGTAGTGGTGATAGTCGTACAACATTTGCATGTACTTATAATGCCACTGAATTGTACAATTAAAAATGGTTAAAATGATAAATTTTATGTTATGTATATTTTATCATAATAAAAAATATGCCCCAAAAGTAAAAGAATGGAAAAAGATATATCATGTAAATTCTAATAAAACTACAGTGACTGTATTTTAAAAAAACACTATAGCAAAGTAACACTCTACCAAATCTAAGTTAATTGTCACCAATAATTGCTTAAAATATATTCATTGAAAAATAATCTCAAAAGTAAAGATTCTGTCAGGGCACATTATTTAGTAAACTTTTTATTGAAGGTTAACATAATTACAGAGAAGTGCAAAAGTTATCAGTCTACAGCTTGATGAATTTTTACACCATGAACATGTTTGTGTAACCAGCTACTAGATAAAGAAACAGAACATTATCCTGCCCCCAGGAAGCCCTCTTAACACCTACTCCAGCCCCTACAGCTTCCCTTTAACAGTGACCAGTACCCTAACTTTGATCACCACAAATGAGTTTTGTTTGTTTTGAAACTTACTATAAATGAAATTATATGGCAGAGAGTCTTTTGAGTTGGCACTTTTAATTGAACATTATGTTTATGAGATTCATCTTAGTGTGGCAACAAATGTTAGTTCCTTCTTTCGCTGCTGGATAGTGCAAATATACCCCGGTTTATTTATCTATTCTACTGTGGATGGGATTTAGGGCAACTTACAGTGTTTACTATCACAAAGAGTGCTGTTCCAACCACGCAAGTACACGTTCTTTGGAGCACGTATGTACACATTTTTGTTGAGTGACTACCTAGGAGCGGAACTGTTGGGTCACAGGGTGTGTGTCTTTTGTCAACTTCAGTAAATACTGCCAGTTTTCCAAAGTGGTTTCCCCAATCGTCACTCCTGCCAGCAGCATATGAAAGTTCTAATCATCCCACGTCCTCAACCACATTTGGTATTATACGCTTTTTTCATCTTAATCCATGTAGTGGGCGTGTGGCATGCATATTTTTAAGACCTTTGGTTCATGTTGCCCAAACAGACCTCTGGAAAGTTGCCCTGATTTACGATTCTGCCAGCAATCCATGAGAGCTCAGAAATCTTGAGATCCTTGACGAGTTCAAGGAGATAAATATGTCCCTAGTGGTCCCTACAAAAATCAATATCATGTTCCCTTGAAGTTTCATGGTGTACTGCCTTTTGCAAGGTACTTTCAGATATATAATCTCGTTTGACCCTCACAACCTGAGATAGGTAGAACAGGTGTAATTAACCCCGGTCTTCCGTTTTCTAGCCCAGTAATATCAATAACAGGACATGTTTATTGATTGACACACACTTTAAATCATCGGTGGTTAAATCATACAATAGAGATATCTTCCAGGAATGAAGCTTGAGTTAATTCCAGATTTACTTAGAAGAACCTGATCTTTGTGCCTAAATGTAGCCACGTTCCGTATCTGAATCTGAAAATTCCAAGCAAAGTTCTGAAGGTCAAGGGCTAAGATGAGTACATGTCTCTTACCTCTTAATAGCTTTGAAACGTGCTCACCAACATTTCCACACAAGGAAAGCCCTTTGCTAAGCCAATGGGCTAAAGCATCATGTTCTTCAACCCTTGCTAAGCATTATAATCACGTAAAGCAGAAAACTTTTCTGTCTCTACCCAATGTGCAAAATCATTGCAGTATTGGCTCCAAACCACCCAGAACCATCCTGAGTTGGTCAACAGCAGAGAGATCTCTGCTATTAAAGCCCCATTATGTAGAACACTGACACTGGGAGTAGTGTTAGAAATCATTTAAGTCAACAGAGAGAACCAAAAAGGTTTCTTCTCATGGGCCAACTCTTACCTGCTGTGGTGTTGAAAAAGACTCCGAGGCTGGTCAGGGCTCAGTGGGAAAGGCTGCTGTGGCTGGCAAGAGACACGTGCCATAATACAAAGTGGGTGGAGACGCACACGGGACATAGTTTGCTATGTAGGGGCCCCTTCTTCTCGTTTCATAGGTGGAAGCTGATACTCAGAGGTGAAGTCACCTGCCCATGATTACTCATCATGTCATCGGACAGGCTGGGACTTCATTGCAGGTCTCTGAGTCCAGGCGGTGGCTCTTCTTCTCTAGGCACAGCCTCAATGGACCTTCACAGCAAGACAGTGTTACTACATTGTTTTCTCCCAAACAAAATCTCAGTCTACACCTCAGATCTCCTCCTTCCGGGTGTCTGTTTGTCATTCACAGGCAATTTATTACCCACATACCATCTCCCAAACCACATACATGATCCATGACAGAGAGAAAAGGGATGGAGCCAAGATTTCATGGGTTATCCAGCCCCATTCCCTTGGGTGGAAGTTTGAGCATCCAACCAGCTGGGCAGAAAGCTCAAATTCGTGGGCTTAAACTTTTGGAAGGGGTCGGGGAACCAAAGCAGAGAGCAATTATTTTTCTGTATCAACCACTTTATGGAAGAGTAGGAACCATAACAGCAGAATGCGTCCCAATGTCCTGATTGCCCCCTAGTGCTGGAAACAAGAACAACACATTAGGCGAGGGGTAACATTTTCCAGCTGCATAGAATTGACATCAGAGATGATAATTCAATCAAAACCCTTTATTTCAAGTTCTTATAAGGACACTAATCCTACCGGATTAGTGAGGAAGTTGAGCAGGGCCAGGACTACAGAGGGAAAGGCAGTCACTAGGACTCACGGTGACTTACTGGTGAGGTCACGACTAAAACCAAGTCCTAAACGTCGACTCTGCCCGTATTCAAGCCACTTCCCACAGAGTGATAAACTCAAGAAATAATTTTATTTAAAGAAGCTATGACCCAACATAGTGCATGCTATAAAAAACACAGCAAAATGCATATAACAAGTCTTTTTTCTTTTAGAGTGTCAGTGATTTGAAGGCAGAAACTTTGGGAATGTACTGAGTATCCCGAGGATTAAGAAGTGGTGATTACGTACACTGATGTTGGCCTTTATCATCTATCATGCTACTCCCACATGCCAGACACTAGGCTTAGTAGCACTTGGCTGGTATGACCGCTACCCCATCCTCCTTCTATTGTTCATTCCGCAATACTCATGGAGCTCCTCCTCTGAGCCAGGAGCTGTTATTGGTGCTGGAGATGCCAAAGGGGCCAAAACAGAGTCCCTGCCCTCAGGGAGACTAAAGTCTAATTGGAGGAGTTAGCAGATAAGTCAATAGGCAAACACATGGTGTGGCGGTGTTACGGATTGAAAGTTAAAGCCCTGAGCCCTGGTGTGACTGTCTTTGGAAATAGGGTCTATAAGGTCACATGAGGCCATAAGGGTGGGGGACTAATCCAATAGGATTAGTGTCTTAAGACACTCTCATGCTCTTGCTGCTTCCGTGTATACAAAGAGGTCATGTGAGCATGCATGCGAGAAGGCAGCTGCATGTAAGCCAGGAAGAGAGCTCTCACCATATACCACGTGGGCCAGGACCCTGGTCTTGGACTTCCTGGCCTCCAGAGCTGTGAGAAAATACATGCCCATTGTTTAGGCTACCCAGCGTGTGGTATTGTGTTTGGGCAGTCTAAGCTAAGATGGTAGAGTGGTCATAACTTCTATGAGGAGAAATAAGGCAGGGCCAGGGCACCGGGCGGTGGGAGGTGATATGCTACGTCCACTACAGTGCAGTAGAAAAGCCTCGGATAAGATGCTAGTGTGTATCACACTAGGCATCATCCACCCAGACCAAGGCAGGAAACATTTCTAGAACCCCAGCATGCTCCCTTGTGCCCAACACCAGTCAGCAGCCATCCAAGGGCAACCATTATTATGACTTCCATCAGCATGGATTAATTTGGTATGTTTCTGAACTTCGTGACAGTGGAATCTTATGGCATGGTGATGGACATTTGGGCTTTTTCCAGTTTGAGGCCATTATGAATAAAGCTGCAAAGAACATTCTTGAGCATGTTTTCTTTGTTTGTTTGTTTTTGTTTTGGGTTTTTTTTTTTTGTAGACAAAACATTCATTTCTGTTGGGTATATGCCTAGGAGTAGAATTGCGAGGTCGTAGAGTATATACATGTTTAGGTTTAGTATAACTACTGTCAATATTTTTTCAGAGTAGTGGTATCAATATATGTTTTCACCAACAAAATAAGAAAATACCAATTGCTCCTCACTAACAACATGTCTGTCTGTTTTGAAAATGTTAGCCATTCTGGAGGGTATGTCATGTTATACCTTTGTAGTTGTAAACCAAATTTCTCTCATGAAAAAAAAGATGATGAGCACCTTATTGGTCATTTTGATATTATTTTTCTGTGAAATATTTGTGCACGTCCTTTGCCCATTTAAAAATTGGATTATTTAAATTTAAAAATTAGATTATTTACCCACAGAATAGGAGGAAATATAGGCAGATCATATATAAGGGTCTAGTAGTCAGAATTCCCCTGGCTGGTTTGGCTCAGTGGATTGAGCGTCGGCCTGCGAGCTAAGTGTCGCTGGTTCGATCTTCCAGTCAGGGCACATCAGAGAAGGAAAACTCTGATTCCAAAAAACCTCCGCTGCCTTGCGGCATACCTCTTCAGGGGAAAGGCTAAGGGAGTAAACCCCGACAGAAAATCCGGAGCCGGAGTCCCTAAGGCGGTTTGATGTTGTAGTCAACACCGGCAACTCCTGCGGCGCACCTGAAGCCAAGCTGTATTGACTCCGTCTTTCCCTTGGACCCTTCAGCTGCGAAGAGGGGGGGGGGGGGGTCTGCTGCATGGGCAACAGCAGACCCTCCATATCACCCTGCCCAGGCTCTGTAGCTTCAGCTTCACTGGAGAGGACACTCCAGCGTCATTGCAAGATGTCGATTCAACACGGGAGGAGACAGATACCGTGTCACTCCCGAGTCGGACTGCACAGCCATTCTCGGCGGTGCAGATAGACTCTTAAGAAGC
Source organism: Furipterus horrens (assembly GCF_987537825.1). Classification (NCBI taxonomy): domain Eukaryota; kingdom Metazoa; phylum Chordata; class Mammalia; order Chiroptera; family Furipteridae; genus Furipterus; species Furipterus horrens. The sequence continues at coordinate 14,699,753 of NW_028327181.1, read as the reverse complement.
TACACCATCGTCTCTCGAGACGAACGGCTGCCGACGAGTAGTCAGAATATAAAAAGAACTCCCACAACTCAATAAACAAACAAACAAACAAAACTAATTAAAAATAAGAAAAGGACTTGAATAGATATTTCTTCAAAGAAGATATACAAATGGCCAAAAGCACATGGAAAGATATTCAATGTCATCAGTAAGTAGGTAAATGGAAATTAAAACCACAGTGAGATACCACTTCATAACCACTAGAATGACTTTTTTAAAAAAAGAAAATAAGTATTGGCAAGAATGCAGAGCAACTGGAACTTCTATACATTGCTGGTGAGGATATATAATGGTGTAGCCACTGTGGAAAACGGTTTGATGGATCCTCAGTAGGTTAAACATGGAAATAGCATATGACCCAGCAGTCTACTCCTAGATGTATTCCTTGAAGAATTGAAAATATACATTCGCACTTGTACTGATACAAAAACTTGTATACAAATGTTTATAACAACTCTATCAACAATAATGAAAATGTGGAAACAACCCAAATATTTATCAGCTGATGAATGGTTAAACAAAAAGTGGTGTACCATACAACAGAATATTATTCAGCCATAAAAAGGAACGAAATGAAACATGAATCTTGAAAACATTATGCTAAGTGAGATAAGCCAGACCCAAAAGGCCACACATCGTTTGATTCCATTTATATGAAATATGCAGAACAGGAAAATCCAGAGAGACAAAAAGCTAATCAGTGGTTACCAGAGGATGAGGGGAAGGGAGTGTGGGTGCAGAGTTTCTTTTTGGGGTGATAAAAAAGTCCTGAAGTTAGATAGTGGTGATGGTTGTACAACATGTGGATATACTTAAAGCCACTGAACTGTACTTAAAATTTACAACGGTAAATTTTGTCATGTGTATTTTACCACAATAAAAAATATTGGGTTGTCTATCATTTCTTATTGATTTGTAAGTGTTCTTTAGGTATTCTGAATATGAGACTCTCCCAGATATATCATCTTTCTTTCTGCATCTTATCTTTTCACTCTCTTTTTTAACAAATATTTTATTGATTATGCTGTTACAGTTGTCCCAATTTTTTTCCTTTGCCCCCCTCTTCCCGGTATCCCCTTCCCTCGAGAAATCCCTTCCCCCCGTTTTTAAAATATTTTTGCCTATTCCCAGATTATGAAATAGTCTTCTATGTTTTCTTCTAGATGTCTGATTTGTCTCAAATTTAATTCAATAATTGATTTTAATTCATTTTGGGGTATGGTGTGAAGTATGGGTCAAGGCTCATTTTCTTCCAAACAGAAATTAAATCCACCCAAAATGTTTATTGAAGACCATCCTTTTCCCCACTGCACTGCAGGGTCACCCTTGTTACAAATCTGGTGGCCGTCTATGTGAGGGTCTGTTTCTAGACTCTGTGGTCCATCGCTTGGTCTGTTTGCCAACCCCCACCCCACCCTTGTACGTGTACCTCATTGTCCAGCTTGTTAAAAAGTCTGAAAATCAGGTAGCGTGGTTCTTCCAGCTTCGTTCTTGTTTGATATCACTCTGGCTATTATTGATCTTTTGCACTTCTATATAAATTTTATTACTTTTTATTGAATTTATTGGGGTGACGTTGGTTAATAAAATTATATCATCTTCAGGCTTACCACTCTATAACCCATCATCTATATATTGTATTGTGTGTTCAGTACCCCAAGTCAAGTCTCCTTCTAACCCATTTGCTCCCCACTCTTATCCTCTCCTAACTCCCCCACCCCTTTCCCTCTCGTAATCACCATCCTACTGTCCGTCTCTACCATATAAATTTGAGAATCAGTTTGCCCGTTTACACACACACACACACACACACACACACACACACACACACAACCTGCTGGGATGATATGACTGCAGAGATCAATTTGGGGGGAACTGACAGAGAGGCAAGAGGTCATCTGCAAACTTTCTTTCAGAGAAACAGGGGAAGAGCCTGCTCCATCAGGCTCAGCGTCCCCGCACTGCCCCTCCCTTGTCCTCTCACCTGCAAGGTTCTACTAGTGCTGCTTTCTCCCAGAAACACCGGGTTCCTCCTCCGAACTCCTACAGAAAGCACCCCCTATCTTTCTGAGTATCTCAACAAGATCTACTTTGTATTCAAGTCCTTTGGTTATCCGGTTGCCCATGAGCTCCTAGAGGACAGAGAACCATGTCTGAGCCATTTGAAAGTAGGTGGGGGAGCAGTGAAACGAAGTAAGAAAGGTATAGACCAGCACAGAACAGAATAGACCAGCACCAGTAGAGTTCTGTGGTGATGAAAATGGACTATATTTGCACTGTCAATACCACCGCCAGTAGCCAGGTATGGCTATTGGGTGCTTGAAACGTAGTGAGTATGACTGAGGAAGTCACATTTTGATTTCTTTTCATTGTTATTAATTAAATTTAAATGGCTGTGAGTGGCTGGTGGCCATCATATTGGACAGCGCAGGAACAGACTTTGGAGGAAGGCAATTGACTCGCAGCTCTACCACCCACTAGCTGCCACCAAACCTTGTCCACTCTATTCCAAACCCATTATCTCCTCCCCACCCCACTGCCACTCTTGCCTAAATCACAGCCACAACCTCACCCAGACCTTTTTCTTCTTGATCTTCTGGATCAAAAATCTGGTCCTGTCTCTTCTCTACTAAAAATTATTTTGTGTTCCCCACTGACTAGAGCTGCTTCTCAAATCAGGACATATTCTGTGGGCTCCCTCAGTTCTCTATCTTAATGTTTAATATATCAATATCAAACCTACAGAAAGTGGAAGTACCAATATATACAGCTTTTGTTTAGAATTGCAAATTATTAACCTTCTGCCTTATCTCTCTGTTTCACTTTTGCTGGGCCATATGTAAGTAAGTTGCCAATAAGAAAACCTTTGATTCCTAAACACTTCAAAATACATCTCCTAAAAATAAGGACACTTTGAGATATCCACAATGTCATTATGTTTTTGATTATTCTAATGTTTTGTTTTAATAATGTAAACAACTTAATATAAACATTCTGGATCAACCCTCGTTACAGTACAGTATTGCCATTTAAATTCAGTGCTTGTGTTAGACGAGGCAGGCTAGGTTATGCTGCAGTAACAAACAGCCCGCAAACCTCAGTGTCTTGTAACAAAGTTTATTGCAGTCTCGTGATACATATCCATTACATGTTTGCTGGTATTTTGCTCCATTTAAATGCCAGGATGATACTAAAGTAGCCCCTGTTTTGAATATTGCTGGTTGCCATAACAGAAGGAAATAAAGTTCTGAAAGGTTTTACATCAGCAATTAAATGCTCTGGCCCAGCTCACAACTCATTGGTCCATAGGTGCCCACAAGTCAGAGGCAGCACCACCATGCCTCTCTGGATCCAGCTGGCATGAGTGTTCACACCAAGCCCGCCCAGCCAATGATGCGAGCAATGTGGCTCTTATAGCCTGTGACAGCTATGGTTTTTCCTCCTTGTCTACCTACCCTTTCCCACCTCCAACGGTTCAGGCAAGGCTCTTGTTTACAATGCTCCGACCCTCTACCAGCTGTCACCCAGCTGGGCTTGTGACCCCAGCTGGCCAATCAGAACACTCATCCCCCTGTCCACAGGGACTGGTTTAGGATTGGATAAGGGAGGCAACAGGGCCAGTCAAAGTCTTATAGCACCTTAGAAGCTGCACCGATGAAGGAAGATGCCTCTTAACGGTTTTGAGAAAAGTTGCCATTTAAAACGGTAGAAACTTTCTAGGCAGAGCGTGAAGAGTGGTACAAGGTCACGCTCACAAATCCAGGCTTCAGAGTTGGACAGACAGCCTCAGGCCCTGCTTTCCCTCCCAAGAGTGTTTCCTGCTCCTGCTCTAGGCGGACCCCCCTGAGGAGCCCCAGACACCATCACACCCAGCTCTTCCCTGGCCGCCTAATGAATGAATGAAGGGTGCCCACTTCTAGAGGCTTAAGTCGGGTTTGCTAGAAGCAGAGACTGAGGCAGGCGGTATTCTTGTGCAAGTGATTTCTTGAGGGAGGGCCCTGGGGAGAAATCTGTAAGGAAGGGAGGGAAGCAGGACAGAGGCGGGAAGAAGCCAAGCAAATACATGCTTTCAAGAGAAGGCTCATCATGGCCCGATCTCACAGGGAGCTCTCAGGGCACTTTTTTACACCACAGAGTTTGTCCTGCCCTGAGGCCAGGGCTTTAAACCCCACCCGATTAGTCAGCCATTGGCCATGGGCCACCCTGGCTGTGTGTGTAACGTCCCAAGCATCTCCTGGCAGGGCAGCTCCCATTAGCTAAGAGAAGCTGCCAAAGAAGAATGGAGCCAGGAGAGTTAGCAGCCAACACCCAGAGCAGCTGGGAAATGGGCGCACTGGCCTGATAAACAGGGCCTGGCAGGGCACAGAGAGCATCCACCACGAAGCCCAAATCACCAGCACTGCCACTCAGTGTGATTTAGTAAGAAATATTCTAAGCAAAGACTCAGGATGTGGTGATGGAAAAGGATTAGTGACAAATGCGTCCTTGGAAATATCTTCACCAAGTCTCTGAGAATGATCTATTTTACTATTTAGAGTTTGTTATGTTACACTGGTTTAATTAAATTGTCCTTTGGCTTTATTTTTTTTTTCCTGATGCCAAAAAGATATCTGCATTCACTGTAAATTATTCAGATGTTAAAGTAACTTATAGCTCAGAAAGCGAAAGTTCCCCATAATGTCATACAACCTCTCCCCACAACCCCAACCTGATATAATAACCACTGTTAAGAGTTACAAGTATACGTCTCAGTTTTTATATAGAGGAGTCATTGTTATTGAAAAGTCTAGAGAGCAGAAGAGGTCTCATTAAACCTGACCAACTAAAAACCCTTAGCAAATATACTTAATGGTAAATTTGAAAGCTCTCTTTCTGAGACAGGAAATGAGACAGGATACCTGCATACATCACAAATACTCACCATTATCCTAACAGCCTTGGGCAATGCAATCAGGCAATAATCGAGGCATACATTTTGCACAGAAAAAGGTAAAAGTGCCACTATTCAATGGTGACATGAAAGCCCAGATGAATCTAAAAACAAACGATTAGAATAAATAAGTTAATTATTAGCATGCTGGATGCAAGGCCAATCTAAAAATGTACTTCTACACACAAGTAACAATTATAAAATGAAATATAAAAAAGTACCACGTACAATAGCATCAAACATTTAATATAAAAAGTTGTGCAGCTCTCTAGTAAAAAAATCCAACCAACAACTATAAAACATTATTGAGAAGAAGTGAAAGATTTTTTGAGATGCTGCTCGGACTTCTCATAGTGAGCCTTCCAATTAGGCCTGTTTGGTGGGTTTCTGCCTGTAATCCGGACAACATCTCATCTTTCTCTAAGCATTGAACGAATCAATAACTTGTCAGGAATGGTGGCAAATATATGACATGCACACTTCTCTTTATCTTAAAAGCAATCCTGTCCTCTGTTATTATGTCCATTTATAAGAAGAAACTGAGGAGGGTTCAAGTAACTTGCCCCAAAGTCACCCAAACAGCAAACTCTAACCCAAGCCTGCCAAGCTCGGGAAACAGTGCTCAAAATCCCCTTTCAATGACTGGAAACTCAATCTTTAGAGTTATAATGAGGCAGTATATTTAAGTCCGAGGTTGTAGGAATTTTTGTAAAATGAATTTCAAAAGTTCCACAAAATGGCAAAGGTTGATCCTTGTGCAGGAAATCCTGGGTGTGAGTTAATTAACCATTTTGGCGAACTGTGGAATAGAACACTTGCATGTGCAGTGAGAACAAGCAGCCACTAGATGGCGGTGCAGCTCATCTTTAACCTCAGCCTAATTGTTCCTACCGGCCAAACCACAGGAGAGCAAGGAGAAAAATAGGCACAATGTAGGACGTTAAAAAAAAAAACAAAACTTAATTTACTAAATTTAAAAAGTCATTCTATATTCTGAGATCATGCTTTTCCTACTCTTTTGGATAGTAATTGACGATTGTTCCTATAGCGAGACACCCCCACACACACTTAAAAAAAAAATCTTTTTGAACTGTGTATTCTGAAAGTCTGGGATCAGTCAAGCACCAGATTCCCATGAAAAGCAAATCCAAGTCAAATATCTTAATGTAGTTTAAAGACTTCCAGCCCTCAAGCAGTGGCCCTTAAAATAAACAACCTAAAGTGCCTGCGGAAGTGAAATATAATCATGATCGTTCTACTTAGGTCTTTTTTTTTTTTTCTTTTCCTGGTGAAATGAAAAGATGTGATAACAGAATCATACCAGGGCCAGATGGCTCACTTAGTTGGAGCATTGTCTCAGACACCAAAAAGTTGGGGCTTCAATCCCCAGTCAGGGCACATACCTAGGTTGCAGGTTCAATCCTCGTCAGGGCACATGTGGGAGGCAACTGATCCATTTCTCTTTCTCTCTCTCTCTCTCTCTCTGTCTCTCTCTCTCTCAACAATTAAAAAAAAAAGGAAGCATGATGTTCAGGAAGTGCAGAGTCAGAGGGCATTTCCCAGGGGAAAATGTTCAATAGTTGGAGTGTCAGGAAGACACAAATATATGGGGAGTTGGTTCTAGTGAAAGTAAGGCCATAAGTCTTTTAGCAGAGTTGAGGGGCTGACGACCAAAGCCCAGAATTGCTGGGAGGTATTCTGAAACGGAAGGGAGGGGAACTAGGAAGAGGAATCCTGGATGGATATAGTCTTTTGTTTTGTTCTTTAAAGATAATGAGTGTCCCTGTCTCTGGGTGTGATCAAAATACATCAGGGCCCGAGGGATGGGTGTAGAAGCCCATCCAGTTTTGCACACAGTGTCCCTGACCCCTTAAGAACTGTTAAAATTTGAAACCATCCGCTCAGCCTTCTGGAAGCTTCGCTGGCCCCTGCTGCCTTGCATGCACACTAAGCCAGCTGTCTGCTGATGTTTCTTGACATAATATTCTACGTCAGTGTTTCATTGGCTAATAATTTCTGCAGGCCCCCTGTGTGCCAGCCACAGTTTTAAATGCTATATTTCTTGAATGTTCACAATGTGAATAATTTCTCCCATGTACCCAGTGAGGAGCCTGAGACTACAGAGAGATGTGGCAGTTTTCTCTGGGTGACTTTCCCTCTTGGTCACACAGGTGGATCCCAAATCCTACCGAGGCCAGGGTTCCAGGAGCTGGGCCGGGTGTGGGTGCCCTGCAGCTGCCTGTATGGGGTGTGGATGACAGAGGAACTGGCGTCAGGGCCCTGAATGAGGAAAACCAGGGGAAGTCCCAAGTGTCCAGTTAAGGAAAGTCTGTGCTGGGCAAGAGTGAAATGGGAGGCCTAGGCCGGGCATCTGAGAAGCAGCAAGATGGGCAAGCATGTTGGGGAAGCAGTGCGGAAAAGATTCCCAGGAATACCGAGGTCCAAGGGCAAGAGCATTGTGGAGGGCGCCACTGCACGGAATCTGGAACCCATAACCGCAAATGGCAAAGGGCAGCAAGAAAAGAGAGTAGCCCCAGGAATCCGACGCAGCTGGGAAGGCGGAGGAGTCTGTACCCTGCTCAGGACGACTCTTTCACAACTCTCTCACACGTCCCCTCCCGCTCCCTCTAGGTGCTCTGAGCTCTAAATTAGCCCTTTTTCTCAAGAGGAAATAGGCATGCCAAAGAGTTTAATAAGCATGCAATGTGATCATTCTATTTCTAGGTTTCTCTTTTAAAATCTATATTTTAAGTCCCATGTGCTTATAGTTTGTTTTGGTTACAGTCAAGGCAGATTCAAAAGGCTTACAACAAAACCCAGGTGTCTGCCCCCAACCCCCGCTCGCCAGTCTTGCTCCTAAGAAGCAACTTTTCTGCTGTTTGCCTTCATTTTCCTAAGCGATAACCTTACATTGTTCTAGCTTGATTATCAATCTTTGATTTCATTAATTGACTTCCAGATGAGGAATTAATTCTTTTTTCACAATCACCCTACTTTCCCTCATTCTCCCTATATATTTTATATCTTTTTATTACTGGGGTTCATTATGATTATGGAATTATTATTCACAACTGAGGCACATAGTAGATGATGATTAATTTTTCTTTTCCTGTGCTTAATAACTGCCTCATATTAAAAAAATTTTTTTAAAGGTTTTATTTATTTATTTTTAGAGTGAAGGGAAGGAAGGGAGAAAGAGTGGGAGAGAAACATCAACGTGCGAAAGGAACATTGATTGGTTGCCTCTCATAGGCCCCCAGCTGGGGACCTGGCCTGCAACCCAGGCATGTGCCCTGGCTGGGAATCGAACTGGCAACCCTTCGGTTCACAGGTCGGTGCTCAATACACTTTGCCATACCGGCCAGGGCTCATATTTTTATTTCTTTACTCTTCTATGTACCTATTGCTTTTTTTTTTTTTTTTTTAAGCCAATACTTCTGTGGATTTTGTTGTTGTTGTTGTTAATTCCTATCTAGGGCCCTCCTGCTCTAATGCAGTCTGCTTGTACTCATAGTCAATGGCACAGCCTTCCTCTTCAGGTTCTCTTCACCTTCTCCTGTGTGGGGGCCCCTATTTCCTGCACCCCCAGTCTTCCTCTTTCTCAGGATATTCCCTTATTTTCCTAAACACATCTGGCATTTAGTTTCCTAAATATATGCAATGTACATATGAAACAGCTTAATTTAGATATGATTCACGTACCATATGATTAATTCAGTTACAGTGTAAAATTCAGTGGTTTTTAGTGTATTCACAGAGTTATGAAACTATCACCACAAGTAATTCCGTACCCCTTAGCCATTATCCCCAACCCCTCTCACTACCCCACCCCAGCCCTAGGCAACCACTAATCTACTTTCTGTCCCTATTAACGTGCCTGCTGTAGACATTTAATAAAAAAGGGACTCATACCATATGTGGTCCTTTGTCACTGGCTTTTTTCACCTAGCATAAAGTTTCCAAGATCCATTCATGTTGTAGCATGTATCTGTACTTCCTTTATTTACTTAAACATTTTAATTATAGTAAAGTATGCATAACATAAAATTTACCATCCTAACCATTTTAAGTGTACTGTTTAGTAGTGTTAATTATACTCACATTGTTGTGCATCTAATCTCCCAAACTCTTTTCATTTTGTAGAGGTGAAACTCTATACCATTAAACAACACCCAATTCTCCCTTCCCCCACCTCCTGGCAATCATCATTTTACTTTCTCTATGAATTTGACTAGTCAGCTTGAGCTGCCATAACAAGATACCATAGACAGGGTAGCTTGAGCTGCCATAACAAGATACCATAGACAGGGTAGCTTAAGCAACAGAAATGATTTTCTCACATTCTGGATGTTAGGGGTACAAGATCAAGGTAGCGGCTCACTTGGTTGTGAGTGAGAGTTCTCGGTGTGCAGAAAGCCATCCTCTCACGTGTCTTTACACAACTGTCTCTCTTTCTCTCTCTCTTTTTAGAGAGGGGAAGGCAGGGAGAAAGAGAGAGAGAGAAACATTGATGCGTGTTGAAGAGAAACAGTGATTGGCTGCCTGCTGTACAGGTGCCCACTGGGGACCGAACCCGCAATCTAGGCATGTGCCTGGCCAGGAGTGGAACCTGAGACCTTTCACTTTGTGGGACCGCACCCACCCAACCAACTGAGCCGCAAGGGTCAGGACCACAGCTGTCCCTCCTGGTAACAACACTAATTCTATCAATCGGGGCCCCACCCATTTGACGTCCTTAACCTTAATTACTTCCTCCAAATACAACAACTCTGGCCGTTATGGCTTCAACATACGAATTTAGGGGTGGGAGAGACCCAAACATTCAGGCCATGACAGTTGTATACTAAAAATTATTGGTTGTTTGAAACCGAAATGTACCTGGACGTCTTGCATTTTACCCTGGCCTTCGCTGGGCATGGCTCTGGGCATCAGCTCAGTCCTCGTGACTATGTTGCTAGGGAGGGCTGTCACCTCCCTGCTTGTACCCCAGAGGGAGTCATGTCTTGAGAGGTTAAGCAACTGGCCCAAAGTCACACAACTACTGAGTGGCTCAGGCAGAGGGATGAGGCAAGAGTCGAACTGCTGGCACTGGCTTCCAATCCAGGGCATCTGGCTGCCAAGCAAGGCTGGTAACCAACCGCTTTGTCAAAGCCATTCTCCCGAAGAGGGCTACACTCATTGACATGTGTGGGACCAGTCTCCTGCAGCTCAAAGACCCTGAAGTCCTCTGAAATGAAATTATGTACAAAAGCCTCATGGATGTGAGTAATAAATGGACGTGAGTAATAACACAGCCTCCTCCCCTTCAAAAAATGTATTCATAAAACCAGCTATGAAATACCAGAAAAACAGTTCTTTAGGGCAACACATTTAAATATAGATGACTCGACTCCAGGGAAACTTGTCAAATTAAGTACTGCCACATCCTCTGCCTTTTTTCTTTACTTTAAAAAAAATTTTTTTTTAATTTTAATTTTCTAATGAGGTATAATTAGCATCAATAAAATGCACAGATCTTAATGTACAATTCAGAAATTTTGACAATTGTATATACTTTGTAACAATTGCCCAAACAAGAGGTACACTGTTTCCATCACCCCAGTAAGTGCCCGTGTGCCTCTTTCCTGCCCCCACGCAACCACTGTTCTGATTTCTATCACCATACATGAGCCTGTTCTCCAACTTCAGATAAGTAAATTCACACAGGTCATACCCTTTTGTATCTGGCTTTTTAACTTCACAGAACATTTTGTTTTTGATCAAGGTGAAATTCACATTTTAAAAATTCATTCTTTTCAAGTGTACCATTTGGTGGCATTTAGTGTATTCACAATGTTGTGAAATCACTACCTTCATCTAGTTCTCATGTTCATTACCACCCCTCAAATGAGAACCCGTCCCCAATAAGCAGTGGGTCTCCAGTTCTTCCCCACCCTCAGCCTCTGGCAGCCACGAATCGGTGTTCTGTCTAACCTTTACTTTTCATGGTTCATCAGTTCTCAACGGGCTGCTAAGATCGTACAAGTAGAGAGGAATTATTTAAAAGAGCTACAAGCAAGGGAAGGCCGGAGGACGTAAACAACAGCAGGTAAGGTAAAATTAAGCTAGGTGATCCAAGCCATGAAGGACTACATTCCTAAGAGCAACAAGATAAAGCCTACTTTTCATCTTACGCAGAAGTCTCCTGCTCCAACCAGTCTTGAAAGCAGCTCTGATGCTATCTACACCAGTGGTATTTATTTTCTTATCAACAAAGCATAACTCAGTGTTGATGTTGAAAGAGAAAAGCCCCACAGCTGCTCTCTCTACAAAAGGCATTGACATAAAGACCAAAGTAAATGTTAGGATCCTGGAAACAGCAGCAGGTGTTTTAAATACAAGAATAGCAGCCACTGGGGAGACCTGTGACTACCTGCCAAGCAGCATCTACTCAGAATTCCTTCAAAATGGTCATGATAGGAATGATTTTTGACTTATAGGAGCATTCTGTCATTGGTCTTTTTGCTAGGGCTTTCTTTACATTGCAGGGGATGTCCAGATGATTTTTGATGTTTTCTAATAAGGTTCTCGCTCACTACCATGTCCTTAACACCTAGTACCTAGTGTTCATAGTAGGTGAACAATAAGAAATTTTGGAATGAGTAAATGAATGAATGGAAAAACTATCTGTGCTACTGATTGTAAAAGTGGAATTATAAAATCGCTGCATTTTAGACTCATAGGAAAACCAGAGAGAAGGAAACAAATAACCTCCCACAAGAGGCTATGCAAGGTGGTTTCTATACGTTACCCCATTTAATCCTCACAATGACCTTACAAGCTATCATGATGCCAAGGTTACAGAGGAGGAAACTGAAGGTCTCCCAGAATACGGAGCTCCAACCTTTCATTTGGTAATTGAAGGAACTCGGGCCCAAAGCAGGCAGGCCTCTTGACCCAGGTGACAGAGCTAGTCTAGTTAGCGGCCTGCCTAGCATTTTCCCAGGGCTGTTTCTAGTTGAAGGCACGGCATAATGGTCCTAGAAGCAAAATGACCATTTGTGTCTAAGGCATAGAAATTTCCAAAGCTAGACTATTTACTTACAAAAAGAAAGAAAGGAGAGAAGGAAGGAAGGAAGGAAAAGAAAGAAAAAGAGAGAGAAGAAGCACGTAGCCTCCTGGGCAGCTTTTAGGCAAATAAGCCTCCACCGGTCACACTAGGTAGACCCCTATCTCCTGAGTCCCAGGGGATGGTCATGGAGGAGCAGCAGCACACCTGGCACTGGAGCACCCAGGATTTGCCAGTGGGTCCTGGGCAAGACACTTCTAGCCTTTCTGTGCCTCAGATAAGCAACTGACTACAGATGTACTGAGCGCCTGCCAGGCGCTCTACCGAAAAGGGCAGATTCAGTCAATAATAATTATCGAGGGCAATGAAGTCCCAAGGGGTACGAAGGTACTGAGAGCCAGGTCCTTCTTCTTTCTCTGATAGGATGACCAACCATCCTGGGCCTATCCTGGGCAACGCCCTCAGCCCTGAACACACTGGGACAGTTGGCCACCTACATGCAGTCTTGAAGGTCAGAGGAAACCACAACTCAGAATAATGACGAACACTACAGGTAGCATGTGACGCCGTGTCTAACACAGAGACCCTAGTAGACGCAGGGCAACAGGGCCATGCCAACCACATCAGAGCCTGCAGCAAAGGGAAAAACCAACAACTCGGATTCTTCTTTATTTAAAAAGGTAGCATTTTGTCCTGACTGGTGCCGCTCTGAGGGTTGTGCGTCAGCTTGTAAACTGAAAGGTCGCCATTTCGGTTCCCAGTCAGGGCACATGCCTGGGTTGTGGGCCCGGTCCCCTACTGGGGGCATGGGATAGGCAACTGATCAATGCACCTGGATGTTTCTCTCCCTCCTTTCCCCTCTCTCTCTAAAATCAAATAAATAAAATCTTAAAAGATAAAAAGGCGGCCCTTTGACCATCATGGATTTTTTTGCATTAATTTAGATTTTTTTCAAATAGTGCATAAAAATATTATTTATGTTGATGACTGAATTTTGGAGCACTGCCTTGAGTTTTGTCCCAGAGGCCAGTGCCTCTCTTGCCTCTGCCTGGCGCTGACCTTACAGGGCAGCCCTAAGTGCTGACCGTGATGCCTCCAATATAGTCTTTGAGACCTGGGACAAACCGCCTGGCTTCTCTGTCTGAATATCCTCACCCATGTGTAGAGAACAGTGGACTACACAGCCCCTAGGATCCTTTCCAGGTCCAAGATCTGTGCTTTCATGACTAGGTGTTCAGGAACTGAGAGGACTGGAACGTAGATGAGGCCTGGGATGTCAGGGAAGAGAAAGGAAGCATGTCTTCTTGGCTATTTTCAGAGAAGTAGAACCAGGAGGATATCTCCTATATATTTATGACTTATATACACATGTATATGTAAATATGTATATATATTCATGTATATAGTTAATTTCAAGGAATTGGCTTATGTGATTGTGGGGTTAGCAGGTTTGAAATGTGTAAGGCAGACTGGCAGGGGTCAGCACTGCTGTTCACAGGTGGACTTTCTTTCTCAGAGAAACATGTTGGTTCTTAAGACCTTTCGCTGATTGGACAAGGCCTTTACTTAATGAGCTTCTTTACTTAAAGTAAACTGATTGTAGATGTTAACCACATCTACAGAATACCTTTGTGGCAACAACTAGATTATTGTTCAATGGAGTAAGTAGGTATCATAGCTCAGCCAAGTTGGCCCATAAAACTAACCATCACAAAAAAGAAAATTGTTCAGAGAAGTTAGGTAAATTGTCCAAGGTTATCCAGCTGATTGGGGTCAAAGTAAGGACTGAAAATGTGCTATGTGTGACCACAAAGTCCTCATTCTCGCATGAGTCTTGTTGTGTCTGGGCCTCTGGAGAAGTTCCTGAACTAGCAGAGCAGATTTTTCTTTCTTTCTTTTTAATTGATGAGAGCGGCAGAGAAAGAGAGACAGACAGACAGACAGACATCGATTCGTTGTTCCACTTATGCATTCACTGGTTGCTTCTTGTTTGTGCTCTGAATGGGGATCGAACCACAATCTTGGCATATGGGATGATGCTCTAACCAACTGAGCTACCTGGTCAGGGCAGCTGATTTCTTGACAACCCAGCGAGGTGGCTGCTATTATTATTCTTGACAGGAAAATGAAGGCTCTGAAAACTTAAGGACTTGTCTAAAATCACAGAGTTTGTAGTGAAGCTCACACTTGAACTCAGGCAACTGGATTCTACCTTCTGCCTGCCTAGCTACCATGCTGCATGACCCAAGCCAAACTGAGCCAGATTGGACCTCAGATATCATCAGGTTGGTTTCCTCTACTTCCAGATGGTTTCTTCCACAGAAGTCCAAGTGTTAAAAATGGCAGCATAAGGACCGGAGCTGCAGGCTCCTAGCTCCCAGGCCACAGGCACATTGTCCTGGTTGCCTCTCAAAGTAAGGCCTCGCTGGGGACCTTGCATGCCCTGCTTGGTCCTCCAGGAGCTATTTACTCAGCGAGGTGTGGGCTCTGCCCGGCTCCCAGTCTGTTGTTTGCAAAGTAAATGTCACCCATGCCCCACCAGTCTACACTTCCAACAGAGGAATGGGAACAGAGACTGACTGAAACAAATTTTTTTTTGCTGGTTTCAGACACCTTGACCAGAGTTTTCAGTTTCTATCCTAATAAAATACAAATCACTGAAAGTGGGGGTCACCTCAGAAGTGCCCTGTCCTAAAAGCAGTGGGCCAGGCCTTAATGTCTGAAGTCACAGGGTAGATTTCAGTCCTGTAAGAATGGAGTCGCTGAGAAGGCCATTAAGACACAGCGAGCAGGAAAATAAAAGTTTATTGCGAGGATCAGCAAGCAGGGAGGGAACCCTGCCACGGGTGATCAGGACTCCGAACTCCTAGGGGAGAAGGGGGTTGCTTTATAGGGGGAAGGAAAAAGGGGTTTTTTGAGCTTTGTTGGCTGTTTGGCCATCTGGCAGCTGCGGATGCGATGCGCTGATCAAAGCAGAACGTGATTTAGTTTATTTTTAGTTTGAAGCACCCTGTTATCTCCTAGGCAGCTGCAGGTGGGGGTGGGGTGGGGGTTGGGGGAGTGGGGCATGGGAACTGGGGATGTCAAGCCTCAGTTCCACCAATGGGGAGTTGCATGACCTGGGGCTTAAGCTATCAGAGCCTCATCTTCCTCCTCTGAGAAATGGAATCAGTTGCAGGAATAAAAGAGAGAATGGATGCCAGTATCTTCGCACAGTGCCTGGCACACTTTCCATACTCATTAGCTATTGTTCCTAATAATGACTTTACACACTCTCACACCAGTTTCCTTGAACATAAAGGGAACTTTGGAGTAAGGAGGGCAAAAAAAACAAGTCTTAATGTTCTTTGCTGCTCTGATTTCCTATTACCTGGCTCCTTCCTGTAAAAGAGTTCCAAGAATTTCTCAAGGAGAAGGTAAACAAGGGAGATTTTAATCGGCCAAAACAGATGGGCAGATTTCGTCTTTCTCAGGGAGGCCACCCCCTACAGCTCCACTCAAGACTCAGTCAGTAACTTTACCTCCCTGACCAATTTCCAACAAGCGGTTCCGGTTCCTGAACCAGGATTTGCAAACAAGGGCACACACTGGAAGGGAGGTGCCAGGGCCTCCACATTTCTCCAGCTGCCCACTCTCCCAGGAGAGCTGGTGGCACCTGCCAGGCCAGCAGCCAAGGCCAGGAGACAAGCCCAGCCTTTCAAGGTTCACAGGGCTTTTCCCCTTTTTTGAGTTTTCAGTTTAAGCAGGATCCATTTAAGAAATGCCAAGGAGGAAACAATGTTGACTTATGGTTGTCAAGCCAAGTGGGGTGCAGTGAAAAAACGATATGAAATAGAAAAGGTCAGCTACCTCCTTGTGCAAAGTGATGAGGCAGGACAGGAGCAGGGTTTAGGAGCCCTAGGTTTCCATCCCAGCTTCTGACCCCAAGAGATAACCTCTCCCTAGGACTCCAAGGGAGAATTACAATACTATACTGCCCAAGCTCAGACACTCGAAAGTTCCTTCTGGAGAGGGGAGAGCAGGGGAGGGCAGGGGTGACTGCAGAATTTAAAGCCAAATAAGGGGGGTAGGGTGTGGTGGAAGATCCCCTCCCTCTTTCATATTCCTGACTCCGTTTTTAAATAAAATTTGTTGGTTAAAAAAATGATAAGGAAGTCTTGAAGGGGGGGTGAGGATGAAAGTAGGAAAGAGAGAAGGGATGATCCAAGAGAGTTAAAATACGTATACAGAAATCCAGAAGGATCTTCTTATCCACTTAGTCTTGGGAATAGTAGCAGGTGTTGAAGGTTGAATATATATATTTTGTGTTAGTTTCAGGTCTTTTATAGCACCAGATGAAGTATTACTGTTTTCCTGAATTCTGTCTCACGGTCCAGGTGGCACCTAGCTTCTCTAGCAGGGAGAGGGGGCAAGGGGAAAAGAAAAGCTAAATCCTGTGTGAACTCCTACTTACCCTTCATGGCCCACATGAACATCAGCCCCTTGGTGCAGCCTTCCCTGATGGCTCTGCGGAGTTAGGCCCTGGCTCCTCTGGTAGCACCACTAAGGGCTGGTTACAGTTATTGCATTGCATCAGAATTATTTACTTGTCTCTGTTCTCTTCCAGATTCTGCTCCCCTGAGAACAAGATAAATATAGCACAGAGTTCAGGATGAATGAATGACCCCAAATCAAGCTTTTTCTGGGCATGGTTCTGATCACGATGCTGGAAATACCAGTTTATTGCATGTGGACACCTAGCCCTTGCACATCAAGTTTAAAAATTCTTTGAATGCGAATAGTGGAGCACAGTTGAAATTTGAAGATTTTTAGGGAGAACCTCAAGTTGGTACAAAGGCAAATTGTTCTCTTTCCTCTCCTCCAACCCCCACAAATGGTGCTGGCATTTGGAGGAATGCAGGACATATGCTTGATGAAGATTAGGAGAGTCCCTTTAGAAAACTTTATTTTCAATTCTCCCTGACCCCCCAAAAGAAATTTAAAGTAAAACTTAGAATCAGACAATCCACCTCCTATAAACTTGAACAAATCTGACTTCTTGAGACAGTGATAAGAAACACTTCAGTTGAGAAATGTTTATTCCCATTCAAAGCTATGCCCAGGGCAGCTATCTTCTCGAGTCCTTTATCTGTTCCAGAAGGTAAGAAAAGTCAGACTTGCATAACCTTAAAGTTATAAAGTCACCTGGTTACCTGGAAGGTGAATCTAAAGGACCCCCTGTCCACTCGGTATCTATTTCTAGGATGTTGAAGAATCTGTGTTCATTCCCTCAGCTGCTGCTCCTGTGTCTGTACAAAGCAGCCCCCTAGGTGGGTGTCAGAGACTGTTCCCACCTGCCAAGGAGGCTATCTGTGGGCAGGGCGGGCTCAGAAGGTTCCTGACAGGTTGTTCCCGTTGCTATCACCTTTCTTTAGATACAGAGGCAGAACTTCTAGAGTGAGGCTAGGATGGCCGCCATTGCTCTGGAGTCTGGAGCTAAATGAAATAAGCTCCTCTCCATGTGCCAGGCTCTCTGCTAGGTTGCTTTCACGCACATTCCTGCCTCTTCTAGTAAAAACAACAACAAAGGAAGCTCTTGAAGAGGTTCATGGTTTATTCCAGGTCATCCAGCAGAGCCAAGTGCTCAGCCCCATCAGGCTCTAGTTCAGTGGCCAGAACACTACTTCTCAGCTCCCCGAGAGGCTACAGGTTGCTGCAGATACAGATTAAGTATCTTTGGATACATGTTGTGGCTCCTAAGGACTATTAAAAAATTCCATAATTCTGGAAGTGTATGGTGGAGAATACAACTCATTTTCAAATAGAAAACGAATGTTTTGTAGAAAACAAGGTCCCATGTTAAAATGGCAGAGCCCAGCTTTCTTCCCAGACCCACAGCCTCACATACTTGGTGTGTGGAGAGGAGCCCCCACAAGCCACCTACCACCCAGTTATGGCGCAATCCAAACTCCAGCCCTGGAATCTCACAGTAGGTCATGGATTTGTGTGCTCAACAAATGTTTGCAACCCTCTCCTGGGAATGTTATCCCAGGTCACAGTAACAGGGCAGATCGCACTGGCAGTCTGTGGCCAGGTCTGGCCCAGCCAGGAGTCAAAGCTGGGGGAGGGAACAACTGGGGAAAACTCACCTCGGGTCCATTGTTATATTTTTCCTGCTTCATGGACCCTATCTCTGCTTGTAACTGGTCATTAAATTTTATACTTAATTAGAGATATTTTAAAGACTTGGACACTCTGTTGTTTCATTTCGCCTTCTAGGACCTGTTGAATTTCTTGCTTACCAAATATGGAAACATGGACGAAAAGATGAGATTAACAGTAGACTAAGAAGAGTTTGGCACTGTCCAATGGCCTTAGGGTGAACTGCCTTTGGTGACAATAATACTTAACAGGTATTACGTGCTTCCTTTGTGTTGCACGCTGTGTTAAATATATAATCTTGTTCAATACTTTAGTCTCATTTTACTGATGAGACGGGTTCAGAGAGGTTAAGTAACTTGTCCTGTTTTACCTAATTAGTAGGTTTTAGAGCTAAAAAACCTACCCTATGTCCATCTGACTATTTCACAAGCCAAGATCTTTAGTCACCAGGCTGTAATGGTCTGTCTTACAGGGTCTGGAAATGAAAGATGGATGACCTCTGTCCTAGTGTTCTTAGAAGCAAACATCATTCTGCTTCCTCCTCTGCTCCTAAAGCTTTTTTCTTCTCATATCCCCTTTACTCACCAAACCAGAGTTTGGTCCGTATTTTACCCAGCGGGCCCTAAGAACCACATACATCCTGGCTGTTTTCATGAAAAAAAAAAAAAAAAAAAAAAAAACCAACAAAAAAAAACAATTGTGAAAGAATAGAAAAAGTACAATTTGCTGTCTTTCCCCACATGTATCGCAAACATACAAAGTCAGCTATAAGTCCAAGAGGATATTTATTTGTTTGTTTGTTTTTTAGTGTTGAGACTCTCTAGGCCATTCTCAGAAAAACCAATGTCTTTTGAGCCAAGTCATGCAAAGGACTCACAGCATCAGCTAAAAGGCAAGGCCCCCTCAGCAAAGGGGGAAATAAGTCAATGGCTGTTATTTTGGAACCAAAGCTTCAGAGTATGTATGCATCTGGGACAGTTCAACTTGAGTAAATTCAACTCTTCAAATAAATATTACTTACTGCAATTAGTCATAAAACATTTTGCAACAGCAGAGGTTCCATACAGAAGCAAAACCAAGACAGGAGCCTGGAACGGACGGCAGACACGCAGAGAAGAGCTGGTTGAAGCCCAGTGAAGTCTAGAGTTTAGTGAATAGCAGCGAGTCAGCGTTGTTTCTTAGTTCTGACAAACGTGCCATTGGTAACGTAAGTGAATACTATGAGGGGAACTGGAATTGGTTGGGTGTCTGTATGGGAATTATCTGTACTGTCTTTGTAACTCCTCTGTAAATCTAAAATTACACAAAGTAAAAACTTTAAAAATTTTCTAAACCAGTGTACTGATATTTACTCTAGTACAAATGAAGGAGGCCTGCAGCTCTTAAACTTCAGGTAACATAAAACTTGTCTCTCTTGCCAGCTTTGAACCATAGTGTCAATAAAGGTATGGACAATGGAGAATTTGTATTTTCTTTCACTAGACAGAACCAAATGCAGCGCCATTTACTGCTCTGGGTCAACGCCAAGGGAGAAAGGGAGAAGTGCGCTATCTTTGCGCTTTTCAAACGCATCCTTCTGTTGTTGTGCCCTTTTAAGCTGTTTAATTTACCAGGCAAATGAACTAGAGCTGTTTTGCAGAAGCCAAAGGAGTATTGAATTTCTTAGAATCCTAATACATACAAATGAGCTTCAGGAAGTGTTGCAACTCCTCTCCAGAAAGGGGTGGGCAGCCGCAGGATTGAAGGAACTAGAAGGATTTCCTCCTCAGTGTCTCAACTTTACTTAAAACGGTTCATAAACGCCCTCCTTTAAAAAACATGTTGATAAAATTAAAAGCGCCAGGATCATGAGTCCTAGCAAAGAACTTCATCCCTTTCTAGAGGGTAACGAAGCCCTGTGCCTCCAGGTTGGTTTCTCAGTTGTGACAAATGTACCATGGTTGTGTAAAATGACAGACACTAGGGGAAACTAGGACTGGGTGAGGAGTGAACATAGCATTTTCTGCAAGATTAAGACGAAACTTTGATTCCATTAGGGAAACAAAAATATTATAGAGACTTTTGCTCTTCACTTTTTCTAAATCACTTGAGGGTTTTTCATTTTTGTTTGTGAGAATATAAAAAGTTGTCTTAAAATTTTTACATTTCTCCCGGGCTGGTGTGGCTCAGTGGGTTGAGTGCTGGCCTGCGAACCGAGAGGTTGCCAGTTTGATTCCTGGTCAAGGCACATGCCTGGGTGGTGGGCCAGGTCCCCAACTGGGGGCGTGTGAGAGGCAGCCAGTTGATGTGTCTCACACATCAATGTTTCTCTTTCTCCCTACCTTCCCCTCTCTCTAAAATAAATAAATAAATAAATAAATAAATACATAAATACATAAAATCTATAAAAAGTTTTTGCTTTTCTTTTCCATTTTAATTGGTGTTTAGAAAAATGAGCCATGTAGTGCTTTCTTGCTAGACTCTGACTCTTGACTATAGTATGAGAGTTTATAGAACATGACACCAAGAAATGGCATGGGGCACATGAGTCTTAACAATGAGTGTCAAAATCATAGCATGAGAGAGCAAGAACTGAATTCTATTCCCATTCTTCTCGTGAACCATTCTGAAACCTGTGTAGTCAATACACAGGGGGATACAAAAATGAGTCAGATGCAGTCCCTGACCTCAAGGAGCTTACAGTCTAATATGCAGGTCCAGGAAGGTGAACTTGTAGCACCAAGTGTCACAGGTGTTTTGCTGGAAGTCTGTGGAGGATTGCATGGGAACAAAGCAGGTGCAGAACGGGGTGCTTTTTGACATCAGTGTAGAGCAGTGGTTCTCAGCCGAGGGAGATCTTGGCTCCCTGGGAATACCTGGAAGTGTGGAGATAATTTTGGTTGTCATAACTGGAGAGGTGGGACAAGATACTATTGGCATCTAGTGAGTAGAAACGTGGAATGCTACTAAAGCCCTACAGTGCAGAAAACAGCCCCCCGACCCCCAACAAAGAATTGCCCAGTCCCAAATGTCAATAAAGCAGAGGCTGAGAAAGCGTGGTTTAAACAGAGACGAACAGGGGTTTGCTGGGCAAACTCAGGGGGAAAGGATATCCCAAGAAAATGATAGGACTGGAGTGCGGCACAGATAGGTAAACTGGGAAAGTAATCTATAGCCTTCAGCTGATTATTTCTTCCCTTTGAGCTAGATTTTCCCAGCCAGCCACAAAAGAGTGATGTTATAACGCTAAATGACTCGTCCTGGTATCAGAAGGAAGTACCACTGATAAAAATTATGTCCCTGGGACAGACCTACTTTCAGCGGCCCTGCTCAAGGGTACCTGTTCCTCAGCAGTGCCAGTAAGTAGTCCATGCCCAAGAGAAACAAAGACCGTGTGTGAGAAATCTAACCTAGGGCAACGTGGAAGGTAAAGTGCCTGTAAAAGTCAGGGTTGGTTGTATAGCGTGTGACCCAAACCAGCCACCATGGCATTGATATTTGTCATGTAAGTTGGGACCGGGCAGTGGGCAGTTTAAAGCTAGGCCAGGACTAGCTGGCCACTCCATGAAGCCATCAGGAACCCAGACTTCTTCGGTCTTTCCCCTCAGACGTCTTTACCGCGCAGCTTCCTTGCTCATGCTTGCAAGATGACTAACTGAACCTTCTCTATCTTCTGACCTTTCATCAGCATTCCAGGTAAAAAGATTTGGGAGAAAAGGGCAGCAGGCAAACGATGAAAGGCTTCCTGGAATCCTCCCTGCCTAGAATTTCCACTTACGCATTGGTCTGAAATGCATTACATGGCTCTTCACAGCTCTGGAATCTGAAGGCTGTGTTCAGTAGGACACTCTGAACTTTAAAACAAAACAAAACAAAACAAAAAACTCATCTTTTTAAATAAGAGAATTAGGATAGATGCTGTTTACGTAACTAGAAATATTGCCTTAGTACATTAAAATGACCACATTCCAGGCTTTTGTTATAAGAATTCTGCTTTCAAGAAAATGATATTATACAACAATCTTCCAGGGTAATTTAAAGGATGTCCTGTCTTTTAAAGCATACTTGAGACAACCTAACAATTCAGTAATTATTTAAAAAAATATTTATTGAGTGCCTAATACCAAGCACTACACTAAACACAGAAGACCAAAGAAGTGTAACAAATGGCTTCTGTTTCTAATGAGCGTGTTGAAATCCAATTGAAAAAATAATACAGTGTAAACAAATGAAAAGTTGGGTAACAATGAAGTTAAAGACAAGCTGCAATAGTAATGTAAGAAAGCAGTCCATTGCTGGTGGAAATGTAAAATAATAAAACAGCTTTGAAAATCTGGCAGGGCAGTTTTTTAAGAAGTTAAACATACACCTACCAAATGATCCCACAATTTCACTCCTAGGTATTTACGCAAGAGAGATGAAAATGTAAAGACCTTTCACACAAAAATGTGTATAGAAATGCTCACAACAGCCTTATTCACAAAAGCCAAAAACTGAAAAAAATTCTATTTCTAAACTTAAAACACAATGGTCCGTCTCATTCTTTTTGTTGTTGTTGAGTGTAGATTTTCTTTTAAAGTATATTTTATTGATTATGCTATTACAGTTGTCCCAATTTCTTTTCCCTTTGTTCCTCTTCGCCCAGTACCCCACTTCCCTCCAACAACCCCCGTTCTTTAGTTCATGTTCATGGGTTGTGCATGTAAGTTCTTTGGCTTCACCTTTTCCTATATTATTTTGTACCTACCAACTATGCTTCTTAACCCTGCACCTTTTCCCCATTTCTCCCCCTTCCCCCTCCCAGCTGATAACCCTTCCAATGATTCTCATACCTATGATTCTGTTCCTATTCTAGTTGTTTGCTTTGTTTTTATTTTTTAGATTCTGTTCTTGATAGTTGTGAGTTTGTTGTCATTTAAATGTTCATAGTTTTTATCTTCTTTTTCTTAAATAAGTCCCTTTAACATTTCATAGAATAATGGCTTGGTGACGATGAACTCCTTTAGCTTTACCTTGTCTGGGAAGCACTTTCCATCCTAAACGATAGCTTAGCTGGATAGAGTAGTCTTGGTTGCGGGTCCTTGCTTTTCATCATATTGAATACTTCTTGCCAGACCTTTCTGGTCTGAAAAGTTTCTTTTGAGAAATCAGTTGATAGTCTTATAGGAACCCTTTTGTAGGTAACTCTCTTCTTTTCTCTTGCTGCCTTTAATATTCTCTCTTTATCTTGAAACTTTGGCATTTTAATTATGATGTGTCTTGGTGTGGTTCTCTTAGGGTCTAGCTTGTGTGGGACCCTCTATGCTTCCTGGACTTGTATGTCTATTTCCTTCACCAAATTAGGGAAGTTTCCTTCATTATTTTTTCACATAAGTTATCAACTTCTTCATTTTCCTCTTCTCCTTCTGGCACACTTATGATTCGAAAGTTGGCAAGTTTAAAGTTGTCCCAGAGGTCCCTAAGCCACTCCTCATGTTCTTCAATTCTTGTTTCTTCATTCTGTACTGGTGGGAATGTAAAATAATAAAACTGCTTTGAAAATCTGGTAGGGCAGTTTTTTAAGAAATTAAACATACATAGATTGACTGTTTATTTCTTCCTTATGTTCCAAATTGTTGGTTTGAACCCCAGCTTCCTTCCCTTTAGCATGGATTTCGTGTGGATTTTCCTTCATTTCACTTAGCACAACCTTCACTTCTTCCCTTATGCATTTGCCGTACTCAATCATGTCTGTCAAGTCTGTGAACATCATTATCACTCTGCATCTGTTAGGTTGGCTCTCTCCTTGTCGCTTAGTTCTCCCACTGGAACCTTGATCCATTCCCTCTTTTGGGCCATACTTCTCTGTCTCCTCAACTTGACAGGCTCCTGTGTTTGTTTGCCTCTGTGTCTTAGGTAGAGCTGTTGCACCTGTTATGTTGTAAGGTATTGGTTAATATGGGGCAACCCATTTCACTACATTGTGGAGCTATATGTGGGGGAGGGGCCTGAGGAGATAATGCCGCTTGCTTAGCACTCGCCCCTTTTCCAGGCACTTCTCCCGCTTCCTGTATGGGACTGGTGCCCCTCTAGCTCTTGCCCTCATTGTGGTTCCCAGAGTAGGTGGGTTTGCTGACATTCTACGACCATGGGGGGGAGGGTCTCTAAACAAATGGACTCTGCTGAGAGACTTGCAGTTTTTTCCTCCACCCCAGCTCCCACTGGTTTTCACAGTCAGAAGCAATGAGGCTTGATTTTCCCCTGTGCTGGAATCATGAGCTGTGCGGTTAGGCCTGGGGTTGGGAACGCTCTCCAGGTGTCCCTCTTGACTTTTATAATGTGTGATTGCGCTTTCCCCCGGTAGGCCATTGCCACTGCCATATTGAGTCCTCTCCACCCCGGCTCCGCCCCTCTTACCTGTCTGGATGAGTATTAGTTCTTTATATCTTTGCTTTTTAGACTTCCACGCAGTTGAGTTTTCTGGTAGTTCTGTGGTTTTTAGTTTTGAGGTAGTTGTATTTCTTCTTATGGTTGTGGAAGGAAGCAAAGCCTGTCTACCTACGCCTCCATCTTGGCCAGAAGTCTCATTCTTTAGGAGTAAATGGGATTAGTCCTGGCTGGTGTGGCTCAGTTGGTCAGAGCGTCATCCCATAACCAAAAGGCTGTGGGTTTGATTCCTAGTCAGGGCGCATACCCACGCTGTTTGATCCCTGGTCTCGGCGCGGGTGCGTGCAACCCTAACCCTCAATCTGAGCATGTACGATCCCTGGTCTGGGCCTGTACAGGAGGCAACCGACTGACGCTTCTTTCTTGCACTGATCTTTCTCTTTCTCCCTCTCTCCCTTCCTCTCTCTCTAAAAGCAATGAAAAAAAAAATGTCCTCGGGTGAGGATGCAGAAAAAAAAAAAGAGTAAATGAAAAGAGTAAATGGGATCAAATTTTGTGAATGTTTGTATTTTGAAAAAAAAAGCAGTGTTTTTTGTTGGGAGGAAAGTTGTACTATTCAAATCTTTTTTGCCTACTCCATCTGTTGATTCTGAAAAAGGTATATTTATGATTATGGATCTGCTGTCTTCGCCATTTATTTTCAATTTTTGTTTTATACATTTCAAAAATATGTTACTATGTTTCTAAAGATTTATGACTGGTAACTTGTAACTTTAATCAACACGAAGCACCTTTCTGTGTCCTTAACACCTTTGCTTTAAATTCTGTTTTGTCTGATATTAATGTTGCTACATATGCTTTCTTTTTGTAAACATTTTCCTGGTAAGCCACTTTCTATTCTTAAGCTGTTTTGTTTTATGTGTTACCTCCTAGAAACAGCATATAGCTGAATTTTGGATTTTTCATTCAACCAGAGCCTTTCTCTTTGACAAAGAGTAACAGTCCATTTGTGTTTACTTTTTATAATATATTTGGACTTATTCCTATCCTGTTATTTTGTTTCCTACATATTCTGTTCCTTGTATTTCCCGCTTTCCTTACACTTTCTGGAATGACTTTATTGTTCTCTCTCACTGTTGCTCTCACTATTAACACATCTATTTATTCTAATAGTGTCTAGTATTAATCATTATGCATCCTTTCCCCCAAAGGAGGCAGGATCTTTAACACTTTTATTTCCCGTCTTTCTGTTTACCTGTGCCATCTTACATATTGAAATACCATCTAGACCTGGGCTACTCAATAAAATACAATGCAAGCCACTTTTGTAGTTTTTCAAAATTTAGCAGTCCATTTAAAAAGAGAGGTCAAGTTAATATTTAAAAAAGCAGTTTAGCAAAATATCAAATATACTATCAACACGTAATCAGTATAAAAATGATCAGTGACGTATTTTCCATTTTTTGCATACTAAGTCTTCAAATCCACTGTGCATTTCACGCTTGCAGTACATTTTAATTCAGAGTAGCTGCATTTCAAGTTATCTTTAAAGCCACACGTGGTTAGTGACAACCATATGAGAGCAGTTCTTGAATTTTACTTTCAGTCTGTTACTGGGTTTTGTTTTGTTACACTGATACATTTAGACTTAATGACTTACTGCTTCTCATCACTGTTTTCTTACATTGCACAAAGATTAAGAACTTTGTATATTATGCACATTTTAGAGCTCTTATTACAAGTGCCTAGTAAGTACTTTAATAACTAATGGCATCTGATACAAGGATTATCAGATTAGTCTTACATACAGGATATGAAACTGTTCAGAGGTATGCACTTGAGTACTTGAGACTTCATGGATAGCAATCTGCATTCTGTCAAATTACTTTAAAATCGGCATGACTTTAAATTTTATCAAAAAGATACAAAACTGGGGGAGTCAACTTTAACATTGGTTTTCTACCCCATTAACCAAGATCAAAATGTAATGCGCCAGCCTTTTCTCCTCTGCACCAGCGTCTTGTGCATTCTCCACATGGTTACCCACTGGGCGATGGCCTCATGCATTTTATTTTTATGCCTAAATGATTTAAATTTCTTTTTAGTTTTTCTGGGACTTTTTA
This sequence comes from Furipterus horrens, assembly GCF_987537825.1. Classification (NCBI taxonomy): domain Eukaryota; kingdom Metazoa; phylum Chordata; class Mammalia; order Chiroptera; family Furipteridae; genus Furipterus; species Furipterus horrens. The sequence goes on along the minus strand of NW_028327181.1, from coordinate 14,673,127 downwards.
CACAGTGTCAGACATTTGCCTGGCCTTCACAAATGTTAACTTAAAAGATTGCATGACAATTACATTACTTCTCTCAGAACATCTTACAGCTTTCCAAGGTGCAGTGCAGTTGTCAACCAGAAGGAACTTCAAAAACTTCTCCCAAAAGGCCTGGGAGACCAGCTACAACTCTCCTTACCCTTGCAGCCACGTTAGGACCCACATAGTTTTCAAGGCTGATGAGAGTTAAGGAGACAGGCTTCTTTGTCCTGGGGAAGTCTTGGATCACCATCACCTCTTTTCCTGTCCACAGAAGCACTGTGTGTTCAGGAAGCCGTGAACTGGGCCAGCTCACTTTAAATAAATTGTCACTGATTTCACTCTGCCATTTGGAGGAAGAAAATACCTGTTAGGAGGCTCATGGGGTATCCTTGGGAATAACAGGAACTGTGCCCCTTTAAAGGGCCTGCATATCAAGAGACTGAATTTAGTTCCTTCTTCCCATCCTGTTCCCTCCCCACCAAATTATAACTGAAGAGCTAATCTGACATAGTAACACCGTAGAATTGCCTAGAACTAGTCTATCTTTTCACTTTTTGCATATATTCCAATCACTGGCTATGTGTTTACTAATGTTTGCATCCCTAGAACCTAGAAGTGTGCTGAGCACAGAGGAAGCAGTAACTACTTGTTGCAAGTATTGGTTTGTGACTCTAGGGAACTTAAGTTTGTAATTTGCTTTTAAAAGGTAAACCTGTATGTGTGGGGTGTTTTCTCGGGATTTTCCACGTTAATATTCATGTGTCTAAATTGCTCCCTAGCTGCCATCCCAAGGGCCCCTCCTTCACAAGCGCTGTTCTCAGCCCCCAACCCCATTACTCCACAACCGCGGGTCATAAACCTTCAACTTCCCTCCATTTTTACACGTGAAGTACTTTTTTTTACTTCTTTAAAAATATTACATACGCTCATACTAGAAAACTCAAAGTAAAAGAAAAATTAAAATATCTGTATTCCTGCCACTCGGGGATAACATCTATCATTTTTATTAAGCCCTTACTATGAGCTAAACCTAGTTTAAAAATGCGCGATCTCATGTTCTAAAGACTCTTACTTCTCTGAGTTTCTTTACAGGCTTTGTTTTCCAACTCAAGGCCCGACTTGGCTCTCTCCCTACTTTCCGTCCACTCGGGGTACGAGGTGGCGCACGAGATAAAATTCTGTGCGCTAGAGGTAAACATCCTCATCTGGGCTGAAATGCGTCCACACGGAAATCTCTCGGTTTGGAATTAAATTGTCATTCCGAGTAAAAATGCAGCAGCCTACGGGGAAAAATTAGTTTGCTAGGGAAACTCCACCTGGCCCCGACCCTGCCTCACGAGCCCGGGGGGGTGGTCCCCCGGCCCTTCTATCAGCTGCACCCGCCCAAGGCTGGGTCCTGCCGGTCGCCCCCGAGAAAAAAATGTCCCCCGCACACCCTACGGGGAAAAAAGCGCTGCCACGCTAGACGCTTTGGCCACGCCCCTGCCGGGCACTCCGAGCCAATAGGCGATGAGATCGAAGTGCGTCATGCAGCATTGGCCAATCGTGGGGGGCCACGACCATAGAAAGGCTGGGTGCAGCCGGGCCTGGCGGCTGGCTGGCTGCAGTGCGCACAGGTGTAGACGCTTTTGGCCATGGTGGTGGTGGCATCCGCGCAGAGCCCGGTGGCCGGGGCCCCCAAAGTGCTGCTACTGTCCGGCAAGCCCGTTGCCGCCGCCGCCACTGCCGCCGGGGCCCCGGCCGGCCGGAATGTGCCACTCATGCTGCCGGGCCAGCGAGGCGCCAGCGCAGAGGCAGAGAGCGGGGCACCAACCCAGGCTCGAAAGCGACAGCGCCTCACACACCTGAGCCCCGAGGAGAAGGCACTACGGAGGTGGGCGAGGGCCCCGTGTCTGGGACCGGGTCAGAAACCGGGACCAGGGGTGGGTCTGGATCGGGCCGCGCTCGGGTGCCCTCGGCCTGGCCGGTCCGGTGCCAGCGTGGCGCGGGGCGGGGCAGGAAGTCTGGACTGACCGGATCCACTGCGCTGAGTTGAGTTCGGGCTGCTCATGTCTCTTTTATTTCCTTCTTTTCTATCTCGTTAGATATGCCTAGGGCTGGGTGTGCAGGACCCTGGGTTCCAGGCCCTTTTTGATGTGTGACCACAGACAGGTCGTTCAGCTTTTCTGAGCTTGAAGTCGAACAGCCTCTCGGTTTACATACTTTATTTTGAGGAGCCGCTGAAATGACAGCTGTTGCAAGCACTGGGAGCTCTGTTAGGCTCGCTAGTCAGACTCTGCGGCCTTAAAATGGTATTTACTTCATGAGGTCGTTGGGGAGATTAAGAAAGAAATGCCAATTACTTAGTTCTCTGTAACGTTAGATCTTTTCTGACCTGTGTGCACTTCGTGTTTTCTTAAGTGCCTCCCTCCTCCAGCAGACATGGCTCCAGCCTAGGATCTCAGCACTAGAGAGGAAAGCATCAGCCTCTCCCTTATTTGACTTGTGCTTGGGGAGAGAAGGTTTATGTCATAGCGCGACTGTGGCCTTCACTAGATTTAATTATTCCAGGTTGATCCTGTTTGAGGGCTTGGAGACAGGAAGCAATGGGGCGGGCGGAGGAGGGGGGGATGGAAAAGGGAGGAGGGTATTTCTTAATGTTGCAAGATGAGTAATATTTGTGTCCAGCCCCCATGCTGTGGCCGGAGTGAGACTGAGGTGGATGATGCAATATGAAAGAGAATAAAGCAGTTCAAGCGAGATTGAAAGAAGGCTGCATTTTTGTTTTGTTTTATTTTATTGAGGGGAACAGCCTGAAGTGTATTTTACCATTTGCCTCCCTTATATTGTAAATTGATGTGAAAGCACCAGCTGGCCAAGTTTTCAAATAAAGATATAAATAAGGTTTGAGATGACTCAGTGTGTATGTCCCTTCTGTTCTTAGGAAACTGAAAAACAGAGTAGCAGCTCAGACTGCCAGAGACCGAAAGAAAGCTCGAATGAGTGAGCTGGAACAACAAGTGGTAGATTTGGAAGAAGAGGTAAAAATACTTAAGGCTGAACTCTCCTCTTTTATCCATCGTGTATGCTTCCTTGGTAAATGTGCTGATATTCGTTGCCCATCCCAAGTTGTTTCAGTCCCTTTAGAATAAAACTGAACATGTAATTAAAAGTTAAACTAATCTGAGTTAAGGTAGATGGTGAAGTTTGATGAGAGAAGTGATGGACCCTCTGGCATGTGGTACTAGATCTGTTTCAAAGTTGGTGAATTACATTACAACACTGTTCATCAAGTTAGTACTAAGAAATTAAGAGCAGATAGGAAATCATTGCTTAAACTTGACCCCCTTCCTGACTTGGCCAAAGTCCACTAATGGTTCTCTTTACCTTCTAGGGTCCACCTAATCTTAAATTGTTGTGAGTTACACATCCTAAATACATAAGGATTATTTATATTGTTTTTATTTTTTTAACATATTTTGATTTTATGGCCTACTTTTATTGTTACCTGCCAGTTCAAGATAGGGTATTTTTTGACATCATATTTAAATTAAAGCTACAAATCACCCTTGGCTGAGGTCTGTATTAGTTGGAGGCATTGTGTTATTTGTGACTCCATGAAATGGCACTTCTTAAATAGCTTTATTTTCAGTAATTATGACCATGCCTTCTAATACCTAGTATGAACTGGATAAGCATAGTTTTTCTAACATAGAAGGAAAGGAAATTAATTGTAGTGAAATGTTATCAGATTTATTAAGTTGAAAGAGATGTTTTAATAGCCTCTTATGAACTTTCTTCCAGAACCAAAAACTTCTGCTGGAAAATCAGCTTTTAAGAGAGAAAACTCATGGCCTTGTAGTGGAGAACCAAGAGTTAAGACAGCGCTTGGGGATGGAGGCCCAGGTTACTGAAGAGGAGGAAGAAACCAAGGTAAGTATCTCCTTTGTTTGGTGTCATATATGAGAACTGGTTCTAAGTGACATGGCATAACCTCTTTCTTTAATGACATTTATTTTCAGTTGTGTATTGAATAGTACTAAATGCTAATGATTAAAATAACTTACATGGCCCTCTAAAAGCAAGTTCTAACAAGTGTCGATAGCCACTAAGATGTGCCAGTATTAAGGAGAACGAGAATAGGAGAGCCAGTCAAATCTGGCTTTGAATGTTACTAAATTTATAGTAGCTTTTTGATGACTATGAATGACTAAGGAAAGGACTCATTTTCATAGTGACACTTCTCTGATAGAAGATTTGTGGCTTGTAATCTGTGGATTCTGTTAGCTTCAACGACAATGCTTAAGTGGTCTAAGGTCGACAGTAGGGCAGTTCTACTCTGTGAAGGTAATGTTAAGGACAAACTTTAAAATAATCACTATCCAAAAAGATTCTGGGTCTAAATTTACCATAACATTATATTACTTAGGGACATTATTATTATGGAGAATATCATTAGGATATTATTTAAGAATATCAGTCCTAGCCCTGGCTTGTGTGGCTCAGTGGGTTCGGCGTTGTCCACAGGCTGAAAGGTCACCAATTCGATTTCTGATCAGGGCACACACCTGGGTGTGGGCCAGGTCCCTGGATGAGAATGTGTGAGAGGGAACCGATCAATCTTTCTCTCGCGCGTTGGTGTTTATCTCCCTCTCTTCCTCCCTTCCCCTCTCTCTGCAAATAAATAAATCTTTAAAAAAAAAAAGCATCCTGCTTGAAACTTGGGGGAGTAAAAATGTTCCGTAGTATACAAAATTACAATGAAAAGTTAGTCTTACTCCCTTTTCTCATCTTTTCTTGAGGACTCAAGAAAATGGAAATAACAAAGGTAAGGGAAAGATTTCAGCCCTAAAGATTAGTTTTCTAAATTTCTCGAAAAGTTGAGAATCACAGCTGCCTGGTGAGCATTTTTCCTTGGGGATCCTCAGCTGTTTGAGCAGTTTAATCACTTTGGTGTTTCCTCTCAGGGGAATGAAGCGAGGCCGGTGGCCGGGTCTGCTGAGTCCGCAGCACTCAGACTACGTGCACCTCTGCAGCAGGTGCAGGCCCAGTTGTCACCCCTCCAGAACACGTCCCCATGGATTCTGACAGTGTTGACTCTTCGGACTCTGAGGTAGGGGTTATGTGGATTTACTAAGAGCTGTCTAACATCTGTTCAATGCCCAATATCCCTAACCAGACAGATTAGGGTAGAAGTTAGTTTGGGTTGGGTTAGGGGTGGACATCAACTGACTACCTTTCTGTTTCCAGGTGATCCAAGACATGGAATGAAGTGTAGATAAATGGGTTTGGTGGGTTCCAGAGATTATCATGTAGCATAATGACTAATTTACATTATGGAACCTAGTACTAAGTATTCTAGGTAGATTCTCAGGTGCATTCTAATAGTTGGACTCCATTTACTTTTTGCCTCTTGCAGTCTGATATCCTGTTGGGTATTCTACTCAACTTGGACCCAGTCATGTTCCTCAGATGTCCTTCTCCAGAGTCTACCAGCGTGGAGCAGCTCCCAGAGGTCTCCTCAGAAGGACCCAGTTCCTTACCAGCCTCCGATTGTCCATCACTGGGGACGTCATCAGCCAAGCTGGAAGCCATTAATGAACTGATTCGTTTTGACCATGTATATACCAAGCCTCTAGTCTTAGAGATACCCTCTGAGACAGAGAGCCAAGCTAATGTGGTAGTGAAAATTGAGGAAGCACCTTTCAGCCCCTCAGAGAAAGAACACCCTGAATTAACTGTCTCAGTGAAGGAAGAACTTGTAGAAGATGACTTCATTCCAGAGCTGGATATCCCAGATCTTCCATCCAGCCCCTGCCTGAAGCCATCTTCCTGCCTGCTGGATGCTTACAGTGACTGTAGCTATGAGGGCTCTCCTTCCCCCTTCAGCGACATGTCCCCTCTGCTTGATGTAGACCATTCTTGGGAGGACAGTTTTGCCAATGAACTTTTCCCCCAGTTGATTAGTGTCTAAGGAATGGTCCAATACTGACCTTTTCCTTGACTATTACACTGCCTGGAATATGGTAGAGAAGCCTGTTTGTGCTTCATTCAAAAGCCACAGTAGAAGGTAAACAGCAAAGAAATTGTTCAAACTTCACAGGTCCCCCCAGGTATTGTCTTCTGACATTCAGCGGGGCGGGGTACTCAAGATACAGTACTATAATGCAGAATTATAGCTTCTGCTTCTGAGGTTGTACCTTTATCTTAAGGGCAACAGTTTGCTCTAAAATACTTATGTAGAGGACATCGGACAGGGAATTTATGAATGGCCCTTTATCATTTCTCGTTGGCCCTTTGTCATTTCTCAGCATCCCAGGCTTGCCTCCGATTTTAGGTCCTTTAGTTTGCTTCTGCAAGCAGAGAGAAACCTACCCGAGGGGGCTCTCTTTCCCTCATGTACAGTTCCAGTAAAGATCAAGAATCTTTTATAAAGTTACAGAAATTTACTACGTAAATGCCTGATGGAATCTTTCCCTGCTAGTGTAACTTCTGAAGGTGCTTTCTCCATTTATTTAAAACTACCCATGCAATTAAAAAGTGCAATGCAGTGTCTTTGTTCTTTGATTCGTTCTTGGACCTTGTCTTATGTTCCCTCTAGGTGTTTCACTGTTTGCCATGGCAGTGATTTATCCAACTTCAGTAACCATGCAACTTTAAAGTGACTGAAGATTTTTTTCCCCCTTAATTACTGCCTGCTCCAATTCCCGGTGGCCATAAGTGATATAATCTACTCTGAGCAGTTACTATATTTGAGACAGTTTCTTCAGCCTAACAGACCAATATCACAGCTAATAAGTGGCAGAGCTAGAACCCTTAACCACTGGTTTGCTATACCACCTCATGTAAGAGAAGGACATGTGTTAAATACCAAGATTCTCTTGCCATTATTTAAGGAATTAAGAGCATATTCTAGAATCAGACTCCCTGGGTTCAACTCTGCCACTGTTAGCTGGGTAACCCTGGACGTATAATACCACTTCTTCATCTGTACGAGGGCATAATAGTCACTGTCTCTTAACAGTTGCTAAACAATTCACACAGATGGTATATTATAAGCCCTTAGAATATGCCAGGCACCATCCCAAGCACTCAGAAGTTAGCTTTTGTCACCTAATCCACTTTGGAAGGATTTTAATCGTTTATAGAATCATACACTCTAGAACTTTTTCACTAAAGAATGAACCTGTCCAAGGAAAACTAGGTATTAATACAATCCCCAAACTAGAGACTTGATGACATCATCCTTCATGGTGCACCTCTTCCTTGGGAATCTTACAAGACATAAAGGGCTTCCCTAACTTAAGACATTTCACCTAGGCCAGCATTCTATACCAATATTTATTAAGACACTCTGGGGAGGTCAAAGTGAAGGAGTACACAAAAGGAGATGGGATACAAAAAGTCCCAAGCAGCAAGGCAAAGCAGGCTCAAGTTTTCAACCAAGTACAAGAGAACACTTTTGGTGTGACTGGAGTAATGTCCACAGCATACTTGCAAGCAAGACAGCCTAAGATCCTTGGTCACTAAAGCCAGAGCCCAGCTGTGGTTCTTGGCATGCAAGCTTGCTTAGTTTCTGTATCATAAATGTAAGGACAGTCTCCGGGACAGTCTCCAGCTGTCCCCGTGATTAAAAACTTTGATCACCTGGTTTTCTGTACCTGAAAACCTAAGTGCTGAGACTATTTAGGAATTGTGTAGGCAGATGTAATTACAGATGCATTTTAAGCCTCCATCATAATAGTACAAGCATCTGGGGATTGAGGCTCAAGTAATTTACATTCAAGTACATCACATGAAAGAGGCAGCTGTACTGACAGGAGTAACAGGACATACATAACTTGTGTAGATTATCAGGGTTTTCATTTCCTGCACAGATGGGTGAAAAAAACTAAACACTGCTCAGTGTTGAGAAAACACCTGGTATTCAAGGACATCTTCATATTCAAACACTCAATGGTTAGAAACAAGAATCAAGACCTTTTCCTACAAAACCAAAACATAATTTCTATTAAATGCAAAGGGTTGTCCATGACAGATTAAAAGAACCAGGTGACAGGTGCCTGTACACCATCTTCCGGGGCTTTGTAACACCAGTCTGTGTGTGCTCCTTTGCTTTTCTAGGCATACTACTGGAGCAGACACAAAGTAGGCACAGAATGGCAGTCAGAAGGTAATGCTGCCCACTCCAGGAATGTTTTATGGCATAGGTTAAGTCTAATTTCCTAAGAATTAAATCTTTACTCTGTGATTTCTAATGTTCATTAGGAGACAGCAATCCTTGGCTGGTGTGGCTCGTGGATTGAGCTCCAGCCTGTGAACCAAAGGGTGGCCAGTTTGATTCCCAGTCAGGGCACAGGCCTGGGTTGTGGGTCAGGACCCCACCAGTTGGGGGTGTGCAAGAGGCAACCACACACTGATGTTTCTCTTGCTCCCTTCCCCTCTCTAAAACAATCTTAAAAAAAAAAAAAAAAAAAAAAAAAAGAAAGAGCAAGACTGGCTTATTTAGCCACTAATCACTCAGCTGTTAAAGTCATCTTTATCTGGCTGGAGTTGTCATCTCTAAAACGCCACTGATAGAATATTTAAACAAAACTGATGTATACAAAACTCTATTTCCCCCTGAAGGAATTAAATGTTACGCTGCCTGAACTTCATTGTAGAGTTCAATGAAACCTAAATGATATTTTAGGTATTGCTGCAAAAAGACTGTAAAACCACTGGTCAAGTCTGAACACTGGACCTGGTGAATTGGATTATAATACTATCTTGTCACTATCTACTAAGGTTTTAGTTAGCAAACAGGTAAAAGAACTTTTAAGGATAACTTTTAGCTGTGATTTACAAATTTCGATGAAAAACAAAACAAGATCCTGAGTCTTCTGTAAACTGTAAGTTCTGCCCTTAAGTCTGGGACCCACATTTATTAAGCAGCGGTTGTGACTATGCAGGCAACACTGCCACCCAGTGACCTATCAAGTCAAGAAAGGAATGATCATGGAATTGAACATCATGGAATTTTCCTATTCCCTAAAGGTCCCAAACCTATAAAAACAGAACTGTGAACTCTATATTCCATTTTCAACTTCATATTTGAAAATTTTTGAAGACTCCGTCACCAATGCCATCTGAATGCTGGCAATCAATCACTATTATCAATCAAAGCTGTTGACTGACAACAGCAGTGCACTAAGAGCGGAAAGCATTCTAAGGGTTTTAGAAAGGCAAAGCACAGTATGCCTGTTTTGCAAAGAGCTAATTCATTTATAAAACTTACCTTTAGCCCAATGTAATCATCTCTTTAGAACATATTTAATCCCCTCACTGATATGAATGCTACTTCAAATACAATTTAGAGGAAACCAAAGGAATACAAATATCTCAAAAAGTCCAAAACACTTAGGAATTTTATTGAAAACAACAAAATACAGAAACACCAGATTCTCATTTTAAAGTGACACTTCTCCAGAACTTTCCTAGTACTGCACCATTCTTATCACTATTAAAAAACAATTCCAAATCCAAAGTAATTAATAAACTTGCTGGTAAATGTTCTTTCCATGGTTCTAGTTACTTTTCAAAATTTTACATTTGCACCTTTCAAGAATGCGATTAATAAAAAAAAAACCTGGCTGATTAATATTTGTGAGAACTGGACTTACTCTCCTCATACTAATTAAAAAAACAACCACCCACACACCCTACTCAAACTCAGAGAAAATATACATTTGTTCATTAAAGCTCACCTGCTTTAGGTAATATTTTTTCTCTTCACTCATTAGCATAGAAAGCTAATGTTTGATCCATGCTGCAACAGCTGTACAAAATGAAAAGACCGATTATTCCTCTAGGAAAACCTTAAGGCAAACGCAAAAGCCTTATGCTACAAAAGAAACACAAAGCAGAAGCCTGGGGACTGTGGACAAGGCTCAGATGAACAAGCACCACAAGGATGAAGATGACAATTTTTGTATAAACATATGCAAGAGGTTTAAAAAGAAGCATTGAACATCCGTTCTCCAGCAGAAATAATTGTTCTGTCAAGATAGCTTGACTCCTGAAACAGGTTCTGCTTAGATTTTAACTAGCAGGATCTCAATTTTTTCCTATATTTACCAATGATGTTAGAGCCTTGTTTGGGGGCACATCTTTCCTCCTTTTCATCACACACAACACAGACCTTTGGTCAGAGGCCTGACCAACAATTCCTATAGAAGACAATCAGTGTGTCTGGGTGCTTCTTGGGAAAGCTGTCGCCCCCCCTCCCACCCTAACACTGGGACTAACTCCAAATTCCAGGCAGTTGCTTCATGTTTTGGGGTTGGTTGCACTAGAACAAATTTTTTAGCGTGGAGATTTCTTTAAGGCTACAAACTTTGCAAGTTGGTCCCATTAAACAATGACCTAAAAGCAGTTTTTCAAATGGCATGAATCAAACACTTGCAGATTTCAACAGAATACAGTTTACATTCATCTCTAAGTCTGAGATTAAGAAACTATTAGCTGGTTTCCAACTAGTTTAAATACTGGTTTGAAGTTTGAATAATTTTACTGTGTAGACATTAAATATGTTGTTTAAATATTAAACATTAAGTTTTTTCCTGACTATCCAGACAGAAATAAAGGAGGAACAAAAGGCAAGAGAAGAAAGAGTCCAATTAACAGACTTGTGACTTCTATGCCATCTGTAACAAGGGAAGGGATTTCAGAGTGTTTCCAAAATGCCTGGGAGCTAGTTACTAAAAAGTTACCTCTATACTTGGCATAAATCATTTTTCTTCTACACAAGGTATCTGATTCCTCCAAAGGGGGAAGAAACCCAGAAAATGAACTGGGATGGTCTCCTGTTCACATTGTGTGAGGAAAGGGCCAGTATTACACTATTACACTCATTTAACAAGTTATAGTGAATATTCTGTAGCATTAAAGGAGTTGTCATTTCGCTTTGCACTACGGAGTCCTTGCCACACAGAAGAGCTCTTCCTGAGAAATTAAAAAAATTCAATCCTGGTTATCCCAAAGGACATCTTGAGCTGGTTTAGGTCTGAAAAATGAAGACTCCCTGCTAGCAGGAAGCTATTCTCTACTAATTTTTAAAGCTACTGCACGATAGTTGAAGCACCAGGCAAACTGGCTATTTCAGTAAATCTCAACATTGCCTGCACATATGTTATCAGGTAATTATTCTGTCATTGTTTTCTAAATTAACATTAAACACTCAACTTGCTAATACAGGTACAACCTTTAACTACTGAAGTTATCAATGCTGGGCTTAGTTAACACAGCACTTCCTTGGGATTACCTAAGAGATGCTTCTCTCAGCCAATTTGCATGGGGGGTTACCTCAAAATCTTTTATCACTCAAATTAAGTTGTAAACATTACTGAATAGCTTGGTTTATTAACTACCCAAGGGAATCCAAGGAGCTCCAGTAGCATAAAGTAAAAAAGCCTCAAAAGAAAAACATCTTCTTTGTATTTTCATCACATTTTCAGAGGCAAAGAGGTGAGCCACAATGCTACTGGCTATTTAGCTACATTATATTGACAACTACTGTACAAGTTTCAGAGTCTCTATTAAATTTCCTAGCAATAGGCTTAAGCTACTGCTTTCTTCCCTCCTTCTCCCTGATCAGTCACCACTGTAAACAGAGCTCTTATCTACAGATAAAGTTGTGATTCAACTGTCAGGGTACAGCTATAGTAGCAGTATCTTTCTTTCTTAATGCGTCTTTTTCAACTCATGTGTCTGAGTCTTCTCTAAGTATCTGAATGGTTTAGACCATGTGACAAATGATTTAAGTCACCCTTACACATATAGTTTCTATATTTGCCTGTGCAGACTATAATGTCACAATAATAATCTCTCTAGAAAACAGCTATTCCCTTGAGACAAGCTTCCTTGGCAAAAAGTTGAATTTAAGAAATGGCTACCCAAAATGAGAGTCCCACCCCAGATCACAGGTGGAGATACACCCGTTTCAACTGAACACATGAGCCTTTCAAAATTGTCAACTAGAAACAGATTTCTAGAGTTCCATCTCTTCTTCTGTGCAAGCAGCTGTCTCCAAACTGTTGTAAATAGGCATCCCTGTTTGCCGAGGTTCCAAGAACAGTTCAGTTCTCCCAGGGAAGGCAGTGCCGGTGACGGCATGTTTAGTTTGGCTCTCTCCCGTGTAGTTCTTAGCATTAGATGATGGCTTTGGCTTATCAGAAAGGAGTTCAGGGAGAGGTTTCCAGAGCACAAGCTCCATAGAAGGACGGCTCCTAAGACATAAAATAACAGATTTTTTAAATAAAAAATTTTAGGATGTGGAAATAAAAGCTGTATGTTAAAAAGCTAGTATCTGCTATTAATGTGTAGGGTTAAGAACTGATGATATCAAAATAAAGAGATTTATGATAACTCAAATTAATATTTAGAAAGGACACTTAAATATATAAAATTTTACAGTTCTGCTTGCATTTTTAACCAAACCAAGTGGCTGTACTGGTGCTGTGATTAAAAGTAACAAACATCTAATGTGAAAAAATACAGGTCTCTGACTTAACATTATAACTTTCTATTTTTTCCCCCAGAGAGAGGGGGTGGGAGGGAGACAGAGAGGGAGAGAAACATTGATCACTTGTCTCTCACATTTGCCCCCAACTGGGGACCTGGCCCGCAACCCAGACATGTGCCCTTACAGGAACTGAACCAGCGACCTTTCATTTTGCAGTCTCAATCCACTGAGTCACACCAGCCAGGGCATAACTTTTTTAATAGTATGGTGTGGGCTACTATCTTGTACTAAAACCATTAAAAATGAAAATGAAACAATGGACAAACACATTAAAAGTATCTCAGTATGTCCTTTATAGCTATGAAGTATAATGCTTTTTGCAGTAAGCCAAAATGATTTATGGGCCCAATGCCTATGTCTGCGCCACCCCTCGCCCAGCCCTCCCCCAGCTGCTAATGGTTTGATGGTTTCTAGAGCCCAAAAGCAAGTAAGGCAAAATAAAACACAAACAATAAAGAATACCTCCAAAGGCTAGCTTATGGAAAACTACCAAGACTAGAGGGCAATGTGACCTGCTTACTCTTGGCTAAACTGTTTGCCTGCCCTCAGAGCTGGGCAGTAAATTATAAATTTAAGCCAGGGGGCCAACCCCAAATCTTTGTGATCTAACATCAAGCAGCAGCTGAACCCACTGTGGCCAAAGGCAATAACGCCTCATCTACCTAGCATCACTGGGACTGGTGTCCTAAGAGACTGTTTCAGATATCTGTCACACTCACTAAGCATCAATTCTTATCTAGGCAACACCTAAATGGCACTTTACAACTTGCTTACAGCAGATAATGAGGACTTGAGATCACCTAGGCTCAAGGACTACAATAATTAGAGCTATCTTTAGTTCCTGTATGAACGAGCCCCAAGATGTTTTACTTTTTAGGTTCTTATGTTCGCTTTCCTGTTTCCTCTCTTGTCCTCACACTATACTTTTACTACTCACTACTTTGAGTTTGTTCTGCTCTCACTAGCTGTTTCTGTGCTTCTATTCTGATGATCTAGGAAACCAGCAAACTCAACTCATTAAACTGTCTAAATTAGGGGCAAGATGGTTCTCAGAGCTAAAGGCCTAGGGGGCTATATACACTATGAGATAAATGAGCTCTGATTTATAGCCTTTGTAATAACTCTTTTGATTGCTGGGAGACATTTTGATGATGGTGTTCCCCAAATAACTGAGAAAGCCTGGTAAACAAGAGGTTTTGAAATGTGGATTCTTTATCTCCCTCTAGGACCGTCACGCCTTTCCCTTCCCCCTCCTTGTTCGCCCCAGGCACATTTTTTAGCTTTGCCTCTCTCCTAAGCTCCAAGCCTTCTTCTGCCCCTGTAGCTTGTTTCCACAGCCGCTGCAGCCCAGCTGGCTCACTCCTACTACTTCTGTAACTTTGGTCAGGCAGACCAAAGGATTGGGGCACATGCCTGGGTTTCATGTAGGGTTCTGGCTTCGGGGTGTGCAAGAGGCAACTGATCAAAATTTCTCTTCCTCTCTTTTTCCCTTCCCCTCTCTCTAAAAATAAATAAAAGCTTTAAAATAAAAAAATAAAGTAAAAGAATGGGCTCTCTTGCCAGTCCTCCCATTCCCAAACAGAACACAGTGCACTTCAGACTTCAACAGAATCCAGGGTGAGTAGGCAAAGCCGCCCCTCCCGCGCGCACACCTCAAACTCCGGCTTGCACTGCATTTGCTCACCCCCTTGAATTGTAAAGGTCTGTCTGTAACCTGGGCTAAATACAAAACCTTCTGTCCTTTAACTGTAGATGAAGAGACGGCTAGGATAGGACACGCAGCATCTACAGACACTGGGTTTTCCCTCCAAAATCGTAATTAAGTAAAAACCAGGAACCAAAACTTACATGGACTCAATCATTTTCTTTGTAAAAACTTCATCAAACTCCCTCTTCAAACCTGTTTTCATGGTATCAGAAAGGACAAGACTGGGGAGATGGTTAATATTTCTGTCAGCTTCAACTTCTTCATCTTCATCAATTATCCTAAATAAAGGCAGAAGCAGCAGAGAAAGAAAACTTTTTTAGTCAAGCTATTATATATTCTAGTAATCGGACACAATTTTTGAAATAAAAAAGGGTAAAAGCAACAGGTGCTACATCCAAAGGTCAAGTAAAATATGAGACTATACATGAGTGAAAAAATTATATACAGAAATTACTCAACATTTCATTTACAGAAGTTTTATATTAGATGCAAGAATGTATCCCTGAAAACTCTCATAAACCAAAAATTAATATCCAGAGATAGTAACTGAAAGTATTATGTCTAGTTCTATGAGAAGAGGTTACTTTAACATTTAATGAGTTTGCTTATTTTTACAGTCTCTCTGAAAGGTTAAGGATCAAGGTATCATTGAATGATGAATTAGATTAGCTTAAAAGAGTAGCAACATGACATAGGAACAACAACAAGCCTGCTGCATACGCTGCCCATTTACCTGTCCTCAATTTCCTGAAGCTTCCTTCTGGCAACTTCACACTGTGGTTCTCCAGTTGTCTGATCCATTTCTTCACAAATAACATCTAACATGCCCGGTGCAGAAAGGCCACTAGTACATGGATTTACTCCATGACCTTCTATATCCTGATGTGCACAAAGACTCCAGTCATTAGGACCAGCACAGAGCCCTGCTTCAGTTATCCTTTTCTTTCTTATTGGGCAACTGGAAAAAAAAATTACAACGAAAATCCTGACTAATATAAATGAAATGTGCATCATCCCTCTAATGAAATTCTTATATGGACTAAAACTAATAATTTTTGACTGTGTGATTACAAGATGGAAAAGCATGCATTTTCTTTTCTGTCACTCTCACAGACTCCCTGAGACTTTTTCTTCTACTGTTCTCGCTGCCAAACTAAGCTGTACCTGCAAGATTCTGCTTTTTCAAATTAGAAGTGTTCAAGATAGGAACTTAAAGTCATTCCTATTTATCTGACTCTGAATAGGTCAAGTGGGAGTAAGGAAAAGCAACAACTCAGCGCCAGCCATATTTTGTCATACTGCTGCAGCTCCATCAAACTGGTCATACGGGGCGGTGGTCTGTAGGCACCCTCTATTCCCTTATGGCAAAAATATATGCCTCATCAGGTCTGTTCCAAATACTGCAGGTGCTGATGAATGATATCGCTCATTTCTTGGTCCTCTCCAAAATGTCATACTGTCATTTGGCTCTTTGAGTCCTTGACTAATGGGGTATACTATTCTTCAAACAAACTACCTTTAATTTCTAGAAAACTTTGTATTTCATAAAGACCTTCAAGTTCATCAAATCCAATTTCTCTGTTTTGCGGATTTGCAAACTAGGAACTAGAATAACTAAAGTGCCCCCTTCAAAGTGTCATGTAAGACAGAGTTATATATTGGGCACCAGACAGACCCCAGAGATCCTGAATCCTATACTTCTGTGCCATTTTCACTAAAACTTCCAGCCTCCTTAGGAAAGTTTGACTGTTTAAACTCTTACCATGAACTAGTATTTGCAAGTACAATGATATGACCAGTTTAGTTGAAAGCTGCCTGAAGCAAGTTAAACAGACAACCAGCCCTGTTCCATTTAAGTATTTAGACCAAAGTACTTTATTGTCTGGGCATCAGCAAGTACAATCTCAAGACCGGAATAGAGCTCTGCAGCCAACAAAATTCATTAATGACTACCACAGCTTCTCATCCTCCAAACCGGAGGTCAAAGGAAGCAGCACAGATTTCACACGAAGTTCCTATTCCACGTTAAGACTATGAAAATCAACATTTAAGACTCTGGTGATACAAAATCTGACAAGTAATAATGCTCTCTTGAACCCAGATTGTTGACTGGAATCAACTATTAAATGTTTAGTTTATAATTAGTTTTAATTCATAAGAAAATATTAACAATGTCTAGCTATACATGAACTATTTCTATAATATTTGAATAGTTTCAAAATATGTGATCTTTTGGAAAGCAGAAGAAAAAGTTAAACACATAAGAAACTAGCTAAGAAAAGCAGAATAAATCTAGAGAGAACAGGTAATTTCCTACCACTTTGAACAATTCAACAATGTAATGAAACCAAATGTAAGTGCTGGGTTCTGATCTCTGACCTCTAACATGATTTGGACTAAATTAGTTCATGCCTATAGGTCTATTTTACAAATAATTAGAGATCAGTGATGATTAAGTCCCAAAGAAAATGTAATATAAGGGACTTCAAAATATTGATAAGAGCTGTAGAGTGGCAGCTGGGCAGCACACTTCTGGGCATTACACACCCAAATGTTAGTCCCTCATCCACCCAGGGCCTCAGTCTCTCCATTTGTAAGTTAAAGGTGGATAACTTAAAAAAATTTTTTTTTATTTACTGATTTTAAAGAGAGGGAGGGAGAGAAAGAAACATTAATTTTTTGTTCTACTTATTTCTGCATTCATTGGCTGCCTCTTGTATGTGCCCTGACTGGGGATCAAACCCACAGCCTTGGCGTAGCAGGACGATGCTCTAACCAATTGAGCTACCTGGCCGGGGAGGCACTGGAATCCTTTATTCAACAGCTTCGCATAGGGAACTCCAAGAGGTAAAAGCAAAGAGCAATCCCAAGGCAATAAAGAACATAAATACTCTCTGGACCAGTGGTTTTTAAAGTAAGGGAACTTTAGCCCTGGCTGGTGTGGCTCAGTGGATTGAGTCCAGGGCACATACCTGGGTTGGGGGTCAGGTCCCAGTTGGAGACACGAGAGGCAACCACACATTGATGTATCTCTCTCTCTTTTCTCCCTCCCTTCCCCTCTCTCTAAAAATAAATAAATAAACTCTTTAAAAAAAAGTTATCAGTTCCTTGTGCCTCCTTTCAGAGACATCTAATGTTTCATCTTTTCACTTACAACTAATTGAGGAAATAATACACGGTGAATTAAATGACCATTTGACGTGAATAAATGGCGCCTGAAACTTACTCATCATCTTCCAGCTCTAGCTTGTGTTTCTTTTTACAGGGAACTGAAGCACTGTTGAAACAAACAGAAAAGAAATCGGTCAACAGAGACACGTGCTGAGCCGTCCGTCAGCACCAGCGAGCGTCCTCGCCCGCACTCCCCAGCCGCGCCTGCCCCGCGCAGTGGCACGGATACACAGGTCACGCAGTCGGTCGGGTACATGGTGGGAGGCCTTCACCTAACCGGAGGCTGAGAGCTGAACTTTCCACTCTGCCACAGTACGGGGAGGCCCATCTGGGGAGATGCACGCAGAAAAAATGCACTCGGGGCAGGCACCGGGATAAGCGCTTTATTTCCAAGACCTCCCTCGGAGGACCCACTTTGCAGATGAGAGGCTGACTGTCCGAGACTCCGCAAGTGGCTCCCATCAGCGGCCGCCCCGTGTCTGAAAGAGGAGCGAGCGCTGCGCCCGCTGAGGGCACAACTAGGCTGCAGGCGGCCCGGGTTTCAATCCCAGCCCGATCCGGTCCAGCTGGGGAAAGTCTGCTCACTCCACGGAGGGGCGGACGGGCCGAGGTCCAAACGGGACTCCCCTCCCGGGCTGCACGACCTCCGGTGACTTCCAGTTACGGTCTCTGGAGATCAGTTTTCTCATTGGTAAACTGGAGCTCAGAAGGCTCCCGTGGAGGGTCCTGAGGAGGGAGCGCCCGGCCCGCCCGCCCCGCGCGCGCCCGGCTCCTCACCGTCCGCGCGCCGCACTCCCACCGGCGCTGCTCGGGGAAACGCGGGGCTCCGGCCGAGGGGCCAGCTCGGCACCGTCCACCCCCGGCGGCAAGGCCGGGCCGGAGAGAGCCGGCGGCGGCTGCAGGAAGTCCGAGCCACCACTCAAGGGGAGGCCGCTGAAGGGCCGACCGAGCGCGGCCATGGTCGGGGAGGCAAGGAGGTTGCGCCCGCCAGTGGGGCCGCACGCGTCCTCAGGTCTGGCAGCTGCAGCCACAGTGACTGCTGAGAGGTGTCCGCCTCTGAGCCTGCTCTTGACCTCACGTCACGCCTTCTAGAACCCTCCACCCCGGGCAGTCCAGGGGCACGCCGGGATTTGTTGTGTGAGGAGAGCAAGTGCCGCAAGGAATGCCGGAAGTTGCAGTCCTTCCAGACTACAAACAAGATGGCTGCCCTGGTTTAAGAGGTTAAAGGCTGAGGATGGTTCTGTCAGGTCTTGAATACGACGTAGGTTCGAATCCTCAGTACACGAGGTATGTAATCTCTGTACCTCAGTTTTCTCACTAGTAAAATCCGATAATAATAATATCTATTTTCTTAGGGTTGATGGGAGAAGTAAATGAATTAAACATATAGAGCACTTAGAACGCTTCTAACTGCACATGGTACAGATTCATTAAATATCAGCTATTAATTCCTTCTATGTTCTAATGTAAATGAAGTTGGTGATGCCTTAGAGGGAAAATTAGGGAGGGTTGGTAAAGACCTCAGAGTGCTTGTGAGAAGCCTTCCAGCTTTTGCCCGGGGCACCCAGAGACAGGCTTGCCGGAGGGGTTGGCAGAGTTGGTCAGCCCAAGACACTGATTATGCCCTATTTTTTCCATCTCAGGGAATGGCCCCATCATCCAGTCTGAGTTGCCTGTGCCAACGTCAATGCCCATCAGCCAAAGAACATACCTAAAATTGAACAAAGATGTGTTTATTAATAGACTCCTTCCAGTGAGGGAGTCTCTAGTAAGGGGAAATTTTTATAGGATTTGAGCTGTGGGAAGGTTCAAGGAAACAGAGCTTTGCTCTGGAATTACTATTGTCAGGAAGCAGAGATAATTCTATTATTGGGTGTCTTAGTCAATCTTTTGTTTTTAAAATTTTTATTTATTTATTTTCAGAGACAAGGGGAGGGAGGGACAAAGGGAGAGAAACATCAACGTGTGGTTGCCTCTCTCGCATGCCCCCAGCCAGGGACCTGGCCTGCAACCCAGGCCCGTGCCCTGACTGGGAATCGAACCAGTGACCTTTTGGTTTGCAGGCTGGCGCTCAGCCCACTGAGCCACCCCAGCCAGGGCAGTCAGTCTTTTCTAAAAGGTGTGAGGAATGAAGGTTGGCTAAACATATAATTGGTAAGGAAGCAGCAGTCCTTCTTATTACCCAGGATAGAGAGATATTTGGTTATTTTTGTGTTTTAGACAATGTTCACATTTTTGTGTGTATTCAGACATAATTATGAAGTAGTCTTGTTTTTATCTTTAAAAAAAAGATTTTATTTATTTATTTTTAGAGAGAGGAGAAGGGAGGGAGAAAGAGAGGGAGAGAAACATAGATGTGAAAGAGAAATGGTTGCCTCTTGTACATGCCACCAGGGACCAACCGGCAACTCAGGCATGTGCCCTGACCAGGAATCTAACCAGCAACCTTTGCTTTGTGAATGGGTCACACTGCTCAGAGGTATTGTTCCACTTACTTATGGATTCATTGGTTGATTCTTGTATGTACTCTAACCAAGGATTGAACCTGCAACCTTGGCATATCGGGACAATGCACCAACCAGCTGAACTACTCAGCTAGGGCTGTTTTGTTTTCATCTTGATCCATCAAAGTCACATCTCAGTCCTTGTTTGATGTTGGCATTCTGGGAAACTGTTTAATAGGAAGATACCAAGTCCCACCTGATAGTACCAGGCCAGTTTCAGCTATCAGAATATGCTTTTTTCTTTCTAACTAAAGACCTAAGCATCATCCATGCCTCTTTTGTGTTCACCCTGTATTTAATCAGTTAGCAAGTCCTATGGGCTTTACTTGTGAAACGCTTCCAGATTATCTTTCTCCATTTCCATTGACCTCATGATAGTGTAAGAAAAAAATGAATGAACCCTCTTTGCCTAATGTAATATAATGGATTAGGTTTATGTTTTTCTTAGTGGTATTTACAATTCCGTTTTGCTTCCCTTAGATAACACCCTACTTTCCTCAACTGGATTTAAAAGATAATCTCCTGGGTCCTATCTACAAATGGCTGCCTATTTCTTACTTTAAAAAATACCCTGCTATTCCAGTTGGGTAGCTCGGTTGGTTAGAGCGTCATCCCCATACACCAAGATTGTGGTTTTGCTCTCCGGTCCAGGCAATATGATGGTCAACCAGTAAATGCATGGATGAGTGGAACAACAAAAGTCAATGTCTTTTTTTTCCTTCTCTTTCTCACTCTCCCTTCCTCTCTCTAAAATAAATTTTAAAATCCTGCTAGATGATGTTATATACATATATAAATATAAGTGTATATTTGTAAAAAGGGAGTCCTGTATATCATTCTGAAATTTCTATATTTCCTGAATGCCTATTCAGATTCATTCCTTCATTCACAATTCTACACCAGGTTGCATATCTCTTATCAGGCAATGTACTAGAATTAATAATTTATTAGGTACGTCCTCTTTGTAGGTGCTCTTTGCTCAAAAAAAGTCAAGTGTTCCTCACAGTAACTTTAAACCAGATGCTTTTATTACTCCCATTTTACAGATAAGGAAATTGAGGCAAGTTATGGTTCCCAACTCCCTCCGCTATAAGTAAAGGAGTTCAAGCCGTTATGAGACTTTAGCTTCTGCCGTAGACTGCTAAGCTTTGCTCCACTCATTGATTTCTCTGGAAGAAGGTACTTTGGGGCAATCAGGAAAGCCTCACTACAGTGAGTGAGAGACTGCATGGGGATTCAGATCCCTGGAAGCAAAAGACAGGATTATTGTGCATCGTCTCCTGCCCTAGCCTAGGGAGAGTGGCTGCAGAACTTGACAGTGGCTACTGAGAGCATCTCTTCTTCTCAGTGACAGTACAGGCCTGCCTCTTTGAAGTGACTTCTAGCTCACCTCTCATGGGATTGGTGGGTCAGAGTTATACAGACACTTAGAAAAACGCTTCCAGACTTCTTTCTCCTGGTGGCTAATTTTATTTTATCTTTAAAAAAAAAACTTGCCCTGGCTGGTAGGCTCAGTGGATTGAGCATTGGCCTGCAAACCAAGGGGGTTGCTGGTTCAATCTCTAGTCAGGGCACATGCCTGGGTTGCGGGCCAGGTCCCCAGTTGTGTGTGAGAGGCAACCACACGTTGCTGTTTCTCTCCCTTCCTTCTCTTCTCTCTGAAAATAAATAAATAAAATCTTTAGAGCCCTGGCTGCTGTGGCACAGTGGATTGAGCGTCGGCCTGTGAGCCAAGTGTCGCTGGTTTGATTCCCAGTCAGGGCACATGACTGGGTTGCACGTCAGGTCCCCAGTTGGGGGCGTGAGTGAGAGGCAACCACACAGTGATGTTTCTTTCTCTCCCTCTCCTTCTCCTTTCCCCTCTCTCTAAAAACAAACAAACAAACAAACAAATTAATTAATTTTTAAAAACCTCATCTGTCAATTAAAAAAAAATCTTTAAAAAAAACCCCCCAAAATAATGCTTTCTGGTTATAAAACAAATATAGGTTCTTAGTGAAAATTAGTGGAGGCAGTGATAAAGGTACAGATAAATAAGTAAAAATTGCCTTAATACCATCCTGCGGGAAAATTAGTGGAGGCAGTGATAAAGGTACAGATAAACAAGTAAAAATTGCCTTAATACCATCCTGCGGGAAGCTTTATTGTTATGAATATTCTTCAAGTCTTTTTTCTTATTTGTGTATGTACATGTACATGCCTATGTGCTAGTGTATGATACACACTTAAGAGCTCTACCTTTTCTTATTTTACTCTCACAACTGGACCACAGGTAGTCAGTCATATGTGTCTACATAAAGAGGATAAAACTAAGCTTAGAGAGGATAAGTAATTTGTCTACATAATTAACAGTCATTAGTTAATAGAGGTTAGCAAGGAACAACCTTGTCAGGATGTTAATACAAAATTATTAGGTTTCATCCCCCCTGGTCGACGAGATACTAAACTGCCCTGGCCAGGTAGCTCAGTTGGTTAGAGCATGGTTCTGATACACCAAGGTTGCGGGGTCGATCTCCATTCTTGGCTGGTGTGGCTCAGTGGATTTAGTGCTGGCCTGAGAACCAAAAGGTCGCTGGTTCAA
This sequence comes from Furipterus horrens, assembly GCF_987537825.1. Lineage (NCBI taxonomy): Eukaryota > Metazoa > Chordata > Mammalia > Chiroptera > Furipteridae > Furipterus > Furipterus horrens. The sequence continues at coordinate 14,650,601 of NW_028327181.1, read as the reverse complement.
TTCCCAGTCAGGGTACATGCCTGGGTTGCAGGCCAGGCCCTCAGGTGGGGGCATGTGAGAGGCAACCAATCTATGTATCTCTTGCACATTGATGTTTCTCTCCCTCTCTTTCTCCCTCCCTTCCCCTCTCTCTAAAAATAAACAAATACAATCTTTAAAAAAATTAAAATCAACCAATAAATAAACATCAGAAAAAGAAAAGCTACTAAACCAAACTATTGATGGCACATACCCATGAGGAGTGGAGGCCATAAATTTAAGTTTTATTCTTTTCCAATAAATGTGTACTACTTTGTAGTCAGATAAGGGATATTCTTTAAATAAACATGTTCAATATGATGAGGCACAATGGACTGAATATTTATGTCCCCCTCCAAATTCATATGTGAAAATCCTAACCCCCAATTAGGAGGTGGGGCCCCTGGGAAGTGATTAGGTCATGAGGGTAGAACCATCATGAATGAGCTGAATGCCCTCATAAAAGAGACCCCAGAGGGCTCCCTTGCCTTTTTCGCCACGTGATGACACAGTGAGAAGATGCCTGTCTATGAACTAGGAAATGAACCATCACCTGACACTGAATCTGCTGGTGCCTTGATCTCAGAACTATGAGAAAGAAATTTCTGTTGTTGATACTACCCAGTCTATGGTGTTTGTTATAGAAGCCAAATGGACTAAGACACGAGGTTAAAGATAAGAGGCCAAAGGAGAGAAGAGTGCCTGTGGACTCGTTTAACATTCTGTTCTGAGGAACAGCCAGTGGCATGAAGGAGCAGGCCAGGGACTTCTTACACTTGAGACAGACTATGGAACAAGCACGTGCCAGAGTTGAAAGTCCAAGTCAAATGTAGGACAGTCTCATTGAGCAACTGAGAGTGACAGCTGAACCCAAGGTGATTTTAGCAGCAGCAAGTACCTGTGCTGGGTCTCTAGGCAGAACTGAGGCAGGCGTCCCTAGCTGAGACACTAAGTAAGAGGTGGTTAAAGCAGTCTTGGAAAATCTCAGGTAGCTGATTCCAAACGAAAAACCAGCTAACAGTGTAACAAACATATTATCTATGCCCCCCCCCAAAAAAAAAGGTCAAAAGAAGCAATCAATGCCAGCTGCAGAGAGTACTGAGCACTTATTATGTTACCAGGCACTGTCCTGAGTACACGCCTTCATGTCAGCTCCACCATAACTCTAATAATATCACCATGTAGCAGAATAAGAGACTAAGATTCAGAGAGGGCAAGGACTTATCTCAGGGTCCCACAGTTTGTAGTGATGGTTCTGGAAAGATTTGACTCAATCCAGAGCCAGGAATATCATCACTACTTTCCACAAACCAATAAAAACGTTCTTTCCTGCTGAGCACCCATAAAATGCATACTCAAGGGAAGATCCCTGCGTTAGTCATTTTTCTCCAGGAAAACGCAACCAATAGATATACAGGGTGTGGCAAAAGTAGGTTTACAGTTGTGAGTATGTGAAACGTAGAGTTTATTTTTGTACAGTAGTCCCTCTCTTTATCACGGTTCCCTTATCGCGGCCTCACTTTATCGCGGGATTTTAAAAAATATTATATTTAATTATTTATCGCGGATTTTTCGCTATATCGTGGGATTTTGTGGTACTGTATACATACATTGTTAAAGTTACGTAGGTTTAAGAGTGTAGAATATGTTTAAGAACAAGTAGCGTTTATAAAAGTGTGGGAAAGGTTAATAAGGGACTGGGAACAGTTTATAAGTGTGTGGGAAGGGTTTATAAAGCCTTAAAATGTATATAAATACTAAAATAAATGTAAGGTTCCTACTTCGCGGATTTTCACCTATCGCGGGTGTGTGTGTGTGTTCTCGAACGTAATACCCGCGATAAGTGAGGGAATACTGTATTATTATTTATTAATTATTGTATTATTTTCCATACAAACAACTTTTGCTCCAACCTGTATATAGGAGGAGATCTATTACAGAAATTGACTCACATGATTATGGAAGCCAGGAGATCCCACCATCTGCCATCTGCAAGCTGGAGAACCAGGAAAGCCAATGATGTAATTCAGGCCTGCCATTTGGGGGGCTGATGGTGTGAGTCCCTGTCGGAGCCTGAGAGCCGGAGAGCCCGTTTCCAAGGGCAGAAGATGGATGACTCAGTTCAATGAGAGAGAGGGACAGAACCAATTTGCCCTTCATCCACCTTTTTATTCTCTTGGCCCTGGACAGATTAAATAATGCCCACCCATAGCAGAGGGCCATCTGCTTTACTCAGTTTCCCAGTTCAAAGCTAATCTCTTCCAGAAACACCCTCACAGACACACCCAGAAAGAATGTTTTGCCAGCTATCTGGGCATCCCTTAGCCTAGTCAAGTTATATAAAAGTAACCATCACAATCCCTAAGGAACCAATTCTCATGCTTTAAAAATGGCAATGTTACAGAAACAGGGGAGTCCAAAAACAAACCCCTGAGTTTGCGGCTGGGAGATAGGGAGCAGGAAGCAGCTTTCAGGATGCCCTTGCATGCCTAGGGCTAGTGGCTAGAAACTTTGTTGCACAAAGATCCTGCTTTGAAACTTCCAAGGCTCAGGAAGATGGTAGGGGTCTTGAACTGGGGGATGGTACGAAGGAGCCTACAGAGCCTGTGTAGGGTTCTGTGAATGGTCAGAACTGCTTGCAACACCCCCTGCGTGAAAGGACGCAGGGAGAGAGAGGAGGCAGGGAGGAAGGGAGAAGGAGCTGCAGACATTTTGGGCGGGCTCTGGCTCTAGGAGGCTCTCTCTCTCTCAGGCTCTCTCTGGCTCTCAGGCTCTCTCTGGCCCTCACGCCCTCACTCTCTGGCTCTTGTGGGTTCCCTCCATGTGGCTTGGAGAAGGGGTCTCCAGGCTGCTTAAAGAAGAAGCTCTTGCCAGGCGGTTTTCAGAAGGAGAGGAGATCTGCGCGGTTTACAGGAAGAAGGCAGTTTGCAGGGAGGCTGAGAATCCACGCGGTTCTGCATTGAGAGCTGGAGGGCACCACAGCACAGAAAGGACCTCCCCAATCAGAACTGAGTGATTGGCAGCTACTGGTAAAGCTGAACTGTGCCTAGGAAGTAGGGAAACGGTGTTTCTGACTTTCCTAAGGCTGGCCAGGTCTGGGAGGGGGAGGCAGAACTATGTGTGAATAAACAATTCTTTTTCTTTTCACCAAACTCTGGTATTCAGAGTTATAATTCTGGCGGCGGGCAATCGGACCCCGAACTAAACAGCCCGTGGGTTCTGTTTCAATCGGAGCAGCCCAGGGGTGCTGTTACAGTAAGAGTGGCCCACTCTGCCCAAATTGCACAAACACTGTAGTTTATGTTGAAAACTTGTTTCCAGCATAACATAAGGTGCTTATGTTACCAGCTCCCAAGAAAACACTCCGGGTACTGAGGCTAATGAGCTTCCCTTGCACTCAGCATTTGCACATGGACACGTGTTGTCACATCTCGTTGCACAGGGAGGTAAGTGTGTCCTGTGTGACTCCACTGGGAGACGACTTGGAATCTTCTGCCTGGTTTCTATCAGATTTCACGCATGTGCCTCTTTTCTTTGTTGATTTAGCTTTTGTATTCTTTCTCTGTGACAAATCACAGCGGTGAGTGGGACTGTATGACTCCTATGGGTGTTCCTAGTGAGTTGTTGAACCTGGGGGTGGCCTTGGGGACACCTGACACAGCTTCTTTCTGCTTGTCTGAATCCCACTGCCCCTCTTCCTTGAAGCCTTCTCCCCTGGTTACTACTGTACCTTGGTGCCATCCTCTCTAAGCCCAGTGAAACTGGATGCTCAGGTCAAATCCTGCCTCTGCTTGGCATGGTGCAGGCCCTGGCAAATGGCCCCTCTTGTAAATGTTGTTTAATCCTCTTGGCTTGTACTTAATCTTGGAGGGTTCAGTCTCCCTAAGAACACAGGCTTTACAGACAGATCTAGGTTTCAATCCCAGCTCTTGACTGTCTTAACCTCCTGGGAACTTGTTTCTTCATGTGTAAAATGAATTGAATTGGGTTTAATTTGAGGAATCATGCAGAGTACTGCATGTAGTGCCTGCCACACAGTAACTGAGCAGCAAATGGGAACTTTTATTATTGTTTTGGTTGTTGGTGTAAAAGTCCTTTCCCCAAGTAGACAGGAAGCATCTAACCATCCTGTGTATCTTTCCAGGGCTGAGCATTCTCTTACACAAAGCAGGTGCTTGAAATTTGTTGAAAGGATGGTATTTACCCCATAGCCAAAGACATGGCTTTGTTGCCAAAATGAAAATAAAAGTAGTCACTGTCATTTAGAAAATCACATTTAAGTGTCTACTGTGTGCCACTCACTGTGCTAAGTAATTTGCATAGATAATTTCTTTCATTTAATCTTCACAACAACCCTGTGAGATCGGTACTATTACTGTCACCATTTTGAAGAAGAAATGAAGCTTGGCATAATGATGGACTCACAGCAAATAAGTGGCAGAGCTAGGATTAAAACCCAGGTGTCTTAGTCAAGCTCAGGCTACCATAACAAAATACCATAAACGAGGTGGCCTAGACAGTAGAAATTAATTTTCTCAGAGTCTGGAAGCTGGAAGTCCAAGATCAAGGTGCCAGCATGGTCAGTTTCAGTTTCTAGGGAGGAGTCTTTTCCTGACTTGTACATGGCAAGCTTCTTTCTGGCTTTCTCAGAGGGCATGAGTATGGGTAGAATGAACAAGGGAGCTCTCTGGTGTCTTTTAAAAATTTTTTAGAAAGGTGATTTTGAGAAAGAGAGACAAAGGGTGAGAGAGAAACAATGATTTGTTGTTCCACTTATTTATTCATTCATTAGTAGCTTTCTTGTATGTGCCCTGACTGGCGATTGAACTCACAAACGTGACGTATTGGGATGACAGTCTAACCAAATGAGCTACCCCGCCAGGACTCTGGTGTCTTTTCTTAAAAGGACACTGATCCTATGGGATCAGGGCCCCATCTTTATGACCTCATTTAACCTTAATTACTTCCCTAGAGATATCATCTCCAAATATAGCCATAATAGGGGTGAGGGCTTCAACATAGGAATTTGGGGTGGGGGCGGGACACATTTTGTCCATAATTCCATGCCTGTCTGACACCAGAGCTGACAGTCTCAAATTAGTCAAGACCTCTGATTTGTTCTGACACTATATTAGGAATGATATGGGGTTGGGAGGTGGGTGCTTAATTTGCTTCACTGAGTCAGAAACTTGAAGCCAAAGATGTCTAGAAGCACACCTCCCATAGACTTCTGTCAGGGAACACTTTCAAGTGTTCCTGGCTGTAGGAGTCCAGCTATACTTAAGGGTTTAGACTAAAAGGAAAAGAATTTAGAAGGTAAAAAAGTAATCCCACTGACTCAGAAGCCATGACTCAGAAATAAAGTCCTTTTTCTTTATTCCCGCAGTCAGAAATGATTTACTGGAAAGCCCAGTGATCTTTCCAGTTGAGGGCAACAGGTAAGGGAACATTTCTTTGAAGTTCCTCCAGAGATGTCATTTGAGGCAATATTTATCTGATTTCTTTTTTGTGGTCAGATTGTTTTGGCCTGATCTTTGTTCTGAAGAAGGAATAAAGATTGTCTAGGGAAGTATATCAAACACTCCTTTCATCTCATTCTTCGAAGAAGAACCACATTTAATCAGGACACTTGCTTGCATTGTAATTATTTACTTAAAGGACTCCCTGTCTGTTTTCAGACAAGTAACTCATTCTCCTTGTAAACTGTGAGGGGCTGGAGATTGTACTGATATCCCCAGGTACCAGTAAGCCAGGCAGCTGTTGTGGTCAGTTTTCCTTCAGAAGATCCATAAGTCCTCGAATATTACTGAGTATAACTGGGTCAGGATTCAGAAGATATGAATAGTTAGATAGGGATGAGGACGGATGCAAAGGAGCTGCAGTTTTAAGCTCTGGTAGTATGTAAACCGTGGTTCAGAAGCCTGAATTTTTATAGTTATAAACAAGTAATTTTCTCCAACAGTTTGAATGCTGTCTGCTGGAATTTTTAAATCAGAATTTTCTGTTTTAATCTTCTTTGATCCATAAGACTTAACACCCCCCTCCCCCCCCGCTCCCCTGGAAATGGATCAAGAACTAAAACCGAAGTTCTAAAGACCCAAAAGGGGAAGTGGAGTTGTTTCGGGTTGGGTTAGAAGAGCATGAAATCATGACCAGAGACTGTCAACAGCCCAGAGAAACTGAAAGTGCTCTACCTCAAGGCGGAGCTGAAAATGTGGTTAGTGTTGAATACCAGACTAATTCTTGATAATACTAATTACATTTTGATATATAGGCCAGAGACTCTTGGGCAGCTTTACCTGGTACCAAACAGAATGCCCTGAAGGCCACACTAACAAGAGGACTATGATTGAAGGAAGAAGTGGTTCTAGGGCAAAGGTTGGCAAATCCACGACAACTCTAGCCCAATGCCAGTTTTGTAAATAAAGTGCTACAATGGCAAGCCGACTAGTTATGGCAGGAACAGTAGGGCCCACAAAGCCTAAAATATTTACTACCTGGCCCTTTGCAGAAAAATTTTGCCAAACGCCTCCTCTAGGGCCTCAAGTGGGCCCCATCCCCTCCTCCTCACCCCCGGGTCTAGTGGGGGGGCCTAGTGTATCGGCATCGCGTGAATGGACCACGCAGACTTTGGCGAGGCTGTCGCCGCTTTGCCATCCACTGATGCTTGAGCCACAGAAGATGATACGTGCAGTTAAAGCGTATCTACTCTCAATTAGCAGAAGCCAGCACAGAAATATACAGGAGCTTTATTTTTCACACTAAAACTAGCAACAATTAGAGGGGAATCTTCTTTAACTTGATCTTTTCTTCTACATTTGAAAAGTATCTCATCTTTGTTAAAATTTCCTTGGCTTTTTCAAAATCATCTGAAATAAACAGAGACATTAATGTGAGACTTCATCTTAAGCAAGAAGAAAACTAAGTCTGCTGACTAAAGCAGCTGGATTCGAGTTGAGCCCCGGCCTCTGGAGGACTGATCAAGTACGCATTCAGTCTGAGCAAGAGACGTCTGGATTATTAAGGGGCCAGAGGGTCTAACCAAAAGGAGGCAAAAGCATGCTTATTGACAGGGTTCAGACTTTAAGTAAGAGAAGCAGATTCTCTTCAGGACAGTTCTCAAGTAATAAGTGGTTGTGTTTCAAGTTTTCATACATCACACATGGTGGTCTAACCCTGAGGAGGATGCAGAACCACTGGGCAAGGACTGTCTGTACCTCAGTTCTGGGAATGAAGCCCTTAAACCAGTGGTTCTTGACTGAGGGTGATTTTGCGCCCACTGGGACAGGTGGCAGTGTCTGGAGACAGTTCTAGTTATTGCAGCCGGGGAGGTGATACTGACATCTAGTGGATAGAGTCCAAGGGCACTGCTAACCATCCTTCAGTGGAGAGGGTGGACCCTTACAACAAAGGATTATCTGGCCAACACACTAGTGCCAGGTTGAGAAACTCTGACTTAGATATATGTAAAACGAAAGAACATGCTGTTATATTTATATATGGTTAAAACTATCAAAAAAAGCAAGGAAATCACACAAAATTCAGAAGCATGGTTACGGTGGAAGGAGGATGCAATTGCAAAGGGCCTACTGGGGGCTTGGAAGGCACTGGACGTGTTCTATATTATTTTTTATATTTACAAAAATTCTTTTAATTGTGACAAGATACACATGACATAAAGTTTACCACTGTAACCATTTTTAAGTGTAGCGTTCAGTGGCATTAAGTATATTCACATTGTTGTGCAACCAGCAACGCCATTTAGCCACAGAACTCGTATCTCGTAAAACTGAAACTCTGTACCTAGGCAACAATAACTCCCTGTTCGCCCCACCCCACCTGTCACTCCAGCCTCTGGAAACCACCGTTCTACTTTCTGTCTCTTTGAATCTGACTACTCATGTAAGTGGAATCATACAGTATTTATCTTTTTGTGACTAACTTACTTTACTTAGCAAAATATCCTCAAAGTTCATCCGTGTTGTAGCATGTATCAGAATTTTCTGCCTTAATTAAGACTGAATGATATTCCATTGTTATGTATATGCCATATTTTGTTTATCTGTTCAACTATTGATGGATACTTGGGATGCTTCTACCTGTTAGCTATTGTGAAAAATTCTCTGAACATGGGTGTCGACCAAAATTGTCTCTGACCAATCTCTGGCCAGGCTCCTCTGAGCTCGCCGCTTAACTAGGCCTCAACCTTGACCTATACTGACACATGCTAACATAGCTTCTAATAGCTCAAGGCCGTATCCCTAGGATAACCTTAGCCTCTCTTAAAATGTCTGCCTGAGTAAATTCAAGGCTGCCAAAAAATTTACTATTTAACGCAGCCAATACCTGAAGGTAGGGCCCCTGTTTCCCAGGCTCTATGGGAGGGTAGGAGCCTAACTTCAATAAGTGTCAGCTGGCAAATCCAGATGGGTTTCACATGGACCAACTCCCCATTCCTGCTTTTGGAATTTTTCACTTTCCTGACTCTACTGAACCCCACCCCCACCCCCTGCCATTTCCTCATTCTTTCTTTAAAATGCCCAGTCATAAACTGAAGTTGTTTAGTTCACACTGGATTATTTTCCCTATTGCAATAGTTATTACTGATTAAAATCTGTACTTTGCACTTTAACTACTGTCTGCTTTTGTTTATTTTTGAAAATTATCTGGCACTGTGACTTGGATCTGGATTGAAAACACCATCGGGCCCTTGGTTGTAACAACCAGACCTTTCAACATGCAGAGACCTTGGTCTAATCTCCAGTCTGATGCTCATTTGGGTACCCTGTGGTGAGTCCAACTTCATTTCCCCAAATGTCTGTTGAAGTCCAGTCAGGATAGATTTTGATTCTTACAATTCTGAGTACACTCTCTAAAGCTGGCAGAGTCCCAGGCTTCTTTTGAAAGGTACCCCCTAGGCTAGAATTCTTCCTGGCTCCTTGTTTCCAGTGAGGATTGACTCCCAGGCTGGAAATTTTCTTCTTCCTGGTTCCTTGTAAGGCCTCTGTTCTATTTGAGTCTGCTCCTCCATGGGAACTTCTCAGTCGACTGAAACCTCCCTTCTCGAACTGCTGACAGTACATCACCATGGTGCTCTGTCCATTTCTTAGACAGTATGATTTTACTTAGGAAACCTTGGAATTTCTGTACCTTCTTTGGGAAACTTAAGATCTCCCTAAACTATCTCCTCCAAGACCTCTCCTTCCCATCACCCCCACTCCTCCTTCCTCCTTTACCACCTTCCATCTCCCCTTCAGCTTCCTACATCCTTTGATATGTCCCCCTTCAAGCCCCTACCTCCTCCACCCCTCTGCCCACCCTGTCAAACCTTTCCCTTCCCACTCCCACCCCTCAACTCCTTATAGTCCCTGAAACATTGGGCTCCCTGTCCCCACTGGGGACTCTCAAAGGACTCAGGCACCCTAAAAGCAACAACCTGAAGCTGAATAAGAAAAAAAAAGCTAATTGGAAGCAGACATTTATTCCACAGCTTACATAAGATTACATAGCAAGGCAAAAAAACAAAACAAAAAAATCTTAAAAGTGTTTTCCATAAATATTGGTGGAAAGCTTTAGCCCTCATATTGAGCAGGTAACTTTTAACTTGCTCCATTGCCAGTAACTCAATTCGGATATATAAAATGGAGCAAAAATGAGAGCCACTCTTATATGTAAACTAATGAGTTTTATGTTATTTATTTATGCCTGACTTACAGCTAAAACCTTAGAATGAAAACCATAAGATCTCTATTTGTATTGGCTGGTCTGTTGTTTATATATATAAATTATATTTTCCTACCTCTGGATAGTATATTACCAAATTAATTTATAAAACCCCTTAAAGGAGTTGTATCCTGCCTGGGCCAGTGTGGCTCCTTTGGTTGGAGCATTGTCCCATAACTGAAAGGTTGCAATCAAATCCCCAGTTCAGGTGCCTATGGGAGGCAACCAGTCAATGCTACTCTCTCTCCCTTCCTCTCTCTCTAAAAGCAATAAAAAAAAAAAAGTCCTTGGGTGAGGATAAAAATAAATTTAAAATAAATAAAATATAAAAAAGGAAAAAAAGTTGTATCCTAATTGGGTTACAGAGAAATAAGATTTATATAAATGAAATCTTACTAAACTATCCAGAAATATAGGAACTAACTCAAATGTTTTTCAGTTTCATATAATTTGGATAAATCTTTGGTAAATAAGACTTAGTTTGATATTGTTAATTTAATAAAATAGGTATATCTTCTGAGTTGCCAACAGTAAATACAATGCAAGCATACATTTTTATTCTACTTGGGTTTACTAGTCAAATAAGCTAATATTGTATTAGGTATTTCAGATTATAGAAATGATAAAATTGATATTACTCAAATTAAATTATTTTGAAAAACTATTTCAACAATAATTGTGTTTTATAATGTCATCTAAAAATCGTTTCCAAAATCTTTTTGGCAACTTGTAACCTTAGAGATATGCTAAGTTAAATAATAAATATTAAGTATTAACTAATCTCTAAATAAGAGAAAGGGCTAAAACAGTCATTATGAAGCATTAATTTAAGTTTATATACTTTGGCTTATTTCTATATGGTCTATAGAGAAGCCAAACATACGTGGGTCTGTTAATAAACATGTTCTCACCACATTACAAAGATGTATTCTAAAAAGCATATACCTCTAGAGATTTGAGGTGGTATATTCATAAAATCTGCTCATCTGCTAATCTGCTTACAGAATTGTGGTATATAAAAGTTCTCAAATGTCTACTTCCCAGTTTCACTGTGAAATAAAGATGACTAATGGTTTACATTTATAATAAATATATAAAAACAAAACTACTACAAATGGTTAAGAGTGAAAGGAAACAACTTTGTATACAAAGTATGGATGAAAAGTAGGCCGTGTTTTTATATGAAAAGTATGCAAGCGATGGAGAAATGTGTTTTTGTTAAGATAAAAGGGAGAATGATTTTTGTCCTAAAGTAGAATGTGAAAGAGGGAGAGAGCTGGAGAAAACCTGAATGGGTATTACAAGAAGCTGTAGATTTGTGGAGAAGGAAATGTTTATGTTGTGATGTCAAAGCTGGCTAAGATTAAGTGGACTTATATATAGTGTGCTGATATAAAACCAGACTTTGATTTTCTATTAAAATTACAAAGTTGCTTAGATTACTGATCTGCTCTTAATAAAAGACTGTGAGAGGCTCTTCTTTACTTTTTGGAGACATATATTCTGTGTCTTCTCAAAATAATTTTCTGTGCTTCATGTTGTCTTTATCATGTGCTTGATTATTTAAGAGAAATAAGCCTTACTTTTTTTTCTTTCATGTTACCGTCTATATTTGCCTTTGAAATCTTTTATCACCACTTTGGTTAAATAGATAATTAAGTATTGCTTCAAAATGACCTATGATCCTATTTAATTAATTTTTCAAACTTTTTGACATTTTTGGCACCTTCCCAAATCAAATTCTAAATAAAGTCTTCTTGAACTTGAACTGAGTTTAAAGTTTCCAAGAGGGCCCCTGGAAAACCTCAAAAGATTTGTTCTCTCACCTTAAAAAAAGAGATGTGAAACAAATTAGGTTTATTTGATATGTTAAATTACATGGGAAGAAGTGTCGAAGAAGAGCTATTTAACCTTCCCGAAGTTATATTTGTATGGGTAAAATGTTATTTCAGAAATTATATAATTTGTAGAAATTTGTCAGTGCCACCACTATCCACAATATGTCTTGGTATAATGTTATCAACCCAGTTATTATTTTAAAATTGTCTGAAAGATCCAAGAAAAAGCACTCTGCCAGGTACTCTGGGGTACAGGCTTCTGATGGCATTGCTTAAATAACTTTGAAATCAAACCAATAAACTAAGTCAGGATTTCTAAAAGCCAATGTGTTCATAAAATTGCTAACCCAAGATCAAGCAGAACAAAATTAATTACATGAGATTGAGTTAACTGATAAAGAATATGATTTTTTAAAAATATTTTTAAAATTTATTTTAGAGAGAGGGGAAGGGAGGGAGAAAAGAAGAAGGGAGAGAAACATCGATATGAGAGAGAATCATCAATCTGTTGCCTCTCATACGTGCCCTGACTGGGCAATATTTCACTTTGAGGGACAATGCCCAACCAATGGAGCCACACTGTTCAGGGTGACTATATTTTTTTACATATTTTGTTTGAAATATTGCTGGCTCTTAAATGCTCTATTTTCCAGATATAAGACAATCCCGTTCTGTTTTCTCTTAATCTATCTATCTCCTTTTCTCCCTGCTTGATCCCTCAAAAAATTGGAAACTATTGAGTATTCTTATTTTCATAGTGATATAGTTATTTGCAGAGGTTCAATAAAAATCTATCCTCTTTGTGATAGGACAGAATTATGAAGGCTTTGACTGGAATGCCATATTTGAAAATGATGCATAAAATCAGATATGACTAGACAATTTTAAGGAACTAAGGTTGACTCTTTGGAGCCAATGCTTACAAAGCCCTCTTGAAAAAATCGACCTGGTATCTGGCTTAAAGAGTTCTCAGCCTTACAAGTGAGTAAGTAAGGTAACTTACTGGCAGGCTCAGGAAACCTAGCTTATTTTGGGGACCTTGAGAAGAGAGGAATTCACCCACTGAAGGTGATGCCTGATAGAGGATTCTTGGCTTGACTTTCTAGCACTGAGAGGCTTTTAAAGTCCAACCTGAAATTCCTTATAAAACGTTCCATAAAGAAGACTTAAAAAGGCCTGTATGGTCAATCACCTTTTTTTGCTGGAGTTAAATAATCAAGCCAAACAATGAAACTAAAACTATTCGTTTATTTATTTTAAAAGATTTTATTTATTTTTAGAGAGAGGGGAAGGGAGGGAGAAAGAGAGAGAGAGAGAAACACCAACGCGAGGCTGCCTCTCACGCGCCCCCAACGGGGGACCTGGCCTGCAACCCAGGCAGGCGCCCTGACCGGGAACTGAACTGGTGACCCCCTGGCTCGCATGTCAGCGCTCAATCCACTGATTAAAAAGGGGGGGATGACTGTGGAGACAAATTTTCTGTTTCAGTGGAAAACGATAACATACCCCTGTGGGTTATCATAATCTAGACTTGCTCATTGTCTTTGAGGTTTTATTTGCCTGTAAAATGAACTGGATCCTGCCATCTTACACATTTTGTCAGCCCTTACCAAATCCTCGATTCTTCTAGTTTCCTTCAATACTGGGCCACAGCTCTACAAACCAATGTTTCCAGTTTTTTCTCTCCCCCTTGACTTGGTGTCACTAAGAATTAAAACCCGACTGCCTAGATCCTTTTTGGGACTTAGGCTGTCTTGCAGTTGCCCCTCTCCTTTGGAATCTGAAAAAGTCCTGCAAGCTGAGCCTGACGACGTAGAGCTACTGGCACGTGGGCCACCCAGAGAGCCCACCAGAAGTCCTGCAAGTTCCATGCTTTGCTCTGGGAAATAACCACAACTGTGACAATGATGTCTTTGCCATCTCCACATCCAAACATCAACCAGGAAATCCATCAATTGCCACTGCCACCCTCATGGCACCATCTAAAGACGCTTAAGAGTTCAATGTCTCCTCAAGTGGTTGCACTCACTCTTGATTCAGAAACTGTGTTTATATTCTGCTCTAACCAGTAATCTTTGTTTTTCTTTTTGTTTCCATAGAGACGCTCCTCATTAAATGCCTGATAGCTCACGTTACTCAACAAATGTCCTCTTAACTATTGTCTCAACAGATGCTTCAGCTAATCCTTAATAAACAAAAGGCAATCAAATGAGAAATGGACTTACATTATTCAGAGGAAAGAAGAATATCTATTCTTGCTGTCTCTTTTTTACTGTTTGTTCCAGTCAACACCTAAAGATAGGGCACCTGACTCCCAGGCTCTGTGGGACAGTAGGAGCCTAATTTTGATAAGTGCCAGTTAGCAAACCCACATCTGTTTCATTTGGACCAACTCCCCTCTTCTCACTTTTTGGAATTTTTCACTTCCCTGACTTTACTTAGCCCCTGTGCACCTCTTCCGTATTTCCTCTTCCTCTCTTTAAAATGCTCAGTCACATGATAAAAAAAGAGAAAAGAAAAATTATAAAAAGTTAAAGTAAAAAAAAAGAAAAATGCCAGTCAAAAATCAAAGTTGAGTTTAGTTTACGCTGGACTCTTCGCTATTGCAATAGTTATTACTGATTCAAATATGTCCTTATTGCTTAAACTAGTATCTGGCTTTGTTTATCTTTGACAGTGTACTAGTATCCCTTCGAGTCCCTGCTGTCAATTCTTTAGATATACACATACCCAGAAGTAGAACTGCTGGATTGTAAGGCAGTTCTATTTTTAACTTTTTAGGAAATGCCATATTGTTTTCTTTAGTGGCTGCACTACTTTACATTCTCAACCACAGTGCAAAAGGGTTCCAACTTTTCCAAAAACAACCTTGCCAAAACATTTTATTTTCTGCATTAAAAAAAATTTTACAGTAGCCATCCTAATGTGTATGAGGTGGTTTCTCACTGTGGTTTTCATTTTCATTTCCTTCATGATTAGTGATGTTGAGTATATTTTTATGTGGTTATTGGCCATTTATATATCTTGTTTGCATGTTCTATTTCTGAAGCTGGGTGGTGAGGACATAGGTGTTTTTCTATTATTCTTTAAATTGTACTTACACATTCTTCTTTTTCAAAATTATATTTCATAATTAAAAATATTAAAGTATACAAAGGCACAGCAGGAGCTGGGGGTGGGCTCTGGTGGATCGCAATCTGACCATCTTAGCCTGTGGACTGGGTGACATGGGTTTCAGGCAGACAGGTAGGGTTCCTGTCTTTTCTGCTGTTAATCTGTTTCTCACCATCTTTTTAGAGACCCTCCCTGTGCCTGCTTTTCAGAATCAACTCCTACAGTATCTGCAAAATAGGCAGCACACCTGTAAGCTTATTCCCATGGCCCTAGCCAACTGTACATTCGGCTAAAGCTGGGCCACATTCTCTCTCCCAGAAATCTAGACGTGGGTCTAGGGGTCTGTAGTCAGATGGTGAAAGGCGTTGTTCTTATAAGGTAATAGACCAAGGAGAACTAAGAGTCATGCAGTGGGGGGAGGCCACTTTGGGGCATCATATACCAATAAAGCAGATAGAAGTGGTTTTTAGAGAGGAGAGGATGGAATGAACTACCAGGGCCACTGAGTGCAGGACCACAGTCTTGGTTCCAGACTGCTTTTTGGTTCTCAGATTCTGTCCCAGAAAAACTCTTATCACACTGTACTATAATCATTGCCGGGACTTTCTCTTTGGATTCTGGGAGATAGCCCCCATTCCTTACAGTAACTTCCCTTTATCTGGGCTACCCTGAGTGGCTTTCTGCTTCTTGCTTTGAAATGCACCTTATGCTGAAGGGCCATTATTCTCTTAGTTAAGGGGTGGCACCAGTCAGGAATGGACTGAAAGGTTGTTCTTGCTTAAAAACAGCTAGCAATGAACATAGTCTCTTCACGCTGAGAGCCAGGACAGTGGGGACAAGGAAGAACCTTCCATATTTGTAATTTGGGCAGTGCTCTGCCACAGGCTTCTCCTCCTGGGCTTTGCAGGAAAAGGGGTGTAGGCCTTGTCAGATGCTGAATGTGCAGCCTTGTCCTCAGAATCTACCTGTGTTGGCTTCAGCCTACTTCCTTCATCCTATCTTTTCCTACTTGTTAAAGGGGAACGAAAGCACTTTCTCTCAACTAATCTTTCACTGGCACATGATGATTTTTGGCACACAGCTTGTTTTTCCAGCAAGACTGAATTCTGAAGGCAAAAGTGTACACTCATCTATTATATATTTAATACATCCCCATGTAACTATCATAAGATGGGTACATAATAGTTACTTGTTGAATGGATGTTTGTACTCCATGATTACAATTTCTTTCCATATTTGAAAAGTTAAGAAATGAAGACACTACCTTGTTCAAAAGCTCTGCTCACACTGTCCGTCAATTCTTTCTGTTTTGCTGAAAGAGAAAACCATTATCTTAATTTCTCCATTTAAATAGACTCATGATATGAAGATAAGGCTGCCTTCCAGGGAGGTGGGGATGTTACAGCTCTAACCTCCAGACAAAACTGGTTTCAGTATACTCAAGAAAAAGATACTCCCTGAATCATTATGATGACCAATATGTATTCTTTATATTCATTTTTCACTTAAACAATGGAAATATATTCATAATAGCAATAAAATGGATTTGGCGGTGTTTTCTTTTACCTCCGACAATAGATTCAATCTCTTCCATGGCAGCTTCACTCTGAGCCTCAGCGAGCTTTTCATTGATGTCCATTATTTCCATGAGGAATTGCCTGTCCATTTCATAATCTGTTCCTTCAGGAATCTTTACTCCATGGAGCTTTAGCTATTGGGGCATAAAGCAGGGGAAATAAGTTGTGATCAAGAAACTATGGGCCAACATTATAAATCCTGCTCACCTGTCCAAACACAATACCATGCAGGGAAAACAAACTGTCCTAATAATGAAAGTATGAGGGTGGTGTCCTGGAAACTTAGACTGAGAAAGGAATGCTTGGACGGGATCCCTTTTTGCTACTTAGAATGTGTGACCGTGGGGTAATCATTCTTTCACGTGTAAGTCTGAACTAGGTATTTGTAAAGATTCTATTAAATCCTTAAATTCTAAGGTACTCACCTCCACTCTCCTCCCAAACCCCCCAAATTACGTCCCTAAAGGCCATTGCCATACAATCCTTGAAATTTATAGAAAATGATTTTAAAAAATGCAATTGGGCAAGTAAGATTTACAGAGAATACCCAGAGAAAGCTACGCTCATATAGTATGTTTGGGTCTCTGAACTGGCTCAGGGCTCAAGCACTCCTCTGCTGAATACAGGGGAGTAGCTATCTCTTAGTGCTATGGACATCAGGTAGTCAATCGTAAAAGGGTTGGGAAATCACCTTACAAGATATAGTCCCCTACTCAGGGGGGCCAGAAGGGTCTTATAGGCGTCATTAACCAGGGTCGAATGCTTCTCTGAGAAGTCCTTTTCAGTCTGTTAGTGGAGAGGAAGATAGTCTTATTAGTATCCAAATCAGCCATCTTACATTAACAAACCGTTTCATAAAATGCTGATGGGCAGGGACCTAAGGAAGTGGCCAAAGTAAAACTGGGGTGGGATGAGTTATATTTATTTTGAACTGATGGGTTCTAATTCTACAGGACAGGTCGAGGGCCTAGCTGGCTGGGGTCTGGCTGCCATAGGGTGGAGCTGGCTGTCCAGCTCTGTCTCTGATAATCAAATAACCACAACGCCACAGCCACCCACCCAGATGCACAGGTGTTTGGGTATGATTAAGGGTGGCCAACAGACTACCTGAGACCTCTGGCTGAAGAAATCTGGGTGGACAAGACGCTGTAGTTGCTGGTACCTATGCTGGAGCTTTGCAGTATCAACTTTGAAGGAACGGTTGCTGGAAGGAAATTGGGAGATAAAATTCATGCATCAAATACTTATAGATTTGTATACTATGGGCCTGGTTCCTGCTCCCATAGGGGAATATGCAATAAACACGCAGACAGTGATAATTTCTTAAAGTGCTAAGTGCTGTGAAGAAAAACAGAATAGGGTAAGAGAAAGTGGGAGATATGGTGGACAAAGAGATGGGATTTGAGCTGCGACCTGAATGATAATGATGAGTAATCAAAGATCACTGGAAAGTCATGTAGAAAGAGGAAACATACTCGTTTGGCACTCTTGAACTTAAAAGATCAGTTTTGTTACTGTAGCCCATTGTAAGTGCCCAATGACTGACTGGTGGGGGCAGATCCCAGAGATGGGGGAAGAGGCATTATCAAATCCCACTCTGTCTTTCCAAGGTTTCGGTCCCTTCACCTATCACCCACCTTGTTTTAATGCAATCCCTTTGGCTTTCTAGTCCCAGAGCCTGCCTTATCTAATCAGTTTAGTTCTGCCCAAATCTCACCACCTCTCCAAGCTCCTCAACCTTCGGAGAATCAGGAAAAATACCCATTTCTCAGACCCTCTCCCTCCAATTCTCATTTTCCCCTTAGACTCCGCCCACCATATTGGTTTTCTCCGTGTTTTCAGTTTCTTATTTTGGATAATACCTCAGTACTCCTTTTTTAAAAGTTTCAACCCAACTGTAATCGTTCTGACCTCATCCCTCAACTCTCCTCTCTCTAAGGCCCTTCAAGTAACCCTTTCCTCAGGCCCCGCCCTTCACGTCTCCCTGTAGCCCTCAGTTTCCCCTAAGTTTATTCCCTGCTCCTCCAGTCCTCTCTCCACTCTTGCCTCCATTCCTCTGGCCCGTTCAATTCCCTTTTTCAGGTCACACCCCATCTTACATTCGCCCAGACCCCATCCCCAGGAGAATCTCTAAGGCCCCGCCCACCTATCTGGTTCCACCTTCTTCCCAAATCTGACCTGCCCTTCCCTCTCGCGCGCTAGCTCCTGACGTTCCCCTCGCCCCGCGCGTTTCCCAAAACCGCCTCCCGTACCAGTCCATAAGGCTGAAGTGGTCTCTACAGGGGTCAGGTGGCTGCAGCGCCCGGCACTGCGGGCAGAAGAACCCGTCCCCACGAGTGTGGTCCCCTGGGCCGCCGCAGTTCCAACACTGGAGGGAGTTTCCTTTTATCGACGCAGCATTGCAGCTTAGCGGTCTTCTTCCGAGGACACCTGTCGGCCACAACCCCCAAACCCGGGGCAAGGCCCCAGTCCTCCCGCCCCACATCTGGCCCGCGGCCTATTTCGCCGCGGTCACTGGGGAAGGAAAACCGGGGTGACTGCGGCCGGCCGGTTTAATGCTGTTGATTGGCTGGAGAGTTGAGGGGGCGGGACCACTCGGGGGAAACCTGAATTCTGAGTCCCGCTCTACGTTTTAAACCACAACTACCGGCAAGCAATGAGGCTACGCTTGGACGGTCACATCCGTTGCTCCTCATTGGTCCGGCAGCGGGGGAGGGGTGTTTTGATTGGTTGAGAGTGGAGTTTGTATTTGTTTAGCGCCACGCCGCCAGGTGCAGCTCCTGTGAGTGTGTGGCTCCAGGTGGGCCCATGCGGTAAGTCTTAGTGGGGAACGTCTCTTGGGTTTTTGGGGTTCGAATCCCGTCCTCAGCGTCTCAGTGCGAGCTGAATCTCCTGAGCTCACACTTTGTCTTCTTTTTGAGCTCGGGCGAGGTGGGGGGAGGGTGGAAGAGGAGTGCGTGGGCGACTCTCTTCCTTCTTTGTAGATGAACTTCCAGGTGAAGTTCATTTCCCCTGTTATTTACAAGTTGAAGCTGGCCCAGACGTGCAAGATAAGAAGCAGCAAAATTGTACCTTCAAAATCAGAGCGAAGTTGCTTTGTAAAGAGTTCCATAAATGTTAGTAATTATCACCGTACTTAGGTTGAATCTCGAAAATATCGAGAATCCACTCTTAGCTGCTACGCATCGCAGAAACTGGAAACACGCTGACCTGCGTAGGAGGATTCCCTGCAAGTGTCCATAAGTAAGTGTGTGGAATTGGGTGGGGAGAACAGGGTAGGAAAGCACCAGTCCTCCTTGGTTTATTTGAAAAAAAAAAAAAAATTGTGTTGCACTTGTAAGGTGCTGTTGGATTCTTTGGGGCTGGAATTCTGTTCTCCCAATTATCAAGTATCGCTGGGGGAGGAGCTTCCATTTAACCTTCAATATCTACTTTTATCAGATGAGGTTCCAGGAAGTTGTGATCTACCTAAAGGCCATGCAAAGATCTGACTCAGGCATCTGACTCCAGACCTCTTTGCCTCTAACCACTCCACTGTACTTTCTCATGACTGAGGCCAGTGTGGTCCCCACCTGGTTGACCTTATTTATCATAAGCAATGATAACTATCTCTTGACACACTGTCTTTTTCCAGTTTTCAGGGTGGAGAAGTCTTCCTCAAAAAACTAAAGAAGAACACAGCCTGGCTGAGGTAGTATTAATGCAGCCAGAGTGGCAGACTCAGTTCTGGCATCACCTTCCTGGTGTGCTTTAAGGAAAACTCATCAGGACCTTTGTATCTGGAAAGCTGTGTAAATGCAGTCAATGTGAGTAATGCTTACTGTTTTCCTCGAGGAGTAGTCTGAGTGTGGGAATCTAGAGAGAAAGTACCTTTAAAAAAAGAGATTAGGGATTTAAAGTTAGGGGGTTGAAAGTTACTTTGACTTTAGGTTGTCAGAGTTTAGTTGTCCATCAAGATTCTAAAGCAAGTGTGGGAACCTCTGTTAGGGTCTTCTGTGGCTCAAAGAATGGTTCCTGCAAGATTCTCAAGGGGTGGCAGGCCTTTTAGGATGCTGAAGAGATGAGCCCATAGTTACTTAGCATCACAAAAGACTAGATGGAGTTGTTTATAGCAGTCTTCTTTGTGTTCTCTCTGCCTCATTAAGTGGCCCAGCACTTAAGTCATGGGAATCTTTAATCAACCAACAGAACTTGGTCCTTACCTTCCGGAGCTGATTTGGGGGAGGAGGGTCACCAGTGATCTTTTACATAAACAACTCCCCCACCCTCGCCAAGTGGTGCAACAAATAACTGAGGTTTCTCTTTGCCTATCTTCTACCCCAAAGTCCCCAGACTCTTCCTCTTCTTTCTCTTTCCAAACATATGTGACATTTAAGTATAGTGTTGATTGTATTAATGAATACATTTTAGGTTTTCTAATTTTTTAAATTGGATGAACGTAAACTGTTATAAGTCTTTTCCTCATTTTCCTCAACTCTGTTTCATTGCTTTTATTTATTTATAGCCTTTGAATGATTTTTTTTTGTTGTTGTTCCTTTCCCCTTTGATCTGTGGCTATCAGACAAAAAAACTGATCTAGAGAAAGTGATCTGATGAAACTATAGGTCTAGACTGTTAGAATTTTAATTTTTGCAGAGCATGTTTGCCCTGGATTTCTTCTTTTTTTTTTTTTTGGCCATGTAATATGCTCATCCTTTACTCTTGAACTTTGAGTCTTGTTCCATGAAGCTCACCTTATTGTTGGACACTTATTTTTTGAGGTCGTGATGTCTCAGGAGCCGGATGTGGAGTGTCAGCAGTCCCATGGCAGCAGCGCCTGCTCACAGTCACAGGGTGGCTTCTTGCAGTCCCAGGGCCCCTCCTCACAGACACAAGGCTCCTCCTCACAGTCTCAGGGCACATCCAGCTCCTCCACCAGCACAGTGCCAACGTCCAGCCAATCTTCGCACTCCAGCTCGGGGACACTGAGCTCCTTAGAGACAGTGTCCACTCAGGAACTGTATTCTATTCCTGAGGACCAAGAACCCGAGGAGTCTGTCCCTGCCCCTTGGGCCCGATTATGGGCCCTTCAGGATGGATTCTCCAATCTTGGTAAGACCCTTTGTTATGGTGTAATATTAATATGGTGTTCAGAAAAACAACTATAGATATTTGTTGCAGCAGAAAACTCAAGACACTGCCAGTTGTAGGGCCTGTACAAGTTGACCCAGGACTACAAGCACCTGTGCTAAGGCTTGAACCTGCAAGGACCTGTCATCCTCACTGTGCTAAGAGAGCTTCTACTCAAGGCTGCCCTCCTGATGTTATGTTCTAACGGGAATGGCGGGAGACAATATACCAATAATCAAGATAATTTCCAGTTATGGTCTGTACTTACAGGGAAGGGAAACAGGCCATCATTACAATACTAGATATGTGGTGGGGTGGGAGCCTGCTTTTGCAGAAGGCCGAGTGGGAGAAGATAATTTGAGTTCAGACACAAAGGTGAAATGGCTGTTCAAATCCCTGAGAACAAAGTATGCCACTGCAGGGCACATTGGGCCTGGTATATGCGGCTGTAAAAGAAGGCCAGTGGGGCTGACTGGAATGAGCCAAGGGGAGGGGCACAAGGTAAGGCTGGAAGGGGACAGATCCTGAGCATCTAGCCTGCCATGAGAAGGAGTGCAGAACTACTGAGTTAGATAGGAAGCCTCAGGAGGGTAATGAGTAGAAAATTATTGTAAGTATTTTCCAGATGATTAAAAATTGAGGACTTCTAATGACTGCTTGTTATTTTGTGGTTATGTATAAACCGTAATTTATTTAACTCATTGTTGGAAAATTTTTGTTTCTTTTTTAATCTTATAACATCGTGATAAATCTGTAATTTTGATTGCCTTCTTAGGCTATTTTCCTACTAGTAGATTTTATGAGCTGTTTTTAAAGGTGTTTGATGCATGAAATTCAACAGCTCTCTGGTGTATGCTTTGGTTACAGAGTGTGTTAATGACAGCTACTGGTTTGGGAGGGATAGAAGCTGTGAGTACTGCTTTGATGAGCCACTGCTGAAAAAAACGGATAAGTACCGGACTTACAGCAAGAAGCACTTCCGGATTTTCAGGGTAGGTGACAAATAACCATGTATTTGGGAGAGCTGGTAATCTAGTAGTCACTCTTAGATATCTTCCTATGATAACTCCCCTCTGTTAAAACTTTGAAATAAAATGTTCTCTATTTTAGGAAATGGGTCCTAAAAACTCTTACATTGCGTATATAGAAGACCACAGTGGGAATGGAACCTTTGTAAATAGAGAGCTTGTAGGGAAAGGAAGACGCCTTCCTTTGAATAACAATTCTGAAATTGCACTTTCAGTGTGGAATAATAAAGGTAAGTCATTATTTTATGGTTATTGGATTATTCCCCTCCCATAAAAAAGGAAATTGAGCCCTGACCAGTGTGGCTCAGTTTGTTGGGCATCATACTGTGGAGCTAAGGGTTGCTGGTTCAATTCCCAGTCAGGGCACGTGCCTGGATTGTGGGTTTGGTGGTTCCCAGTGGGGCTGTGGATGAGAGGCAACTGATCATTGTTTCTCATCTCAATGTTTCTCTCCATCTCTTTCCCCTAAAGGCGATAGGGGAAGGGAGGGAGAGAGAGAAGGAGGAAAACATCAATATGCAAGAGATACATCCATTGGTAGCCTTTTACATGCCTCCAACTGGGGACCTGGCCTGCAACCCAGGCATGTGCCCTGACCAGGAATCAAACCAGTGACCCTTTGGTTCGCAGGTTGGTGCTCAATCCCCTCAGCCACACCAGCCAGTGCTAAATACACACTTTTTATAAATTCTGGTTTTTTGGGGGGGTGGGGTCCTCCTTTATGTGGTTTAGATAAATAAGTAGGTTAGTGTTCAAGATTGTACTCAGACCTAGTTGTATTTTTAAATTATGAAAAAGTTCTATCAAGACAGGGTTCCTAAGGTTTAATTGGTTTGATTAATTTTATTTAAAACCATATGCTGTCATCTGAATTAGCATATTGCTGAAGATAGTTCATTGATTGATGCATTTTATGTCACATCATTCTTAGATATCTATGAGTTGTTTTAGGCTATTCATCTCCCTTCCTCTTCTTCCCTTTCTTCATTCCATTCATTTCTACATATATTTATTGAACTTCTATTTTATACCAGACATTAGGCTATGATCTTTTTTTTTTTTTTTGGTAAGAATCTCAATTTAGATCTTCCACCTTCTTAAATACCACTTGGCTATCTCTGAAAGTGATGGTATTTATCATCATCATCAGGTAGCATTTTATAAGTATGTACTCCTAAAACTTCACGAGTATCACATGTCAATGGAACAGAAAGAATAATTGATGAAAACAAGCTACAGAGTTAAATGGAGCTCACAGTGATTTTAAATCTTTGGTATAGTCTTGTTTCTTTAATAATAATAATAACAACAATAATAATAATAATAATAAAAACCCATAGAACTTCCCAAAACTATATGAGAGTTGAATGACTGGAGGGGTATGTGTGTGTGTGGGGGGGTTAAACACCTTGAAAATGTAGATTCCCACAGGCACTCTTCCACATAGTCTGATTCAGTTATTCCAGGGATTTAAAAAATCCTGCCCAGGTGATTCTCATGCAGTCAGTCTTCAGATTGGCATCTGAGAACTATGGCTGTTCTGGGCATCCTGAAATGTATCTTATCATTGACTTAGTTTTTCCTGTTTCTGACTATTTTGTTTACTATCTGATATAGTCAGGGCAGCTGCATAGGGTTTTGCTGTTTGAGAGGGGCAACTGGGCATGGAAATTTGACCTTTCCTCCACTTGACAAACTGTGTGTCACCTTTTTTGCTTGGTCGGTCAATTACCTTTTGTAATTTGAACAAAGGTGTTATATAGGATAAAGGTGGCCCTGATTGAAATAGAGCAAACTGGTACTCTGCAGATGGCTAAACCCTATTGACGTTTTATTAGGCATTTGCTGATATTTATACTTTCAACATGAAATTCTAGATTTTCTTGAAAAGGTGGAATATCTGGCCACACTCAGCCTAATCCTACACTGAGTAGAGGCTGCCTCTTTTAGTGAAATGATGTGTCTTCAGGTTCAAATCCCCACTGCTCCCTGTTATCTTAAATATTCAACCCAGCCTGATCTGTGTGACCTTGCTGGCTTGTGTGGGCAACTGAATTTGCAGCCCCTAAAGCAGACCTGGACATTTGTGAGAAATAATCTCCATAGCCCCTCAAATTCCAAGATCTTCAGGTGCCACTGGGACATTTAGGTTCATAAGCATCCACAAGCCCAGAAGAACAGTTGTATCCTGGGTGGCCAGCAGGTCTCACTCACTAAGCAAGTGTCTGCCTCACATGGACCAGCCTGGAATGAAGCATACCAAGTTGGCTCAGAGCTGTGCCAGAGACAGGGTCTCTAGGGGGCTCCAGGGAGGTCAAAGCCCATCACCCGAAATCTGAGAAATGCAAGGGTCTTAACAAGTTTTACTCTTTCAAGGTAATATAGGTAGTTGCAAATTTATCATCGATGACTCAGTAGAATTGAAATGTTTGTTGACTGATTATAGGATTGGCCCACATGGATAGCTAAATTGTTAAATGAGTGGGGTGGCTTTTTTGTTTTCTTTTTCTGAGATACAGCATGAGCAATGGAGAAGTAAGGGAGAATTTTGGGGAAGTGTTATTTATTTAACTTTACAAGTGCACCATAAAATACCAGATATGTAAAGGTATAAATGGCTAAAAGGAGATAATTCTAGTGTGATAATCTATGGCCTAATTTTTATTGGGATGTTTATTTACTTGCCTAAAACAGTTTTATATAGGCTCAAGCTAATTGCTTTTAGGTTCTGGTCTTCTGTAATCTGCACAGGTATTTTAGATTAGTGCAGTTAATTAATATTCTGAGGTCATGGAATAAGACTAGTATTTATGTATGGATTTTATGCACTATAGTGAGAATGATGCTGTGTATTTCCATTGAAGAATGACTTGTCATCACTTTCTGTGGGCTTTATGATATGTTTTAGCCTAGCTAAATAATTTCTTTAGGGTTAGATATTTAATGTAATTAAAACAATTGTTTTACATTTCATATGTTAACTAAAATTTAGGACCATTCATCTTCTCTTTAATGAGTTAACTAGACCTCTTTCTGCCCTCTTTTTCCTTAGTTTTTGTATTTTTCGATCTGACTGTAGATGACCAATCAGTTTATCCCAAGGAATTAAGAGACAAATACATCATGTCAAAAACTCTTGGAAGGTAAATTATATATTTTTCTTATGGAAATTGTACTTAATATTTTCTAAACGTTTGTCATTGCCTAGTTTTTTGTTCCTGGTTTTATAACATTCATTATCTATTCACAACATAGGCCACTGATTTGTAATAGGTGTGTTATTAATTATTTTAATAGTGATCAGTTGAAAGGGTTTTTCCTTATAAATTTTATCTGTAATAACTTTTTAAAAAGTTTTTTAAAGTATATTTTATTGATTATGCTGTTATAGTTGTCCCGATTTTTCCCGCTTTGCCGTCTTCCACCCAGTACCCCCCTTCCTTCCAGCAATCCTCCCTGCTTAGTTTATGTCCATGGGTCGTGTATGTAAGTTCTTTGGCTTCTCCCTTTGCTATACTATTCTTAACATCCCCCAATTTGTTCCTACCAATTATGCTTCTTGCTCCCTGCACCATTTCCCCCATTCTCCTCCTTCCCCCTCCCAGCTGATAACCCTTCAGATGATCCCCGTACCTATGATTCTGATCCTGTTCTGGTTGTTTGCTTAGTTTGTTTTTGTTTTTTAGATTCAGTTGTTGATAGTTGTGAGTTGGTTATAATTTTAATATTCGTAGTTTTGATCTTCTTCTTTTTCTTAAATAAGTCCCTTTAACTTTTCACGTCCATGGGTGCGCTGGCCCTGGGGTTTGCTGGGTGGTGCAGGCCCAGGTCAGCCCCCACCTGTGTTTTGCCCGAGGCCACCCTGCCTGAGCTCTAAAGTGATCTGAGACGGCTGCTACTTGTGCTGGGCCTGGAGATTCCCAGGCGAAGCCAAGCTGTGAACCTAGGCTGGCTGCTGCTAGTGCTGGGCCTGGAGCTCACTGAGGCCAGCTATTGCTTGTTTGAGAGGATTTTGGAAGTTGTGAAGCAAGAACCAAGACCAGCCATTCATATGGAAAAGCAGCTTGGATGGACCCATAAGTTAGGTGGAGCAAAGTTTCTGGGGATCTCCAACTTGGGTCCAACAGTGTTAGCCACATTGATGAAGTCTCAGATACTGCACCAGCTTGCAGGCTCTGTTGGGGGAGGGTTTAGAAAAGGTATAATGGCCTCTGCTGACCTTGATGCCAGACACTTCAGTTTCTTCCAGTATGCCCCTGGTGCCTTTCAAGCTGCCACCCTGGTCCTGGAGCTCAGAGGGAGTGAGTCCATGTGTGGGTTCTTTAAGAGGAACTGCTTGGGATGCTAGCAGTTTCTTCCACTGACTCAATTCCCACTGGTTTTTGCAGCCAGAAGTTGTGGGAATTTATCTTACTCCTCGCTCCTGAGATATCCTCCCTGAATTTTTATCCACCGCACAGGAGAGAGGGTGAGAGACCAGTCCATTCTGTGTCTGTGCCCCTCCTACCCATCTGGATGGAGGTGGTTTCTCTACTTTCATAGTTGTCAGATTTCCATTCAACTTGGTTTCTGACAGTTCTGAGTGATGGTTGTTCTATATTTCAGTTGTAATTTTGATGTGGCTGTGTGAAGAGGTGAGCCATGTCTACCTACACTGCCATCTTGGTCGAAAGTGATATTTGCTGCTTTATTTGTTCTTTTCTGATATCATATGCCATGTGGCCTCTGGAAAACTGTATACTTAGGAAAGAATGAAAATGAAAAAGGCGAGTAATGTATTATTCTGAAAATAATTTTGACTTTGTGGACAACTAGAAAGGGTCTTGGGGGTCGGTCCTTCAGGGTTTCCAGATCATACTCTGAGAACCACTTTTTTAGGGAAGGTTTCAGGACACCTTCCCCACATTCCACAGTGTATTTAATCCTACCATTCCTTCCCCATCCCCAAAATCCTTTCTAACCTGTTGATATTTTTAGTAACATCAAAATAGAAAATAATAGGAAATAATCATCCATATTGCTGCCACACAGAATCAAGCATAGGTTACTCTTTATGACCATCTATGGGAGATATTTTAATCTATGGACATTAAATTCAGTAACTCACTGTGTTTTCATATTTGCATTGGCTGCTTGGAAGCTCATAGCCAAATGGTGCCTGCCCTTAAGAAATAATATGGGACTCTTATTTTTTTCTAAGGGAGGATTCAATACAAATTCTCTTTACTTGTAGCAGGTTCCTGAAACTTAAATGAATCAATTAAGAAATTTATTGGCTCTTGTAACTGCGTAAAATAGGGGCACAACTGACTTCAGGCATGGCTGGACTAGGAGGCCTTTGAGCTTTATTTCACTCTTGAATTCTGATTATCCATTTGGCTTTGTCTGTGGCTAGATCTGAAGGCTCCCACAGTGTTGCCAGGGCTCTGGCTCCCTCTCTGGATTCAGCTACAATTTGTTGCCCTCATATAGAATTGCTCTCTCTTTGGCTTTCAGGAGTTCAACATTCTTTCTTTCTTTTTTTTTTTTTTTTTTTTTTCTTCTAGAAATCATAGCCAAGAGAATTGTTTCTCTCCCAACATCAGCATTTGATTCCAGGGGAAACCCTGATCAACTCAATTTTACATGTCTACCCCGTGGTTCTATTAGTGAGTGTTGTACTATTACAGACATTCCACTGGACTCAGGGAAGATTTCTCAGCAGATGAGGAATTGGAAAACGTTCTGAGTTTTTAAAATAATACTAATTACATGGACCATTCTCACATAGGGACTACTCTTCAAGACCTTTGATTTAACAGAGGTTACTTAAATGTGGCACCGAAAGCACAGGCAACAACAGAAAAAAAATAGGTAAATTAGACTCCATCAAATTAAAAAACGTTTTGTGCATCAAAAGACATTGTCATGAAAGTGAAACACAACTCAAAGAATGAGAGAAAATATTTGCAAATCATATATCATAAAGATCTTGTATCCAGAATAGAGAACTCTTCTTCAGCTCAACAACAAAAAGATAACCCTATTTAAAAATGGGCAAAGGATTTAAATAGACAGTCCTCCAGAGACGATATACAAATGAGGCTAAACCACATGAGAAGATGTTTAGCATCATTAGTCATTAGGGAAATGCAGACCAAAACCGCAGTGAGATACCACTTCACACCCACTAGGATGGTCATAATAAAGAAACGGAAAATAGTGTTTGTGAGGATATGGTGAAATTGGAGCCCCCCGTACACTGCTGGTGGGAATGTTAAATGGTACAGCCCCTGGGGGAAATAATTTGGTGGTTTCTCAAAATGTTAAACATAGAATTACCATGTGACCCTGCAACTCCCTTTGTAGGTACATCCCCCTTCAATTGAAAACAGGTGTCAAACAAAAACATGTGCATGAATGTTCATTGCAGCTCTCTTCACAATAGCCAAAAGGTGGAAACAACCCAAATGTCCATCAACAATTGAGTGGATAAACAAATGTGATATTCCATACAATGAAATATTATTTAGTTAAAAAAAGGAATGACATACTGATATACATGCTACAGGATGCACGAATCTTGACAACATGCTAGGTGTAAAGTCTGACATCAAAAAGCTACATATTGTATGATCGTATTGTTAATGAGATATTCAAAATAGGCAAATTCATAGACAAAAAGCAGATGAGTGGTTGCCAGGGGCCGAGGGCAGGGGTAGAATGAGAGAGTGAATACTTAGTGTATATAGATTTCCATTTGGGCTGATAAAAATGTTCTGGAACTGGATAGGTGTGGTTGTACAACATTATAAATGTCCTTAATGCCACTGGATTGTCCACTTTAAAATGATTACAGTGGTAGATTTTGTGTTATGTACATTATATATAAAAGACAGTACACAATAAAAATGATGTCTTGGCAAACCCTTCATGGCCACCCCAAAACCCATAATAGTTATAATGGTCTATTTCAAGCAGGTAACGAATGATTGGTATTCAAGTAGGTGTGACCTTGGGCTGATCCAAGGTGCTTTGGAGAACAGCACCTGCATAGGATTAACACATTGCATAGGGGTGGCGAGAATTCTCTTCATTTCTAAAAGGCATTTAAATACCCCAGTACGCGACGTGTTAAGGGTACTGAGTGACATCCTAGGTTTGCATTCCTCTATTATAGTGTCCCAATTAATTGTAAACTTTTGAGAGCTTGCTGCAAACAGGTTAATTGTGTAGAACTTTTGGTTTCTTAGGTATTGTGATTTTATTTGGCAAACGATTCATGGCATCAACTGCTTATGCACTTCCTTTGAAGACAGAAATGTGTCAGTGAGAGTAATTGGCAGAGATTGTTTGCTATAACTTGTTTCGGGGACCCATTTTTGACTAGGACTTTGTTTTGTTTGATGCTTCGCCGATCTCTGGGATAAGTCATTTCTCCTGCTTGTTCTTAGTGTCTTTATGAGAAGTTTACCGTCTGGAGTGACGGCAAGACATGTATGTATCAGTTTGAAAAGTGGAATTTGGAGCTGACCTGGTGGTGGTGGATGGTCCACGTTCACTTATGCCCTTGACATATTATGTTGGTGAGGTTTCACTGTGTTTATAAACAGGAACAATGGAAGGATTGTATATGGACTGCCTTTGTGTGTGTGTGTGAGAAAAAGAGAGAGAGAGAGAGAGAGAGAGAGAGAGAGAGAGAGAGAGAGAGAGAGAGAGAGAGAGAGAGAGAGAGAGAGAGAGAGATCCTTGTGCAGGGGCCGTGCTAATCTCTGTGTCATTTCAATGTTTTAGTATATGTGCTGCTGAAGTGAGCACTGGACCACCTTTACTTGGCAATAGCTGAGGCCAGCTCGGGAGTGGTGAGTCTCCTGATTAAAAACATTCTCACAATCCCTTTCTATGTTTCTCTCTGTAGTGGGGCCTGTGGCGAGGTGAAGCTAGCCTTTGAGAGGAAAACATGTAAGAAGGTAGCCATAAAGATCATCAGCAAAAGGAAGTTTGCTATTGGCTCCGAGAAAGAGGCAGTAAGTACCCGTATTTGGCTGTTCAGCTGTTCTTAACACTTCTTAAATGTCCCAGATTAATGTTGGAGTGGTTGTTTTCAATATCAGGATGAATTTACGGCTCAGATATGTGAATTTGTACCAAGGAACATTGAAAATTTTTGAGTATATTCAAGTAATCTAGACACTTAAAATTAATTTGTTTCCAAAAAAATATTTGGTTGCACTTAATAATGTGCTAGCAGGAAGTTGGGTTTTTTTCACTTCTAAGTTGTCACAAGACTGTTTTTACAATAAATGAAAGGAAATGAGGGGAAAAAAAAAATCCAGCCATATCCCCACCACTGTAACCCCACAGCTGTTTTCAGTTTTCTTTTTCCTTTCTAGTCTTTGTTCATATGAATTTGTGTTTTTAGACGGTTGAAATTACATTGTATATACAATTTTGTATTCTGCTCTCCCATACAAACATCAGCGCATAAACTTTTCCCTAAAATATCCTTTTTGATGGTCAAGTCTCTATTTCATTGACTTTATCATAGTTTATTCAACCATTTCTCTGGTGGATCATTTAGATAATTTTTGATTCTTTGCTCTTCCTGGTAATGTGGCAATGAACATCTTAGTGTTTATAGGTTTTTAAAATCTTAATTAAGTTACTTTAATAGTTTTTTTATATACTAGCCATTCATTTTATTACATTTGGTGTAATGCACTTTTACTGTGTGAGTGAAACGGCCAAGTGTTTCGGTCTTTCAACACATGGCTCAATGAAGTGATGTAAAATGGGACCTGTAATCACGTTTTCCTTTGTGGCCAGCTGTTTCTGGCTATTATGCTTTAACATTCCTTAAAGATGATTTTTTTTCCCCCCTAACACAATGCCATTCTCACATGGCAAGAGGAATTTCCTTTCTGTGTTCACTTTGTTATGGATCTTTTCCCCTGTGATTCTGGATTTGTTTCCCATTTGGGGGAGGAAGAAAATACCTACCAGATTCTTAATGACTTGCAGCAAAATTTTAGTTCTTAATTCCATCTTTCAAATCATTTTGAACTCTTTTAGACCTCTATCATCAGAGCACACCCTGACTTAGTAATGAGTTTAACGGCTTACAGGAAGAGGCAGGGTTTTAAAATTAAACATCTGGGTTTCTTAGCTGAAGTCCATTTTACATAAATATGTAACTCTATATCCTCTGTGCTTGTGGAGGATGTAGCCCATGAGGTTGAGTAAAACTCGCTTCATCCTTTTGGAATTGGAATGGAGAACAACTTCAGGACTCCGAAGCTTCCTCTAGTTAAGAATCTCAATAAATATGTCAGCCTGCAGTTGAAATTGAAACCTGGGTCTGCTCTGTTATTAGATATTTGACTTGACGGTTTCTTAATATAGTTTAATTAAATAACCTTTTTGTCTGTGGTTTTGTTCGTTTTATCATTTTTAAGACTGCAAACAATTCCATAGCTAATGAGACAAGCAGAACTTACCAGGGAAGCAAGAGAACAGTGGAAACACATGTTTCTGGCTATGGCAACTGGAGCAAGTGGCTTCCTTTCTCGGAATCTCAGTTGCTCCATCTGCAAAGTGGGGAGGATTATAGAACCCAATGCACGTGGGGATTGTGAGGCTTATGTAAGATGATGTTTTTAAATAAACAGCTTGCTCATTTATTGAATACTTCCTATTTGCCACACACTTTACACAGTGATTTTAGATGAGTCGTTTAGATCATTATCCTCTAGGCCTTGACTTTTCTGTTATGAGTAGAGCTGGGTTGGGCATTCAGGCAGCTGTTACTCAGCAAAGTTTAACTGTAAATACTGTCTAAATATTGGCTATTGTTATTATTAATAAACTCTAATGTTATTTTATTTATCAAAGGACCCGGCTCTCAATGTTAAAAACGAAATCGAAATTTTGAAAAAATTGAATCATGTAAGTATTGCTGTAAAATATGGCCCTTACTTAAAATCATTTATCTCAAAATATGAGAAGAGTACAAAGCATTTTAATGTAATAAAGCTAGTATTAACCTGGGTTCTGTAATTGTGTGTGTGCATGTGTATAGACATGCATACATGTATTTAGTTGTCATTTTGCTGGAAAGAGCTTTATCCTGAACTTTTTTTTTTTTTTAAGATTTTATTGATTATTATTATTTTTTTTAGAGAGAGGGGAAAGGAGAGAGAAAGAGAGGGTGAGAAATATCAGTGTGAGAGAGAAACATCAATTGGTTGTTTCTTATACTTTCCCTGACTGGGGACTGAACCTGCAACCCAGGCATGTGCCCTCACTGGGAACTGAACCAGTGACCTTTCGCTTTGTGGGACAAGCACAAACAGCTGAGCCACACTGGTTAGGGCTACCCTCAGCTTTTGAAAGGACAAGCTGTGTAAAGATTTCATGATTACGTAATCATATGATATTAACACTGATTTAGTTCTTGAACAGAAGACTTAATGAATCTCCTAAATTTTATATCTTATGGAGACTTATTTAATTATATTTGGAAAGATAATGCTAATTTGGTAAATTTGGTTTGATTATACCTGAAGTTTTTAATACCGCTAAATACCTTTTGATGGTGCTGGTTTCCATTTACCTCAGTGGGAGTCAATGAAGTAAATCCAAGGGTTTCCAATACATATGACACCAGCCTGTCCTTAAGTCTGATTAAGTGGTGTCGGTGTTAATAGTTCCTATCTTTTCTGTGCACTGATGACCTTGTTACAGTGGGAGGTTAAAGATGTGAGAAGAGGAAGTTAGAGGTAGGGGGTTGACTCCGTCTGCCTTTTTATTCTTTCCGTTTACCTTCATTCATTCATGAGCCTCCATGAAGTCATGAGCTAAGTGGGCACTGGGGTTGAACATGAAACGAGACCTCCGGTGTGTCCAGCTAAGCAGGATCTCATTTTGGTTCTTAACCTCCAGACAACAAAAAGATTTCTTCTCTCTTCTCACACCTCCTCAGATCCCTCAAACAAATAGAAACCAAGAACAAAATCACTGCCATCGACACAACAATTCAACTCATGGGTGGATCTGAAAACCCATGAGAATACAGGTGGCCGACCCTCCTGCTTGGCTTTCTTCTAATTCCCGTGCAGCTTCTTTCTCGTCTCTGAACTCCCCTCCTTTTTCTAAGGCATCTGGAATCTCCTGCTAAAGAGAGGAGGCCTCTAATTTTGGGGGGTGGGGTTGCCTCTAACATACCCCTAAGGTAAAAACTTTGAATGCCCAGAGAACTTTCTGTGATATTGGAGGGTCCCCACACATAACATTCATATAAATTCAGTGTCCACTGCTGTCAAGAGAACCCTAAAAAAGGGCGTTGTAGATATTACTTGGTAATATACAAGGGCATGTGGAAGCCCTTGGGAACTAAGTATGGGCTTACGGGTTCATTTTGGTAACACTGGATAGAGCCTGGTAGCCCAGTAGAGCCTGGCCTTTGCAGTCAGACACTGATCCAATCAATTATCAAATATTATGTCAGCCTTTTTTCTGTGGTGAGCACATATGGACTCAGCCATCCTTCCTCTCATGTGGCCTCAGTCTGGTGGAGAGCCAGACCTGGGTTCCCATCCCATCTCTGTCACCTGCTCTGAGAAGGTCATTTCGCTTTTCACAGTCTCTGTTTCCTCCTCTGTACAGTGGATGCAATTAGGATACTTAATCCTGAAGGTCAGTGTGAGAATTAAATGAGATGTGCCCATAGAGCTTTCAGCAGAGCACACACCTGGGGAATGACAGAGATCTGGGATTCCTTACATGTTTCCCTGTGTGGCCTAGGTGGAGGGTCTAAGTTAGTAGCCTCTGGTTCCTGAGATACATTTACAGCTGTGACAGCTCCAGCCAGTGACCCCGGGGACTGCTTTATGCCTTATTAGCTCCCAGCTGCACCCATTCCCAGGTGGGCACCGTCTGTTATGAAGCCAAATGGAACCAAGAAGTTCTCAAGATCTCATTTTTCCTTCTCATTTCTTCCTTTTCCATGAGTCTTCTGCTTCTCTTTTTATTTTATCAAGGTACTGCATGTATATAATCTAAAGAGTGTTAGAAGATTTATTATGCAAACAGGAGCTGCTGATCTCCCTCTCTGCAAACGTTTTTCAACTCCTTTAAAAAAAAAATTGCCTCCATATTTCTACATAATATACATAAACTGCTGCCTCTTGGTTTATTTTAGACAGCTTGTTGCTTTCCTGTCAATATTAGAATTTTAGCTCTCCTTTTGAGTCCTCTTTATAATATGTAAATATAATATTTTAAAAAATCCCATGATAGAGTGAGGCTGCGATAAGTGAACTGCGATATAGAGGGATTACTGTATTATTTTATTATTATTATTAAAAAAATTTTATCTTTATTTTTAGAGAGGGAGAGAAATATCGATGCAGGTTGTCTCTCACACACCTCCAACTGGGGACGTGGCCCCAGGCATGTGTCCTGCCTGGGAATCGAACCGGCAACCTTTCAGTCTGCAGGCTGGCGCTCAATCCACTGAGCCACATCAGCCAGGGCTAAATATTTTTAAAGTCATGTAATATTTGACACGTGTAATGTAATAAATGTAAATTATAAAGCAAACCAGTGAGACGAACACCTTTTAACTCACCATTCAGCTTAAGAATGAAAACTTGACCGTACAATTGGAGCACTTCATACTCTTTAAAGTCTCTCGTGACTTGCCTTTTCCACTTGGTATTCTGTTTCCAAAATCCACAGGGTTGGGAGGGCAGTGGGGCTTCCATTCACTGCTTTATAATAGCTCACCCCGGGAAAGTACCACTGGGGGGTTTTAATCAGAGCAGTGGATGTGGTGAAATTGGGTTTGTGGGAAGATCACTCTGGTGAGTTTTGCTACTCTTCAATCTAAAATCCTCATAGCTTTCTTCTCTTTAATTCTGTTAAAATCACAGTCGTCCTTCTTGCTCGGACGTGGGGGCATATCCCTGATAGATGCCACATCTTTTACTTAACCACTGAGCTCTACTGTCTATCTGTTTTTTCTGTAAAAACAAAAGGTTTGCTTTCTAAGCATGAAATCATACTATTAAATATGCATTTTAAACAGTTCTGTTCTTGAACGTTCTGTGCGTCTACCTTGATCAGAGTCACAAACCAGCAGCCGTCAGTGTGTGTCTCCCTCACCGCACTGGTGTGCTTTTACAGCTCTTATGAAACTGATTCCCTTGAAAAATGGGAGAACTTGTTGTACAGGGTTCCTATTCCACTGTGGTTCTAGTTACGCTGAGCTGAATAACCTGCTGTCCGTCAGCATGGCTGGGCACCCACCTGGCCTGCTTTCCATTTATGCTGCTTGTCAGGCTCCTCCAGGTCCCGAGATGTCCTTGAGCAGCTGTGTTCTGGGGCAGTGAGGAGGAGTGCCTGGTAGGAACCTGGCCTTCTCTCCTTGGTGCCATCCTTACGTGTGAAACATGAAGCAGTTCCTCGCCAGCTTGGTGGAGTGACAAGTTTCCTGTACATTCTCACTGAGGAGCCACATTAATTCTGTTCTGCCTTTTCCCCTGCATGATCTTGGCAGTGTCCCAAGATGGGGCCAAATGCCTGGTCTTGGCCTCCCTGACCCCCTGGGCAAATGCTGTGAGTGCTGCTTCTGTGGTTTTCCTCTTGGGAGCTTCTCACTACTTTTTTTCTCTCCTCCCTCTTTTAGCCTTGTATCATCAAGATTAAAGACTTCTTTGATGCCGAAGATTTTTATATCGTTTTGGAATTGTAAGTAGTAAGTCCCCCCCCCCCCCCCCATTAAAATGTTTATTTAAGGACTAAGGCTGGCTTGCTTTTTTCATCCTGGGGACCCTCAGCCCTCGGTTGAGGGTGTGTGTGTGAGAGGCCCACAAAGTGCGTGAGGGGCTTAATATTATATCTGAAACCCCTCCAATGTTTTCAAAGGCAGGTGGCTTAGAGGTTCCAGGTCCTGGATCTGAGGCCTGGGTTTTAATCTCACTCTGCAGGTGACTAGCTGACTGCCCACGGTTAGTTGACTTCACCTCTCTGTCTAAATTTCCTGGTGTTAAATGGGGTAATAGTGATACCCCATTCACAGAGTCGGAAGGATGAAATGCTGTGACGTCTCCAGCAGAGCACCTGGCACACACAGGGGCTCAATCACAGTGGGGTATTATTACTCTCAAATACCTGGCTTGGTGGACTTATCTGTTTGGAATCCCAGTACTACCAGGTTGCATGGTGACACTTGAGTATCTTCAAGGTGCTGATTTATATCAGTGGTTATAGAGTCCTGTTTTATTTGGTGTGACCAAAGTAATTTTCTGTCTCATTCCTGGAAGAGGCCTATCTGATGTCCCTTTCTGGCAGCAGCTGCTGTGGCAGGGCGAGGCTTTGCTCCTGGGTGGCTATGCAGAATGTCTATTAAGATTACACAGTAAAGAACAGTCCTGATCAAAGCATTAGGAGAGACTGGACAGCCATTGTGGTGCTTGACAGAATAGCTGTTGCTCTTAAATAGAATGTTACCTGGCTGGGCCTAGTTAAACCAGTTTAATAATAGTAATGATAATACAATAACAGTAACTGACAGTAAGTAAGCACTT
Organism: Furipterus horrens; assembly: GCF_987537825.1. Lineage (NCBI taxonomy): Eukaryota > Metazoa > Chordata > Mammalia > Chiroptera > Furipteridae > Furipterus > Furipterus horrens. The sequence goes on along the minus strand of NW_028327181.1, from coordinate 14,613,627 downwards.
AATATGAGCCAAGTATTGCTCTAAGCACCTTACATGGGTTGAGTCATTTAACCTTCATAACGGTCATCCAGGTTACTTACAAGTTACTGGTGGGTTCCTGCTTTTAGTCCCACTTTACAGCAAAGGAAACTGAGGGATTCAATAACCTTGCCAGGCATCTAGACTGTGCCCTCTACATCATTATCTCTTAATTTTTACAACCGCCTTCAAGGAGGTGGGATCATTCTTATGTGTTTAAGAGGCAGAAACAAGATCAGAGAGGTCACATAACTTGTCCAAAGTTCCCCAGCTGGGAAGCTGTGGAGTTGGGGTTTAGACCCCTACTTGCCTGATTGTGTATACTGCTGTTTGCTGTTCTAGACCAGTCTCCGAAGCCCCTGGCATGTGTGATTAAAATACAGACTCCTGGGCCCTGCCTCCGATCCACTGAATCAGATTTTTAATAGCTCACCCAGTGTCTACAATGCCCACTGCACCCTCTTTCCATTTTTCCTTGTTTCTTAGTTTCCATTGGGGGCATCTTTGTGGATGAAGCTTAGAACTGCATTGCTTTTACAGTGGAAGTCAAGGGTGAATAAAAATGGCAACTCCTTGCTTGTCGTAATGAGTTTGTTTTGTTTGTATTATTATCGTTCACCCAAGTGAGTTTCCCTGCTCTGCCTGTGTGTTTCAGGATGGAAGGAGGTGAGCTGTTTGACAGGGTGGTGGGGAACAGACGCCTGAAAGAAGCTACGTGCAAACTTTATTTTTACCAGATGCTCCTGGCTGTACAGGTAAGAAGCCCACAGTGCTTATGACATCCTGCTTTCTTGTAGGTGAATTACCTTCTGACTTAGTAAGAAGTGAGGGACCATGGATGAGAACATAGAGAACAGGGTCTGTGTGTGTATAATGTGTGTGTGTGTGTGTGTGTGTGTGTGTGTGGTTCTGTTCTTAGCAAATCCCTCCTCCCTCTTTGACTCAGATGAAAATGCTCTGGCTGTGAAGTTTAAGACAGAGTTAAAGAAATAAACACACAGTCCCACATCTCTACTTCTGTCTCATCCTTTTCGTATCCTTCTTACTTCTCAGTGGGAGCAGAGCAGGTGTAAGGATAAGCCTGGCAAGTTAGGGTTATTGTGATAGTCATATTGCTCCCCTGTGGCCTGGTCCGAGGGGTCCTCTTCATGTGCAGCATCCCGTTAACTGCGGCAGGCAGGCAGGCCTGTACACTGCCTTCTTTTTATTCCATGGAAGTGCTGAGTGAAGGAACCACTGGTGGCATGCTGCCTGCTTCGAAGAACATCAGCCTCTCTCAGAGCAGATTTGGTTGTGGCAATTCTCAGCCAAGGTTTCTTCCCTTGAAGACATGAAATGTGATTGGGACCAGCTCTCGTATTGAGTGAGGATTAAGTGAGATTTTCCTGGGGCTGGTGCACTTGGGCTTACCCTCCCTGGGGGTTCTACCAGGTCCCATTCCCAAGGCAAGTGTTTCAGAAAATTTTTTATTCTAGGACAAAGGGATAGCCAGAGAAATTGAAGCCCGTAAACACCTAACCAGTTCTTTACTTTCTTTGTGATTTATTTACTTCTTTATAGTATACCAAGGATATTAAGATGAAATGAGTGCAGATCAGTGCATGTGGGACATTTTTTTCTGAGTGAAATATGACTTACTGTAAAAAAAGGAACACACAGAGAAACACCAGCATACTACAGAAGGTCCCCGACTTATGATGATTTGACTTATGACGAATTTGTTAACTCTGGGCATTTAAACATAATTTACAATATGTACTTTACAGATTCTCTTTAAAATATTATTCTCAGGGTTGGAATAACCAAATGTATTTTTTTGGTGGAATTTTTATGGTTTAGTTTATAATGTCTTCGAAATATTTTATATCACCTATTTATATTTTTATTATTGATATTGACACCTTATGTTTCTGCCAATCTGAAGGGGTATTTGTTTTCTTGAAAAGTGAAATAAAACCTGTACTTACTGTCTATCATAAGCTATCTTTTTCATTTTTGTACTTTTTAAAGATTTTCTTGAAAACAGATTTGTAAACTGTAATCCTTTTACCCAGTAGTTTTTTATGATTTGGGGGAATATATTAATACTTATAAGTAACATGGCTTACAATTTTGCCCAGATGTAAGGTGTGAGCACGCGCGCACGTGTGTGTGTATTGTCTCTACGCGCACGTGTACTCCATAAATCTGAGGGTCATGCCTCCTTTTCTGTGTAGTATCTTCATGAAAATGGTATTATACATCGGGATTTAAAGCCAGAGAATGTTCTACTCTCATCTCAAAAAGAGGATTGTCTTATAAAGGTAAGACATTTATGTTTTGTACGTGGCTATTTCAGTATATTTCTGTTCAGAAACTTTTTAAATTCATTGGGTAAAAAGTAGAAGCATAAAAAGGTTGAGAATTTCATCCTTCCATTTTCAGCAATTGTTTCTACAGGTCAGGTGGTATTGCTTCAATCCCGATTATAAAGGGCGTTTGTTGAGCTCCACTGTGTACAAGCCCCTTTTATGTTCGGAGGGAGGGAGGGGTGTCTAAATCGATGAGTGAATTACATCCCATCTTCTTCCCTCTGTCTGAGGCGGTGCTTCCCAAACTGGGCTTCACTTGAGAATCTCCTATTGGTTTAAAAATAATAATAAATAAATAAAATCATGACATCCAGGCTGCTCCTCAGATATTCCAGTGTGCAACCAAGGTTGAGAAGCTGGGGTCTAACAAGAACCATGCATAACTGTTGAGAATCCTGGACGGTCTGTGATAAGGATTGTAAACCTTTTATAAGGTTGCAGAGAATACAGATAAGTTGGGGAAAAGCATGGGCCTTGAGGTTTCCCAGCTCAGGAATTTTTAAGCAAAATTAAACAATTTGCAAAACTCAGAATTGCCTTAAATTAGACATAAATTTGTAGATTACAGATTAACAGCAGACATGAACTGTAGGATAGAAACTGATCTAACCTACATGTCTTTTGGGACTGGCAGACTCTATTAATATTTTTATTTTATGCTATCATTAAAAATAATTCCTTTTTGTCCTTAATTTTAGATTACTGATTTTGGGCAATCCAAGATTTTGGGGGAGACCTCTCTCATGAAAACCTTATGTGGTACCCCTACTTACTTGGCTCCTGAGGTTCTTAACTCATTTGGGACTGCCGGATATAATCGTGCTGTGGACTGCTGGAGTTTAGGAGTTATTCTTTTTATTTGGTAAGAAAAGTTTTCATTGCTTCAGAATTTGGTTGGAGTTCATTAGGTGAAATCAAAAACATGTCCAGGTGGAGGGCTTTTGTTTAATTTAGGTCACTTTTTTTGACCATTGATTTATAGAAAAATCTTAATTTTGAATTACGCTGAAAAAATAAAAAAAGAAATCTGTATATCTGAATGCCACTGAGAATGCCACTTGATTTCTTTTCCTTTCTCTCTCTACCAATATTAAGCCTTAGTGGGTATCCACCTTTCTCTGAGCATAAGACTCAAGTGTCACTGAAGGATCAGATCACCAGTGGAAAATACAACTTCATTCCCGAAGTCTGGGCTGTGGTCTCAGAGAAGGGTATGGATACGAAAGGGTTAAAGAATTTATGGTTTGCTGAAATGTGTGTGTGCTGTGGTGGGAGAGGGTTTTACTGTTTTTGTTTTTGTTTTTTTCAAATTCCATGATATTTTTCTCCTGTCCTGTTCTTATTTCCTGTTTTGCACCGTTTGAGGGGCAAAAGAAGGTATCCTGAGCATGGCTCGGGAGCCAGGCAGATCTAGACTCAAGTCCTAGGTCTGCTACTCCTAGCTATGCGACCTTAGGCAAGTTGCTTAAACTCTGAGTCTCCATTTTCTTTATCTGTAAAGGGGACCACAATAAAGTCCTACTTTAAAGGGTTTTTGTAAGGGTTAAGTAACATACACAAGTGCCTGGTACCTATTTAAATGTGCAAAATAATAAGTAACTTTTTTATTTTTTAATTATATTTTATTATGCTTTTACAGTTGTCCTGATTTTTCCCCCTTTGCCCCCCTCCACTCCCTCCACAATCCCTCACCATTGTTCATGTCCATGTGTCATGTGTATAAGTTCTTTGGCTACTCCATGTCCTTTATGGTACTTTACATCCCCACAATAAGTAACTTTTTAGTTACAAAGTTCCTTTTCAGTAAGTAAGCATGTAAGAGCTAAATGTAATTAGTTACTTTGTGTTAAATGTATAACATTGTAATTCTCAGAAGAAAAAAGGTAGAAAACTAAAACCGAATGACTGAATAATGTAACATAGAGGATTGTATTACATATTGGTATCTAAGGAGTAATATTGTTGCAATATACAAGCCAGCCTCCACTTGGTGCTGGCCACCAAGTTTTCTATCTGCCAAGCCTGCAGTTCCAGGAGCCTCTCCTGCCTGAGGAGCTCTCACGACATCAATTCGTGGGTCTTAGGGAGAGTTGGCTCTGCATCCTGAGTGTCTTAGAACTGGGTGCAAGTTCATCTTTTAATTAGTTTGAACTTGGATCCAGCAATGAGAAAAGGCACAGCCAGCTAAGAGGTTGTGATGTCTGAGCAGGGAGAGGCCGTATTCTCAGACCACTCTGGTGAATACAGAGAGTGAGGGGGAGTAGGAGGCCCTGCCCACCATACCTGCCGACTCCTCTATGACCTCAGCCCCTCTCCCTTCTTTCTGGATGTTGGCCTGTGATTCTGGCGTACTTTAGTTTTGTTGATTGAATGCATTTACCCTTCTCACTGTGATTTACCAAATTCTTATTGCTTTAGCTCTGGACCTCGTCAAGAAGTTGTTGATAGTGGATCCAAAGACACGTTTCACGACAGAAGAAGCTTTAAAACACCCGTGGCTTCAGGTGGGTATGGGGCGATGCCTCGTAGCATAAAATAATATGGGCAGCCCTGAACTGTGTCTGAGAGATGAGGAAGAGGATGGAAACACAACATTTGGCCTTTTGGGTCTGTTTAGTGCGGCTGTTTTAGGTGAAGCTTTAGGCGTGTGGAGGGTGGGGTAGGGGGAGGTTTTTGTGTGGTGTTGGGGTGCGACCTTTTTTAACTTGATTCGTGTCTCTTGGATGGACAAGCTCTCTTTGTGCCCTGTCTTGGTTCCACTTGGCTTCCCTGGGTCTGCAGCTTGGCTGTATTCCTTCTTGAGGTTGCTCTAACTCTGACTCTCCACGCCCAGCTGTGTTCCCCTCTTCCCTCACACCCTCTACCCCAAACAGGTGGGATGGGCTGCATTCCAGCCATCTGCAACTTTAAGTCAAGAAAGCAGGGGTTGGTTGGACAGTCAGGGCAGCCTCCCTGGGGAAGAGTCTAACTATTTCTTAGGCCCAGATGATATAAAGAGTCCCGCTTGTTGGTGGAGAGGAAGCATGCCATTAGTGCAGGCTGTCACCTGTGCCTTTCAAGTGTGCACTGCATCTGTGTCTCTGTGTCTCTGCTGGGAGTTGTGGCTGCCATTAGATTATGCGCTGACCTCATTCCAGCTGCCAGAGTTGGAAATCCTTTGTGGCTTTGTTGGGGTAATCATTCGTTTAGGAATTAGCTACAGCATCGGGCAGGTTTTCTGACGGATGTCAGGTCTCCTGTTAAGTGCAGTTCCATTTAGCACAGTTGTACTCCTTTCTATGAACTTTCATTTGGTCTCTCTGTTTCCTGTGGGAGTGGGGAACTTGACCAGGTAGTTTGAGTTAGAGGCTCGAGTGCTCTGGGGATTGTTGGGCCCGGAACTCCTTGAATCATCCAGTCTCAGCACTGTGCTTCTGGGATTCTGGGAAGAGTCTCCATTCTTTTTCCCCTTCAGCCCTTCACATGTAACGGTTTGGCTCAGGTCAGCTCAGGTGGAGAATAACAAATCCTGAAAAGAAATGTTTAGAAAGTAGATATATGTGTTTGGGATGTTGCCCTGGAAACAGCAGTCTACCCCAGAAGAAATCTGTCAGATGATTTAGTACTTAATAGACCACACAGATTTGGAACAGCAGGGCCCTGGAGACAAGGAATCTGGAAACAAAGGGTACCCTTGCATGCGGGGATTTAATTTTGATGAAAAAGAAAAACATGCCTCATGGGCCCTTTTCCTGTGCCCTAATAGGGAAACTCTTAGGGGCCAGATGTGGAAGTAAAGGAGCTATGTTAGTCCTTGGGAAAAAAAAAAACCATGGAGCTGCCTAGTTAGGCCTCAGAACAGGGTTTGCTTCTGCCCCAAATTTATGAACAAGCATAACCTATTTTTCTTGTACTTTCTGTTTCAAAAGAAAACTGGCATTAACAGCCAAGGGAAAGGTGAAGTTAAACCCAGCCACAGGGGTTGACTCATTTGAATATTCTTCTGTCTACATTGTTTTTGTAGCAAAAGGTGGAGTGAACATTAAGTGAGTGATAGCTTAATTTTCATTTTGGGAAAATTCATTGTTCTTGAAGAAATCAGATTGTCCTGTGGGTCTGGCACTGGACTGAGCAATGGGACTGTGAATTCTGGTCTGGTGTGTCATTAGCAGGGTATCCAGTTTGGGGAGCATACGTTTCATCCACTTTTTGCCTCATGTCCACTTCCTGAAATAGAGGATTTCTTCCTGCTTGCCTTTGAGGCACATGAACAGTTTGGTGTTTTTGGATACATTGTAGACAATTCAAAGAAAGGTTGTTTATAGATACACATCCTTAACCGTAGGACGTTAAGGTAGAGTCCTTTTTTCGTATTATTGCTAATTGATAACTTGTTTTATATTATATAGGCCTAAATAGGCTCGTGGTCAGCTCTATTCGGCCGCACCGAAGAGCTGCCACGTGAGGTGTGCTCCAGTGGTTTCATTTCTTCATGCGTCTGTTCTTTCAGAGGACAGTTAATGGGCTTGTGCCTCAGCGAATGTTAGGGCACCGCGATGCAAAGAGGAATAAGATACATTGTTGCCTTGGGGAGCTGACAGTCTGGGTGGGGCCAGCCCTGACCACAGTCACTACAGAGCAGTGTGATGCCTGTGGTAGTAGTAGGAGGTGCAGAGTAGTGGGGATCCTTAGAATGAAAAGGGGCTGTTGCTCTTGGGGTTTAGGTACCCACAGGTTAACTTGGTGTAAAGGGTATCTAAAAAGTGAGTCACCCGGGGATGATATTGGTATATTAGTTTGTTAGACCTGCAATAACAAAATACCGCAAACTGGGTGGCTTAGACAACAAAAATTTATTTTCTCACAGTTCTAGAGGCTAGAAGTCCAATTTTAGGGTCTCAGCAGATTTGATTTCTCCTGGGGCTTCTTTCCTTGCCCTGCAGATGGCTGCCTTCTCTCTGTCCTCATATGGTCTGTTCTCTGTGCGTTCACATCTTTGGTGTCTTTTTCTGTTCTTACGAGTATACCAGTCATATTGGATTAGGGCTTCAGCCTAACAACCTCATTTTCACTTGTAATTACCTCTTTAAAGGCCCTGTCTCCAATTTCAGTCCATAACAGAGGGGGACAGCATTTTTAACACAGATCGAGTCCCTCCGATATGGAGGCTACTGTGTCTCTTACATTGCTTGGCATCTAAGGCAAATGTTTGTTCACTGAGTGAATAAGGAAGGTGGGGAAAGTAGATGGGCAGGAGGGCAAGAAGGGCATTCCCGATGGAGGCTGTGAGTGGGGACAGGAGGAAATAAGGGATGGGCCTTTGAGAGTGGCACTGCATGAGAAGTGGGGTCCTAAGACTTGGCAGTCTTCCAGTGTGGGTAATGGGGAGCCACATTGAATGGTGCAGCAAACAGTGATGGAAGCAGGTGAGTCTAGCCACTAGACATAGAACAGGTGAGTGAATCGCTGAGCACTCTCATTTTTCCATAGCTATCAAGTTGCCGAGTGTTGGTGGCCTTCGCTCCCATGTCCTCGCCCCCAACCAGCACGGGTCCACTTGGCTTAGGGGGAGGAATGGAAGAGGGGGAAGTACGCAGGGCTTTGGAATCGGGCAGCTCTAGGTCTGTGTTCTGCACACGCTCCTTACATTGGCTGAGCTGGGCTTCCAGCTGGCCCCAAAGCCTGCGTCCTTAGTCATGGTTGTTTCACCTTTCTGAAGGCGAAGAGAGCTGCACCATTGAGTCTCATGGTTGCCAGATGCAAATCCTTGAACCCTGCAGAAGTGAGCATCCAGGGAGGTGAGGGGAGAGTTCTCTGTGCACACTCCCTACCCCCACCCCAAACCTCTCCTCCAGTAGCAAGAAACACCTGTAATGTTATGACCTGTTCACTTGTCTTCCTTTCTCAGTAGATGCAAGCTCTGGCTTTTGCGGGTTTGAAGTCTTTCTGGTCACTTGTATTGCACTTGCTGGGTTGGTTTGTTAGGACGGCTTCGTTGTTGGCAGCGGGAGGGCCAACATTTCTTCCTTTTTCCCTTTTTCCTGGAAAGACTCAGGAGCTGCATGGAGTCAGCCCCAGCCTGTGGCTTCCTGATTGCCATCTGTGCCGGGATCGGGGATGCTGGTTCTGCAAGTCTCTCGGCTGCTTAGATCTGTGGTTCCCTCTGACCCACCAAGACCTCTTAAGCATGTGGTTTTGATTCAGCCAGTGTTGATTGAGCACTGACTGCTGATTAGGCTACCCTGGGAAAGCAGGTGGTCCATTCCCTCCCAGAGCTTCAACAAAGGCATGCTACTCAGTTGACAGACCAGACGTCTGCCCTCTTCTCTGTTGCCAGGGGCTTCCTAGCTATGTCTTTCCAGGAGCGTTCTCTCAAACACAGTCTACTTATGTTTTTCATTTCTTTATAGGATGAGGACATGAAGAGAAAATTTCAAAATTTGCTTTTTGAAGAAAATAAGTCAACGGCTTTACCCCAGGTCCCAGCCCAGGTATTCCAGGTGGTGGTCATTAACTGTAGGCTAAGTTTAAAGAGCCAGTGAGCAAGGGTGATGAGTTTGAATAGCCTCTTCAATAGCAATTACTTAACATTGTTTTATAGTGATTAGTAGATATTTTGTTTCAGCTTGATCTGCTCTAGTACCCTTAGAAGATTTAATAATGAAAGTATGCTTCATACATTAGGGAAGCAGAGCTAGGGATTGTCATTCAAGAAGTCTCCTGCAAGGCAAGATTAAAAGACTGTATTAGAGGCTCAATTTTAAATGTATTAAACAATTTAAAATTGGGTGAGTGGTTGATGATTTAGTGATTATAATTTTACTCCTCCAAAGTTCTTTATAAGTATAAGTTAACATCTATCTTTCTCTTCTTGCTTTCTTTTGGTGAATGATAACACTCCTTTTCCCACATTCCCCGTGCAATTTTATAAATGGGATAAAACAGACACAGAAAAGTCTGTCTTCCCAGAAGAGCAAGACTTTGGGCTCCCAGTGAAAGGCATTGTCATCTCTTTAAACTTCATAATTTGGGAGGTGACCAAGAGGAGGCTGCTTACGCTGCTTACTGTAAATATCCATCCTTGAGTGATGGGAAGCCACAGGGAGAGAAATGGCAGTTTGATGAATGTGTCTGAGTCCCGGGAGCATGGCGGGGATTCCGAAGTCAGTGAGGACCACCAGTCATTCTTGGTACAAGAAGTTTCACATGAAGTGCTCTAGGTTTACTAGGAGCATATTGGGAAACTGATCATCTCAAAGAAGCCAGTGGTTTTCTTTGACCATTTCTTCCTTTTTTTCTCTTCCAGCCTTCTACAAGTCGAAAACGGCTCCTGGAAGGGGAACCGGAGGATGCCGGCACCACAAAACGCTTGGCTGTGTGTGCTGCTGTGTCGTGAACACTGGTTGCACCTGAAAGAAACATATCTTCTTGAACTCTGCTGCCATTTTCTTTATCTTTGTTTTTTTAGAGTTTTCATTTTAATTACGGGAGGAGTTGCTTTTCCTTAGTCATCAGCACACAAAAACCGCATGGAACCTGGGCTTTGTGCTTTAGCGTGATGATCAGCCCTCTAGTTGGCACGCCTTTTTGTGTGTGTATTTGAAATCACATGCCTTTTGTCTGGCACTGCACCTTGGCTGTCACCAGTAAGATTTCTCAGGATACATCGCTGATCTCAGCCTGTGCAAGAGGCATACAAATTCTAAAGGCTCCCTAGAAAGTTGCAGGGAAAGGGGCACGGGAAGTTGGGTGGGGTTTGTAGAGACTGGCTGACTGCCAGAGTCCTGAGCTAGTAGGTATGTTGGTGCAAATACCACGGGCCTGTTTTAATTTCTCATCCTCACCCTCATAAAAATACTGGTCCACAGTTACGCTCAGGGAAATAAGCCAGATGTTAATACGGTCCCACTTATATGAGGTACCTAGAGTAAAACTCACAGTGACAGAAAGTAGAATGTGGTTGCCAGGAGCTGGGGGTGGGGAGTTTTTGTTTAATAGATATAGAATTTCTTTTTTGCAAGATGAAAAGAGTTCTGGAGATGGATGGTATTGATGAATGTACAACAATGTGAATGTACTTAATCCCACTGAACTGTGTACTTAAAAAATGGTTAAGATGTTAAATTTTATCTTACGTGTATTTTACCACAATAAAACAATTAAAAAAAAAAAAAAAAGAAAAAAAAAAGATACAGGACCACAGTCCCTGAAACCTCGGGGTCAGATAAGTTGTAAAAGTCAATATTTTCCTGATTTTAGGAAGGGGATCTACATGGAACATCAACTGTATTATGTGTAATAACCAGCAGTCCTGTAACCAAACATTAATATTTCTGTAGCAGATATTCTCAGTAAAAAGGATTGAGAAGCCTTGCAGAGATATCAATTGGGTCTTTTCTGTCAAATGAGTTTTGGTGACCTGTTTGGATTTTAGAAATGCAGATAAGGCATGTGGGTGTGTCCTGTTGCCCACAATGATCAGGAAGGCCCTATGTAAAGCCCCCCTTGGTTGGTTTTGTCTAGTCCTCAAAGTGATTCTGTGAGCTAGGTCCTCTGACCATCCTTATGTTATAGGTGAGGAACACAGGCTGAAGGAATAAGGTGATTGTCCAATGTCACACAGCTAGTTAGTGGCAGAGCTGGGACCCAACCCAGGTCTTCCTGACTAATGTTCTTCATCTCCTTAGTCCCTGTTCAATTCAACCCAGGCATGCTGACTCAGACAAAACTCCAAGGACACCGATGTCTAATTCCTGAATGCTAGTGTGTTCAGTTACGGGTGGGTACAGCCCCATGATCTGGAAGTTGGGACACCTTGATTGCAAGGAACAGGAGGCCCATTTAAGTTACTTCATGGAAAAGGGGATTTGCTTTCAAGGTTGCACTTGGCTGGACCTGGGAGTCATCAGGACCCCAGATAGTTCTAATGGCTGCCTGCTCTTGTCTCTTCCTCACTCATTTGCCTCTTGTAACTTCAGCTGGTTGATGCCACATTGTAGCTTGCTGGCCATGCCATAAATTGAGTGCCTCGGTTCACATGCCACCGGTGAACTAGCCAGGGCAGGGCAGGGGCAGGGGTACACAGCTGTTGCTCCAGGCAGTGAGGGTACTGGTTGCATTTTCCATTAAAAGGGTGTGCAAGTAATCTTGAGTCTTGGCTGGTCTGGGGACTAGATGGGTATTAGGTGGTTTTCATGTTCAAAGGAATGGGGCTGAGATTGCCAAGTTAGATGGGGTTTAGCTCATTTGAATAATGTTAAAGCTGTGGTTTCTTGGGGCATTTTCCCCTCGGGATAGTCAGTGAGCTCTTTTTTGTTTCCAGAGCACTTTGTGTTAGCCCCTCTGATTATACCTACCAGAGTAGGCCGAATAATGGCTCCCAAAGATGTCATCATAATTCCCAGAATTTATGTTCCTTTACATGGCGAGAGAGACTTTGCAGTTAGGGGTCTTGAGATGGGAAAATTGTCCTGTCTTACATGGGTGGGCCCCGTGTCATTACAATGTTCTTTTTAAGAGGGACACGGGAGAAGTCAGAGTCAGAAGAGATGGAGTGAAGCATTTCAAAAGTGGAGAAAGCTAAGGAATATGGGCTTACACTAGAAGCTGAAAAAAAAAAAAGCAGGGAAATGGATTGTCCCTTCAGAGCCTCTTGAAGGAACCCATTCTTACACCAGGTGAAACTAAAAGAATAAATCTGTGCTCTTTGAAGCCAGCCAATTAATGGTAATTTGTTACAGCAGTCATGGGAAGGTAATATACTCACCAGTGGGGAGGTATCAGCTGCTGATGTAGGGCCACCTAATATCACTTTATAATCTCTTACTTTTTTTTTGGGGGGGGGGAATGGTAAAGCTAAGACCACCTGATCCCCCACTATGGAAGCTGAAGGGGTCCCTAGAGGTTTTCCCTGGTAGAGCTCGTCCCACTGACCACCCAGCTGAAGATGATCACAGAACTTTGAAACTTGGGCAAATGGTGATAGAGCAAATGGATGACAACAGTGGTAGGAGCCAATGTGCTAATCTGAACTCTGCATTTTCTGACTCTGGCTTTGGGCAAATTCAAAACAGGTGCAACTGATTTTGTGTTGATGAGGATTCCGTGGTACAAGGTCTATTTAAAGTGCCTGGCGTGTATGTGGTAAGGGATCTATCTCCATCAGTGTTGGCTTCCATCGTTAAAGGTAGGAGGGCCACATAAGTAACCAGGGGCAGCCATTGAAAGTTCTTGAGCAAGGAAGTATCTGTTCAGCTTTTTGGAGGACACATGAAATGGGTAGATGATTGAGATGTCTTTGACAAAGCAGATTTGAGGAATGCCAGGCCTGGGGTGGGTGGTGGGGGAGCAGAGGTGGAGGGGCATTTCCCAGTGGCTGAAGCAACTGCCACTTTCTCCTGAAGAACAGGCATGTTGCTCCATGGTAAACCTGCTGTGTGCCAAGGTGATGGTGCAGTGGACAACTCAATTGTGCCAGTCCTGCACCTTATACCTCTTGTGCTAACTGCACTCCCATTTTTCTGGGGGAGGCATCTCTCATCCCACTTGCTGTCACTCCATGTCCTTTAGGAGAGCTTGACCCCACCCATTTCCTAGAGTGGCTCAGGCAAGGGCATGTGTCCCAAATGGGTGCTATCAGTCAACCCTGAGATTTTGGAGGAAACCATTGGGAATCTTCTGCTTTCCTGGTCAGATATGAGGTAGGAGCTTCATGGGACACTATGGGAAGAGAAGTATGAGAATGAAGCCATCACACAGGGAAGCAGAGCTGTGATTGGAAAGTGGGGTTGTTTGAGCACCTAGATCTGGCTATGCCTGAAAGGTACCACCCCAGGACTTTTCAGCATGTTCTCTGTTTTATTTTATATGGCTGAGGGTTTTTTTTGTTTTGTTTTGTTTTTTGTCACTTGTATCTGGAAAAGATCAGACTAATAAATTCAACCATTTACTAACTCGAGAGAAGCTTGGAGACTTCTCCCCCCCACCCCCACTAGGGAAAATATTCTGTGCTCCTGTTTTTCTGCCAACTTTAGGGTTTTCAGAGAGGTGGTTTGGGGCAGAGAATGGAAAGCAAAGATGTGGGAAGTAACAGTCCTTCCAGCTCCAAGGTTGAGTGAACCCCTCCCAGCTAAATTACACCACAGGGTTTGGGAGCAGAGCCCCTTTCATTAAACTTTTAGGAGTCTTGGAAGGATAGGGCTGAAATCCTATCAGTGAAGCTTGGAGAGCTTGGTGTGTGCCAGGCATTGTGCTCAGGGACATAACATGGGTCATCTGAACACTCATCTCTGTGAGTTATTACTGCCACTCTCCCTTTGCAGACCTAGAAATCAAGGTTCTCTGGCTCAGTCCAGTGACCTATTCAAGTTTTCCCAGTTTGTAATAGGTGGAGGCTAGACTTGAACCGAGATTTCCCTTCTCAAGAGCCCTTGTTTTTTAACCATTAAATGAAACTGTCTTTTAAGAAGTCTTGCCACCTGGTTACCACTTAGTATGTCTTAGGCGCGGTGTTGGCATTTTACCTGTATTATTTCATTGTGTCCTCCCAACATGCCTTAGTCGTCAGGCATTCCTGATTAAGGAGAAACAGATCCCCAGACACCTGACCTTAATCACAAAGGTTAGTGGAGATGCGGGATTCTAAGGGTCTCAATGGAGTCCGGCTCTCCCAGAGACACAGCCATTCACTGTGCCAATTACGTTGGCACACGTGCTTGCACACCTAAGATGATCTCATCATCTTAGACACATCTTTCGCCCGGCACTTCTTGTGGGTAATTCCCTCATGGCCCAGACCCTTGGTCCAAGCCCCGCGTAGCGGGTGAAGCAAAAGGAGCAGTGCCAGGAAGGGGCCAAGGAACCTGGCCTGGGGTTGTCCGCAGCGCAGCAGGCGGCGTTGCCGAACCCAGAACGGCTAATGCTCCAGCCCGGCCGGAGGGGAGCGGAGGGGGTAAGTGCCACGCCGGGAACAGCGGCCAGCTAGAAGGGCGCGAGGCGGGGCACGCGGCGAGTGCGCGCTTGCGCGAAGGGTAGGGGGTGTTCCGCGGGGGCGCGCGGGGAGCGGGTGCGGCGAGTGCGCGCGTGCGCGGTCGGCGGGGGCTGGTGTGGGTTGCCGCGGCGGCGCGCGGAACAGCGGGAACATGGCGCGCGGAGCCGGCGCGCGCGCCTAGCTGGCGGGACCGTTAGATCGAAGCGAACACGGCCCGGGGCCCGCGGGGATGGAGCAATCGTCGCCGCTGGCGCTCGAGCCAACCCCGGGGTCGACCCCGGCACGGAGCCGTAGGCGGCGGGAGCCTGAGTCGCCGCCAGCGCCGGTGAGTGCGTGAGGGGCGCGGGCCGGGAGACTTTCTTTGTGAAACTCCGTCGGTGCGAGTGGGGCCGGGCCTCCGCGGCTGACTAGCGCTTGCGAAGCTGAACCCGCCCCTTCGTGCAAGTTCGAACCCCGCCTCGCATCGCTGGGCGGTGGGATCTGATCTGTCGCCTGTGTGCCTCAGTTTTCTCGGGATTGTATGTGCGCGCGCCGGGGTTGGGGGGAGGTGGTTAGCGGTATACAGTCGGCGCCTAATGCGCGCGCTTACCTCCGTTCTTGCGGGATGGCCCGCGGGGCCCACGGGAGAGGTAAACAGTAGCCGCTGGGAGGCAGGTGTAGGCGCAGTCGCGGGAGGCTCAGGTGCAGACAGCCCCTGGTGGAATCGGAGAGAGTGAGCTGTCCATCCCAGGAAGGAAGCAAATCTTGTCAGTGGCTTAGTACAGAATGGTTTGGGAATGTTTGTAAACATCTGTCCCAGCTTCGTGATGTGTTTGGCCTATTGGTTAGGGTGAAAGATGCTGAGCGAAATGGACTTTGGAGGTGTGGCATCTTGCTGGATGGGATGGGATGGCCCTGAGCGTTGGGTTCTCAAAACGACCGGGGTATAGCAGCCCTTTATGAAAATACAGGTGTCACAACTCACCCCAGGCCCACGGGCTCTTCAAGGCATACAAGCAGACCTTGAATTTTTCACAAACTTCCAAGTCATGATCAGGCACATCTGATAAGCGCTATCTTCCTGTGAGCAGGGACCTGTTCTGTTTATAGCTCACCATAGCATTCTGGTACCAGGTGCAGTGCTTGGCACATGATAGAAGGTTAGTAAATATTTGTCGGAAGACTAAATGACTTAGGGGGTTTCCAAAATAGTTCTTGAGACATTTTCAGGAGTCTTTTGAGATTAATGAACGTCAGATTACTGTATAATGTGATTTTTAAATCAAGTTCCAACATAACTTTTGTGACTGTTTATAATGCCTTGTTTTGAGTATGTTGGAGGCAAAGCCGGGTATACATTGCTTAGTATAAACTATAAAGTATGTATACCCTAGCTAGGTTAAAACTAATTCTGAAACGAAGTTCTGAATAAAAAAGTTGCATGTCCCTCCCACCCCCAAAATTGCATGTTTCTTTCTCTCCATCATTTGGGAACACTAGGCTTATTGGATTTTGTTCCTTTGAGGCAGGTAAATATTTACATTTTCATCAAAGCAAATCTGAATTATTGTTTATTCAGAAAAGCTGAAGGTTAACTTAAATCTCTGAGTATTTGTCCTCTGTATGTGATATTTTGAAATTGAATCTTATGTTTAGTTCAGAGTGAATGCTAAAATATATTTGATTGAAATTTATTTGATATTTCAGGGGCTCTTTTTTTCTTGCTTTTTTTGGTATTTCAGTAGTTGATTTCATTTAATTAGCTTCTTTTTTTTTGGTTCACTGACAAAATATGAATGTATAGGAACACAAGACTTTAGGAGTTGAGACTGCATCTAAATAAGTATTGAAAAACTAGGTGCTTTATTGTCTTAGTATGACATTTTTGTACAATGCTTTGTATGGATGTTATTTATTATTATTTTTAATCCTTACTTGAGGACATGCTTATTGATTTTAGAAAGAAGGAAAGGAAGGAGAGAGAGAGGGAGAGAGAAACATCAATGCGAGAGAGAAACATGGATTGGTTGCCTTTCCTACATGCTCTCTCAGGGACCGAACCTGCAATCTAGGCATGTGCCCTGACTGGGAATCGAACCCTTAACCTTTTGGTTTATGGGATGATGCCCC
This sequence comes from Furipterus horrens, assembly GCF_987537825.1. Taxonomy (NCBI): domain Eukaryota; kingdom Metazoa; phylum Chordata; class Mammalia; order Chiroptera; family Furipteridae; genus Furipterus; species Furipterus horrens. Next base: position 14,597,181 of record NW_028327181.1, on the reverse strand, counting down.
AACCAATTGAGCCACAGCAGCCATGGCTATTTTTTAATTTTTAAAAGTGAGGTATAATTGACATGTAACTTATTAATTTCAGGTTTTCAACGTAATAATTTCATATTTGTATATATTACAAAAAAAATCACTACAATTAGTCTAGTACACATCTGTCACCAGAGATAGTTACAAAAGTTTTCCCCCTGTGAAGAAAACTTTTATGATATACTGTCTTAACAAATCCCTCATATACAATATAATACTATTAACTGAAGTTATGCTGTATATCATATCCCCATGACCAGCTTTAAAAAAAAACAGCTTTATTGAGATATAATTCACCTACCATAAAATTAAGGTCTTTAGTGTGCAATTCTCAGTTTAGAGTATACTCACTATATGTCCAACATCACCATTATCTACTTTTAGAGCATTTTCATCATCCCACAAAGAAAGCTTGTACCTATTAGCATTCCTTATTTGCCTTTCTCTCAGCCCCTGGCAATAACTAACCTACTTTCCGTCTCTATGAATTTAACTGTTCTGGACATTAACCATAATGTAACACATTGTCTTTTATGGCTAGTTTCTTTCACTTAGCACAGTTTTTTTTGGAGGCTTCTCTATGTTGTAGCATGTGTCAGTATGTACTCCATTCCTTTTTATTGTTGAATAATATTTCATTGGAAGGATATACCACTGATCCAATTTTCCATTTCAAATCTCTCTGCCCTTCACACCCCACCCCCACCAAAATAGAGAGGAAGAATTGTCTTTGAAAGCTTAAGTGTGGATACAGATTTAGATGCACATTTCTAAGTTTTGGTTCTACTATTTACTAGTTGTATGAGTTTTGACAAATTTTCACTGTTATGTCTCAGTGTTCTCATATATGTAATGGGACAGTAATAGCCATCTGAAGGAACTGTTAAATAAAAGAGAAGGTAAGTAGGTATTTGGAACAATGCCTTGCATGTGGTAGGGGTTTGGTATTTGTTGTTTATCTTCTTGTGTTAATTAACTCCATTTAAAAGCATGCCAAACAACAAAAAGCAAAGAAGACACCAAATCAAAACAAAAATAACCAAAAAATCTTCCCTAAAACAAACAAACCCCAAACCACAGACCCACACACACATTAAAAAAAAAAAAAAGAAGGAAAAACCCACAAACAAAAACCTCAAACCTCTTCCTGTACCTATCACTATTCTGTGACCTAAGAAAACTCTGTGAGTGCTTGAGGAACAGTGAAAGACCAAGTCTGTCACACCTCACTGTTGCATTGTAAAAGCTTGCTAAACCTAAGCTGCTTATAGGGTGTTTGAAATGTATTTGTAATTATTATTAAAAATAATAAGTAACTCAAAGCTGTTTGTTTTATCCTATAGCTTATATTTACTACCCTGTTCATTCGCTACTTATTTCTTCTAAAAACAAAAGCAATATAAAATGAAATTAAATTAATTCTTGTTTCTTTTGGATGATAGCTATTTAAAAAAACTGTTAGAGACAAAGGTTGATGTTTGAACTTAAATTTAATAGTGCTTTTGGTGTCTCTTCAGTAGATAGAGTAGATTGCTGTTTTGTATGGGAATAAATCAGAGACACGATATAACCTAAATATAATGCTTGGAATGTATCATTTTCATTGAATGTATATTAACTATGAACCAAAGAAAATAATCATTTACACTGGAAATACTATCTTCTAAAAAAGATTTTATTTACTTACTTGAAGAGAGAGAGGAAGGGAGGGAGAAAGAGAGGGAGAGAAACATCCATGTGTGAGATGCACCAATCAGTTGCCTCTTTCATATTCTCATGCCCATTACCCAGGCAAGTGCCCTGACTTGGAATCGAACAGGCCACCTCCCAGTTTGCAGGCTGAGGCTCCGTGGATTGAGCGCCGCCCTGTGAACCAAAGGGTTGCAGGTTCAATTCCCAGTCGGGACACATGCCTGAGTTGCAGGCTAGCCCTGGTTGGGGGTGCACGAGAGGCAACCACACATTGATGTTTCTTTCCCTCTCTTTCTCCCTCTCTTACCCTCTCTCTAAAAATAAATAAATAAAATCTATTAATTATATTTTATTGGTTACGCTGTTACAGTTGTCCCAGTTTTTTCCCCATGTACCCCTCCACCCAGCAACCCCCATTCCCTCAGGCAGTCGCACGTCATCATTCATGTCCATGGGTCATGTGTATAAGTTCTTTGGCTGCTCCATCTCCTATACTATACTTTATGTTCCCATGGCTATTCTGTAACTACCCTATTTGTACTTTTTAATCCCCTCACCTCTTCACCCATTCCCCCATTCCATCTGGCATCCATCAAAATGCTCTCCATATCCATGATTCTGTCTCTGTTCTTGTTTGCTCAGTTTGTTTTTAGATTCACTTGTTGCTAGATATGTATTTATTGCCATTTTATTGTTCATAGTTTTGATCTTCTTTTTCTTCAATAAGTCCCTTTAACATTTCATGTAATAATGGCTTGGTGATGATGAACTCCTTTAGTTTTTTGTTTGTTTGTTTTTATCTGGGAAGCTCTAGCTGCCCTTAGATTGTAAATGATAGCAGTGCTGGGTAGAGCAATCTTGGCTGTAGGTCCTTACTTTTCATGACTTTGACTATTTCTTGCCAATCCCTTCTAGCCTGCAAAGTTTCTTTTGAGAAATTAGCTGACCATCTTATGGGAACTCTGCTGTAGGTAACTAACTTCTTTTCTCTTGCTGCTTTTAAGATTCTCTTATTTCTAACCTTTGGCATTTTAAAAAACGATTTTATTTATGTATTTTTAGAGAGTGGGGAAGGGACAGAGAAAGAGAGGGTCAGAAACATCGATGTGTAAAACATTGCTCAGTTGCCTCTCTCATGCCCCCAACTGGGGACCTGGCTGGCATCCCAGGCATGTGCCCTGGCCAAGAATCAAACCACAGTCTTTTAGTTCATGGGCTGGTGCTCAAGCCATTGGGCCACACCAGCCAAGGCACCTGTGGCATTTTAATTATAATGTGTCTTGGAGTGGGCCTTTTGCATCCATTTTGATTGAGACTATGTGCTTGTATGTGTCCTGCAGTTTGTTATCCATTTACCTGTTGATGGACATTTTTGTTGTTTCAAGTTTTTTGGTGATTGTGAATAGAGCTACCATGAACATCCACATACAAGTCTTTGCGTATTTCAGATATACATGTATATGAGTGTGTGTGTATGTGTATGTGTGTACATATATATACATATATATATATTTTGTTAAGTACTTAAGAGTGGTATTTTAAGAGTGCGATTGCTGGTTTGTTTGGTGAATGTATATATATTGGGTTGCCCAAAAAGTTTGTGTGTTTTTTTTTCTGTAAAATGAAAGACATATTTTTCATTTCCATCAATAACTTTATTGATTTGGATATTTTGAGTATGCCAGCTATCTCCCACATGGTATAATGTTGGTTGTTCTCAGTTAATCTCTTGATTTGATCACTATCACCTTCAACTGGTCTACCTGACCATGGAGAATTGTTCAGTGAGAAATCTCCAGCACGAAACTTTGCAAACCATTTTTGACACATTCGATCAGTCACAGCACCTTCTCCATACAATGCTCAAATCTTTTTTTGTATTTTAGTTGCATTTTTAACTTTCTTGAAATAATAAAGCATAATATGCTGAAAATGTCACTTATTTTCTTCCATCTTCAGTATTAAAATGGTTACACAAAAATTCACCAATTTGGTAAGTTTTAAAAAAATGCAAGCTGATATGGCAACTGTCACAATACAGTCTAACGAAATTGTTTTGAATGAAGTTAAAGACAACTAAGTGCTATCAGAGCCATCTTATGGAAAAAAACCAAATGAACTTTTTGGGCCACCCAATGGATACAATTTTGAAACCCACTTTTTTTTCAGTTAATGATTCCCCCAAATTCCCATTTAAATTTTTTTCCAATCTATTCTAGAGTGTACTTTAAAGTTGTTGTGTCAAAATCAGCATTTAATTCAGGGCCATGCCTTAATTAATGCCACTTAAGTTTCTTTTAATCTAGCACGGTCCCTTTTTTCACGACATTGACTCACAGTAGGGACCAAACCAGATGTCCTGTCTTCTGGATTTGTCTGGTACCTTCCATGTTACATACTTTATCTTATTCCTCTCTTTCCTATAAAGTGGTAGCTGTATAAGAAGACTTGATGGATATAAATTAAATGTTTTTGGCTAGATTATATCATTGGAATGGGTACTGAATGTTGCAGTATCAGGCTTGTTTTATTATTAATGTTTTCTTGCTGTTGAGAAAGGGCAAGCAACCATAATGTCCCTGTGTTCTTTAACTAGAGATCAAAGAGTAGACACTTTTACTAGAGACCAGAAGTAGTATTGGGAGACTGAAAAGGTGATTAACAATAACTAGAGGATAGAACGGGAAATGAGGGGAAGTACATGTCAGTAGTATGGTTCTAATTGCCCTCACAGTGACCACTAACAAAAGCCCTTTTTTAATATTATGACTATATAACCTCTAGGAGAGGACATCTCAGTCTGAAGAACATGCATTATTTTAAATGATTAATAGTGTAAAGTTAACCTGTGGTAATCTGAAATGTGATCTGTTGAGATTCTAGTGTATGAGTAATTGATGACTTGTAATGAGGATGTGGTACTAATTTTGTGGATAAAGAACAGATTGTAGCTGGTAGTGTAAGTAACACAGAAAACCTGACTTTGTGTTGTGGTTTTGCAATAGTAAAAAAAAAAAGAAAAAGAAAAAAGTTAGCTATGACTGTTAAATGAAGGCAGGCATATTATTGTAAATGGCTTCCTGTTCCATGATTATATATTTATATTTTCATGCTATCACTTGCTAAGTTTGCCATAGCGAAAATTCAGAAATTACCATAGTAATGTTTTGACTTACTATGGACTTGGTTCAGAAAATGGTAGGAAAAATTTGTCAACATTCTTTGCGCTTGCAGAATTGCACAAAGATGATCACTTTGATGAAGATGAAAATTGCTAAGATTCTTAATTGTCTTCTAATGTCAGTCATCATAAAGAAATCAAGTTAAGATTGATACTTATATTTTGACAAATCACGCATATAGAAAGCCATTAGTACTCATTTTTAGATTATAAACACAAGAAAAAATAGTATTTGAAGATGAGGAGGAGGAAGTAGTGATAGAATAGATTAAAAGAAAAAGGTGTATTGGAAAAGAATCAACTAAATAAGTAGAAAGTAGAAGTAAATGGAGATGGGAGCAGAGAAGAGGATAATGATTAGATTTGCAAAATAGACATTCTAAAAGATATTATTGGTATCTATGTAACTGGGACACTTCTTTCTTTTGTGATTGACCTCTGAAGTATCAAGTACAACTGTAATGGGTTTCGTTTTTGGGGGATGAAGGTATTTCCCTTGGTTATTTTTGTTTTAGCAGTTGGCCTAGGCAGTTTAAGGAATGTAGTTTTAAAATAAGAATAAATCTAATCTTGACTTCCTATGTTCATGGCCCAGAAGACTTAACATTGTTAAGATGGCAGTATGCCTCCAAATGATGTAAAGATTAAGTGCAATCCCTATCAAAATTTCACTTTTTTTACAGAAATTGACAAGCTGATCCTAAAATCCATACAGAAGTGCAGGGTGCCCAGAAAAGCCAAGGCAATCTTGAAAAGAGAAGAGCTCTTTTCACTTTCTTGATACTGTTTTTAGTTTTGATGAAGTCCACTTTATTTTTTGTTTTGTTACTTGTATTTTGGTATTATATTTAAGAAATTGATGAGCGATGAGTCCTGGACAGACAGCTCAGTTGGTTAGAGTGTCATCCCAATATGCTAAGGTTGTGGGTTTCATCTCGGGTCAGGGCACATACAAGAATCAACCAATGAATGCATAAATAAGTGGAACAACAAATCAATGTTTCTCTCTTCCCTCCGCCTTTGCTCCCTTCCTCTCGCTCTCTAAAATCAATCAATAAAAGAAAAAGAAAGTGAAAATAAATCCTGCAGAAGGGAAGAAACTATTTGCAAATCATATATTGACAAATAAATTGCATCAAGAATAAAGAACTCGGCCGTCTTGCCCCGCGGACCTACGGCTGGCCGACCGACCGACCGACCGACCGACCGACCCACTACGGACAAATCGGCCCAGCTTTCGCGTGCACCATGACTGGTTCCTCCAGTGTCACCGCTATGAAGAAAGTGGTTCACCAGCTCCGGCTGGAGGCCGGGCTCAACTGCGTGAAGGTTTCCCAGGCAGCTGCAGATTTGAAACAATTCTGTCTGCAGAACGCTCAACATGACCCTCTGCTGACTGGAGTATCTTCAAGTACCAATCCCTTCAGACCTCAGAAAGTCTGTTCCTTTTTGTAGTGAAATGAATCTTTGAAGGTGTTCTAAACCACTTCTCATGAACCAGTGAATATTCAAAGAGAGCTAAATTTGGAGCCTGTACAAAAAGCTGATCCCTGTAACACATGCCACACCATACAAACTTCTTTTGTCAATCCTTAACATCTACCTCTCTGAATTTTCATGGATTTCTGTTTCACAAGGATGATTATTTTATATACACTGGCAGCAGCATATGAATAAATACTTAGTATAAAAAAAATAAAGAACTCTTACAACTCAGTGATAAGTAGATAACTCAGTTAAAAAATGGATGGAGTATTTGAGGAGACATTTTTCAAAGAATATATACAAATGGCCAATAAGCACCTGAAAAGGTATGCAACATTATTAGTCATCAGGGAAGTGCAAATCAAAACCCTAAGGTACCACTTCACACCTACTAGGGTGGCTAAAGTAAAAAAGACAATAACAAGTGTTGATGTGGATGAGAAGAAATTGGAGCCCTTATACATTGCTGGTGAGAATGTGAAATCATGTAGCCATTTTGGAAAATAGTCTGGCAGTTTTTCAGCATGCTAAACATGGAGCTGCCATATGGCTGGCCCAGTAATTTCACTCCCAGGTATATACCTGAGAGAAATAAAAGCATTTGTTCCCATAGACATTTGCATATGAATGTTCATAGCAGCATTATTTATAATAGCCCCAAAATGAAAACAACACATATGTGCATCAATTATTGAGTGGAAAAACAAAATGATATATTCATGCAATGGAATATTATTCAGCCATAAAGGGAGAAGTACCAATATATGATATAATGTAAATGAACCTTGAAAACATTATTCTGAATGAAAGAAACGAGTCATGAAAGATCATATATTGTATAGCTCCATTTATGTGAAATATTTAGCACAGGCAAATCCGTGGAGACCCAAGATGCATTAGTATTTGCCAGGGACGTTCAGAGGAGTAGTGGGGGGTGACTGCTCCTGGGCATGGGGCTTCTTTTTGGGGTGATGGAAATAAACTTGTAATGGTTATAAAACTCTGTGAACAAATAAAACATTGAACTGTACATATTAAATGGATGAATTTTATGGCATGTGAAATATATCTCATTAGTGATATTATAAATGTAAATTAGAAAATAAAAATATCTAATATTAAAAAATGCTGTTAAAGATATTCTCCTAAAGTCTTTATTCCCTCCAACCCCCATTTTAATTTTCATTAATACATGGTAAAATGAGCAGGATTATACCTGTCATCTGAGATCATACTGTCATCTAAGGCTGTCTTATGGAGTGACAAACTAAATTCAAAAGTAATAGTTAAAATAGGATGTATATGTATAAACAATTTCAAGTATATGGAAAAGTACATTGAATCCAACAATAAATCTTTATATTCTCTCGTTACTTTAATAATTATTAACACTTTGCTAGTAATTGGATATATTTTGCAAAATAGTTAAGATTTCTAAAATAGAATAAATGTTCACTAAGCATTTATATAGAAAACACCAGAAATTAAGATGGATGAAAAAGTTTCTATGAAGTAAAAAAATGTCATGTGAGCCCTCGCTGGTGGCTCAGTTTGTTGGCACATCGTTCTGCACACCAGAAGGGTTGTGGGTTTGATTCCTGGTCGGGGCGCATATGGGGGGCAACTGGTTGATGTTTCTCTCTCACATCGATGTTTCTCTCTTCCTTTTTCTCTCTCCCTGTTTCTCTCTAAAATCAATGGAAAGCATACCCTTGGGTGAGGATTAAAAGAAAAAGTCATGTGAACATGTTAAGATGTCTGAACTTCCTTTGAAATAATTAGTCATAAATGACAAGCATGTTTAACCTTTATGTGTTTATAAGATTACTGTGCCAAATTGTATGTAAAACAAAGGAAACTGTCAACCCCATAAGACTTTCTGTGACCTAGTCTCTACTAGGAACTTAGTTTCCTGATATTTAGGTAGCACAGTTTGGTATTGAAGAGTATACATTTAATAAGGCCGAGCACTTAGGGTGTGATAACCCATTTTATTTTGAAGTTAACTGGTATATTCTCCTTCTCCTCTCTGGAGTTTGCATGTTACCAACATGAATTTGGAATTCAGGCACCTTTATTGGACATTTGACCCTGCTAGTAGTTTCTCGTCACTAGGAACAGTGTACTGTAGCGGATGGCACAATTTCCTGAGAAGGCGCTGAAGACCCGGCCACAGCCGCTTTCGTTCTCTGTGTCCTGGTTTGTATTGAGTGCTGACTTGCACCTATGATTTTAACGTACGTAGAAACAGAAATTTTGAAATTTGTCCTACTGTCAAATAATGCTGTTTAAATTCTTTGCTTCCTAATCTCCACAAAGATTTATGAAAAGCACTTAAACTGTCCAGGAAATTGACCATAAATTCCAAATATATTTTATAAAAAATAAAATTTTCATTAGGCATATTTGGAAGTTCTGTGTAAAGTATAGAGTACGTGGGTGGCATAAGTATAGTCTGTTGGTTCAGGTTATTATAGCTCACGTGTTGCGCTTGCTGTGTAGCAGGCACTGTTCTGAGTCCTTTATGCGCATTAACTCATTCACTCCTCACGACTGCACTGTGAGGTAGGTACTGCTGTTATCCTTTCTTTCTTACATATAAGGAAACTTGAGATACAGCGAGGTTATTAAGTAACTCGTTCAAGGTCGCACAGCTGGGAAGCTGAGTGGCTCTGGATTCTGATTCAGTAGTCTCCTTCTGGAGTCTACATTCTTTTTAAATTTTATTTTATTTTAATGGGTTTATTCAATTTCTTTCTCTCTAGACCATCACACTATTCCTTCTGAAACCAGCATTATTAAGTTAACTTCATCACACTTATGACGCCATTAAAAACAACACACCCAATTAATGCTAAATAAATGCTGAAAGCCAGCCGGTGAAGCTTTTGTGGCTTTTTTTCCTTTTACAGTCCTTAGGGGGGAAATGAAAGGCCAGACGAGGCGTTGCCCTGGAGCTCTCCACACAAATGGGCATTCTGTTCATTACCACGCACTGGGTCCCCCAGCAACCAGCACCCGGTTCTCTGGCCACTAGCCTCCACCCAAACCGCACTGTTTGCGTCTGTTGTACTCAACCCAAGTGTCCTTTTGGTCCTGTTTCCCTGAGGCATTCATGCTGCCTGGTCACCCAGTGCTCATGTGCACATGCCATCCCCAAGGCTCCCCGCAGTGCTGCTGGGCCCCCAAATGGCCTCAGGTGCCCTTTCCCACAGAGAAGGAGGGACACCCTTTGGCCAGCTGTACAGCCATGAACCTTGTGGAGTCGTTGCACTAGACTGCCTTTGATTTGAATGATCATTAAGCAAATTGTGGTCAATTATAACTATCATTTGCTGCTGAATGTTAGACTTATTGCAGGACAGGACTATAGGCAGTTCCCCTGGGGATCTTGTTAAAACCTCGTTTTTATTGTGCAGTTTAAGGTTATGTTGGCACAGTAGTGTTCTGGATTGGAGTCTCTATAATGATGATAGAGTAGAGGGATGAGTATTTGATACTGTTTATTCTTGAATTTTATTATCATTTAAAAGATAAAATTAGCTACAGTATAAGCAGTTTAATTTTTAAGTATTTAAAGTTAGAAAACTTCTAAAACTAATACTTAATGTAGTACCTGAGATAAATGTTTCTTGAATGAATTATGGGAATTAAACCAGATAATGAAGAAAAGTATTAAATGAAATGAGACTACATAAAAACAACTGTTTTTAAGATTGTAAAGACATGATTCTTATTTTGTGTGCATCTCTGAAATAAAAGGAATTATAAAATACAGTCTCTGTTTATATCTTCCCTGTTTATTGACGAAGGGTATCCGTATTTTATTTTTCCTTATTAGAGAGTAAACTTTTTATTCACTCTCCAGGAAAGACTGGGTATCAGTCTTTAGACAGCAAGTTAAATGTTAACTAAAGACACAGCATATTAATACTATAAGTTGTTTCTTGATTCAGAATTTTAGCCCTAGGCCATATTTGTGAAATAAATGTATAATTATAGTTTCCTGAGAAAAGTGTTTTTTTTTCCTTTGTAAAAATAAAAATAATTCCAGGTATTTATTCTTCATTTGAATTTCTTGTGAGGGCAAAATGTAGATATTTACTTAATATTAAATTTTGAGCTTATTCTTTATTTTTATTTTATTATCCTCATACGAGGACATGCTTATTGATTTTAGAGAAAGGGGTAGGGAGGGAGAACGAGATGGACAGGAACATTGTTGTGAGAGAGAAACATCAATTGATTGCCTTCCATAGGTGCCCTGAGGACCAAGCCTGCAATCCAGGCATGTGTCCTGGCCAGTAATCGCACCTGCGACCCTTCAGTTTGTGGGACAACACCCAACCAACTCAGCCACACTGGCCAGGGCACATTCTTTATTCCTGAAAGAGATTTGAAATAGTTGAATATCTGGAGATGTTTTACTCTGCTGTGTTCTTTATATTTTATTTTTTAATAACCTTTTTTTCACTCAGTTTACATTGACTTTCTTGTATTAGTTTCAGGTGTACAGCATAGTGGTTAGACAGTCATATACTTTACAAAGTGTTCTCCCTGATATATCTAGTAACCAACTGGCACCATACATAGTTATTATAGCATTATTAACTATATTTCCTATGCTGCACTTTACATTCCCATGACGATTCTGTAACTACCAATCTGTACTACCCAATCCCTTCACCTTTTCCACCCAGTCACCCAAACTCCCTCCTCTTTGGGAACCATCAGTCTGTTCTGTGTATCTGTGAGTCTGTTTCTGTTTTATTTGTTCATCTATATTGTTCTTTAGATTCCACATATGAGTGAAATCATATGGTATTTGTCTTTTTCTGACTGAGTTATTTCACTTAGCACAATATCCTCTATCCATTCATGCTGTTGCAATGGTAAGTTTTCATTCTTTTTATGGCTGAGTAATATTCCATTGTGTGTGTGTGTGTGTGTGTGTGTGTATACCACGGCTTTTTTTATCTACTCATCTGTTGATGGGGACTTGGGTTGCTTTCACAGGTTGGCTGTTGTAAAGAACACTACAATAAACATAGGGGTGCATATATTCTCTTGAATTAGTGTTTTAGGTTTCTTTGGGTCATAAGGCGGTTCCATTTTTAATTTTTTGAGAAAACTCCATACTGTTCTCCATACTGGCTGCACCAGTCTGCATTCCCACCAATAGTGCATGAAGGTTCCCTTTTCTTCACCTCCTCGCCAGCACTTGTTGTTTGTTGTTCTATTGACGATGGCCATTCCGACAGGAGTGAAGCGATATCTCATTGTGGTTTTAATTTGCATTTCTCTGATGGCTAGTGACATTGAGCATTATTTTTTTGTGTGTGTGTGATAAAGTAAAGGAGTCTTTATTCAACAGCTTCACAATTTTGGAGTACAGCAGTCTCTCTCTATATCGCGGTTCACTTATCGCGGCCTCACTGTATCGCGGGATTTTTAAAAATATTATATTTAATTATTTATCGTGGATTTTTTGCTATATCACAGGATTTTTCAGTACTGTATACATATGTTGTTAAAGTTACGTAGAATAAATGTAAGGTTTCTACTTCGTGGGGGGTCTAGATCGTAATACCCGCGATAAGTGAGGGAGTACTGTAGTGTAGCAGTTTTCTAACTGAATTAGTCCCTGAGGCCTATCAATTAAGGCTAAACTCTAACACCTGGGTTCTCTTACCATTCCCCATGTTAGTTTTTACTTATTTCTATAGGTTTAGTTTACAAACTAAAACAAAATAAAATACAAAAATTACACAATTTTGGGAGAATGGCAGGCTCTGCCTCAGAGCTCGTCCCCTCTAGAACACCCGAAGAATAACCCTGCCACCCTCTGTCAGGCCAGCCGGATCCTAGGCTGTGCCTGGCGTTTCTTCGCATTCAAAATACTGTCTGTTGGGAAATGCAAGCAGCTGCAGCACCACCATCCAAGCGTCCTGGAAGAAGAAGAGCCTGAGAGTAAGCTTGAGAATGAACTTGAGAACGAGCTTGAGAGTGAGCCTGAAAGAGAGTCAGCTCAGGAGACAGAAAAGCTCTAAGCATCTTTTCATGTCTATTGGCCATCTGTGTGTCCTCTTTGGAGAAGCATCTGTTCAGGTCTTTTGCCTATTTTTAAATTGGATTGTTTGTTTTATGGTGTTAAGTTATGTGAGTTCTTTATACATTTTGGATATTAACCCCTTATCAGATGTATTATTGGTGAGTATGTTCTCTCATTTAATGGGCTGTCTTTTCATTTTGTTGATGTTTTCTTTTGCTGTGCAAGAACTTTTTAGTTTGATGTAGTTCCATTTGTTTGTTTTTCTTTTGTTTCCCTTGACTGAGGAGATCCATCAGAAAAAATATTACTAAGAGAAATGTTTGAGATTTTACTGCCCATGTTTTTTTTTTTTTCTAGGAATTTTATATATGCATATAATTCATTTATTTTTGTATATGGTGTAAGATGGTCTAGTTTCATTTCTTGGATACTGTTCAATTTTCCCATACCATTTATTGAATAAACTATCTTTACTTCATTGTATGTTATTAATTATTAATTAACCATATAGGTGTGAGTTTATTTCTGGGCTCTCTATTCTGTTTCATTGATCTATGTACCTGTTTTTATGCCAGTATCATTTTGTTATTTTTCTCTCTCGCTACTGTTAGAGAGAAAGAGAGAAAGGGAGGAAAAAGGGTGGAGGGAGGGGGAGGGAGGGAGAGAGAGAGAAAGAGAGAGAAACATGGATTGGTTGCCTTTTCATAGTGCCCCGACTAGGGATCGGACCCGCAACTTGGGTCTGTGCCCTGACCCAGAATCAAACCTGCGACCCTTTGGTGTATGGGACAGTGCTTCAACCAACTGAGCCACACTGGCCAAGGCATCCTGCTGTTTTGATTACTATGACTTTGTAGTGTAGTTTGATATCAGGTAGTGTGGGAGGTGGGACTATTGGAAAAAATTGTAAAATACTTGAAATGGGCTTGGAAAAAGATTATAGGTATCTTCAGTGGAAAACCGGGTTGTCTGAAATGCAGTGTCCCCTTCTGGGTTATCGATGATTCTGTGAACTTTGTACCTTTCATTGTCTTTGAACTACGTTATAGCCCTGTACATTGTAGATGACTGAAAGCAATGCAAATTGTTCTTTTCTGAGATATGCAACTGTTCTTTCCAGGTTGAGGGACAATTGATTTCACTTTTCTCCTTCCCTGAAAAGGCAAGTTTGCATCAAATTTAGAAATTCATTTCAACATTTCTGATCGTCTGTACATATGTGATACTTTGACTTCTCCTCTGAATTGGTTGTAATATTTTACTGGGTCACTCATTAATTAATGAGTTAAATAAAGTCTCTGATGTATGTTCATTTTACATTTGCCTGAGAGTCATGATTTTACCTTTACATAAATGGATATTTTAACAGGAACAAGGTTGTTGAGTAGTTTTTTATTTACTGGTTCACCTCTCAGAAAATAGCTGTCTAAAAAGAAGAGTGTGAAAGTACCAATAAATTCAGAGATCAGTAATAGCCTCAGGGATTTGTTTGTCACAATTGCTGAAAAATAGTGCTTTTAAAGTTTAATGGGATGTGATAATATAAATTATTTATGCTTACATGTTAAATGTGTAAGTTGACTGTATTTGTAAGTTGGTTGAACTTGAAATTTTAATAATTAATTGTGACCTTGTGTACTTTGAATATCTATTGTTATAAGTGAACAAGCCAAACTATTTTCTACATTAGCCTTAAAAGAAGAGAGTTGGTTGTTTACCTAATAAAATGGTATTGACTTATTTATAACCATCTCAAGTGAATAGAACAGTGTAGAAATACAAAGTTATGAGTATCAGATTTATGTTGTAGTAAATCTCAAAATCAGGGTTTTTATTGAATGGTTCATAGTGTATTATTCACTGGCATGAAACTGGCAATTAACAAGTAAATACAGTTTGGAGCTGACTGGCCTAGCCTTTCTTAGAACAAACCAAACCAAATTAAACCTCAACAGATTGTAAAACCTAAAAACTAGGAACTGGAATGTGTTTAAATGAGCATAAGTAATTTGCTAGCGTGTCTTAGGTTGTAAGAAAGAGACAGGCTTAAGTACTAAGTAGTCTTTTAGTGTTTCCCATACTGTAGGAACAAAGTTCTGCAAGATTAAAAGGTACTCTTGGAGGTGAATAAAATATTATGTTTTCAAATAATTCTGAGAGGAAGCATATAATGGTAAGATCACAGACTCCAGAGCCAGACTGCCTGGGTTTGAATCACAGCCCTACTGCATATTAGCTTATTCCTTTCACACCCTGCCTTTTTGTTAGTCATTTAACCTTTCTGTGCCTTGTTTGTTAATCTAAAAGTGGGGAAAATAATAGTTTCTACTTCATAGGGTTTTGTGAGGATTAAAGGAGTTAACATATGTAAAGCATTTAGAATAAGTCTAGCCATGTAAGTGTTCAATAATTGTAATAATTATATATAATTATTATAATTATTGTTCTTTGGAAACACTTTATATTCTGTTTCTTTCTTGGAAACTTACTATATACGTTGGCAAATTAAAGATTCCAAGGAAGGCTTACAGTAACCAAATTTGTTTTCCTCCAACCTATTTGAAAGTATTGGTAACTTGTTCTGGAATCAGCTAAAAAAGATTTCAAATCTAAGAAATAAAATTTTTAAACTTATGAGTGAGGAATTTCCCCCAAGTTATTTATATTAATTTTCTCCAAATTGTTGAAAAATGGAATACCTTTTTAAGGATGCCTATTAAGATCATTTTAAGGAAGAGTTTGGGGAGTGTTCATTTAATTGGCCTAAGGACTGGGAATTTACTGTAAGGATAATGGCAACAACTCTGCTTTAGTGTGGAGAGCTGATGACCTCTTGTGGTGTATCTTGTTTTCCCTGAGACTTGTATTAGTTTCTCTAAGTATCTTTATGATAGCCAACAAAGCTCTAAACTAGCTCTGTCGAATAGAATTTTCTGTGAAGATAGATATGTGCTCTATCTACAGTGTCCAATTTGTTAATCACTAGCCATGTTCACTTGCAATGTGGATAGTACATCTGAGAAACGGAATCTTTATTTTTATTTCGTTTTAATTAAGTAAAATAAAAATTTAAATAGCCACCTGTGGCTGGTGGCTATTGTGTAGTATAGCTCTGAACAGTTTGGACCCTATAGTTACCTCTGTGACCTTACATGCCTTTACTTTCTGCCCTGTGCTCATCTACACTGGCTTGTTCGCAGTTCCTCAAATGTGCCTAGCCTTTACTGCCTTTATTTTGTTTCCTCTAGATTTGTAATTGCATTTCTATTTGCACGACCAATTTCTGTGCTTTCTGGTTTGTCACTCCTTGATTGAGAGGCTCTCTGTTGGGGTCTGGTCTGATCGCTTGTGGTTTGGTTAGGAGGATTTTTTCCCCTGTAGAAGCACAGGGCTTTATAAGACATAAAGAACTGCTTGAGTGTGCTTGTCACAGATGGAGCCAGTGTTTATTTGGCAAGCAGCTTGTGCTGTTGTTTACTATGTACAGATTTTGTCTACAGTTCCTGTGACAGTGCCTAGCATACAGTAGGTAATCGTAGTATTTTCTCTGGGTATAGAATTTTAGATTAGCTGCTATTTCAGTTTCTGTCATTTCTGTTGGGTTAACAGCCTGTAGCTTCTTTGAAGGTAGTGTATCTTTTTTTCCTTTGTCTGCTTTAACATTTGTCTCTTTGTTTTTGATTTTAGTAGTTTGCCTGTGATGCATGTAGGTGTAGTTTTCTTTGTGGTATCTTGTGCTTGGATGAATTTTTTAAATGATTATATTTATTTAGTTTTAGAGAGAGGGGAAGGGAGGGAGAAAGAGGGAGAGAAACATTGATGTGTGAGAGAGATATATCGATCAGTTGCCTCTCACAAGCCCCCAACTGGGGACCCAGCCTGAAACCCAGGCATGTACCCTGACTGGGATTGAACTCGCAACCTTTCAGTTCACAGGCTGGCGCTCAATCCACTGAGCCACACCAGCCAGGGCTGGATGAAATTCTTAAAGCAATGGGTTCAATATTCTATGAGTTGATGTCTTTCATCAGTTTCAGAAAATTCTTGGTCACAAGGAATTCAAAATTGCTTCTATTCCCTTCTCTGTCCTTCTGGGATTCTAATTATATGTGTGTTTCCAGCAATTTCTGGTCCAGCTAGGGACTCTACCAAATAGGTCCTTTGATCTCATTATATATGGTATCTCGCCTCTCAGGTTCACAATGTGTACAATGAAAGGTCTAAGAAGCCTTCCACTAAAGAAGAAACTTAACCTTGTTCATTCCAGTATCCTGAGCATAATATTTTAGGAAATGTTACTTTGTATTACTATAAATGGAGAGAGTAGAATGCAGACCCTCTCTTTTCTTAGTTTGATTCTTTTCCATGTCGTTTGATTCTTTTCCATGTTGGCACTGAACCAAAATTATTACTCTGCGAAGTAGGGAATGCTGTAATAGTATGATCATGTCTTTTTTACTGTTAGGCTACATATGGACCCAATGATTTTACTTCTAAAGGCTATTATTACCTTTTTTTATATTGTACCCCTAGATTTTCAAATATTTTTTTTTCTCTATAATTTATGGCTAGTACTGTTGTTGATGGCGAGAACAGCACCAGGTGTTAGGTCACCGGGGGTGGGGGTCAGACTGGACCTTGGTTCAGCAACCTTGGTACTTGAGTTCTGGCTAGGAAAGAATTCAGGGCCAAGACTCAAACTATAAGGGAAGGTGTATTTAGAAAGTCACAGAGGTAGAAGAAGTGAGCTGTAGAAGAAACACATGATGGAGGCAAAGGAAAGGCCCTTGGAGCTTAGGAGAGAGGGAGGTAAAGGTAATGTACCTGGTGGGGAAAGGAGGGTAAGGGTGAGGGGAAAGGCACAGGCAACCTCGGGGGAGGGGAGCCCCTGCTCCCAGCAGGGAGGGGAGGGATAGTGGGCAGGGTCCTTCTTCCTAAGGGCTTGTAAGGGCAGGGATTTTAGGGGGATATCTCAGGGAAGGGTCTCAATAGCTTTCCAGGTGTGTCCTTTCAGGGTCGTGGTCTCCACTGATTGGTTGGTACTAGGGCAAGGGGGTCATTAGTCACTTGTCTGGTTTTGCTCTTTTTCTGAAATACAACTGAGACCTAGAAGTACTTCATGCAGGTTGGAACCTCATTGTCCTGGATGCTTAATGCTGAAGGGCTGTTCTTTGGCTGCCTTATTTACTCCCCCTCTAATGGGGGGTCTAATCTGCATGACTAGCCACATGCCTGGGGAGGAAAGGTCAGGGGAGGGCCCAAACCACATGACCAGCAATATGAAAGATCAAGGGGTCTAAACGGTGTGACCAGTGATATGCTAAGGGAGAGAAGGTTACCCTGGGGACAAGGTCCTTGTTTCCCAGTTTTGCCTTTCGCTTTCCACCCTGGTGACCTTCTGTACCTGGCCCATCGTCCTTGCTCCGCTCATGTCTGTAACTGCCTTGCACAGAACTACCCTTAAGTATTGTCATGATGACTATTTTCCAAAATGAGGCTAGTCTTATATGATACATTATTAATGTCTTATACATTGGTTTGATGATGGGGATACAATGATTAACAAGACTGTTTAGAAAAATCCTTATTGCTCAGTAAAGATTACAAAGTCTGTTCACTTTCAAGCAATATGTTTCATGCTCATAACAGGACAACAACGAGTAACCAGAATACATTATTGGCTAGCCTCTTCCAGTATGAGGACGGTCAGGGATATCACTTGGACCTTGATATTTGAAATTTCTAGGGTATCTTAATTGTGTTTCAATTTGTGTTTCAAATTGTCCTTGAAATCTAGGACATGATATTTCTGTAAGCAGAGGACAAATAGTGGTTGTCTATATGGGAGATTAGCTCTGCCTTTCTTTCTCCTCTCTGTGGAATTTGTTCTTTTTAATCCAAATACCTCTGTGAGGAGTCTATTACTTTTGTATAAGTTAGTGTGTTACATTATTAGATCTACCCTCTTTTGAATTGAGAGACTGGACTTAGTCTTAAAGGAAGACATGGGAAAGAAAATTACACGTTTGTTTTAATTTGTTTTAAGCCTGCTTAGACTTGAAACTGTCTCTTGATATTGCTGTCTTAAGTTTCTTCTGTTGGGACTCTAATGCAATTCTTAATTTTCATGTTTTAAAAGTGCATAACATTTCACTGAGTCAGTTCCTTTGGTTTTAAGGTCACTGCTATAAAGTCATAGAAAACTTAGTGAGTTGGAAAAATCAACATCAAAATCGGACCTTAAATTGCCAAGATATAATTTGTAGCAGATTTTTTTTCTTTTTGGTGATCTCCAAAAACTGATGTTTGTCTTAGAATTCCATGGTAGTAGCCAAATTACAGTTACCAGATTTGCCATTCTAAAAAATTCATTGCCCTGACTTGTGTGGCTCAGTTTGGGCATTGTCCTGCAAAGCAAAAGTTCGCCACTTTGATTCCTGGTCAGGGCTCATGTCTGGGTTGCGGGTTTGGTTCCTGGTCAGGGTAGGCGCGAGAGGCAACTGATCGATGTTTCTCTTTTGCATCAATGTTTCTCCTCCTCTCTAAATAAATAAATAAATGAAATCTTTAAAAAAGATTCATTGATACATTAAAATTTATTTTTTAGTTCAAAAAATATTTTATTTTTAGAGAGCGGAAAGGAGGAAGAAAGAGAAGAAAACATTAATGGTTGCCTCTTTCACGCCTCCACTGGGTACCTGGCCCGCAACCCAGGCATGTGCCCTGACCGGGAACTAAACCAGCAATCTTTTGGTCTGCAGGCCGGCACCCACTCCACTGAGTCACAGCAGCTAGGGCTATTTTTTAATTTTATAACTAACATATGCTCATTTCCCAATAGTTGGGTAAGAGAAAATTTTAAGAAAATAAAAGTAATTCATAATCTTATATTTCAAGATAGCTTAGCAGAGTTAATATTTTGATGTTGGTTTTTTTTCTCATTATATTCTTAAGTGAAACCATCTTAACATAGTTGAGATAATATTGTCTATAGAAGTTTGTATTTTGGTCTTTCCCTTAGTATAACTTTAAATTGCCAAGGAAAAGCTTGAGTACTCTTTTGCATTCATATTCATTGCGCTCAGTAAAAAATATATAATATGTAAATGTAAATATGTAAGTTTTTAACTAGACATACACATACATATATACATTTGTACTCAAGGCACTATTGTTGGCTGCTTTTTGGAAAGTTTATTGTCTTTCAGGGCACAAAAGTTAACTATAATATAAAGTAGACCATGAAGAATATCCGTGTTCTCTTGAAGTTTAGACACGGAACCCCTCTGGGTTGTCAGAACTTTGTCTCACAAGTTTCTTTGTTTGTAGATTCCTCTCTTTGGTGCTAAGGCTATTGGCCAGAGAAGTCCTGATGGTCCAGTGCTGAGCAAAGCTGAATTTGTTGAAAAAGTTCGTCAGAGTAACCAGGCCTGCCATGATGGAGATTTCCATACAGCTATTGTCCTGTACAATGAAGCTCTGGCTGTTGACCCTCAGAATTGCATCCTGTACAGCAATAGATCGGCAGCTTATATGAAAATCCAGCAATATGACAAGGCCCTGGATGATGCAATCAAGGCTCGACTTCTCAATCCCAAGTGGCCTAAGGTAGAAATTTGACTTACTTTCACAGAATCTTTTGTGTTGATTTTTAATTTTGATGTAAAATTTTATTCCTTCAGTGCAATTATTATTTTAATAGTCTGTACTTTGGCAAAATGTAGAATGGTTTCATTGAGTTGTACACTAGTGAATGGCTTCCTTTTCTATGCTTTGGAAGTATGCTTTCTATGTCCGGATTTAATCCTTTTCCTGTATGTTTGAGATTTGAACTTTTTTTCACTGAGCTTTTTGATAGGATACATTCTAGTTATTTCGTAAGTTTTGGACATTATTTTTGCACCGATGTTTTAGATGGAGTATGATGGTCATTTTTCTTTCCTTTGATTTAATTATTCCCTGTCAATAACTACTTATTTTCAGAATGGTATTTGATTGGTGAAACTTCTTTTCCTAATAAATCATTGTAATTATCTGTATTCCCTTATAGGATTGAGTTATCTTTGTTTTGGAAATATACTTTCTTTTCAGTGTTCCTATTTACTGCCTAACCCCCAGTTTATTTTAGAAACTATTTCTTAACATGTGACTGAAATGTTTGAGATATTTTTTATTGAATGTAAAACCACTTGATCCTGTTCTTGGCTGTTGGGTTAACAAAGGTTAATGACTCTTTCTTAGAGATTTAAAAAGAGATTCTTACTGTCTTAATGATATGTCACAGTCATATTACTTTATACTTCTACTCTGGTAGTTATTTTTGGCCTCACTCTGTGGAATTTCCAGTATTGCTGCTGCCTCAGGAATTGTTTAGTATTCTGTAATTCCCTAAAGGATTTCTTCCTCTCTTTCTTTCTTTCTAAAAGATTTGGGGGCATTGCTTTTTTTTTTTAGATTTTTATTTATTTATTTTTAGAGAGAGGGGGAGGGAGAGAGAAAGAGAGAGAGGGGAACATTAGTGTACAAGACAACTGATCCCGATCAGTTTTCGTATGGCCCCAACCCGGGACCTGGTCCACAACCCAGGCAGGTGCCCTCACTGGAAATCAAACCTGTGACCTTTCAGTTCGCAGGCCATTGCTCAGTCCACTAAGCCACACCAGCCAGGGCTAAAGGATTTCTTTAGTAACTATAATCATTGTATATTAAACAAAATCTGTTTTTAAAGAACGGTTATATGACATTTGGGAGGTAGAATACTGTTTTCAAAGGACAGATCTAAGTTCATTTTTTCCCCCCTTCTATTAATGACATGTGGCTTTGGGTAAATCTCTTGAACCTCTCTAGGGTTATGATAAATTAGATAATAATACCTATCTTGTAAGGTTATTTAAGAGTTAATCTGTTACTTGTATATAATAGCTACAGTACGTACTAAAGTTTGATATATAATAAATATGTTTGGGATTTTTTTAAAAGAAGTTTGATTAGTAAATTATTCTAGCATGGCTTGGCATGTGTCTTTTCTTTTTTTTCAGACCTGTGGGTGGCTTATCAATTAAGTCAAGGTGATTGATACTGTTGTTCATGTCTTCTATGTATTTACTTTCCTTTTGTCTAGTTTTTGTTCATCGGTTGCTGAAATAAGAAAATTAAAATCTCCAGCTGAGATTTTGGAATTGACTTTATCCATTCCTTTAATACTGTCAACTTTTACATCATATATTTTTTGAAGCTCTGTTATTAACATATTATACATTTATTATTATCGAGTTGATCTTTTTATCATTGTGAAAGATTCTGCTGTATTTCTGGTAGTTCTTTTGTGTTCCAAATCTATGATGACTGATAATAATATTACTTAAGCCATCTTATGCTTACTCTTTGTCTTATGTATCTGTTTCTCTCCACATATTTTTAACCTCTCCGGGACTTTATGTTTAAAATTTATCTATTTTCGACAGCATGTAATTTTGTCTTGCTTTTTAAATCAATTTGATCACTTTTCCTTTTTAGTTGGAATCTTCATGCATTAACATTTAATGTAATTATTGATGCTGTTGATTTTGCCTCAATTATTTTATTATTTATTTATCTTCTCTGTTTTTGTTCCTTTGTTATTCTTTTCCTATCATTTGTATGTTTATCTGAATATTTTTGAGTTTACTTTTTTATCAAGAAAATTTTATATTGTTTTTGATTGTTGTTGATGTTTGGCAAATAAATTTCTTGTTTAGAATAAAACTGCATACTTTGTTTCTTGAATTGCAGCTGCAGCTTTAGTACAGATATTTTTTCTTTAGCTGAACTGCTTTGTCTTTGTTCCATACATGTGTAACTTAAGGGTTAGCCAAAGATGTGGGCAGACAGAATTTGAGTATTCCTTTTCTGGTTCTTTTCCTTCTGGGATCACCTTCCTCCGTGGCCAAAGGCTGTGGTCATCTGTGCTTTCGTATGCTGGTTCCCCAAGCCAGAAAGACAGCGTTCCTGTCACCCTGCTCAACATTCTGCCCTTTACCTCTGCACTTGACAATGGGAACTCACTTCTCAGCGCTTTTCCTCCAGAATCTGTCTGCTTCCCTTCACTCTCCAGTGCTTTCAGGTGGCTTCTTTTTATATTATATCTAGATTTTATAGTTGTTTTCTGTGTGGGAGTGGGTTCGCTGGGATCTTGCTCGGTCATTACTGGAATCGGAATTGACTTATTTTCAGTGATTTGAGTTTCATCATGTTCAGGGGATCCCCAACACTCTCATCTTTCCTCCCTGGTCCAGGTGTCTTTTTTGATGTTTTGAGTGTTCTCATTGGTTATTGTTCTCATTTACCTGGTCTCATATATTTAGGATATTTATCTTTTTCCTTTTTTGTTGTTTGAATCAAATTAGTCAATAACTTCTCTGCATGTAAATGTATTCGTAAATGTTTTACATAGTTTATTTCCACAGCCAGTATTTCAGTCCAGGTTCTTATTTTATTTGTAATAACCTCCTATTGTAGCAGTGTTCTCATCAAAAATATTCTGTTGTTCCATGTTGCCAATTGGCTTGATATTCAAGACTGCACAAGTGGCCACATTTCCCCCTTTATTTTTTGACAAGCTTGCTCTTCTTGTTGGTCCGGTCTCCTTCCTCATACATATATGCCAACCCCTGTGCCTGGATTTTTCTCTTTGCTCCCACTAGTAGATCCAGTCAACTCTTACCTTTTTCTGGAAGCTTTACTGGAACATCAAGTTATGAATATAACATTCATTGTCTATTGCTGATTTCACTTAGTTAATTATATTGTTATGTAAACATGTCACTTGAGTGTATCTGAATCTTTTTTTTTCTTTCCTGAGTCTTAAACTAGCTTGAACATTCCTTGAAAGATTCTCTTCTACTTATTTTATAGCCTTGCTATTGCTGGCCACTTAAAAAAAAAATCAGTGTTTAAATCAATGAGAAAATACAGAGATGTAACTGTATATTTTCTTCTTGAAGACTTCTAAGGATGCAGATTTCACAGACCGTAAACTTACCACCCTGATGGTTTAGAAGTTCTTGTTTACCATTAGCCGAATTCCTTCATAGTTTTAGTCTACTTTTTAATCAGTTCTGGAAGCAATCTAACATTTCTTTCTATTACCCCACATGAAAACCTTTCATATGTTTAGTGAGCTAGCAGAGTATAATGGAAATAGCATATTCAGGCAGTCCTGTCTTTTCATGGTACCATAGAAATGTCTATGTAAGCTGAAGAATCTTGCAGTTTGATCTTCAGAGCAATTTTGATTGTTCTGTGACTTTTAAAGTTTTTGTCAAAGCATTAAAAACTTTTTTACTGTAGATATATAATGCATAAGGAATGGGAAACATATTAAAACTATTTAGTACACTGATTTAAACTGTTAGAAACATTGAGAATTTGCTTTATTTTCCTGTAAAAAAACTTATCCAGAGTTATTTGAACAATGCTTGCTGCTCTCTCACAATATAATTTACAATGAAGAGTCAACATCTTTTTGATGCCTTGGCAAATTTCAAACTCCTTTCTAATTTCAACTTCCAACACTTTAACTACCTTTGTGCTTTGAGTTTTGTGAAATATCTCTGAAAATTCCTAAATTCCAAAAAATTTGCCAGCATCACTTTCTCCGGACGATTTTGAGCCTTTTGTCACAATTACTTTCCTCATTTATGTTGGTAAGCTCACCTCACTCAGTTCTTCTAAGTCTCTCCTGTGGTGCGGGGTCACATCTCCACTGGCAGCTCTTTCTTATGTAATTCCCTTTACGTTTGTTTTGAATTTTACCTTCAGCATTATCACTTAAAAAAAAAATCCTCATCTGAGGATATGTTCATTTATTTTAGCGAGAGAGGAAGGGATGGGGGTTGGGGCAGGCGTGGGGGGTGGGGAGAGAGGGGGAGAGAGAGAGAGAGAGAGAGAGAGAGAGAGAGAGAGAGAGAGAGAGAGAGAGAGAGAGAGAGAGAGAATGAATGAGTGAATGAATGAATGAATGAGTGAGAGAGAGAGATGTGAGAGGGAAACATCTATTGGTTGCCTCCTGAATGTGCCCTGACTGGGATGGAACCCACAGCCTAGATATGTCTGTACCTGGAAATGAACCCGCAACCTTTTGGTATGTGGGGACAACACTCCAACCCACTGAGCCACCTCCAGGGCAGCATTATCACTTCTTATTTTATTTTATATTTTTTTGTTGCATTCATCTTTGTTTGTCGGTTATCTCTTTTAAAAATTCATTTTTTTAGCCCAGGCTGGTGTGGCTCAGTGGATTGAGTGCTGGCCTGTGAACTAAAGGGTCGCTGGTATGATTCCCAGTCAGGGCACATGTCTGGGTTGTGGGCCAGGTCCCCAGTTTGGTGTGTGTGAGAGGCAACCATACATTGAGGTTTCTCTACCTCTCTTTCTCCCTCCCTTCCCCTCTCTCTAAAAATAAATAAATAAAATCTTTTTAAAAATTCATTTTTATAAAATGTCCACATGGGTTTATCTCTGTGTTTGAGCTGAATACAGATGTGCAGTGACCAGTCACTGCCAGACTTTGAAACACGTGTTGTGATTGGTCACTAATCATGATGCTCATCTCTTAATTTCAAAATGATTGTACTCTAAAGAACTAGCAGCAGAATTTGTACTTTATGTATTTACTCACAGTTAATATCCCATGGTAACTGAAATTTGAAATGTGTCGTTAGGGAACTGGTGTTATTTAACTCTTGATAACTGAAATTCATGTATATTGAAACATGTGAAGTAAGGACTGTTGGTTCTTTGGAGTTTTTTACCCCCTTACATGTTACTTCACCTCTGTAAGCCTCAATTTTTCCATTTATAAACTGGGTTAACATTACAAACCTTGAAGGATTGCATTGAGGATTAAATAAAATAATGTTAGGTACTTAGCACAGTTTTTCATTATAGGTTACCTAATACATGATAGCCATTAATAATGATGATCATCATGATGATGTTATTTATTGTTGTATATTTATACACACATAATGTTTAGTGAAACTACCCAGTCTTTTTTTGAGCATTTTTCTTTCCCTTGTAATAATCGCAGTAATCTTCTGAATACTTTCAATTTTTGCTGATCATTTAAAAAAAAAGCATGATGCCAAAATTGATAAAATATCTCATTAATATATATCTGTTACAGAGGGAATAATAAT
Source organism: Furipterus horrens (assembly GCF_987537825.1). Taxonomy (NCBI): domain Eukaryota; kingdom Metazoa; phylum Chordata; class Mammalia; order Chiroptera; family Furipteridae; genus Furipterus; species Furipterus horrens. The sequence goes on along the minus strand of NW_028327181.1, from coordinate 14,571,566 downwards.
ATAAATTTTTACCACATATATAGTACATGTCTTCTTTTGAATAACTTATTAGACCCTATTGCTATTTTATATGTGGCTATATTTTATTTATTTCAATTCAATAAATATCTATTAGGTATTTATGATAGATAAGCATAGTTCTGCTACTGTCTGCTCTGGTAAAAGTATTTAATTGATTTTTTAAAAATTATGCATACTGTTTTTCCATTGTTGTAGTGTTCTACCTCTTCACTGTTTGGGGGAAGAAAAGGAACGTATTGATGATCTGTATTTGTATCTACTAGCTTTTGTTCTGTAACAAATTACTGCAAAATTTGGTCGCTTAAAATAACAACCACTTATTTAGATAATGATTCTGTATTCCAGTTGTGTGGCTCTTCTCGTCTGGGTTGATCCAGCTGATTTCTGTTGGACTTGCTCATCTGTTTGAGGTCAACTAGAGGTTTGCCAGGTGGTTGGATCATCCAAGACAGTCTCATCACATTTCTGACAGTTGGTATGGTGTTGGCAAGGGGAATAGCAGCAACTGGGCCATGTGTCTTTTATCATCCAGCAGGTTTTCCTGGGCTTCTTCACAGGACAGTTGTAGGATTCCAAGAATGGCAAGAGATTGGAAACACCAATGCCCAAGCATTTTTTAAGCCTGTACCACATTTGCTATTATCTTATTGACCAGAGCATATCACATGGCCAAGCTCAGAACTGCTATTGGAGGGGATTACTCAAGAACATATAGAAGGGAAGACTTTGTAGCCATCCTTGTAATTTATCTCAGTATTCTTTGTCAGATCATATTAACAGTATGGTACATATTCATGTACTATCACTTAATAGAAGATATCCCTTTTTAGTTGTAGCTATTTTATTTTGACTTTTTACCCTTTATATTTCTGTTCTGGGATTTTTTTGAATCACATCTTTTCAGACAAGTCAGTTGTGAAATAGTTACTATCATTTTATTGTGAATTATGAGTTACCAAAATAGTTTTTTTTCTTCAAGGGTTCCTACCATAAGAAGAGAAACCCATGGAATAGTAGATTTTCATATGGTATAATACCATGGAAAGGAAACATTCACAAGGGAATTTTTCTATTAATTTTAAAGCACACAATAAATACCTCTCTTTCTTCATGGATTTAAAGTTCTTCCCATTCATTAATTGTTTCTGATGACAGAATTCTGTCATTGGGTATAATAGTTGATGACAGAGTATTATACCTGTTTGTCAGGTATTATACCTAATGACAGAATTATATGCAAGAAAGAAAATGTTAAAAATATCTTGGCTACATGTTTCATTTTGGTGTATCTATATTATAATAGTAACCAGAAATAATAGTTCTTATTGAGTGCATATTTACTGAAGGATTATCTGAATCCTTTTATTTGTGATATCAAATTTATACTCACAGTAATCTTATGGAGTAGATATTATTATTCCAACTTTATAATAGAGAGTTTTTTAGAGAATTTATTTATATCTTAGAGGAGATTAGAGGGAGAAAAAGGAAGACATTGATGTGAGAGAGAAACTTCGATGTGAGAGAGAAACATTGATCAGTTGTGTTCTACATGCCCTAGCCCACGCATGTGCCCTGACCAGGAATCAAACCAGTAACCTTTTGCTTTGCAGGATGATGCCTAACCAACTGATCCACATTGATCAGGGAACAATAGAGAATATTTATGCTTAGTAAGAGATGAAGTAACTTGTCCAGGACATCTAGCTAGTAACTGGGAGAGTTGGACTTTTTTTTTTTAAAATCCTCACCTGAGGACTTGCTCACTGATTTTAGAGACAGGGGAAGGGAGGGAGAGTGAGAGAGAGAGAAAACATCAATTTATTGTTCCATTTATTTATGCATTCACTGGTCACTTCTTGTATGTGACCTGACCCGGGATCAATCCTGCAACCTAATGTGTTGGGATGACACTCTTAATTGGCTGGTATCCAGCCAGGGCTATAGGGCCTTTTAAGCCACTGTAAACAGGTAATATTTTATTCAAAGACTGATGGAATCTCTTCGGAAGATTTTAACTAGAAGAATGATATGTTGAATATATGGTCGGCCTCGTTAAAGGTTATGAGTATGTTTAATTTTCACATATTTATGACTTCCCAATTTCCTTCTGTTATTTATTTCACATTTTATTCCATTGTGTTTGGAGAACATATTTGATACCATGTCAGTCCTTTTATATTTATTGAAGCTTGTCCTTAAGAATGTTCCATGTGCACTTGAGAAAATTGTGTATTCTGCTGGTGTTGGGTGGGATATTCTATAGATGTCCATTATGTCTAGTTTATAGTGTTGTTCATGTCTTCTGTTTTCTTATTGATGTCATTGATGGTTTTATTCATTATTGAAATTGGGGTATTGAAGTCTCCAGTTATTATTGTTGAATTTTCTATTTCTCTGATTCTGTCAATTTTTGCTTCATGTATTTTGGGGGCTTTATTGTTGGCTGTTTATATTTTATGATTATTATGTCTTCCTGAAAAATTGATTCTTATATCATTACAAAATATCCTGTTCTATCTCTAGTAAGAATTTTTGTCCTAAAATCTATTTTGTCTGATATGAATATAGCCATTCCATCTCTTTCGGGTAAGTGCTTGCATGATACATCTTTTTCTATACTTTCCCTTTCTACCTCTTTGTGTCTTTGAAACTTAAGTGAATGTCTTATAGACAGCATATAGTAGCATCATGTTTTTAAAAAAAAATATTTGGACTTCCGGCCAAGACAGACACGCTGCGTCTCCCTCCACAACTAAGAAGGAATACAACTACTTCAAAACCAGAGACAACCAGAAGTTCCAGAAAATCAAGTTGCATGGAAGTCCAACAAACAAAGGTATAAAGAAGAAATACTCATCCAGACAGGTAGGAGGGGTGGAGCTGGGGTGGAGAGAATGCAGTGTGGTAGTGGCATCAGCGACAGCAGTAGAAGGCCAGCGGAAAGTGCAGTCACATGTTTTAAAAAGTGGGGAAGGACACCTGGGGAGAGTTCCCAGTTCCTGACGAGACTGCGTAGCTCACAGTCCCAGCACCGGGGAAAATCAAGCCTCATTGCTTCTGACTGTGCAAACCAGTGGGGGTTGGAGCCAAGGAAGAAATTGCCAGTCTTTCAGCATAGTCCGCTTGTTTAAAGGGCCCCCACGGACCTAGATCATCTGCAGACCCACCCACTCTGGGAATGACAGCCAAGGCAATAGCTAGAGAGGTGCCAGTCCCATATGGAAGTGGGAGAAGTGCCTGGAAAAGGGATGAGTGCTGATCAAACAGCACTGTTCCCTCTCTGACCCCTCCCCCACATACAGCACCACAATGTGGTGAAACAGGTTGCCCTGTACTGACGAATACCTAAGGCTCTGCCCTTACAATGTAACAGGAGCGACAGCTCTACCTAAGACACAGAGGCAAACAAACACAGGAGCCTGTCAAGATGAGGAGAGAGAGAGGTATGGCTCAAAAGGAGGGAACGGATCAAGGTTCCAGTGGGAGAACTAAGCGACGAGGAGATAACCAACCTGACAGACTCAGAGTTCAAAGCTCATAGGCTTGACAGATATGCTTGAGTATGGCAAATGCATAAGGGAAGAAGTGAGGGCTATGCTAAGTGAAATGAAGGAAAATCCACAAAACCAATGGTGAAGGGAAGGAAACCAGGGTTCAAATCAATGATTTGGAACAAAGGAAGAAAAAAACAGTCAACCAGTACAGAATAAGAAAACAAGAATTGAAAAACACGAGGAGAGGCTTAGAAACCTCTGGGACAACTTTAAACATGCCAACATTCAAATCATAGGGGTGCCAGAAGGAGAAGAGGGAGAGCAAGAAATGGAAATCTTATGTGAAAACATAATGAAGGAAAACTTCCCCAAATTTGGTGAAGGAAATAGACATACAAGTCCAGGAAGCACAGAGAGTCCCAAACAAGCCAGACCCAAAGAGGATCACACCAAGGCACATCATAATTAAAATGCCAAACGTTCAAGAGGAAGAGAGAATCTTAAAAGCAGCAAGAGAAAAGCAGAGAGTTACCTACAAAGGAGTGCCTATAAGACTTGTCAGCTGATTTCTCAAAAGAAACTTTGCAGGCAAGAAGGGACTGGTAAGGAGTATTCAATGTGATGAAAAGCAAGGACTTACAACCAAGATTATTTTATCCAGCAAAGCTATCATTTAGAATGAAAGGGCAGATGAAGTGCTTCCCAGACAAGGTAAAGCTAAAAGAGTTTCTTATCACCAAGCCATTATTGTATGAAATGTTAAAGGGACTTATTTAAGAAAAAGAAGATCAAAACTATGAACACTGAAATGACAACAAACTCACAACTATCAACAACTGAATTTAAAAAGTAAAAACAAAATCCAACTAAGCAAACCAGAATAGGAACAAAATCATAGGTAAAGGGATCATTTGAGGGTTATCAGCTGGGAGGGGGAAGGGAGATAAATGGGGAAATGGTGCAGGGATTAAGAAGTATAATTGGTTGGTACAAAATAGACAGGGGGAGGTTAAGAATAATAAAGGGAAGTGTGAAGCCAAAGAACATATATGCATGACCCATGACATGAACTAAAAGGGGTGGGATTGCTGGGGGAAGTGTGATACTGGTCAGAGGGGAACAAAGGGGATAAAATAGGGACTACTGTAACAACATAATCAATATAATATACTTAAAAAAATCTATTCTGCCAATTCCTGTTCTTAGATTGTAGTGTCTAATCCATTTATATTTAATGTAACTGCTAATAGCATAGGATTTATACCTGCCTTTTTATTATTTGTTTCCTTATGTCTTTGTTATTTTTCTATATACTCATGCTCTTTTCTTCTCATTCTGCATTATTTCCCTCTTTTATGTTAAATAATTATTTTCTAATGTACTGTTTAAATTGCCTTGTTGTTTCTTTTACTACAGGATGGGGCAAAAGCAGATTTACGGTTGTGAGTATGCAAAACAGTTTATTCTTGTATTATTATTTAGTAATTATTGTATTATTTTCCATATGAAAAACTGTATAAACCTGCTTTTGCTCCATCCTGTATATATGTTTAGTCATTTTCTTGGTGGTTGTCCTGGGATTATAATTAAAATTTTAATTTAAGACAACATAGTTTGAAATCATATCAACATAATTTCAATAGTATATAAAGCTTTGCTCCAGTGTAGCTCCTTCCCTTCTTCTTCCTTTGTGCTATTATTGTCTACCAAATTGCATCCTTTTTTTTTTTTTTTTTTTTATAAATTACACCTTTATACATTATAAACCCATCAGCATAGTCTTATGGGTTCGCCTTGTGCCATTGTCTTTTAAATCAAATAATTTATATCTCCTTATTGATATTCTGTATTTGGTGAAGCATTGTGCTCACTCTTTTAATTCTTCAGATACGGTTTTGTTTAGTACTTCAAAGATGGTTATAATACCTAATTTAAAGTCTTTATTTATCTCTTTCAAGTCTTGTCTCTCTCAAGTCAATGTTTATCTCTCTTCTTCTTCCTCTCCCTCTCTCCCTTCCCCTCTCTCTAAAAAGCCAATGGGTGAGGATTAAAAAATGAAATAAAATAAATAAATAAAGCCTTTGTAATGGACTCTTGGGGACTGCCCATTCCCAGGGAGTGAGTACCAGGCTGCTAATCTGGTTGTAGCACGTTGTTGCAGATGCCTCTGCTTTGCTGTTTACTGTTGCTGTGTGGACAAGGGCTCTGCAGCTGGTCGTGGAGGTGGCGAACGTGTACACATCAGCATTCTGCTTTCCTGTGCCTTGGCAGTGTCCTTGTGGCTGAGTGTGGCCTGGAGGAGGGCTGTTGGCAGGAACTGTTAGACATGCTCCAGGCACTATGCATCTCCACATTCAGCTCCCAGAAGAGCAGAATGGGTTCCAGAATCACCCTGACACAGTGGGTGACCTATTCAGGCGAGCCGCTGGGTTTATTCAGCTTAGCCCTGTTACCCTGCTGAGGACCCAGGTGGCCATCCCTGTCTTACAGTGGGCCACTGCCTCTACTACCCTGCACCACCAGGATGCCAACTGCAGTGTTTTGAGGTTCCTACAAGACCTTATCCATCCTGGGGTAGCCAACGATAGTGAAGAGGACTTTGAATGACGGAAAGAACTGATTGGACAGGTGATGAACCAGCTTGGACAGCAACTCGTAAGCCAGCTGCTCCACACATGCTGTTTTTGTCTTCCCCATACCCTACCAGATGTGGCCAGAGTGCTCTGGGAGATCATGCAGGTTGACAGCACCTTTTTGTTGATGGTTAGAGAATTCTTTGAAAGGTTTGCCAAAGGAGTCAACTGTGGGAGCCGTCACAGTGACACACAAACAACTAGCAGATTTCCACAAACAAGTCACTGGTGCGGAGGAATGTAAACCAGTTTGCTGGGCCTGCGAGACTGCACTGGGTTGTTTCGATAGCTCACATTCCTGCACAGTGCCTGTCACCCAGGAATGTCTTTTTAAATTAGAAGACAGGAAGAAACAACAAAAACCAGACTGTCCCACAGTCAGAAACTTTCATTTGGGCAGAGGGGACTTCACCATCACCAGGGCCTCCCACCAGACAGAGAGAGACTCTAGCCTTTTGTGGCCATCATGAGGAGTTCCTGTTTGGAGGTGTGAGGGGAAAATCAGTGAGATTTACAAAAAGATGGCTGCAGCCTGTCTGGCGTTGTGGGAGAGGAGCTGGTTCCCTGGCAAACTTGTTTCTAAAATGAAAAATAATTTTAAGGAAATAAAAAGAAAAAGGAAAACTAAACTAAAGCCAGAACTGAAACATTTGCCTGGTAGCAAATGACACATATGCATACCTACATGCACCTGCAAATATGTGCTAACATGTTTGTGCATACAGAAAAATAAAATTACAAACATTCTCTGAAACAAAAATAGTTGCTTAGGGAAAATGATAATTCAAGTGAATTAAATATCTGCAGTTGGAGGAAAGGATTCAGGATCATCTCTGTCTTTTTTTTTTTTTAGATTTTATTTTTAGAGAGGGGAAGGGGAGGGAGAAAGAGAAGGAGAGAAATATCAATGTGTGGTTTCCTCTCGTGCGCCCCCAACTGGGGACCTGGACCGCAACCCAGGCATGTGCCCTGAGTGGGAATTGAACCAGCCACCCTTTGGTTCACAGGTCCATGCTCAATCCACTGAGCCACACCAGCCGGGGCTCAGGATCATCTCTTAAGGTCTTTTATTGTTTTGTCCTCTCTCTTTCCCATCATCCTGTATCATTTCCCCTCCTCTTTTAATAGAGTAGAAATTTCTCCTATCCTCCCCAGACATTGCTTACCGCCTTTAGAGTTGTTCAGACAGGGAGGAGTAAGCAAGGAGCCTTTTCGCTTTTTTATTGTCACATCAGGGATACCAGGACCTGCCAGGACCAAAATTCATCTGTATCCCAACTCTGACCACTGTAGTCAATCTCTAAATCTACTTCCAATCCATATTAAGTTGTCATCAGTGTTTCAGAGAAGAGCCAAAATTGGGGTGAATGAGATAGCAATGTATATTCTAAGTTTTAGTTTTTAAGAATTTTCTTTAGTTAATGTTTTATCCACAGACATGAAAGAAAAAAAGAAGTTGGGAATATGGGAAAAAGTATTTATATGGCTAACGGTATTTTACTAAAAAATGTGAAAATTACTTGACTTCATGGGGATGAGGTGGGAGCGGGAAGCCCAAAGCAGATCTGAATGTTTTAAGGAGCTACAGTCCTGCACAGGCATTAGATACCAGGGTGTTGTTCTGTTTGGTGGTGTAGCCTCTCAGGAACAAATCAATAACAACAGAAAAAAAAAAAAAAAAAAAAAAGGAAGAAGAAAGAAAAATTTAATATTAAAATGTCTTTGTTTCGTAACTCCGATGTTTGGGTTTTTTCATGGCCTAGACTTACCTGTTTAATTGTTATTTGTTGTTTTATTGTCTTTTGTGAATTTGCTACTGTCCTGGACTGATTTTTAAAGTCTATATTATTTGTCATGTGTAGCCACCGAAGTCTGCTCAGTTTAGTTAAGTGGTCAGCTATTTTTTTAAGTATATTTTATTGATTATGCTATTATAGTTGTCCCAATTTCCCCCCTTTGCCCCCCTTCACCCAGTACCCCCCTTCCCTCCAGCAATCCCACCCCCCCTTCGTTCATGTCCATGAGTCGTGCATATACGTTCTTTGGCTTCTCCATTTCCTATACAGTATTCCCTCACTTATCGTGGGTATTACATTCTACACCCACCCCGCGATAAGTGAAAATCCGCCAAGTAGGAACCTTACATTTACTTTAGTATTTATATACATTTTAAGACTTTATAAACCCTTCCCACACACTTATAAACTGTTCCCAGTCCCTTATTAACCTTTTCCACACTTTTATAAACACTACTTATGTTCTTAAACATATTCTACACTCTTAAACGTACGTAACTTTAACAACATAGGTATACAGTACCGCAAAATCTCGCGATATAGCGAAAAATCCACGATAAGTAATCAAATATAATATTTTAAAAAATCCCGCAATACAGTGAGGCCGTGATAAGTGAACCGCGATATAGAGAGGGGCTGCTGTACTATTCTTAACACGTTGCGTGCCAGGGTATTTAAATGCCTTTTAATCCTCTGTTCCAGCAGGTTTTTAAGATTTAAATATGGTTATATGGCTAATATTAATGAAACGACTTCACAAAATTAACAATTAAGCTACTACTATCCTTAATTAATAAAAAAAGCAAACGAAAAATTACTACTGAATGTCTAAGTAACCTTATTTGTTTAAAATTACGCGATCAAATGATGAGCATTCTCACCATCTGAATGCAACGTGTTAACATCCCCCTATTTTGTTCCTACCAATTATGCTTCTTAATCCCTGCACCATTTCCCCAATTCTCTTCCTTCCCTCTCCCAGATGATAACCCTCCATATGATCCCCATACCTATGATTCTGTTCTTGTTCTAGTTGTTTGCTTAGTTTGTATTTTTTAGATTCAGTTGTTGATAGTTGTGAGTTTGTTATCATTTTGGTGTTCATAGTTTTGATCTTCTCTTTCTTAAATAAGTCCCTTTAACATTTCATATAAGGACTTGGTGTTGATGAACTCCTTTAGCTTTACCTTGTCTGGGAAGCACTTTATCTGCCCTTCCATTCTAAATGATAGTTTTGCTGGATAGAGTAATCTTGGTTGTAGGTCCTTGCTTTTTATCACATTGAATACTTCTTGCCAGTCCCTTCTTGCCTGCAATGTTTCTTTTGAGAAATCAGCTGATAGTCTTATGGGAACTCCTTTATAGGTAACTTTGCTTTTCTCTTGCTGCTTTTAAGATTCTCTCTATCTTTAACCTTTGACATTTTTAATATATACTGCACTCCATTGTCAGATCACCTATAAATTTTATTTACATATATTTATAATTTTAAAATGATGTGAAACATACAGAAAAATTGGGAGATTATTTCAAAGGACTCCTGAATATCCTACATTTAGATTCTCCCAGTAGTTCATATTTTACCATATTTGGCTTATAATATACTCCATATCAAATAAGTTGTTATTTTCTGAACCATTTGAGAGTAAGTGCAGACATGATATCTCATCACCCCTAAATCCATCAGTATGTATTGAGACTATTCTGATATATAACCACAGTATAACCATTAAATTCAAGACATTAACATTGATATGATACTGCTATTTAATCTACAGATCCTATTCAAATTTCAGTGATTGTCCCAATGATATCTTATAGGCACTCTTTGCTTTCTGGTCCAGAATCAAGTACCTGGCAAGAAGTATATTAGGAGTTATTCAGATAGCTAGACTGTATGTAGTATCAAGGTGATTCCACATGCTCACATTACAAATAACTTATTTGACTCAAGACTGGATTTTTACCTTTGTTGGGTTCCTGATTGTTATTTCCTTGGGGCCCTGACTCTTGATCACTAAAATAATGTATTTCTTATCCTTTGTTCTGGACTCTCAGCCTTTACTCATACTACCTAACCTGCAGCTCACTGCTGCTGATTTGGACTTTTTGCCTGATTCTCTTGATCCTAGCAGTCAGTTCAATCTCTTTTTTGTTCCCTTATCATAATCTCAGTAGATAAGGAATAAACAATATTTTTGTGCCTTTGTCTACCATGCCAGGTCCTCATTCAGGTGTCTCTTCCTTGTAGAAGTTAGGTACAATGTGATACTGTTGCCATTCAGAATAACTTCATGTGTCACAGCCAGCTTTAGGACTATAGAAAGCTGAACAGAGCTACACACCTAGAACTATGTGTGTGTGTAGATTATATTCTGCTGTGAACCTTGAGGTAGGCAGAATGTGCTAGGAATTATTTTGGATTATGCTTCTGCTTGTAGGCTCTGTAATCTTAATCTAGTTGCCTCACCTACATAAACTCCTCAGGTGGTAGTGTGTTATTTCATGAGGAAGTGAACTAATGAAGTCATAACCTACCATTTGGGATTGGTTGCAACTCTTGGAATAGATCATTGTAGACATAATATCTACTGCCTGAGAATTAAATAGCTGATATTATTATGATATAGATTTGTATCCGTTTCTAAAAATTGGGGATCTATTTCCTGCAAGTAAGTTTGTTATGATTCTAATCACTCAGTGGATAAAATTTAATGATATTTGAACACAGGCATTTTAAAAGTTGGCTAGTATTTAAATAGGTCTTCTAAGAAGTTAGATTTAAAGGTGGCATAAACTTCTGATTAAGAGTAATAATTTTCCTTAATGGTAAAATATTAAATTTAGGTTTAAAATCAATTTGAATAAAGAATTTGTGTTATCTGAGAAGTAGTGATTTGATTTCTGGTGACTATGGAGAAAGGGAAATGTTTTCAGTGCAGTTGACCTGAAGTATATGCATGAAGAAGAATCCTTTGAAACTCCATGTGACCATATATTAAGAGCTGCAAATTGTTGAGTAAAATGCAACTTGCCTTTGGTTTTATTAATTTCCCAGACTTTTGCGCCCTCTTGTGTTTAACTTAGAGTTAACACTATTCTACATTATGTGGGTTTCAGTAATTTGATGAGTTGGGTAAGTACGTGAACATTTTTGAAGAGTTTAAAATTTTTCAGGTATAATGATAAATATAAGAGAAAGAATGTGAAGTGCTTCCCTGGTTCTGTTCCTTACATTTAGTTTCTCATACTCCACATATAATTTTATTATATTTAAGTAATATATTTATTGAGATATGTGTCCTTGAACATAATTTTTAAAAAGGCCAAGAAAATTTAGTTACAGTATCATTTTTATATGAAGTTTCTGTGGCTGTTGTAAACTGTGTTGGGTTATTATCAAGCTATAAGTGCTTGGCACATTGTAGGTCTTCAATAAATATTTGTTGAAAGAAAGAGTGGAAGTGTTGTAAGTAATTAGTTGTAACTGAATAATTGCCAAGTTGATATATTTTGTAAGACAATTTGTTGCTCTGGTTCCAAAGACACCTGGAGAACAAATGATTTTTGATCTTGGGATTAATATTTAATTGAAAAAGGACCTTTATGTATAATGGTATTTATAATTATGTTATAATCTCAATCAATAGCCTTCTTCTAATTGACATGGAACTAGGCCCATCCCCCTTATCTGGACCCTTTATGGACTGAAGTGCTTTTGATTGATTTTATGAATTCCATTATAATCAGATCAACTTTGGTGCAGGTTGATGAGCCATTGTGCCAAGCTGATTATAGAAACTTAGCAAATTGTGTCATAAACAAAGCCTTTCTTTCAAATTGGGGGGGGGGTATTAAAAAGGTGATTATAAAGAATTCACTACCAAAGGTTCAGAATTTGAGAATGCCTTGTCTGCCTACTAGATAATAATAAAACCCTCTTACATTTGATTTGTATAGGCAATTATAGGCTAAATCATACAACTTAGAGATGAGGTAAAGGACTTTATATGACTTTTTATTATATCTCAAATTGGATACAACTTACCTTTTAAAGAGTGTGATAAAAGATTACGTGACTCCCACATAGTTTTGTAACTAGTGTCAGCAGTGGTTTTGCTCTTGATTTTAGCATTAATTTGTCTTGCCTGTGCTCATGCTCTTGTAATTTTCATTCAATAAGCATTTCATATTTAAGAAACTATAAAATATTTGACAAATGTTCAGTAAATAGTAATTGTATGCATGGCACTATGTCAATTATTTCTTAGTTATAAGTACTACATTTGTTTGGATTTATCTTTAGAAATTTAGATATATGTAAAAGTATTTGCAACTCTCAAATTGAATTTACATTTATTATTTTACTTTTTTCCTTGTTTCAACCCTTTGAGGTCAGCATGGTAGACATTTTTATGATGCTTTTTAAAGATGAAACAAACAGCTCTGGAGGGTTTGTGACTTGACTAAATGAATTGGTGTATTTGGAAGTTTTTTGTAAAATACAAAGGCTAAAAATATAAGAATTTTATTATTTATTAGGATATTTTCAAACTGAAGTCTTTTCAAGTCTAATATTCATTCTTTCTATGTACTCTGTATTTTTCCATATAAACAGATCATATCATATTGGCTAGTTGCTTTTCTGCTAGTGGCCAGTAATCCTGTTTATAATAATTTTGTTAATATTCGTGGTTGGTTGGAAATAGTGTTGTGTGTATCACAATATAATTCTCTGTCCCTTCTTTTGTGTTCCTGACTACATATTGGAGGCAGTTCTTAGCCCCTTCTACTATCCACTTTTGATTAAGGTAACAGAAGAAATTGTTTAAACAAAAGCAAACAAACTAAAATACCAACTCAAAAGCTTATATACGAGGTCTGTCTGTGCAGCATTGATGTACCCTGGCATCCTAGGAGAGTGGACTGGAAGGCCCATGAGCAATGAACAATGACGACTTCACTGTACTAGTCAGTGGGGATGGTAGATGCCGTGAGTGAGCATCTGTACTGTGTGGCCATCGGATTCAAAATGACTGAGTAGAGCAATGAATCTGCATAAAATTTTGTTAAACATGAACATTCCTCTGCAAAAACTACTGGGGTCACTCAGAGGCTGCAGTTGTGGGCAGCTGGTGACTGGCAGCTTCATCACTACAATGCGTCCGCTCATGCATCGCATCGTGTGCAGAGTTTTTTGGCAAAACATCAATTCACCCAGGTGGCTCAGCCCCACTACAGCCCAGATTTGGCGTCGTGCGACTTCTGGCTTTTCCCCAAACTAGAATCACCTTTGAAAGGGAAGAGATTTCAGATCATCGATGAGATTCAGGAAAATAGGTCGGGGCAGCTTATGGCGATTGGGAGAACTGTGTGAGGTCCCAAGGTGACTACTTTGAAGGGGACTGAGGCGTCATTGTCCTGTGTACGTTTCTTGTATCTTCTTCAGTGAATGTCTCTCATGGTACACGGCTGTATACTTTCTGGACAGACCCCGTATATAGTTTCTTTTGTAGGGGCTTGTGTACTGTTACACTGTAATGTTATCTGTTAAAAAGCAGGGAGTGACAGAAAGAGAGTAGAGTGGTAGCGATTACAGAGGGAGGAAATGGGGAGTTGTGCAGCAGGCACAGAATTTCTGTTTTGCAGGATGTTAAAGTTCTGGAGATTTGTTGCACAACAGTTTAAATGAACTTAACACTACTGACTGTACACTTAAAAGGAGCCAAGATGTGTTTTAAAACCTGTTATGATTAAACTTTTTATTATAAAAAAACATTAAAAAGGTAGAGAATACAAAGTTTAATATAGCAAATGTTTAGGAACCCGCTCGTAGAATGACAACTGATAATAATTTCTCTGCCGTGACTATTTATGGGGTTCAATTGAACTGAATCTTGGTGTTACAGCTTGGTATTAACCTGGAGGCTTTCATAGCACCTGTATCATCTCAGCTGAAATATTAACCTGCCCTTAACTTTTTGGCTATTGCTGTTTTTTGTTCAGTTAATATGGTGAGTCATATTTTTGCTTTTAAATGTATGTTACTTTTTCATTCTGGTTTCTGTAGTAATAGGAAGAGATTTTTTATACTTAATAACACTTCCATACTTTTACTCAGGAACCCCCTCTCCAGATGTCTGTCTGGCACTCATAATGAGCTTTTTGGAGATATCTTAGGCTTTGCAAAATTAATAAGTGATTAGCATAAGATCCTAGTATAGTCATCTATAATGTACAGTGGTTTATGCAGGAGATCTGTAATTTCTTCCAATAATGGCTGTCAAAATCTAATTAATCTAACTTCTATTAAAATGTTAGTAGACATTGATGTTTTATCCTTTAGCCTGAAGATTTAATTATAAAATAACCACTAAAAAGTAATTTATTAAAACAGAAAGTTTCACTAACCAATACCATAGTAATTTTCCATTTAGTGCTATCTACTATGCAAATGTAGCAATTCAAATCTGTAACCTTTAACTTTTCATCTCACTTAGAATAAAATTCTTATCATGGCCCAAGAAAACCTTCATCTGGCCCCTGCCTACTTCTCTGATTTCATCTTTTATCGCTCACTCATTGGCCCACTATACTGTACCCACAGTCTTTTCTCCCTATCCCTCAATTGTTTGCTTTTTTTGCCTACTTTGGGCCTTTTGTATTTGCCACCTGGAATTGTCTTTTCCACATGTAGTTTTGGCTGGTTCTTTCTTACATTCAGGTATCAGCTCGAATGTCCCTGCTTAAATGTAACTACTTAACCATCTGTAGTCACAGTGCCCTAGTTTAAGTTTTTCTATGGCTTTTCTTTTTACCTGATTGTTTTTGTTTTTTTTTGGTCATCTGCTTTTGCCTCTTAGAAGGTCTGCTCCGTGAGAATAGGGAGAGGAAACCCCCCCCCCCCACCACTGTATTCCCTGTGTTCAGAACAGTGTGTGACTTGTAGTAAATACTTGATAGTTGGACCAATGACTGAACAATTAATTGTTGTGTCTTGCTCTGTGCTAGACACCATGTCAAGTCCTGTGGAAGTACAGAGTTTAGTCACGGAGACGGGTAGTTAAATAACTATAATATAAAAGTGTTAAGTCTTATAATAGAGGGATGTATGAAATGCTGTGGGGCCCTGACTGGTGTGCCTTAGTTGGTTGGTGTTGTTCCAGAAAGTGAAGGGTCATGGTTCCATTCCTGGTTGGGGCACATGCCTGGGTTGCAGGTTTGGTCCTGGGTCAGGGCATGTGTGAGAGGCAACCTATTGATGTTTCTCTCTGTCTCTAAAAAACCAAAACAAAACAAAAATGCTGTGGTACCACACATAAAAGTAACTAATTTCTCCATGGGGTATTAGAATATGAATTAATGTATTATTAGTGCTCCATCCTCTGGCACTTTGCTGATTAGTTACTGACTAGTCCTTGAATTTCTGATACTTCATTTAACCTTGTTATTTACTCTCGGTAAAAAGATGGTGATGATATTGACCTCAGTAATGCTGTAAAGATTAATTGTTTAATGTTGGCTAAGTGCTTTGAAAATACGAAATGCTATATGAGCCCTGATGTTCTTAATAATATTAAGAACCACTTTCTATAATTAAGTTTTATTATGTACTTTGTTCCCAATTATTCAGACAGAAATAAATACGATACTTTTCAGGAAAGGTCTACTGTTGTTTGACATGAACTTTTTTGCATTGTTTTTAGTAGAAAATAATATTTGAATTTTCTATTTACACCAATGTTTTCTCACAAGAGTAGTAATGTACTACAGCCCCCAGGAGGCAGTAGTATACCAAGAAGACTGCGCTTGGGCAAGCTTAACCAGCAGTGCAAGTCTGTTAGTGATTAGTGACTTGATTTAACATGCAGATACTTCCCTTCTCACTGATCAGACACTGAAGGTTTCAACAGATATTTTAACTTCCTTTTCTCATAGTATTGTGTTTTCTTGTTTTTAAGAGTTTTTCTGTATCAAAAGAGGATTCTATCTATTTCAGGCCTTGGAGTGTATGTACATAAGGATACCTCACTTATACTGTAGTATATTATCCTATGCTATATTTTAGATTAAAAAAAAGAATAGATTGGAAAATTAATAAATTGATCTTACTTTAAATTTATTTTGGCAATGAGTTTCAACCTTTGTTTCTTCCCTAAGGGGTAAGATACTTTAAAAGCGGCTTGCTGCTTCAGTGATTCTCAATTTATGGCAGTTTTTCCCTGAGGTCTTCTAGAGCTTCATGTTTCATTATCTAATTAATGAGTCCTATTTCAGAGAATTAGGGTTAGACAAAATCTTCACAGAAATAGGGTGAGTGGTCATAAAAAGAATATTATTCTTAATATTTTACCCTGCATCCCTCTCATCCTTAAGGTTAAAAAAAAAAATTAACATACCACTGACAGTGTTTTCTAAACTGTAAAAATTGTAAAGATTTTTTAACAGTGAAGGAGCTGGACATTTATAGGTTCTTCTTGGGGGCCCTCTGTGTGCTTTCATAATACCCTGCCCTTACTCCTACACTAAGCAGTGACTTATCACATTGTATTATAACTGTTAGTTTTATCTGTATCCCTAGACTGTGAGCTTCTTGAGGGTGGGGACTTTTTCTTGTTTATTTACGTGCTCCAGGCCCGGTTTGGTGCCTGGCACATAGTAAGTGCTCAACAAATATTGTAAATGAATGCTGGATTTGTGTAGACTTGAGATATTTTAAATAAAAATACTTAGTGCAGAGACAGAAAGATGCCATTTACAAAGGTTTTCTGCTGTAGAGGGTGTTTGGGAGTTGTTTTACGTAATGCGTCATATCAGTGAAATTTTAGGAAATTCTAATATGGAACAATGGTTTCAGAGCTTCCGGAAAGCACCAATGGACACTTAAAACAGATTTTAGTTCTCTGTGACAAAGATAAAGATGCTGACAGGTTAGATATTAAGGGTCATTTTTTTTAATAAACCATTATAATTCCTTAGCCACTATGAGTTTTGTCTTAGGAGTTTTGGTTTTCATGCAACAAATGTTAATTGGATATCTATTATATGCTGGATAAGGTTGGAGGCACTTGGGATACATCTGTAAACAAAATGAAAAAGTTTCCATCAACTGAGATGGCGCTTTACAATAGGCAAGAGAGAAATAAACACTAATCAAAACAAATATATGGTACATTAAAAGGTGATAAGTGCTGTAAAAAAAAAAAAAGAAAGAGGAAGGCAAAGGTATAATTGGTGAGATGGATGGGAGTGAGGATATGTTTTATACAAAACATAGTATTTGAGCAAAGAGGTAAAGGAAGTGAGGACGTTAGCCATGAAGTTATCTGGAGGAAGAACATTCTAAGTAGGGGACAGCTAAAGCAAAGGCCCCTAGCCAGGGGGTACCAGGCTTATTTGAAGAAGGAATTTCACATGGCTAGAACAGAATGAGCAAAGGGGAAAGTAATAGGACATTAGGGAGACCAGATCATGTAGGTCATTGTAAGCCATTATAAGAACTCTGGCTTTTACTTGGAAAATGTGGAGCCATTAGAAGGCTTTGAGAAGGGAAATGATAATCTAACTTACCCTTTAAGAGGATTATCTGGCTGCTGTGCTGAGACTGGACTGTGGGGGATAAGAATAAGAGCACAGAGACCTGTTAGGAGGCCCTTACAGTACCCCATGAGAGAAATAGTGGTGGTAGTGTAGAGACAATGATATATGTATCCAGGTATATCCAGATCCTGGATATATTTCAAAATACTACCAACAATATTTTCTGACAGTTTGGAGGAAGTCAAGGATGATTTCAAGGTGTTTTGCCTGAGCAACTGGAAGGGTAGATTTGTCATCAGCTGAGTTGGGAAAGGTTATGGTTGGAGCTAGAAGATCCAACCATATGGTTGGGAAGATCAGAAGTTAAGTTTTGGACATAAGTTTGAGATACCTAAAACACATTCAAGAGAAATGTTGAGTAAGCAGTCAAATATATGTCTGGAGTTTTAGAGAGAGGTATGAATTGGAGACATAATTTTGTATTTAAAACTATGATATTGGATGTAATTACTGAGGGGGTGTAGGTAGAAAAGAGAAGAGGGCTAGGATTGAATCTAGAGGTGACCATTCAGAGGTCAGGGAGAAGACAAACAACAAGTAAAGGAGGTTGAGGAGGAGTGATGAGTGATGCAGAAATAAATAAGAGAGTGTGGCATTTTGGGAGCCATAGTGTACCTCATTGGGCCAGTTATCATTGGGCATTAGCATAATCGAGGTACTGAAAATGTAGCCCTGGCCAGGTAGCTCAGTTGGTTCGAGCATCATTCCTCACATGCCAAGGTTGCGGGTTTGATCCCCAGTCAGGGCACATGCAAGAAGCAACCAGTGAATGCAAGAATAAGTGGAGCAACAAATTGATGTTCCCCCCCCTCCTCTCTCCCCCTCCCGCCTCCCTCCCTCTCCTTTCTTCTCTCTCTCTAAAAATCAACAAATTAAAAAAATATTTAAAAATATACTGAAGATGTATGTATCAAAAGATGCTTTGTGACTGTATCATTTCTGAAAGTAGTAGGTTTATTTTAAGTGGGTGTGGAATTTGCTGATAGCATTCTATAAATGTTTTTAATTGAAGTTTAAAAAGCCCATAATTTCTATAATTATTTGCAGAGGTTCATTGATCCTGCTAATTTATTGCATAAGCAAATATTTTGCATTACTGCTGGAGATTTGGGGAGTTCTTGCAGATTTGTTTTAAATTTTTCATAGAGAAGATTACCACGTTCCCCTGTAAGATTTAGAAATTTGAAGATGCCCATGAGATCAAATAGGAAGTTACAGGAACCTTTTCGAGTTCCCTGTAATTTTTAATTCAGTGAGGGATAATTGCAGGAAGTTGCCCAAACCCCCGTAGACTCTATAAAACTTGATTTACATATAATAGTCCCTTTTAGGAAAAGTATCACTAAGAATGTACAAGATCATTTAGATAAACTAGAGGTTGGAAGGTAGGGGACTGGTAATTTTATCTTTTAGGACTTAGGAATGCTTGAGGTAAGAATTGGAGGGTCTCATTTCAGAATATCTCAATGCTACCTTTTTTTCCTTACGTGGTCAAAGAGAAATGATAGCTAAGAAGGCTTAAGCATAGTATATATGTATGTTAGGAATGATACTCAATGAGAGATGCATAGGTTTTTTTTCTCTAGGCTCTGGAAGCATGAGATTGATTGTATAAATGTATCTCAATTTATTTTTGAACTGTTACTTAAAAAAAAAAATTTCCTTAGGGATTCTAGTCTTCCAAAGAGAACAACCGAAAGGCAGTTTCATAATATGGAAGAACAGGTTTCCATGACCCTCAGCAGCCGTGTGTAGACCTTGGGTGTAGGCATTCCCAGTCACTGTGTAAAGTTAGGTGTAAAGGTGTAAAAGTCCATCCAAAATAAATGCTTTTTCGTGGCCCTGGGTTGGAATGAACTTAGGCCTAGTACCATGTTTGCTCATGGTGGTTGAGGGTCTTCAAGTTTGAGAAGGTATTTATTTATTTATTTTTTGCACTTCTGTGCTGTCAGATCTGTTGGTATTTGTGCTAGATAGTAGGGAAGCAAAGAGAAATGAACTTGGATCCTTCCTTGAAGGAAATAAGAATCTAGTTGGAGAGACAGACATATTCTATTTCAACTGTTGTGATTACTTCTATTTTTTATTTTATTTTATTAAAAACTTTTAAAAAAGATTTTATTTATTTTTAGAGAGAGGGGAAGGGAAGGAGAAAGAGAAGGAGAGAAACATCAACATATGGTTGCCTCTCTCGCACCCCCAATTGGGGACCCGGCCTGCAACTGAGGCATGTGCCCTGACAGGGAACCAAAAAAGCGACCCCCTGGTTTGCAGGCCGGTGCTCAATCCACTGAACCACACCAGCCAGAACTATTTTTATTTTTTAAAAATATTAAAAAAAATATTTTTAGAGAGAGGAGAACAGAGGGAGAAACAGAGGGAGAGAAATATCACTCAATTGCCTCTCACATGTGCACTGAACGGGGACCGGCCCCGCACCTAGGCATGTGCCCTGACCAGGAATCAAACCAGTGGCCTTTTGCTTTGTGGGACAATGCCCAACCAGTTGAGCCACACTGGTCAGGGCCAATTGTTGTCATTTTTAAAAAGGCTTTTCCCACTAGTTTTTAACGTGGTAATCATAGTAATTCTACATTTCTGAAGGTGTTAGTTCCAGTATCTGGGCTGATTCTGTTGAGTGCGTTGTCTCTGGCGGTGTGTTTTGTTGCTTCTTCCTGTGTCTTGTAGGTTTTGGCTGAAGGCAGACATCTTGTTAGAACAGTGGAGACTGAAGTCAATAGTATTTATGCCTGGAAATGGTCATACCTCTTCTTTTGCTTGGCCTTTGTGCTGGGAGTTGTGTCAGGTTAGTCAGAAGCTCACCTGAGTTTGGGTGAGCCGCCCCCCCCCCCCCCCCCCCCCCCCCCCCCCCCCCCCCCCCCCCCGCTAATAGCAGCAGATCTGCATTTGCTGTGGGGCTCTGCTTGGTGTTCCTGGCCTGCGTTCCCTCAGGGGTAGGAAATGGCCGCGACCTAGGACATTCTCCTGTCTCTTCCCCTGCTGTAGGCCTTTCTGTGGTCCCCTTTTCCAGCTTTTGCTCTGAGGGGGGAAGGATTCTGATGGGCCTCAGGGCTTTTCTCGCAGCAGTGGCCTTCTCCGCCTGAACCGGTTTCCGCACCGCCCCCAGTCCCGGGGAGGGTCTCTGGGGAGGGCTCTGTGAGCCGTTGCACGTCCCCTTGTTCTGTGGCTCCCAGCGGGTAGCCCATGCTGGGCTTTTAGCAGTTGGTTAACGATCTGAGCTGATTAGTTTCCCGGCCATGTGTATTGCACCTGGTATCTGCTCCAGGTAAGCAGGTGCTGTCTCGTATTTCTCCTTGGAGGCATCTGTGTTTCTTCAGTTTTCAGGGTCCTTGCTTGTCCTGCATTGAGCCTCTGGGGCGCTAATCCTGGAAGCTTCGTGTGAGTCCCTGTTCCAAAGGACCAGACAGTGAACCCCTGATTGCTGAAGATACTGTGCGCCTCTGTGCTCCTCTGGTTGCTCAAGCAGACCGCTGCCACCCACAACTGCGACAGAGGCACGGCAGTGACCACATGGTCTGCACTCCCGCCCAGAGCCGGACTTCTTGAAAGAATGGTCTGTATTTGTAGTTTCTACTTCCGGTGAAGTTTAGAACCCCACTCCTCTGCTGTAACTTCCCAGTCTGATACTAGCAGTGATCTTCTCATTGCCGGATCTGGTGACCACTTTTCAGATCTTTAGCCATCGCCTTCTCTTCCTAGCCCCTAAAATCATACTTTCACGAAGTAACC
The DNA here is from genome assembly GCF_987537825.1 of Furipterus horrens. Classification (NCBI taxonomy): domain Eukaryota; kingdom Metazoa; phylum Chordata; class Mammalia; order Chiroptera; family Furipteridae; genus Furipterus; species Furipterus horrens. Next base: position 14,550,269 of record NW_028327181.1, on the reverse strand, counting down.
AGAGAAAGCTTTCTAAAATGTAAATCCAGCCTTTTAGTAATTCTCTGTCATCTGCAGGGTAAAGTACATCGTTTCTGGTAGAAAAAAATGCACTCTTGTCCTAGATCTGCACTATCTAATAGGGTAGGTTGCTAGTCATATATGGCGTTTTAAGTTTAAATTCAGGTTAATTAGAATTAAATAAAAGATAAAAAGTCAGTTCCTCAGTCACACTAGCCACATTTGAAGTGTTCAATAGCCACTAATAGCTATCATATAGGTCAGCCTAGCTATGGAATATTCTCATTGTCATATAAACTTCTGTTGGATAGTGCTGATGGAATTCAGGATCTTTAAAAAGGAAGACAGATTAACATATCAGACCTAGCTGGGGTGGGCAAGGGAAGTGGAAGTGATGATGCTGGAGATCTCATATTGTTGAACTGAGGTAACCTGCAGAGTCAAGGTCCCTGAGAAGCTGGAACTGCCTTGAAATGAGGAATACTTGGAAAGATCAGCAGGAGAAGCAGGAGAAGCTTCTGTCATTGTGCTGGACTATGGATGAGGAATAAAAGGAATCTCATTGATTAAACGAGAGAAAGAAATGGAAAATTGCTGGAAATTTTACGTTTTGCATCTGGTTCAGCATTTATCTCTTAAGAGAAAAAGTGGCATGTATTTTTATTGTTAAGAGAAAAAAATAGATGATTGAGAAACAGTTTCTTGGGGCTTTAATCTTCTGGTAAATGAAACTTCAAACCTGATATTAATCCATTGGCTCTTTTGACTTATAGGAATTTTGCAAGTATAATGCTTTTGCTGAGCTGAAAGAGATATTTTTATTCTCATATTTTGTTAATCGTCATCTCTAGTCTTTAGATTTACAGTCTGTTCAGAGTATTGTCAAGAATGATGTGACTAATTTACTCCCATCTATATAAGTTGTTAATGCTGTGATTTTTTAGAGCTCCTGGATGTTTTAAGTTCCTGAATTTCTGCAAGACAGGGTACATACCGAAGGAGGCAGCTGTAAAATGCAGATGCTGACAAGCAGAAAAACAAAAAGAGATTTTCACAAGGAATTATGGGTATTTAATGTAACTCTTTAGTTCACAGTTAAATAAAACTGTGTTGTTTCTGTAGTACTGCATTCTGTATTAACCTTCTGTTGTATCACACAGCTAGTTTTAAGGATGAAAGAAGTGGTACATTTGTCATCTTCCTATCCTGCATGTTAACTTTCAGTCCTCAAAAGGCAGGAATTTTACTGTCCCGGCACAATTTAATCCATTTGAAGTAGTTTTGTGTACATTTTTACTTTTACTGAATTATTGATGAGGAAACTTCAATTTATATTTTCTCATGCTTGTGAAAGTGAAAATGAATCAAGTGAAAATGACCTTTTATTTATACTTGCTCTATTTCCTCTTTATGTCCTTTAAAAAATGATTCTGTAAAATAAGAATGCTGAAATGCTGAAATGGTGTAGAGGAAGAAAGGAAGAGGTGAGTCCATTGCAAGGGTGAATGGGGCAGTCACTGCGATCACTAGGCAACAGGATGTGAGAAATGTAGCATTTCTCATTTGTGTCATCATGTAACTATGGGAGAACCACCATAGAACCTAACCTGGTATTTCTTTTTAATCAAGTCCAGCTGTTGGTCATGTGAATATACTCTTTGCATATTAAGAGTGCGTTTTCTCCTTTCCTATGATATCTTAAAAGGCTCCTTACATATCACCTGAAATGTACTCATGTCCTTTTAGGACCCCCTGTTACACTGGTCACTCTTCTTTATGATCACAAGTACGATGTTCACCCCAAATTGCATATAAAAATTTTAGAACAAAGAATGTGACTTGACCACATAAGTATTCTTTTTTTTTTCTTTTTATGAATAGAGCTCTTGTTTTTAATTTGATGAGCAGGGAACTTTCCAACTCTAACCCTGTCTTTACAATCTGTCTTTAATTTGCAAAAAAGATGCATTCCAATTTTTCAGACATAAAACTGTTTAATGGATTTTTTTGGATTTGCTAGTTCTCTAGTCATGTTGGGTTATGCTGAAATTCAACATATGCCATTTCATGGATTTCAATCTCCTTTTCTCATTTTCACATTTACATTTACTACTTTGTTATTAAAAAATAATTAGATGGCGTCTCACCTTAGTCCTCCTTAGATAATACACAGTTGCAGCTGTTACTGTTTTTATAATGTTGTTACCAACCAGGTTTTCCCTGAAATAAATATAAAAGCATTTTCAACATCTTGGATCGTTTAGTTCATCTTACCCTCTGTGAGACATAATCTATGTGTATTTTTGCTGCTCTGTGTTTAAGCATGGAACTTTTTATTCCACTATATCTTCTTGGTGGTACTAAAAGTATTTTTTTCCTCTGTTTTCTGGGATCTTGTTCCCACCACCCCTTAATGTTGTAGCAAATACTTACAGACATTCTAATCCCAACACTGGACAGAGCTTTGTCAGTTAATTATCCTAATATATTCAGATAAAATAAATCTAAAAACCTGTATAGTAATCATCTATTTTTAGCTAAGAACATTGAGTTGTAATTATAGGTATGAATATTTGGTTTATAGGTCACAACATTATTATAATAATATTGCTTTAAAAAAATAGACCACTTAATATTATTATGAGATAAAACCACCGTGCATGCCAAAGCATTCTCAATAATACACACTGTCAAAAATTTATAAAGCCATTCACATTATTTTAGGTCTTATATAGGGTACTTGAGGTGGCACATATATTAGTGGGTTTTGAGATGACACATATATTAGTGGGTTGTTGATAATGCATTATCTACTAACAAGATTATGCCAAGTAACATAGATACATAGGAAAATAACCATGTGACAAAAGGAAGAAATGTTTTTACAGTGATAACTGTAGATAAAAACCATTGAATTCTACTTGTTAGTTGTATCCTGCTCCTACCTGTTAATATTTCAAGTTGAATGTGTGTTTGAAAATTAGTCATCTCCTTAAAAAGTTTTAATAGTTATTTAGACTTTTCTTCAGTAAATCACAATGTTATATATTTATTTCTTGGAATTTTCTGATATTACTTAATTCACTACCAAATTTCTATTTTTGACATTCTAAAGTATCTCAAGAAACAATATAAATCATTGAAGTATAATTAATATTAGTTTATTTTAGAGAAATATGTTTTTCTTAATTATTTTTGAGGAAGAGAGCTATTATAAAATCAAGAAATAATACAGTAAGAATATTTGATTTAAATAAATACTAATTTTTATTTAGCTCCAGAGGATATATTTTGAAATGCCTGAGATTTTAGCTTGCTAAGACAGCCTTTGCAATGCTTTTAGAATGAGATAGCTAACTGAAATCTGAAGACCCAGTTGTTTTCTCTCAAAATGTCATATTTTATAAATTACTTTAGGAATTAATACCAGATTTGTTAAAGAAAAACAAATAGATTCAGGTAAAAATAATTGCAATTCTATATTCAGTAGGAAGAATATTTAATTCTGGATCTTATATAGTGTTTAATACATTACTAGTATTTGGTAAATACTATTTTATAATGTGTCTAGTAAATGCTTAAACATAGCTATGTTTAAAACTTGTGGAAAAGGGACATTAGTTCTAAGCAGATAGGTAAATTCATGGAACTCCTGAAAAACTATGTTGAATGCAGCATATAGGGAATCTCTGTAGAAAGATAAAGGAGGCAAGATGGCATGGCAGCAGAGAACAGATTGGTGGTTACCAGAGGCGGAGGTTGCAGGGTGGGAGGAACGGGTGATGGTGGTCAAAAGGTACAAACTTCCAGTTATAAAATAAATTCTGGGAATTAATGAATTAAGTAATCTATCGATATATTTATTTAGTGGATGATTTAAACAACAGAAGTTTGTTTTCTCATAGTTCTTGATGCTAGAAGTCCAAAATCAGGTTGCCAGAATGTTTGTGTCTTGGTGAGGCTTCTTCCTGGCTTGCAAGTCATCCCCCTTCCAGTTGTGCCCTCACCTGACTGGGGTTATTACTAGAGAAAGTTACATCTGAAAATGGTAGCCCATGAATGTTAAGGGCTATCAAAATGACCAGTCATAGGGTGTGAAAGACACTGATGAGAGGTTTGTGGAGGTTACTATTGATCTAGGTCTTGAAGAATGCATGGGCATTTTCCTGGCAGATCGAGTCATGACATACACGTGTTCTGGAGGCTGGAAGTCCAGGATGAGGGGGCCAGCATGGCCAGGTGAGGGCTTTTTCCCGGTTGCAGACTTCTGTTTCCTCATGTGATGGAAAGGCAAGTTTTGAGAATTTAATGCACACCATGATGTCTGTAGTTAATAATACTATATTTTATATTTGAAGGTTGCTAAGAGACTAGATCTTAAATTTTTCATCACAAGAAAAATAATTGTAACTATGTGAGGCGATGGATATTAATGAAACCTATTGTAATCATTTTGCAATATATAGTTATCTCATATCATTTGTTGTATACCTTAAATTTATACAATGTTGTATGTCAATTATATCTCAATAAAACTGGAAGAAAAAATGAAAATATTCACTGAGGGGATGAAAAAAGTGGTGTGATAACTTAATAAGATTTGGAGAAGAATCACATTAAAAGACACAGACCTGTAATGAGAAAATTAGGAACATATAGTTGTCCTTTTAGGCTATGTCATTACCTATTTGGCAGAGAAGGAATAATAAGTCAAAAATGTCCTCCAGTTTGGAAAGAGTACCCATTCTCTGTGTTTTCTTACTACCCTGTATCTATCCTTATTACTTTCTTTATCACACAGTACTTTGAAACTATCTGTTTGCTTAGATATATATAGGGATGGGCAAAAATAGGTTTAAATTGTTCATATGGAAAAAGACATGCAGGTTATGATTATTACAATAGCTTTATTCTGTGTTTTGCGTACTCACAACTGTAAACCTACTTTCAACCACCTTTGTATTTTAAAGAAACAACATTTATATTGTTTAGTACAGGCAAAGGTTTTTCAAAAAGATGTCTGTTACAGTATTATTTAAAAATAATGAAAAACTGAAAACAACTCCAAAGTCCTATATTAGGTAGATGGTCATGTAAATTTCAGTTCATCCATTTGAGGGAATGTATTGTACTAGTTTGGCCATGTGCTCAGGCTGCTGGAAAGTTGACCACAACAGTTTTAGACAACAATGTATCCAGAGGGCAAAAAGGAGCTCTCTATTCCTTTCTTTCCTTCAGGACTGTGAAATCTTTCCCTGAAGTTTCCTGCTGACTCCCCTTATTTCTCATAGCCTAGAATATGATTTCATGCCCAGGCATTGGCCAGGGAGATAGGATTTATGGTTAAGAGGGTTCAGTCACAGTGATTCCTACAACAACGTACACAAAATGTGAAGAATGGTTATACTTTTGTCATGGGAATATTTTATTATCTCCTTTTTACTTTCTTAGCATTTAGAAGGTTTAAATACTGAATAAACATTGCTTTAATCATCAGGAAAAGAAATCTATATTAATAAAATATTTATTTGTTTATGTGACTATGTCCTCAAGCCTTTGAGGGTAGGGCAGTGGACTATGACTTTTAAAAAAAAATTATGGTAAAATTGGTATGTAACGTTGCATATATTTCAGGAACTTTATTGTATAGTATTTCCAGTGCTTAATCCCTGCCTGACACATAGTAGGTTCTCAGTATGTTGAACTCTGAACCAAGTATTTAATTAAAGTTAAAAAGAAACAAGTAATAAAGGAATGATAATGCAAAGATGAGGATTTATTTAACTCTTTCACTCCTTTATGGCACATATGTACACATCCTATACTCCTGTTTTCTTGGTATAATTATAAATTTGTATAGATTAGAATTGATTGTTTATATTAGTATTACTCAGAAAAGGCAATTTGCAGCTAAATCATTTGGTACACTATCATTCCTTTTTCTTTTTTTATGTAAAACTTTGTTTTCTCTTGAGTTAATAATTGTCCCCTATTTCTTCTATGTATTTATCACTAATTCATCCTCAAATCTCTAATTCTCTAAATCTCATCTTGTTGCATTTCAGACACACTGAGTGTTTTGTTAATTTCATCTTGAGGACATCTCTAATGACTGGTTTCAGTTAGGACCAGTTACCCGTTACCTGCAAGCACAGTCGTCATGTTAGGATCTTCCTCATCAGTCTGAAAATTCCCTTTGCCTGTAGCTTGTGTTGAATCCTGGTTCCTGGTACTGTTTCTTCTTCATTCATTCCCTAGTTTTGGTGCTGTATTTTCTTCAGTAGCTTCCTGAGGAAGAGTGGATGGGAGGTAAATTGTTTGAGATATATTTCAAGTCTGAAAAATACCTTTTTATTCTGCCTTACACTTGATAATTTGATTGGTTATAGAAGACTAGGTTAGAAGTAATTTTTCCTCTGATTTTGATAGTCTTCTGCCTGGGCTGCCCTTCTACCAGGCTTTCTCAATCTCAAGCCGTTCTGAATCTTTATCCTTTTAGGAAATCTTGTCTTCTTTTCCCTGTATGGAAGTTTTAAATCACTTTCTTTTTATTCATAGTGTTATGAAATTTCTTGCTGATGTATTTTATTTTAAGAATATTTTATTAGGTCTTTGATGATATCTCCCTATCTGGAAACTAGTCATCAATTCTGTTTTTTTAATTGTTGATTTTACCTTTACTTAAAAAAAATTTTCTTCCTGGCATTTCTGTTTTACAGGTATTGGACCTCCTAGACTGACTGTCTAGCTTTCTTGTCTTTTATATTTTTATGATTTTGTCTTTTTGCTCTGCTTTGTAGGAAATTTTGTTTTCCAGTCCTTTCATTGAGTTTTTTGTTTCTGGTATCCTATTTTTAATTCCTAAGAATTTTAACTTTTCTGTTTTTTTAAACCACCCAGTCATGTTTCATGGATGCAGTGTCATATATAAGGATATTTATGATAATATTTATGAATCTTGATTTTTTAATGAAATGGAAATGGATGAAAATGAAATGAATGAAGGAAAATGGAAGTTAAATTAGTAAACTTATTGTTAGAGTAGCAAGGTTGAAAGTTTCTCATCCAACATTCAAATTCTCAAAATATACATAGCTTCTTTATTTTCTTGTAATGACTTTAATCTTTCTCACAAGTATCTTGCCTAAGTGGGTAGTGGTAGGCAAGGGGAGGGGCAGGGTATTAGCTTAAGCTTGCCAGTTATAGTCTGCTTCATTATGTAATTCAGCTTCTCTAAGTTATATGTTCAGTCTTTAAGACACCCCCCTCCCCCGTTCATCTTTTCCCTTTGGTGCTTCAGGATGCTATTTGACCTCTATGGGGGTTGTGCTAAGGTGGTTTCATGGCGATGGCAGAGAGCATCTTGGAATTGTATATTGGTCGTTGGTCTTCACTGGTATCTGCACTAATATTATTCTTCACTGATTTGACTGCTTAGATGGTTTTTCTATCCTTTGGGAGTGATATTTCCAGAGCTTATGGAACTTCTGGATGCTCTCTCTATATGTAGGCCATGGGGATCCAGGAGTATTGCCTCAAGCTCATTTATAATACTTGCTACTGTTATTCCTCCTTCCAGACCATATTGCTCCAAAGCCATCTGCATGATGGCCTACTCTCAGGGTTTCATGTGGAAAGCTGGGCCAAAGCCTCCCACTACTTTAGATTTTCCCCTTCTTTATATACTAGGAGTAGAAAGGGTGGGCTTTCTCTTTCTTCCTAATGTTTGGAAGGTCATTTACTTCATAGCTCTTTCTTTGTCTACCCCCTTGACTGGAGTCATAATGGCAGATGGGGTATAGGGAGAGAAATTTGCTAATAAGGGAAAATCCAAAGATATTACCCCAGTTATGTTAGTTAATCATTTCATTATATAGCAGGAGGAATTTTATCATCTTCTTTTAAAATGATTTCAGTACTTCTTAATTTTTTCCAGCTTTAATAGTAAATATACTTTTCTGACTCTGAATCAGTTATTCAGTAATGATTTGTGACAGATAATTTCAAAACAAAATTTGAAGTTAGTAAGTCATTAGGAAAGAGCGATTTTTACATTTTTATGGCATTTCCAGAAGTTACCTGGATGTGCAGATTCCATGATAGCTGCTTTTGATTTGGAAGTCTTGGATCACATCCAGTTCTTTGAAAGACGGATTATGTAACTATTAAGTGTGCTTTAAAAGTATTTGTAATCAAGGAATCCCTTTCTAGCACTTCTGGACTAACCAATCCAAGCAACATATCTTATTAATTCTTTAATAATACTTCCTGTCAGGTATTATAATGTATCCTGTTTGGTACATTTTAGAGCGATTTAATTTTGTATGGAAACTTTGGTACATTAAAATTGCTCTTAATTTTCTTTTTCTGGAGACAGAGCCTAGCCATGTATTTACTCAGGTATATTGTTTCTCTTGTCTTCACAGCTGAAGTGAGTAATAGTTTTTCTCTGCTGCGGATTATTAAGTTGTCAGCCTAGAGTACTGTACTGTATAAGGATGAGCCTCATTGAATATAAAAGAGGTTGTCACTTTTGGTGGGGGATAACATATTCCTCTTTGAGAGTCTGATGAAGGCTATTAATCAGACTTCCTGTACCTTTGCACCAAAAATAGTACGTACACACATTTGTTTCTACTTTAGTTTTTTGCATTAGAATATATGTAATTTGTAGACAAGTGGTTCTGAAAATTGGTAGCAGAGGTGGGGCAAGGTGAGATGAGTGTGGGGAGAGAGCGATCAGAATGATCTGGAATATTTTAAAATGTGCACACATTCTCTTATTGTCTTTGAGGTATTCCGATATACCTTGTTAGGTAGGTATGACTAGCTGTTTGAGGATCACTGCTAGAGTAAGCCACTGTTCTTCATGCATTGTGTAGTATTGTTTAGATGTTTCAGAGTGTTGGGGAGGAAAAAGTATGGAAAACTGTCTCAGATAAAAATATAACAGTTGTCTATATGCATTATGTTAATGTCATTTAATGTAATAATAAGTTAATGGTTGCTTCCTTAAAAAAATTAAAGTAAAACCAAATTAGACAAATAAAATAATTAAGCCTGACTAGATCATTAAACTTGTAGACTACTCTTTGATGTGGCATCTTGTAAGTTCTTTGACATTAATTTGATTCCAGCCTTAGGTTTAAAAACACACATGGGTGAGCACACACACACACACAAATTTAACACTGTGGAGGCAGAATTGATATTATATAAAATTAACCATTTTAAAGTGAATAATTCAGTGGGATTTAGTACATTTGAAATATTGTGCATCTACCACCTCTATTCAGTTCTTACAAAACACTTTAATTCCCCCAAAAGTAAACCCCATACCTATTAGTTAGTTGCTCCCCATTTCTCCCTTTCCTCAGGCTCTGTCACTCACCAATCTGAATTGTGTTTCTGTGGACTTACCTATTCTGGATATTTCATGCAGATGGACCCATACAACATGTGATGTTCTGTGAGTGACATCTTTCACTTAGTATAATGTTTTTGAGATTTATCTACTTCGTGGTATTTATCAATGCTTCATTTCTTTTTATTGCTGAATGCTATTTCATTGTGTGTGTGTATATATGTATATAATAATTTATCTGTTTATTCATTAATGGACATCTGGGCTATTTTCACCTTTTGGCTATTGTGGATAGTGCTGCTGTGAACTGGTGTATACATGCATTTGTTTGAGTACTGTTTTTACTTCTTTTAGGTATATATGTAGGTACTCTTCACTTCTTTTAAATATGTACATGTAGGCCTGGAAATGCTGTGTACAGAAGAATACTGTTGTTCCCTTGTTTGCTCACACTCTTATAACAGCTCTGACATCAGATGTGTGGGTTTTTCACTCCAAGCAATTCTCCAGTTCTTTGTGGACACCAACCGGATGTCCTACAGTTTAATTCAATTCTGACCCTCACTGCCTGGAGTTAGCGAGGACTACGCAGGTGGAAGAATCAGAGCCACAAGGCTGCCCCTCCACGTCAGCACTTCAGACACTAATTGTGAGTCCTAGGCTGCCACCTTCACTTCTGACTGAGTGGCTGTAAATCGGGGTTTCTCACACCCCCCTCCTTGGGTTTCATAACTTGCTGGAATGGCTCAGAGAACTCAGGAAAATACTTGACGTTCTATTATTCATTTATTATAAAGGGTACAACTCAGGAACAGCAAAGCGGAAGAGATACATAGGGCAAAGTATATGGTGACCGGCGGGGAGCTTTCCATGCTCTCCCCTGGGAAGCCCGCCTCCCAGCACCTCAGTGTGTTTACCAGCCTGGACGCTCCCTAAACCTCTCTGGTTAAGATGTTTTTATGGAGGCTTCGTTTTATAGACATTATTGATTAAATCATTGGCTACAGGTGATTCAACTCCATTATTTCAACCCTCTAATCACTTGGTTGGTTCTTTTGGCAACAGTCCCCACCCTCCAAGAGCCACCTCATTGGTATAAATTTCGGTTTAGTTGAAAGGGGCTTACTTTGAATAACAAAAGATGCTCCTTTCACCCCTGCCACTTAGGAAATTACTAGGGTTTTAGGAGCTCTGTCCCTACTGAGGAATGAAGACCAAGTATATATTTCTTACAATATCACAGCATCACACTGGGCACTGTGGTAACTCTACATTAAACTTTTTGAGGGGCTGCCAGACTTTTTCCACGGCAGTGGTACCACTTTCTCTTCCTTTCATACTAGCAATTTACGATTTCTCCACAACCTCACCAACACTTGTTATTTTCTTTAAAAAAATTATTATTATAGTCATTTAGTGGGTGTGAAGTGGTACTTTATTGTGCTTTTGATGTGACCTAATGATGCTGAGCACCTTTTCATGCATTTATTGGCCATTTGCATGTCTTCTTTGCATCAGCTTTTGGTTTTGATGATAAAAATTGTTAAACACTTTGATTCACAAAGGTACATCATAGCAAACCAAATCACTTCAATCCGTATTTGCTTGCCAGAAATTACTTGCCTTATATTAAAGAATTCCGTAATTTCCAAGACTTGTGTTTACATGTATATTTGTTGCTCAGCCTTTTTGCAGGGTCACAGCATCATTGACAGTCTCTTTGTTAGTAAGAAAAGAATGACAAATATACATTTTCCATTTAAGGTCATTGAGCAAAATAATTCTTTCAAAATATTTTGATAGATTTCTGTTTTTTTCTGGAAACACTCGGAAAGCCACCCTCTGTTGAAGTGACCAACTTTAATGTCAAAAGGCAAATGGTCTCTTGGGTTTTGTTGGTCTTTGGCATGAAGGTTTGTGTGCTGGTTGGTCAGCTATTGTTTCTCGCTTCAAACCTACCCTTTTATTCTCTGAGCTTGGGGATGGGACTCTGCAAACAATTTATTTATTTTTTAACCAGCTGCTTCCTTCTTCCAGTGTAAGGTATTAGAAAGAGATCGGGAGTCAGGAAGTAGAAGGTGTTTGCTTGCTGTTCGTCAGTGTCATTCCAGCAGTGCGCCTACACCCTGGCAGAGGCAGCTGGTTCAAGTCTCCATTTTTACATCATCCGTGAAACCAATCTTATCTTTCCCTTTCAGAGAAATGCGCACCATTAAGTTTTCATAGCATTGTTTCTCAAACGTACCTTTATGTGTTAGATTGTAAAATAATTTGTATTTTGCTCAAATACACATATTTCTATAATGTACTATAATGAAGAAACTGGAAACGTTGTAAGCATAGACACACAGTAGTTGTTGCTATGGATATCTTATATGAAACTATTCTTAGTTAGCTTGAATGGAGGTGGCTATATTTCTTATTCTCTTTCCCAAGTAGCACATGATTCTATTTTCCTTTACATTTTTGCCTCACTATATATAATAATTAAATTCACTTAATTATTGTGCTTATTCAGTATTTTTAAGGTGATCTAAGTATCTAATTCACCCTGTTGCATGACTGTACATCTTAATGACTAATTCTGGCAATCCATAAATATTTGAGAATCTTACATGTGCTAACTGTTGTGTTAAATACTTGAGATATAATGATATATAATAATTCAGACATGCTTTCAAGGAATACTAATTTTGACAGGGCAGACAATTACTAAGTAATTAATTACAAAGCTAATACTTCATGATAGAGAAAAGACAGAATAGTATAAGAGCATATGGCAAGGAGAGTAAGCCATAGTTCATCTAGTTGGGTGATTCAGGGAAAGCTTCTCCAAAGTGATATTTAAGGCATGACTTAAAGAACGGGTGCAGGGTTTGCTGGGTGTGAGGGGCAGAGGATATAGAAGAGCATTCCAGGTTCAGCACTGAGAGTATGTGAAGACAGTGGTTTCAGATGAGGCAAGAACCATATCACAGTGGTTTTTATAGCTCAAGTTAAATGGATTGGATTTATCTCAGAGCCAAAGGGAAACGACTGATGTGTTTTTAGCAGAGGAATGGCATTATATTCATTAAATCCCTGCTGCATGTCAGGTGCTCATCTAGGCACTGGGGATACTGAGGTGAACGCGGCAAAGTTCCTTCCTCCTAGAATCTGCATTCTGATGCAGGAGCCAAGACAAATAAGTATACAATTTAATTTCAGGTGGTGATAAGTGCTATAGAAGAAACGAAGTCAGGTAATGAGATAGAAAATGAAGGGGAGGTAGCAAATTTAGGTAGAGGGATTGAGGAGCTTCATCCTGATGGTGTTATTTGAGAAGGTCTGAGTATACATTTGAGCAGAGGCTTGAAGTACGGGAGTGGGTCATATGAAGATCTGGGGAAAGTGTGTCCCTGGACGAGAAAATAGGCAGTGGAAAGCACCTGGGTGGGAATGAGCTTCATATATTCAAGGAACTGCAGGGAGTTTATGAGTGACAAGACAGGGTAGGCATGAGATCAGAGAAATGGGCACCACCCAAGTCGTAGCTTATAGGATCTTGTAAGCCATGATAAGAAGTTGGATTTTCTTTTAAATATCTTTGGAAGCCATTGGACAGTTTGGGGGAGGCGTGCGGTGCAAAATTCACTCTGGATGCTGGTAAAGAATAGAGTATAAAGCAGGAAAACCAGTTAGGATGCTATTGCTACATTCTACGGGGAAAATGATGATGACCTGGACTAGGATGGTAGCTGTTGAGGTGGTGAAAACAGTTGGATTTATTTTGTGAGCAGAGTCAGTAGAATTTGCCAGGGACTCTGTGGGTTGTGAAAGGAAGAGAGAACAATTGCTAGGTTCCGGGTCTGTGCAGCTGGGGGAGTGCTGATGCCAGCTCTGAGATCTGTCTTGGAGAGGAGTAGTGTGAAGTCAAGAGTTCTGTTTTAGATGGCAAAGTTGAGATTCTGCTTAGACAACCAGGTGGCGATGACAAGTAGGTATCTTGGCCCATAGGAGAGGTCAGAACTTAAGCTATAAATTTGGGATTCATTAGAACATAGATGGTAATTAAAGCTGTGATTAAACTTGATGAGGTCCTTAGAGAGTGTATATACAGAAGAGAAAAGGTTTGAAGACTGAGCCCTGTGGCACTTCAACATTTAGGATTTGGGAGGAGGTAGGCAGATGAGCAAGGGAGCCTGAGGAGGAGCAGCCAATGTAGTAGAAAAAACTGGAGAACATGATAGCCTAGAAATTAAGTGAAGGAATGATCCATCATGTAAAATACTAAGATATGTCAGAAACAAAGAACATTTTGATTATATGTTTATAGTATGGATGATGGACTGCAGAGAGGCAAGACTAGAAGTTGTGAAATAGAAGGCTATTGCACCTGCCTAGAAGAGAAATGATAAATAGTGCCTTAGATTGGGGCAGTGGCAATCAGGATGGAGAGGCAGAATTAACAGACTTCATAATTGGGTATGGGGTGAGTGCTATGGGTTTTAGGTATAATATTTTAAAAGACTGAACGTTAAAAACAAAAGTATTTAAACAAGCAAACAAATGAGCAAAATGCACTCCTAACAGAAGTGGGGCATGGAAGCTTAATTAATTGTTAACAGTGTTGGTTACAGAGAAAAGGGCCTTGAGTATTTTCTCATTGAATACTCATTGAGAAAATAACATTGAAGTTACAGCTGATTCCTGAACACTGAGTTATTTGAATAGGTATGTAGAATTTTTATGATTGATGAAATGACCTAAAACAGTCTCTTTTTAAAAGAATTGTAATTTCAATAAAAAATAATGAAAGTATATTCATGTAGATAAACCTTTCTGACATTTTATACTTTTGAAGGGAGATCAGGTCTTAGGCTACTTTGGCTTAAGATCTCAGAATGAATTGTAGTCATAATTCTGACATTATGGCTTTTTGTCTCTAAGAATTTCTTTAAAAGAATTTACTGTCTACTTGTGCAAAATGTCAATAATATCATTTATCTCTTTTTTACAGGAATGGAGTGAAGATTAACTCTTTGGAAATGGAAAAATGCCAACTGTTAAATTCTTATAGCTTATTGCTAGAAAACATCTTTTCACTGAACAGCTGTAGAGAAGATAGTTATTATTGATTTTTAAGAATTTATCACATACCTGATTGCACTAAAAATATTGGGAAATTAAAGCACAGATCTTATTTGTGAGTGAAAGTACCTTCAAAATTGGCTTATTAAACATAGAAGTATGGTGAAGATTGAGGGCATGATATAATTGTTTATAATTGTGTTTTGTAGAATTAGTGGTCTTTGGGTTGAGGAAAAGGGGTCAGGGCCATGATTTTTGCAGTTCTCTTTTTCTTTCAATTAACAAATCAAACACATATTTTGCTTTACAAATGTATTGATTGTAATAAGCAGATAACCACATGGCTCCTCCTTTGACAAGGGATCTGACCTACAGAATACCCTTGTTATGTATTTTTGAATTTGAAGATGTTCTTATTCAATTAATTGGCAAATGTTTGATTACTTATATGTTCACATTCTACCAGGCACTGTGGTAAATATAAAAGAATTACTATAGACTTAAAAACCAAAGAGTAGAAACTAAATTTTAGGAGAACGGGACCATTTGTTTTTATTTTTGTATTCCTGATACCCTCCCCAGGGCCCATTAACAGCAGACATTTACTAAAGGTTAGTTGAATGAATGGGTGAATGAAAAGGACCTTGATGGTTGCTCTCAAGAGGCTTTAGAGCCCTTAGATATAAGATGAATACACAGAAAACCAGACCAAATAATAGACAATAATATTATTATGTGCTAAATAAATAGAATTTAGAGGTATTAGAACTTGAAGGAAACACTAAAATAGTTTCCAAACATGGTATTTGGATTGCTGTTATCAGAATTTATAGTTGCAAGGCCAGGTGAAGTCTTCTTGAAGAAAGTGGGACTTGAACAAATTCTAAATGATTGGTAGGCTTTGGATGTGAATATGGAAGGCATCATAGGTGAGGAGAACATCATGACTGATATGGGGATGAGAAAACATGTTATGTACCAATGAAAAAAGTGACCTGTTGGAAAACATTAAACTGTAAAAAGGTTGCATTGGTAGGTGGTGTTTAGACGGAAGAGTTTAGCTCTCCAAATTGCAATTTTGCTATTTCCCACCAGAACTGATATGCTGAATGCTTCTAGCCATATCCATCTGCCTATAGTCTGCCTGGCACACTGCCTCTCAGTTATTTGCTCAGATAGTTTGACAGATGCATATGTGGTGAGAAACGGTGCTATTAGTATCAGTAAACCTGCCCTTTGTGAAAGCTACTAAACCGGCATGACTTTATGACTAATGATTCATGGTGATGTTAAATAAAAAATGGTAACTTTATATGATGTGGGATAGGCTGGGATTGCCTGATTATTCAGAGGTTACTGTTGCAGTTATGATATCAGGCTGGAAGGTCTCTGCTCACTCCACAACCTACTTCCTCAGCACCCTGAAATGCCAGTATCAATTGATGCTTTGCCCACTGATAAAACATATCTTTAGAGAAGGGACTGAGCTCAGCTTACCCTGAATGCATTTCTCAGTCTTTCCCTAAGACCAGGATTTAATAGAAAGGTAAATAGGAAGAGCATTAACTTATTGAATACTGGCGAAGTAGGAAAATAGGAAGAGAGCAGCGCAGGCTGGAGGGACAAAGGGCGGAGAAGAGGCATGAAGGACCATCGACACATTGTATCCACATTACTGTTTTGCTCAGAGCTTCGCCTGGAGATAATTACAAATTTATTTAATATTATTGTGAGAGCTTGTAGTGCATTAGGATTGAATTCAGTAATTGGCTAGAACTGTACACTATGGACTGGTGATAAGAAGAACTGAATTTTTATTCTACCCTTGCCTATTTATCAGCTATTTGATTTTTGAACAAAATCATTTATTTTCTTTATTGAGAAAACAAGATTACAAGAACCAAGTGAAGTAAGCTTTGAGTTCTCTTTTAGTCCTAAAATTTTGTGAATCTCTGTGAGCAACAGAACAATGTAGATTGGAATGAAATTCATGGATACATATAATAAAACCCCTAACAACTGCAATTTGGATAAACATACTTAACTGAAGATGTTTATGTTTCTAATAGACTTAAGCTAACAGTTGTTCACAGAGTATATACTTTGTCTTTTATAAGCTAGAAGTATCTGCTGCTTAGTTCTTGGTTAGCTTTATTTTTATTTTTATTATAATAGTATATTTTAAAAACATACAGTTTTGTAAAGCATATAATTTATATGAGCTGTCCAGGTACAAGCATTGTTGATTGATTTTTAGCTTCTCAATAGCTTTTATTGATCTAGTAGAAGTAGAATTAGACTATAATGTATGAACATTGAGATATAGTAATGATTCAATATTAAGTGCACTTTTCATCAGATACTTGCTTATAAGATGTCTGTTTTGTTAGAGCCTCCAGAATGCTAGGATAGGTCTGGGATGTCCAGTCTAGCTTAACTTGCCTCTGGTTGGAACCCTAGGAAGATGTTTGGGTTGGGAACTGATAACTGAAGGCCCACAGCCAAATTTATTAATTCTTTATGATGGACTCAGCTTCTTCCCTGCCCCAGAGCAGAGTTTAATCCTCAGATTTGTTTGGGAGTCACCTTGTTCTTCCAAGATGACCTGGAGCTAGGCTGGATCCCTTAGGATGACCACACATTGTACTTCCCTCCCCCTGTAAATCTGTATCAGGGACATGGGTACTGAGGTGGTGGGAAGAAAATCAAATGTCCACCTGATTGAGCATCATCTGCCCTTTATTAGATAATATTTAGGTAAATGACTAGTAAATTAGAATTATGTGACATAAAAGAATTCCAAAAGAGAGCATCAGTGTTAGGTGATTAGAAATGGATTAGAGACCTATAATTTTCATATGTAGTATTCTTGATGTAGTGATTGTAGTGTTAAAAAACTCTGATTAAAGATGTGCTCATTTAAATACTGGGTAAAGATTAAATCATTTTAACTGTTTACCCACTGTTAAAACATATTTTTAGAGAATGGTCTATATTAAGCTTACTGTGAATGAGTTTTTCAATCTTTCCCTAAGATCAGGATTTAATAGGGATGTGGGTAGAAAGAACACAAGCTTTGGTTTTGCATTGTTTAATTTTTTGGCTAGTGAGAGTTTAGTGATACATATCCCTAGAATTGTTTTATGATATTTTTTAAAGACATGCCTCAGCATTAAAGCATCCTTAAGAATATCACATTGTATCATAAGAGTCTGGCTATGGAAGGAATGCAGCAGTATTATAGTGAATAAATTTTTTATGACTACAGCCAATGGATGTTAAATAAAAAATGATAGCTTCTTGGATTTGGTTGTAGTGTCAAGTTGTAACTCAAAAACACTAGATCCATAGACTGGGGGTGGAAAGATAACAAGACACTTAGTTTGAGAGGCAGAAAATGTTTTGCATGCTTTATAAGAGATGAGAATCTTGAATGTAGTTTTGTATCACTTATTAATGGTAGAACCACTTAGTTGAAATGAATGAAGTGTAGAGGCTTTTATCATTTCATCTTCATTTGTTCAGCTGGTATATAGGAAGATGGTTGGCGATTACATCAGTCTTTGGCTGCATTTAGGTAGGGAGCACTTGTTTGGCTCTCCCTGTCGCTAGGCAACACAACCATGGAAGGTTGTAGCAGAACTGCCTATGTTCCATGGTCATGTGCATGCATGTGCACATGCACACATGCACACATGCACACGCACAGACATACAGGGGTCTGTCTTAAGAAATCACTTTATTGAAGTATAATTTATAGACATTAAATGTGCCTATTTAGGCATATAGTTCAGTGAGTCTAACAAAGGTATAAATAACTATAATCAGATTTATATATTTATTTTGACTGTGCTGTCAATATATAGAAATTTTCCATGAACCCAGAAAGTTCCCTGTGCCCCTTCCTAGTCAGTCCATACCTGTGTCCACATGCAAGGCAACCTATGACCTGCTCAGTATTACTATACATAAGATTTGTATGTTCTAGAGTTTCATATGTACAGAATCACACAGCATAGGTTCTTATGTTTGGCTTCCTGGCTTAGCATAGTGTTTTTGAGATTCATCCACATTGCTCTTATATCAGTAAGTCGTTTCTTTTAAAAAAATTCTCACCTGAGGATATGTTTTTATTGATTTTAGAGGGGAAAGGAGGAGACAGAGAAATTGATGCGAGGGAGAAACATTGTTTGGTTGCCTCCTGCATGTGCCCCAACCTAGGATCCAACCCCCAACCTAGGTATGTGCCCTGATGGAAAATTGAACTTGTATCCCTTTGGTATATGGGATGATGCTCCAGCCAACTGAGCCACCTGACCAGGGCAGTCATTCATTCCTTTTTATTG
Organism: Furipterus horrens; assembly: GCF_987537825.1. NCBI lineage: Eukaryota > Metazoa > Chordata > Mammalia > Chiroptera > Furipteridae > Furipterus > Furipterus horrens. The sequence goes on along the minus strand of NW_028327181.1, from coordinate 14,531,489 downwards.
CTGAATAGTATTCTTTCGTGATGTTCTAGATATACTACTATTTATTCATTTACTTGCTAATTGACCTTTAGGTTTTATTTTTTTGTATTATTAATAAAACTGCTGTGAACATTCAAATATAAGTCTTTGCATATACGTAAGTTTTAATTTTTCTTAGGTAAATACCTCCACGTAGAATTACCGGGTCACATGTTAAGTTTATGTATAACTTTAAAGAAACTAACTGCACCATTTTACACTGTCACCAGCAGTGTAGAGGTTCAGTTGCTTGACATACTTGTCAACACATGGTGTTGTCCGTCTTTTTAATTTTAGCTTTTGAATGAGTATATGGAAATATTTCATTGTGGTTTTAATTTGCTTTACCTGATTACTAATGTTGGGCATCTTTTCTTGTGCTTACTGACCATTAGTGTACCTTCTTTTTTTGTAAAGTATCTCTTCAGTTTGTGTGCGTGTTTTTAATGGGTTATTTATATTCTTAGTCTTGGTTAGTAAGAAGAATTTTCAGTATTTTCTGGACTCCTTTATATATATACTATTTATTCCTAGCTAGAATTTAATTTTTCATTTAAAAAATTGAGATCTGACTGACATACAACATTAGTTTCGGGTATACAACATAATCATTTGATATTTGTATGTATTGTGAAATGGTCACTCCAGTAAGTCTATTTAACATCCATTGTCACACTTAGTTACAAATTTTTTTGTGTGTGATGAGAACCTTTAAGATCTACTGTTTCAGCAACATTCAAATATACAATACAGCATTATTAATTAGTCACCTTGTTGTACATTACATATATCCTTATGACTTATTTATTTCAAAACTGGAAGTTTGTACCTTCTGACCACCTTCACTCATTTTGCCCACATACCATCCCTTGCCTATGCCAACCACCAATTTGTTCTCTGTACCTATGAGTTTATTATTTTAGATTCCACATGTACATGAAAGTATATGATATTTGTCTTTCTCTGAATTATTTCACTTAACATAATGACCTCAAGGTTCACTTATGTTGTTGCAAATGGCAATATTTCCTTCTTTTTGTGGCCGAATAGTATTCCATTGTGTGTGTATATACACGTTTTCTTTCTTCACTCATTCGTTGATGGGCACTTAGGCTGCTTTGACATCTTAGCTATTATAAACAATCCTGCAGTGAACATGGGGGCACATATATCTAAGCTAGTATTTTTATTTTCTTCAAATAAATACCCAGAAGTGGAATGGCTGGATCATGTGGTAGTTCTATTTTTATTTATTTATTTGTTTATGTTGAAATGTATTTTACTTATTTATTAATTTTTAACTTTTAATGTTTAATTTTTTGAGGAACCTCCATACTGTTTTCCATGTTGGCTACACCAATTTATATTCCCACCATCAGTGCTAATGTCTAAAAAATGTCTATTCAGATTTTCTGCCTATTTTTAAATTAGATTTTTTTTTTTTTTGCTGTTGAGTTGTATGAGTTCTTTATATAGTACGGATGTTAAACCCTTATCAGATGTAATTTGAAAAAATTGTTTCTTATTTGGTAGGTTGCCTTTCATTTTGTTGATGGTTTTCTTTGCTGTGCAGGAGCTTTTTAGTTTTATATAAGTTTATATAAGCTTTTATATAAGTCCCACTTGCTTATTTTTGCTTTTGTTTCCTTTGCTTTGGGTGTCAAATCCAAAAAAATCCTTGCTAAGACCAGTGTTAAGGAGCTTACCGCCTATGTTTTTTTCTAGGAGTTTTATGGTTTCAGCTCCTATGTCCAAGTCTTTAATCAACTTTTAGTTGATTTTTGTGTATGGTGTAAGATAGTAATTCAGTTTCACTCTTTTTCTGTTCAGTCTTTCCAATACCGTTTATTAAAGAGACTGTCCTTTTCCTCACTGTATGTTCTTCCCTCCTTGGTCCTGGATTAAATCTCCACATATGCGTGGGCTTTTTCTGAGCGCTCTGTTTTGTTCCATTGCTTACGTGCCTGCCTTTATTTCAACAACATATGTTTTTGATTACTATAGCTTTGCAATATAGTTTGAAATTAGAGAACGTGATCTTCCAAGCTTTGTCCTTCTTTCTCAAGGTTGTTTTGGCTGTTTGTAGCCTTGTAATTCCATACAAATTTTAAGATTATTTGTTTTATTTTTTTTGAAAAATGGCATTGGAATTATTGAATCTATAGATTGCTTTGGGTAGTATGACCATTTTAACAATGGTAATTCTCTCCATCCATGAGCATAGAATATCTTTCTATTTATTTGTGTCTTCTTCATTTTACTTTTATTTTCTCGTCTTTTTTAAAAACTAAAATAAAGAAATACTTCATTTTATTTTATTCTTTCAGCTATGAGGTACAAGGAAATGCAGATTCTTGGAAATTAGAAATAATACCCAAATGTCAATCAGGCCAGCTTTAGAGGTTGTATGGAATCAGTGGAATGTGATTGTCTGGAGTGAATTTTGGCCTTTTCAGTTTGCCAAGCGATGCGCACCATTTTGTCTAGCCTATGTAGCAATTTCTGTGGTTACTGTCCAGCTTGAAGAGAGTTGTCAGAGAATACTGAAATGTTTACTGTACACAAAGTGAAACAGATGCTTAACTAGTAAACCAAAGTAAATCTCATTAGGCAGCACTACAAATATCCCTGGTCATTCCTCTATTTGTTTACTCATTCATTCATACATTCAGTGAATACATTAAGTATACCTACTGTGTACCAGGAGGTACCCAGTTATAAAGATTAAGGCACATACTCTGCCCTCAAGAAGCTCCCAATCTGATCTCCCAGAGAGATGTGGAAATGACAGTGATTTATGAGAAGTGCTGATAATAAAAGTCTGGGCTCTACCCTTGACATAGGCCCTCAAGATTTGGACTCATTTTGGCCAAACATGAGTTTGTGTGTAGGGGACGCATGAAAAGAGAGTTCCTCCTCTTTTAACTTTCAGATGCAAGCCTTAACATTGCAAGGCACACTTTTTTTTGCTGGAATGACTTGCTTTTCATTTGTCATTTGTGATTTGGACAAAAAGGTGGAGTGTGTAGGTCTTGCTTTACAAAGGACCTGACTCACAGTTAGTATGGTGGGCAAACATCTAGTCACAGGCATTAAAAGGAACAGCAAATAAATTGCCCTCAGCAGCCTCTCCTTTCTCTCTGAGACCTATGTTCTCTTCAAATAAAATGAATTCGAGATGTGAGTTTCAGCTTCTGAGTCTGACTATATATTAAGTTATGCCAGTAACAACACAAGGTGGTTTTATAAATGGTATTTTTAATGACTTTCACAGGTTGGCTTTGCAGAGGTAGTATTAAGTGGAAGTCTCTTTCCCGTAATCTTGCCTTCCATGAATGCTCCCTGAGACTCACTTTCCCTCCTTGCTCATGCTGCAAAGAATCCAGGGAGGTTTTTCCTGTTAGTTGCTCACTTCCATTTTACTATGTTGTAAGGTTTTTATTTCTAATCAGCCTTGCTGAATCCACCTCACTTAAAATTATGCCCACTACAGACTGTCAATCAACAGCAAAGGAGAAACCACCAGCTCTTGTGAGCAGGGGGGCTGAGCTCTACCGTGTTCACTTAGAGTTAATGTGTATGGTGGTATTAAGGCTTTTCAATGGAAACATTTTGCTCAATTCATCTAAAAACCAGTGTCATAGTGTTAATTTATTAACTAACTCTTGATGATCACTATAAATTGAATTTTACAAATGCCCTCATATAAAATTATATAGTTCATTCTCTAAAAATGATATTTAAAAATATCCCCTGCTTTTACTTGTTAATAAATTCCTCATTTAGTGTAATTCCAGAAATCACACACAAAGAAACAACAGAAAAGAATCTGTATAAAAATAAGAGCTCTCCATTTTCCATAACACCTTATCTTTTGTGTAATGAATTAGTGAATATAAAAAGTGTCAATTTAGTAAATTATAAAGACCATTGCTACAATATCATAAATGCTCTACATTCTCTAGGAAAACGTACCTTTGGAAATAGAACAACTATTGGGAATTCTTAAAGAAATTCAAGTCCTGTATGTACTGCAAATGTGTGCTACAGGGCAATATTCAAACCCTGTCCCGTTTGCCCCTTCCAGACGTTGTCTGCGAATTTCAGTGAGTGAGATATAACTCTTCTTTCCTCAAACATCATTGTTGATTTCTGTGGATGTCTGTTGGGTGGCACTTTGGAAATCATAGATGAATGTATGAAATAGAAAATAAAACCAAAGGGCACTCATTGACCATTCACAGATTGTGCTGACCATGTGACATGCATAATCCTTTTCTTTTGGATTCCACTCCAGCTTGGTTATGGAAGCTTATGAAGTATAGGCAATCATGGGAAGGACAGCTGCACAGGAAATGGCAGAGATGGCCATCCCTACCTGGCATGGGGAGAGGCTCTTCCACTGGGGACACGATTTGTAAGAGGTGATGAATTGCAGGAGTGTGTACATCACACCACAGAAAAGCCAAAAGGACGCTACTGCCGTGGACCACTGGGACAGCTAACTCCTGAAAATTAGTGACAGTGCCCATTCTGATACATCCCACCAATTCCAGAACTAAGGACACCAAGTTAAAAACAGGAGTGATGAAATAGCTGGTTTGATTCTGTTTTTCTACTATCTTGTATTTTGTGTACATTGGGGCTGCACCAAGAAATTCAGAGAAGCTTATCATAAATCCAAAAATACCACTCTCTGAAGGCGTTGTTCCTGTATCACTGATGTAGGGGAGGAAGGGGTTGAAATGCCTGGAGAGCATGGTGACCATGTAGGAGAAGGAACACCAGGTCACCAGAAGAAAGTGGGTGAAGGCCATTCCCTTCAGAAAGCACAGCATCTTGCCACCCAGAGTGTGCTGCCCTCAGCTGGGCTGGGCGCCAGGTTTCTCCATGGGGTGGGACAGGAGGCTCCTTGAGGGTGGGGGCAGGTCCGTCCAGTTCCTCTTAAATGTCTTTTGAATAAAAGTTGAAAAAATTTGATAGAGTCTAACTTATTAATATTTTCTTTGATGAATTATGTTTCTCTATACTATTTAAATAATCTTTGCCCACACGGATCATGATTTTCTCCTATATTTTCTTCTGTTGTAGAAGTGCCATTATTTCACTTTTATGTTCCAAGTTTATGACCTACTTCAGGTTAATTTTTGTGTATGGTACAAAGTAAGATTGATACTCATATTATTCCACATGGATATCCTGGCACCTTTGTCAAAAATCATTTGACCATATGTTTATAGGGTCTATTTCTGGATTCCCTGTTCTGTTCTATTGATTTATTATATCTCTTATGCAAATATCACACTATCTTGATTACTGTAGCTTTATAGTAAATCTTGAAATCAGGTAGTATAAACTCTCCAACTTGTTTTTCTCTTTCATAGTTTCTCTGGCTAGCCTAGGGTCTTAGTATTTCTGTATAAAATTTAAAATTAATTTCTTACCAATTTCTACAAAAAAGTTCATTGGAATTTTTATTGTGATTACATTTAATCTATAGGTTAATTTGGGTACAACTGTCATCTTGACAATATTGAGTCTTTCAGTCTATGAATATGGTATATCTCTTCATTTTTTATCTTATTTAAATTCTTTCAGCAATGTTTTATAATTTTTCTTATACAAGTCATATATTGTTAAATTTATCTTCAAGTATTTAATATTTTTTGGATAACATTATAAGTGATATTGTTTTAAAATAGTTTAATTCCCAATTGTTTATTGCTAATGTAAGAAATACAGTTGAGCCCTGGCTGGGAAGCTTAGTTGATTGAAGCATCATCCTGATACGCCAGGGTTGCAGATTTGATCCCCGATCAGGGTACATATCAGAATCAACCAATGAATGCATAAATGGGTGGAACAAGAAGTTGATGTTTCTCTCTCTGTGTCTCTCTAAAATCAATAAAAAGTGAAAGAAATACAGTTGATTTTTATATATTGACCTTCCAACTTATGACCTCTCTATATTCACTAGGTTTGTGTCTGTTTATAGATTCCTTAGGATTTTTCTTGTCTTACTGCACTGGCCAGAATCTCCAGTACATTGTTGAAGAGAAGTAGTGATAATGTGTATGTCACCTTAGGAAGAAGTTATGCAATCTTCCACCTTTAAGTATGATGTTAGCTGTAAGTTTTTTTTCTTTTTAAAAATTAAAAAAAAACTTCAGTTACAGTTGACATACAATATTATATTAGTTTTAGGTATACAACCCTATGATTAGATATTTATATAACTTATTAAGTGCTTACTCTGGTAAGTATAGTAGTCATCTGAAACCATATACAGTTATTATAATATAATTGACTGTATTCCATAAACAGTACTTTATATCCCAGTAACTTTTTGTAACTGACAATTAGCACATGTTGATCTCTTCCCCCTTTTCACCCTTTCTCTCACTCCCCCTCCTATTTGGCAACCATCAAAATGTTATCTTTCTCTGAGTTTATATCTATTTTGTTTTTTAGATTCCACATAAAAGTGAAGTCATATGGTATTTGTCTTTGTCTTTCTGACTTATATCACTGAGCATAATACCCTCTAGGTCCATCCATGTTATTACAGATAGGAAGATTTCATTCTTTTTTATAGCTCAGCAATATTTTATTTTATACACACACACACACCATATATGATTTATTTATCTATTGATGGGCACTTGGATTGTGTCCATATCTTGGCTATTGTAAATAATGCTGTAATGAACATAGAAATGCATATGCCTTTTCAAATTAGTGTTTTGGGTTTCTTTGGATAAAGACTCAGAAGTGAAATAGCTGGGTCCTTTGTTTTCTCTCATTGTAGCCTTTGTTTTAAGTCTATATAAGTATGATATAAGTATTGCTACCCCAGCTTTTTTTGTTGTTCTATTTGCATGAAATATCTTTTTCCATCCCTTTACTTTTAGTCTGTGTTTGTCTTTCTATCTGAAGTGGGTCTTTTATAGGAGCGTATGTATGTATCTTGTTTTCTTATTCATTTAGCTACCCTTCATCTTTTGACTGGAGCATTTAATCCAGTTAAGTGTACATTTAAAGTAATTATTGATATGTAGGTAGTAATTGCCATTTTATTATCCATATTTTTGATTATTTTTATTCTTCTTAAAGAGGATCCTTTAACATTTCTTTTAGTAGTGGTTTGGTGGTGATGAACTCCTTTAGCTTTTTCTTTCTTGTCTGGAAAGCTTTTTATTTGTCCTTCAGTCCTAAATGATAGCCTTGCTGGGTAGAGTAATCTTGGTTGTAGGTCCTTGCTTTTCATAACTTTGAATATTTCATGCCAGTCCCTTCTGGCCTGCAAAGTTTCTGTGAGAAATCATCTGACAGTCTTATGGGAGCTCACTTGTAGGCAACTAGCTGCTTTTCTCTTGTTGCTTTTATGACATTTTAATTATGATGCATCTTGGTGTGGGCCTCTCTGAATTCATCGTGTTACGGACCTTCTGCACTTCCTGGACTTGTATATGTATTTCCTTCACCAGGTTAGGGAAGTTTTTCATCATTATTTCTTTAAATAGGTTTCACTTCTTTGCTCTTTCTATTCTTCTGCTACCCCTATGATGTGAGTGTTGGTATGCTTGAAGTTTTTCCAGAGGCCTCTTAAACTCTTCTCATTCTTTTGGGTTCATTGTTCAGTGGTTTTGATTGGGTGTTTTCTGCTACCTTGTCTTCCAAATCACTAATTTGACCCTCTGCTTCATCTAGTGTTGATTTCCTCTAAGGTATTTTTCATTTTAGTTATTGTAGTCTTCATTTCTCAGTTAAAAAATATTTTGTATCTTCATTTTTGTGTTTCCTATCTCTTTGTGAGTTCACCTACTCTTCCCCTAAGTTCATGGACATCCCTATAACCAGTGTTTTGAACTCTTTTATCTGGTCAATTGCTTGTCTCCATTTGGTTTAGTTCTTTTTCTGGAGTTCTGTTCTGTTATTTCACTTGAGACATGTTTCTTTTTCTGTAAAATGAAGGAAGCATATTAGACTGGCCTAAAATCTGAAGTATTTTTTTCAGTTGCAAAATTCTGTTATTCTATATTATATCTATAAATGTCATTGCAGGTTGAATTCCAAGCTCTGAAACCAGTTAAACATTATTTAAAAATTAAAAATATGGGTCTGTCTCTGGCAAAGTTTGTTTCTTATTTGATCTAGTTAAGTAATACATTAAGGATGAATACAGTATTAGAGTATTGGATTTTATAGTACAAAGGGCACTTATTCATAAATATTGCACATTCTAACAGTGTTTTATGCAAATAGATGATACAGTGCTATTATGATATCTGTGGATTTACATAGGGTCTCATTTAGATACAACTTACTGCAGGTAGAGACACAACAGAATACATGAATATTAAATTCTTAATCTCTATTAGAAATTCTTACCCAAGTCCTTTAAAATACTATCTTGATTATGTAAACCATGCACATAGTTCCAAGTGTAAGAGGTGCTAAGAAAATTTATAGAAATATAAATTTATTTCCTTGTCACTCTACTCCAGCCTTTAGCAACCCAGTTTCTTTCTCTAAAACACCTTCCCAGAAGCAATAGTCATTACCAGTTAATTGTTTGTACTACCACAGATATCCTATGTATATCTATGTATATTAAAATTATATACATATACACATAAACACAAACCAAGTAGCATATACTGTCTACATTTGTTCCATGTTTTTTCTTTCTATATTTAACTTTTTTTGCCATATCTCATTATATAGAACTACCTTAGTCTGTCAGCTTCTTGATATTGAACAAATGGATGTGTCATAATTTAAAAAAATATTTAATTTATATTTTAGAGAGAGGGGAAGGGAGGGAAAAGAAGAGGAAGAGAAACATTGATGTGTGAGAGAGACATCAATTGGTTGCTTCTCGTATGCCCCTAACTGGGCACCTGTCCCACAACCCAGGCATGTGCCCTGACTGGGAATCAAACTGGCTACCTTTTTGGGTTCACAGGCCTATGCTCAATCCACTGAGCCACACCAGCCAGGGTGGATGTATTATAATTTAACAGTCCTCCATTAATGGATTATTTTAAGCTTTGCTGTTATATTCAGTATTATAATGAGTATATTTATTTGTAATTTTTATATTTACCTTAGGTTTTTATTTGTTTAACTTAGTTTATGCTGTGTTTTTTAAACCATGCATAAAATTTCAATTTTTATGTATTTTGATTTGTCAATATATAATTTTTTATATTTGTGAGTCTTTCAACCATTTTTTGAAAAGCCTTATCTAAGACTTAAAAAAATGCTCATTTTTACGTTTAAATTTTTGATCAACCTGCAATTTATTTGGTTTGAGAGGATCCATCTTTATTTTCTTTCCAAGTTGGCTAACTATCCATCTTTTCCCACTGATACACAATTTTATCTTTTATCATGTCCTAAATTTTCATATATATTTGGGTTGTCCCTGGATTCTCTCTTTTTCATTTATGTTTTATATCTGTCTGTTCTTACATCATAACCATGCTGGTAATTATTGTAGCATTATAATGTAAAATACATAACTATAGTTTAATATCTGAGTTGGCTAGTACTCCTTATTCTTTTAAATATCTTCCCAGTTTTACTTGCATGTTTATTTTTTGTTCACTTTTGTTGCCTGATTGATAAGTTCTATTGGTATTTTGGGGGGTTTGCATTATATTTATAAAACAATAAGATAATTCTAGATCAGAGAATTGATATTGAGTCTTTCTATTCAAGGTAAGATAGACCATTAGATTTGTTCAGTGCTTCACAGTAGTGTTAAGAAATTTTATCATGTAGGTCTTGCACTTTTCTTTATAACTTGATTCTTAGGTCTTTCATCTTTTTTGTTGCTCCTATAAGTGGAATAATTTTCTTCTTTATATCTCTAAAGTAGTTGCTTATATTTTTGAAGGCCATTTATTTTTATATTAATTTATTGGCTTTTAAGAAATAGCTTCTTTAGTTAATTTCTTTGTGTTTTCATGAATTCATCCATATTCTTTGCAAATAAACTTCATTCTCCAAAATTTTAAACTTTTATTTGCTTAGCTAATTGCATGAACTGTTAAGTTTTAAAACAATGCTAAGTAATCCTGTTAATAAAGAATCTGTTTTTGTTTTCTTCTGACTTTGGTGGAAATACCTTTAGAGTTTCTTTATTAAGTATGATTCTGTTTTTTAGGGTGAGATCTATATAAACATATATGAGGTCTGTCTAGAAAAAGTCCAGCCATTGTTAATATAATGAGAACTGATTGCACGACATCGATGTAACCTGGCAGCCAAGGAGAGTGGACTGGAATGCGCATGCATGAACAATGACGACTTCGCTGTACTAGTCAGTGGGGGCGGTAGGCATCATTGAGTGAACATCTGTACTGTGTGGCTGTCACATTCAAAATGACTGAGTAGAGCAGCAAATCTGCATCAAATTTTGCATTAAGCTTGAATATTCCTCCACAGAAATTATACAGAAGGCTGTAGCTATGAGCAACTGGTGACTGGCAGCTTCATCACAACAGTGCACCGGCTCATGGATCACATCTTGTTCATATTTTTTTGTGAAACATCAAATCATTCAGGTGACTCAGCCCCCCTACAGCCCAGATTTGTCGCCCTGCAACTTCTGGCTTTTCCCAAAACTAAAATCACCTTGGAAAGGGAAGAGATTTCAGACTGTTGATGAGATTCAGGAAAATTCGATGGGGCAACTGATGGTGATTGATTGGGAGAACTGTTTGAGGTCCCCAGGTGCCTACCTGGGGACGGAGGCATCATTGTCCTATGTACAAAGTTACTTGTATCTTTTTCAATAAATGTGTATTTTTCATAGTACATGGCTGGATACTTTCTGGACAGACCTCATATCTCTTATTATGTTGAGGAAGCAGCTATGTCCTTTTAATTTATTGTGATTTTAAAAAATGCAGGCTTCTGCTCTTTTATGTTGATTACATGTTATTGGTATTTTTATTTATATGTCTCCTTGCTTATTTATGTATTTCAGTTTCATTTCCATGGATACTTTAGACATGTGTTTAAACGATTTTCTTTAAAGTGGTTTGTTTGAAAATGAAACAAACAAAGCATAGACGGTATTACAGAGATTAGAAAGCAACTAAAATTCTTTTCCTTTGGTAATAGACTGATGGATTTGCAGAATCACTAGTATAGTGTGAATCAAAATGTTTCTGTATAATGTTACACTATTACAGAATTATGATATGTGAACTTGAAATATTCTGTTTCAGTTTTTATATTGACTTTTTTAAGCTAATTTGTTTGCAATTTTTAATATACTTCTCTCAGGATTACAATATGCATACTTAATAATCCACTTAGATACCAATTCATGTAAAAGGTAAGAACCTTGCAATAGTCTAGTTCTGCTTATCACCACTTCTCTTCTTTGGGATGTTGTTGTCATATATATTACACCATACACTATAAACCCCACAACATAGTGTTTTAATTTTCCCTTTAAACAGTCATGCTTTTTTAAGAAATTAAGAGAAGGTAAGTTCTTAAATCTTTTTATTTTTATTTTTTGTTATTTTTTAAATCCTCACTGAGGACGTTTTTTCCCCCCCATTGCCTTAGAGAGAGAGGAAGGGAGAGAGAGAAACATCAATGTGAATGAAACATTGATTTGGCTGCCTCCCATACATGCCCAGACTGGGGGTTGTATTTTCCTCTGTATGCGCAGTGACCTGGAGTCGAACCTGCAGCCTTCAGTTATAGGACCATGCTCCAACTGAGCCACACAGGCCAGGGCAAGAAAAAATATGTTTTTTATTAACTCACAAATTTATCATTTCCTGTGCAGTTCATTCTTTCTCAAAGATGTGCATTTTCATTTGGTATCTATTCCCTTCGGCTTGATAAACTTTCTTTAGAATTTTCATGGGGAAGGGTTGTGGATGATAAATTCTCTCAATTTTTATCAAAATAACTTTATTTTCCCCTGGTTTTTGAAGAATGTTTTCACTGAATTTATAATTCTAGATGGACAGTTTTTTTTTTCAACATTTAAAGATATTGCATTTTCTTCTGGCCTCGTTGTTGCTTATATGAAATCTTTCCTTTTCAAGTTTCAATATCGCGTTCTTTGCCAATCAATATCCTAAATTTCAGATGACAAGTTCGGTGAGACTATGAATTCAAGTAATGTTCTAATTCAGCAATCCACATAATTAAATTTTGTGTTTCATTTGTAGCAAGATCTACTTGGTCTACAAAAAATAAAAGATTCTTTTAGGGCTGTCATGGAAGGCCTATGTCTCAGACCATGACTTGTGCTGAGAGCAATAGACCTGAGTTTGTCATGTTTCTCTTATAATTGTCATTGTCATCATTGTGAATTTGTGAAGTGCATCAGCCACTTGAGCCCCCTAGGCACTTGCTTCAGTTGGCACTTTATTACAAAAACAAGTGTATTTTCATTAATTTTGATGCCACTGCATTCCACTTCTCATTGGCAAGGAGCTCATACTTCTCTGAAAACCAAGGGCCTGAACAGATCGATCCTAGAATTTCATCTTAGGGTTCTGTTTCCTTGGATCACACCCTGCAGTATCAGTCTGGGTCGAACCAAGAGGCTGTGATTTAAGCAGGGGTAATTTAATATAAAGAATTATTAAGCTATAACAACAGTGTATCTATGATTTAAATGAATTCTCTAGAGTAGCCTAAGTTTAGGGAGAGTACCCAAGGAAGGACAAACTTGGAAAGGTGAACCTTTCCCAAGCCTGGGGACCTTGTTGAAGAAGGTGTAGTTTGTAGCGCATTGGATAGCAAGAGTTTTTGATTTGCCTGGGCCAGAACTGGCCTGCAGTTTCTAGGCAAGCATGAAGCAACTCTTGGGCAGAGGCAGGCTTCACACTGGTCACTTCACTCTGGTAACCAGTCATATGGGAATGCAGAGGAAGGGAATCCAGTGCATGCCAGAGGCCTGGAGTACAAACCTCCAGGGGAAAGAGCAAGCAGGGGTCGAGGCCTCAGTGTGGACAGGAGGCCTAGAGCGTGCAGTGTCTGTGTTGAGAGGACTGCAGAAAGGTAATAACCAGGCTGAGCTGGGGGCTCTCTGAATTTGTTAAGGGACTGTGCATTCTTAGCACTTGGCTGAAGCAGAGTGCCACTGGATGTCCTCATATTGACACCACGATCTGTGCAGTAGCCAGAAAAAAAAAAATCAGGAGTGCTTCTTCCTCCTGCAGTGGTCCTCTAGTGCCCTCTGCTGAGGAAGCTCAATATCATGTGGACTGAAAAGGAGAATTCCAGAGCAGGTATTGAAGGGTGAATTTAGAGCTTAGAGACAATAAATTAGTAACAAACAAATTCATCCTCTAAATCCACAGGCCAGTAAGACTGTAGCTTTGTGTCTGTCTGAGTTCTAGCTGTCCTTGCACTGTGTGGACTCGAAATGTTCTCAGACAAAAAGCCATGTGCATATATAATAATTCTTGGCAAAGGCGGTTCTCTTCTTTCAAGGGTTGATTCCTTTCCATCCTCTGTTTTGGCTGCTAATTTCCTTTAAAAAGTTATTTTTATACTTTGATCATTGTTTACAACATTTGTTTTGGGAGTGTTTATAAAAGCTACTCTGCCAGTACTAGAAGCGGAATGTATATTTTTATTATGGAAAGAAAAATTTTAAGCTGTGAAAGATATTTGTTAGAATAATTATATCTATCATATATTATACATTTACCATGTATCAAATGAGATATTTTATTTCAATCTTAATACCAGGGTAGTTATTTTTGCTAGTAATGTTTCAGATTGAGAATATTGAAAGCCAGAGAGTTCCTTATTTTACAGAGAACATATGACAGAGCTAGTAGTTGGGTACAGATGTGTCCCACTCCACAGTGCCTGTCCCTTACTTACAGATATAAGAACGAGCACAACTTTGCTCATAGTATTAGAATAAGAAGTCAAGAAAACGTTCTGTGATTAGTGTTTTGACTTGTCCATTAGAATTGCAGTCTCTTTAAGTGCAAAAATGGTATGCCATCTCATTTTTGTGATTAATTCTTATGGTACACAGAGCATAGTAGATTCTCAGATTTTGCTAAGTTGGATTTATTTCAGTCTAAAAAGCCATACAAATATTTGTAAGTACTATATTATGAAGTTATTAATTAAAAATACTTGTATGCTTTTAACAGATTAGTTCTTAAATATCTAGTTTGTTGGTTTTCAGATTTGCTTTCTTGTTCCCATGAGGCTTTAATTAATATTCAGAATATAAGAATGGATCTGCATTATATTCACAGCACCTGCACAGACTCCATTTGTAGTATTTATGTCCTCTTTGTTTGAAACCTCATGGAATTGAGATAATTCGACTGTTTAAACATTTTATTTATAAAAGGAAAAATGTGTCTAAGTTTAAATATTTTTCCCTTCCCCAAGGTGATCCTATTTTTAATCATTTAAAAAAGATGTGCATGTATTTCTGCCTGAAAGATTTGTACTAGAGAATAACTAAAAAAAAAAAAATAATAATACAACTTTGGATTAAAAATTTTTAATAACAAATTTTAGTTGTAGATCATTTAAAAGATATATTGAGTCTAAAGAAGTATTACAGGTAATATAACCCCCCAGCAGTAAGCCCTCTAAACATTTTTTTCATCTGATATGTCTTGAACACTTTTTCGTGGCAGTAGAATTTTTGGAAAAATATGACTTGGAATAATGAAATACTATTTCAGTACATGCAGGGAAGGAAAACTCTGATTCCAAAAAACCTCCGCTGCCTTGCGGCATACCTCTTCAGGGGAAAGGCTAAGGGAGTAAACCCCGACAGAAAATCCGGAGCCGGAGTCCCTAAGGCGGTTTGACGTTGTAGTCAACACCGGCAACTCCTGCGGCGCACCAGAAGCCAAGCTGTATTGACTCCGTCTTTCCCTTGGACCCTTCAGCTGCGAAGAGAGGGGGGGTCTGCTGCATGGGCAACAGCAGACCCTCCATATCACCCTGCCCAGGCTCTGTAGCTTCAGCTTCACTGGAGAGGACACTCCAGCGACATCGTAAGATGTCGATTCAACACGGGAGGAGACAGATACCGTGTCACTCCTGAGTCGGACTGCACAGCCATTCTCGGCGGTGCAGATAGACTCTTAAGAAGCTACACCATCGTATCTCGAGACAGACGGCTGCCGACGACGACATGCAGCTACTATAATCTTATTATGATTTATTTAATGATTTATTTAACTTTTTCTATTTGGGAACATAAAAATTGCTTTCAGTTTTTCAACATTAAAATAATACACGAATCTTTGCCTATGCTTATTCCTTGGTATAAATTCCCAGAATTAGAATTACATGGTTAAAGAGTTTTATAATTTTTGTGGCCAACAACATATAATTCCAAATCACCCTCCAGAAAGGTTATACTAATTTATATTTTCATCAGCAGCATATGAGAGTGCTTATGTCACCATGCCTTTGCCAATGCTGGAAGTAATAATTTTTTTAAGAACTTTGTATTTTTGGTGAGGTAAAGAATGGTTTCTTTGTGAATTTGTGTTTCTTTGATTTCTAGTGAGGGTAATATTTTGCATACATTTATTGGCTATTATTATTTCTTGAGGGTAAATTACTTATATTCATTCATTACCCTTGAAAATGACTTTTTAAAATTTCAAAGACTATTAAAATTGTTTTTAATAAGGGTGAATTTTGATAAAATTGTAAATTATTCAGAATCTGCTTTTTTCTCAGTCTTCCTCTTCCAGGTTTTCCTACTAAGTACTATTTTGCCTTTACATAGATTTTAAGAAGGCAGAGGAAAAGTGGGAAAATGTGAGCTAATCAATGTAAGGCTCTTGGTGTCTGCGCTAGGCATTTATTAAGTACTTTATGAAAAGCATGAACATTACCATAGCTTTAATTGCTATTATCATTAAAATATAGTGTTTCCTATTGTATTTCTTCAGGACCCAGCTTTTTAAGATTTTAGCTGTTTGCGTTCTAGAGTCAAACAGAGTCGGCCTCAGTTTGCTGCTTTACTATTTACAGATGTGACTTTGAACAAATTACCGATCTACCCGAGTTTCAGTTTCCACCTCTCTAAAATCGAAATGATATTTATCTATAGGTTTCTTGTGAAAGTTAAATGCTAAAACGAATGTAGTGTTCAGCTCAGTGCCATCACATTGTAAGTGATCAGCCAACCAATGCTTGTATTTGTAAAGATATTCTTGATTTAACAGGATGAATGTCAGTAATTTTATGCTTTCTTACTAAAAGGATCTTTCTGAAAATCATCTTTCCATCAAACAAGTAATTTCAGTAGAGGGGATTTCAGAAGTGTGGCAGGTGGTAAGGGAAAGCTTTCTGAGTAAGGAGCACTTTTTGATGGAGTGGAGGAAGTCTAAGGGAAGTAATTATATTTTTAAAAAGGAGGAAGTCGTCGTCGGCAGCCGTCCGTCTCGAGAGACGATGGTGTAGCTTCTTAAGAGTCTATCTGCACCGCCGAGAATAGCTGTGCAGTCCGACTCGGGAGTGACATGGTATCTGTCTCCTCCCATGTTGAATCGACATCTTGCGATGACGCTGAAGCTACAGAGCCTGGGCAGGGTGATATGGAGGGTCTGCTGTTGCCCATGCAGCAGACCCCCCCTCTCTTCGCAGCTGAAGGGTCCAAGGGAAAGACGGAGTCGATACAGCTTGGCTTCAGGTGCGCCGCAGGAGTTGCCGGTGTTGACTACAACGTCAAACCGCCTTAGGGACTCCGGCTCCGGATTTTCTGTCGGGGTTTACTCCCTTAGCCTTTCCCCTGAAGAGGTATGCCACAAGGCAGCGGAGGTTTTTTGGAGTCAGAGTTTTCCTTCTCTGATGTACCCTGACTGGAAGATCGAACCAGCGACACTTAGCTCGCAGGCCGACGCTCAATCCACTGAGCTAAAAAGGAGGAAGACAGTTCACTAATACAGAGTAAAATTTCATATGAAAGTTCAGCTATTCTTAAGCTCAAAGCTCTAACCTTTATAGCTGCCACTGTTGTGGCTCATTTTGAATGGTTAAAACATGTTCAGCAGTGACTGTGTAGATTGATAGGAGAGGATTCAAAACTATTAAATAATGGCATCATTAACTTTTTATTTTCCTACAGCAGATCCTTTAGGGAAGTGACTTACTAATGAAGCTAGGAAGGCTGATTTATCTTAATCTAGGTTTTGATATAATAGGTTATGATTAGTCTCCACTGTTCCCTGCCACACAGTATTGCAAGCTTAAAGGTTTTTTTATTGTTGAGGTGCCTGAGGGGGAGAAACCTGTGGCTGCCTGTGATCTCAGTGCTATGGGGAAGAGTGGCCTCTGGGGTCAGGCCAGCCCTATCTCTGTGGTGGCAGCTGATTCAGGCTGTACAGATTTTCTTTTTTAAATGGGCTCACATTCTTTTTACTGAAAAAATTTCTGTTAGTAATAGTAAACAACCAGATAACTTGGCTTTCAAAAGCATGGAATCAAAAGGGAATGAACACACCACGTTTTACCTGTGAGGTCTCCTAGCAAACAGAATGTGAAGGCCCCGGTGTTTCTGAATCGTCTCTTCTTCGGTTTTTAGAGTTGCCAAGCCTCATTAAGGTTATAGTGAGAAAAGATCTGTATAAATGTGTCATGAGGTTAAACTGAATTATTTATTTTAGAATTAATATTCTAAACACCTGAGAACGGGGATGTTCGGGCCCCTTTTAACGGCACTTCGCAGCTTCATATTGTACCTTTGTTTTCGACATTATTTTAGGCACTGGTGATACAGCAGTGGAAAAACAGACCTAGAATCTGTGTTACTGAATCTTCATATTTATATACTAGTTGAAAAGATAGACAATAAATAAAATAATATAGATTGTGATCAATGCTAAGCAATAGATACAAAAAGTATTAGAGAATAACAGGAGGGACATAATTTAGATAGGGCAGTCATTTCTGAGATCACTTGTAACACGAGACCTAGAAGTTAAGGAGCATCTGGCTGTGTGAGGAGCCTGGAGCACAAATGCTTTGAGGAAAGAGAAGTTCTGTGTGTCCTCTGTGCTGACAGAGGCTCCAGGTGGTGGTGAGGTGCTTGAGGGTAGGGTTGTCGGAGGTGAAACTGGGCAGGTGGGGGCAGAAACTACAGAAGCTTCATTTTTCAGATTAGTAGGAAGCCAATGGACTTATTTAGGAATGATTTGCATTTTTAAAAGGTCACTCTTGAAGCTACGAGGAGAATGGATTTTAGGGAGGCCCAAAGTGGAAATGGCGAGATGTGAGGCTGTCCTAGTGTCTCGGTGAAATGTGCCGATAGCTTGGAATTTGGTACTAGCACTGAAGGTGGAAAGAAGCGCAGGTTTAGGTGATACATTTTGGAGCTAGCGCTTACAGGACTTGTTAATGAAATATTGCTGTAAGGAAAAGAAAGAAGGCAAAGATGACTTTGAGGTTTCTATCCTTAGTACCTGTTGGGGAGGAACAGACTAGTGAAGGAAGTGGACAAAATCAAGACTTCTGTTTAGGACATGCTAAGTCTGACATAACTCTAATGGACTCAAGAGGAGATATGAAATAAGCAATTGGAATTTGGAGCCCAGAGAATAATAAGTCAGGGCTGGAGATAAAAATTAGTGTGTAAATGGTATTGAAAGCCATGGGATTGCATGAGATCACTATGGATCATGTGTAGTTTAAGCAAGAGGAGAGGGCATAGCACAGAACCCTGTGGAACCCCTGCATTTAGAGATTGAGCTGAAGAGCCAGCAAAGAAGACTAACAGGAAGCCGCTAGTGCAATAGGTGCAAGTGTTGGAGAGCGCAGTGCCACTGAAGCTGAGAAAGACCATCGTTTCAATAAAGGGTGACACTGAAATGTGTCAAAGGCAAGTAAGAGGTGGAGTAAGATGACTTCAGAGAAGCGACCATTGCATTTGGCAGTATGGAGATATTTTTGACTTTGAATTGTTCAGTGGAACAGTTTTGCCAGGCGCTATATTCATATGAGAGGAGGGTGGGGTTTGAGAAAGTTGAGGGTTTACCCAGCTGGAGGACAGTGTTTTGGGTGGAGTATACCTGTGAAGGGAAGCAGAGAAAGGGGATGATATTTAGTATTTTACATGCCTAAGTACTGTACGTGACTTTATCCCAAATGTATGAAGGAGGCATGAAGGGCACATTAAAAAAAAAATTGATTAGAGAGAGAGAGAGATCAATTGCGGTCCCTGCTGATGGGGTAAGGCTATCAGGAGCATTCTCTTCTTATGGTGGATCAGTTAGCACAAGACTCAGTTCAAACAGTGCAGATGCATTCCAGGCCTTTGCTTGTGTCATGCTCACCGGTAATCCATTCTCTGATACAAGTAACATGGCCAGCCCCCACATTAAAGAGAGTGGAGAATACTTAGTGAGATGCAAAGTGAAATTTATATTTTCTGAATAAACATTTTCCAGTTTATCATATGGGTGTATATAGATTTAGAATTGTGTTATCTTTTTACTGCATTAGTTTTTAAAATTATTATGAAATGTCTCTTTCTAGTGATGTTACGTTTGTTAAAGTCTGACATTCACCTAGCTATGCCAGCCTTCATTTGGTTTGTGTTTAGATGACAAATCTTCCTCTATCCTTGTACTTTTGATCTTTCTGTATCTTTTATTTAAAGTGTGTAACTTGTAAGTTACATACTGGGTTTTATTTCATTTCTTTTCAATAACAGCTTTATTCAGATACAATTTATATACCATTATATCCTTTTTAAAAACATTTTTTTCTTTTTAAAAATACAGTATTCCCTCACTTATCATGGGTATAACGTTCTAGACCCGCCCGCGGTAGGTGAAAATCCATGAAGTAGGAACCTTACTTTTATTTTAGTATTTATATATATTTTAAGGCTTTATAAACTCTTCCCACACACTTATAAACTGTTCCCAGTCCCTTATTAACCTTTCCCACACTTTTATAAACACTACCTATGTTCTTAAACATATTCTACATTCTTAAACCTATGTAATTTTAACAACATATACAGTACCACAAAATCCCATGATATAGTGAAAAATCCATGATAAATAATTAAATATAATATTAAAAAAAAATCCTGCGATACAGTGAGGCCACAATAAGTGAACCGCGATATAGAGAGGGACTACTATATATTCTTTAAAATTAATGCTGATATACAATATTATATTAATTTCAGGTGTACAACCCTTTGATTCGACATATATATAACTTACGAAGTGATCACCCTGATAAATCTAGTACCCATCTGACACCATATGTAGTTATTATACTATTGTTGACTATATTACCTGTGCTGCATTTTACATCTCCATGACTCTTCTGTAACTACCAATTTGTACTTCTTAATCCCTTCACCTTTTCCCCTATCCCCCTAACACCTCTCCCATCTGGCAACTGTCAGAATGTCCTCTGTATCTGTGAGTCTGGTTTCTGTTCTGCTTGTTTGTCTGTTTTGTGTTTTAGATTTCACATATAAGTGAAATCATCTGGCATTTATCTTTCTCTGACTTATTGCACTTAGCATAGTACCCGCTAGGTCTACCCATGTTGTTGCAGATGGCAAGATTTCATTCTTTTTTATGGCTGAGTCATTGTCCATTGTATATTTGCACCACTTCTACTTTATCTGTTCATCTATTGAGGAACACTTAGGTTGCTTCCCTACCTAGGCTGTTGTAAGTAATGCTTCAGTAAACATGTGGAGATATATATATGTATTTTGGATTTAGTGTTTTGGGTTTCTTCAGATAAATACCCAGAAGTGGGATTGCTGTGTCCTTTAAGATCTATTTTGCCTTGTATAAGTATTGCTACCCCAACTCCTTAAAAATCCCATTTCATAAAATATCATTTTGCACCACTTCACTTTCAGTCTGTGTGTATCTTTCTATGAAGTGAGTCTTATAGACAGCATATGTAAGAGTCTTGTTTTGTAATCCATTCAGCCACCTATATCTTTTGATTGGAGAGTATAATCCATTTGTATTTAAAGTAATTGTTGATAGATATGTATTTAATATGATTTTATTCATGTTTCGAACATTCTTTTTTCCCCCTTTTCTTCTTAAAGAAGATCCTTTAACATTTCTTATAATACTAGTTTGGTGATGATGAACTCCTTTAGCTTTTTCTTATCTGGGAAGCTCTTTATCTGTCCTTCAGTTCTAAATGATTGCTTTGCTGGATCAAGTAATCTTGGTTGTAAGTCCTTACTTTTCATCACTTTGAATATTTCGTGTCAGTCTCTTCTGACCTGCAAAATTTCTGTTGAGAAACCAGCTGACAGTCTTATGAGACCTGACCTGTAAGTAACTAAGTGCTTTTCTCTTGCTGCTTTTAAGATTTTCTCTTTGTCTTTAACCTTTGGCATTTTAATGATGATGTGTCTTGGTATTGGACTCTTAGGATTCATCTTGTTTGGGATTCTCTGCACTTCTTGGATTTGTATTTCTATTTTCTTCACCAGGTTAGGGACGTTTTCTGTCATTTTTTTCAAATAGGTTTTCAACTTGAAAAATTTTTAATGCTCACCCAAGGACATGCCCACTGATTTTAGGGAGAGGATAAGGGAAGGAGAGAGAGAAGGAAACATTGATGTGATAGAGAAACATCAATTGGTTGCCACTCATACACTCCCTGACTGGACACCAAACCTGCAACTTAGGCATGTGCCCTGTCTGGGAATTGAACCCGCGACCCTTTGGCCCATGGGATGGCGCTCCAACCAAGCCACACAGGCCAAGGCGTTTTCGATTTCTTGCTCTCTCTGTTCTCCTTCCAGCATCCCCATGATGTGAATATTGGTATGCTTGAAGCTGTTCCAGAGGCTCCTTACACTATTCTCATTTTAAGAAATTTATGATTTTAGAGAGACAAAGGGAGGGGGAGGAGAGGGGGAGAGAGAGAGAGAGAGAGAGAGAGAGAGAGAGAGAGAGAGAGAGAGATTTGTTGTTGCATTTGTTTATGCATTCATTGTTTGATTCTTGTATGTGCCCTGAATGGGGATCAAACCTGCAATCTTGGCTTATCAGGACAATGCTCTAACTAAATGGCCAGGGCTATCCTCTTTTTTGGGATTCCTTTTTTCTTTTTGCTGTTTTGATTGGGTATTTTCTGCTTCCTTATTTTCCAGAAGTTATGGGGGCTTCTCTTCCTGGTACCAGAACCCTGGGCTGGGTCCCCTGGCTCCTCAGGGGTACCTCCACTGCCAAGAGATCCTTCTGATTTTTAACCAACACATGTGGGTGTGGGACCAGCCTGTTCCCAGTCTCTACCCCTTTTACCTGGCTCCCTGTGGCTTCTTCTTTATATCCTTTGTTTTAGGACTTCTGTTCAATTACATTTCAGGTGGTTTTGATTGATAGTGGTTCTGTAGTTTAGTTGTAATTTGAATGTAATTGTGGGAGGTTCTCAGTATCATGTTTGCCTATGTTGCCATCTTGACTGGAAGGGCCATTATATCTTTGTAAAGTATATTATTTCAATGCTTTTTAAAAGCATATTCGCACAGTTACAGATGCATTGCCACTAATTCCAGGACATTTTTTTCATTCAAAAAGAAATCCTATACCTATTACCAGTCACTTCCCATTTTCTCTATCCCCTTGAACCTCCCAGCTCTGCCAACTACTAATCTTTATGTCTTTATACATTTGCCTGTTCTGGACATTTCCTATAAATAGAATCATACAGTATCTGGTCTTTCAACTTCTTTCACTTAGATTGTGTTATAGGCTCATCTATATTATAGCATTTTTAGTGCTTTTTAAGTATTTACTTGTTGTTCTGCTTCAAGTCATTTTCTGTTGTCTTGCTTTCTAGTTCATCAATACTTTGCTGTTAAATTCATCTATTAGATCCTAATTTCAGTAGTTTTTCATTTCTGTTACTTTATATTTTAATATATTTGAATTCTCTGTTGAAATTTTCATTTTTTTTCCGTAATATTTTTCATCTGTTTCTCCATTTTCTTAAACATATTTATATGGTACTTTAAAGTTCTTATTTGCTAACTATTTTCTGAATCATCTGTGATTCTCTTGTTTATTTGTTTTCTTGGTTGTCTGCCTTGTCTTGGGCTATCTGGTAAGTTTTGATAGAAAGGTGTACATTGTGTATAAAAATTGATGAGTCTACAGATAATGTTATCTACTGGAGAGGTTCTCTCTTATCTCTGCTATGCAAATAGAGCGGGACTTAAGCATTTTAACCCAATCAGAGGTTGAGCTTAAGGCTAGCCTTCTAAAACTTGCAATGGAGAGCTCTGTGTGTTCACCATGGCTTCTTGCTTTAGTGGGTTCTGAGTTCTAATTCTTTTCTCCTCAGCATTCTGAGACTGCTGGAAACTTTTCTCTGCTTTTTGAAGGCTTTCTGCTTAGCCTCTTAGTCGTCCACTATTTGGCAAATGTCCTAAGGAGAAAATTGGCCATGTCTCAGGCTTATTTCTCTACCTTGCTCTTCTCTCTGGATTTTGGCCCCTCAAGTTTCTAATTTTGTTTTAGTAGCCCCAGGAGACGAGCAAAAACCCTGCTTGTTTCTCTTTTCCAGAAGCAACCTTTTGTCTGGAGGAAAGCCTGGATGGATTCTCAGCCTCTTGACCTTTGCCCAGAATTAGCAATGCCCCCAGGGAAAGAGGGGTAGCAGAATGTTTGCTTACTTCTTATTTCTTTTCTTTCTTTTCTCTGGAATCTTGGCTTCTTTGATTCTAGTTGCTTTATCAGCTCTGATGCTGTTAAACAGGCAATTAAAAAATATTGTATCTGGATTTTTGGGAATATTGTTTTTTGGTCTTCCACCAACTACTCCATAAATACCTAAAATCAATAGTTTGATCTAATTGGATAATCTAGTTGCTTTTGTTTATGAGTGAGTCAGCAATGTTGGTCACAGATACACTAACTTTTATAGTGTATTTATATTTGTACAGGTGACTGCCAGTTTTTCACTGTAAGAAGGTAAAGTGTTGTGAATTACTCCAGACTGTGGAGATGGAGATGTATAAGATGTATATGTGAGACACTAGTTTGTGAAAGGTTCTTATATAATTGTAAAACATTTTCAAAGATTTCAATTCGTTTGGTAGTTTTAACTTTGTGAGGATAAGCATTATTATCTCCCACTTATTCAAATAAAAGTTGAGCTAGAAAAAGACTGTGACTTGTCTTCTTTCATTTGCTGCTTTTGGGTAGAATTAGGTCTCACTCAGGTTATATGACCCCAAGTCCAGTATATTTCTCACCTGCATGCATTTGGAACTCTAGAAACTGGTGTTTGTGTAAATCAGTTTGTCTTATGCCTAACAGAGCACTACATAATATTATAACTCTAAAGCAATATATAACACAGATTTACTCAAAAGATACACTTTATCTTTCTTTCTCTTTAATTTGTCCTAAGTAGAACATCAGCTCACAAATCATTGTGTTTTGCTTTAACTGTGAACATTTGAAAGTGATAAATTTTGCTTTTAGCCTGTCCGATTTTCCATCCTCCAATTTAGTAAAATGACCAAAACAAAATTGAAGTGCCAGAAGAGAAATAAGACCTTCGAAGAGCTGTTTCCTTCTCTTCCTTATTGCCTCAGATTACTGTGAGGGTTCCTCGGTCTCATCGTCAAAATATTTTAGTCACCTCCTCCTTTGTCAGCTGCTATTTAGCATCATTATCAATAGTTAGTGAAGTAAAGAGTTGAAAGCATTTTATTCCTATGGGCCTAATTAGAATAGTCATAATGTTGTTTTAATAAATCTTTAACAAGTATATTTGAGAAATTTAAATGACTTTATGTAGTGTTGTCAGGATGAATTGTGGGACTCTAGGTTAATCTGTTTATTGGGAAGGGAAATTCTTAAAGTGTGATGGTTGGGATATTCTGTTGCCTGTAAGAAGTTCCTTCCCACAAAGATAGCCTTGCTCTTCACTTGTGTACTGGATCCATGTGGAAGTTCACTGGCTAAGATTCTGTCTCCCCTACATTCTGCCTAGAGTTCTCTGTTTCTATTCCATTTTAGGGTGGAGGGGAGGGTGGGTACTTCACTGTCTTTTGTGAGTTATTTTTTCTTTCCTTAGATTGCTAATTTTGGGGGCATATGCCATGTCTTTAAGGATACTCTACTTTGCCTGTAGTTGGGCAAAAGCTGATTGGAAGGAATTCTTTAGTTACGTATTTACATTTGTTTTAATATTTAGAACCCATCAATTTTTACCTTTGGGAAGAAAATTTTATGTCTTGGTTTTAGAGGGCTATTATCCTCAAACACTGGACATAAATAGAATGACAGAATTTTAGAAATGGAATATATCAGGGAGTCTACTAAACATGGGAATTCGGGAGCAGTTTGAGTTACATATATCTTAACCAAATAGTATATATCTTTGATCTTAGTTAATAGATTTATCCTTACTTTTGGCTGTCAAAGAATACTAGATTTTTTATTTTATCCTGTTTACTTTCATATTATAGAAAATATAGTTCTAGTCGTAATCTTCTCTGCTAACTAGTCCTTAGAGGATTTAAGCTTTATCCTTTTATTCTAAGTCTGTTTAAATTTCGTCAGTTTGATATAGAGGAAAGCTTTAGAGTCAGAAACACTTGATTTGAAAACCTAGTTCTGCCACTTACTAACTGTGCAACCCTGGGCAAGATACTTATTGTCTCTGAGCCCAGGTTCCTCATCTATAAAATGGATTGTAGTGAGCATTCACTACTCATTACAGAGTAGTGAGCTGTAGTGAGTATTATTGACAATACTATATTATCTCGGAGCATGGCATGCATTTTACAATTTAATCATTGATTATTCAGAACCATTCTTGTGTCTTATATTTCTAAGTAGATTTTGGTTTTAAACTGCTTAATTAATTCTTAAGTAGTATCGCAATGTCTAGCAGACATGCTCATGTCTCAGAACGTTCATAGCATTGCCATATTAGTTTACTATTTATATTAAAATATGGATAATAAAATCATTTTTTCTAAATCACATGAATTCATTGAAGTTTTCTTGTAAATGGAAATGTTACTCTTTTTATAAAAAGAATGTAATAAGTTTGTTATGTAATTCCTGACTTATTTTATGACTTATTTTATGACTTAGGTAATTTCAGACTTCACAACATATACCATACACAGTGGCTAGCTAGCCTGTATCTCAGCCTGAAGTGAGAAGTGTTAAACAAAGAGATACTAAGGCTTTTTGAAAGAGTGCTCTGCTTTGTTGTATTACCCAAAGACTGGCTTTCTTGACAGTTGCTTTAAAACTCTGAACAGTTTGTATTAAGAACTCTGCCATTTGTTAAACTGCCTCTGTAACCAGCATGTTGTAAAGCATGATCCCTCCTGAAACCTTTCACCAATATTTTCTTAGTGTTCCTGTACTTAACATGTGTGGTTATATATAGACCAATGGGAAAAAAAGATTTTTTTTTTTTTTTTTTTTGTGAGTAATGTTGGTTTTTCCTGCAATTTTTTCACTGGTTTAAAAAGACAATTAAGTAGGACCTTTAATACCTTTTTGAAAATAATTATCAAGGTTTTTAACTACCTGGAATCATAAACATCATAGACTCCATTATATAATAATTTTAAAATCTTTTAAGTGGGGTGTTTAAATTAGAAAGTCAGAATATTATTGAAAGCTTTTCTTTGGTAGAAAAGATGCTTTGATTTTTATTTCATAGTCATTAATTAAAAATATCAGTTACATGAGTTATGATTTACCACTCACATAGTAATTTTACTCTATCTTCATAGTAAAATTTACTCTTAATCTCTTGCATAAAAAGAAGTAAACAGCACCTGCCAGAGCACTGTAGCAATAGGAGCCATTAAGTGTATATTCACTTCACTATGCAAAACAACAGTGAAAGAGTTAACAAAAGCTGAATACATTACAAGATTACAAAGGTTTTTATTTATTAGGGGACAGGGAGAGTATGGGATATATGGGATGAAACATTAATAACCTCTCCATTCTGCAGGACTGACCTGTTGCTTTGGAACTACTCTCTTAGCCCCACTGGGACCGTGAAACTGCGTTTTGGTGGTCTATAGGAGAGGTTCGACTTGGCAAACGTAACGGTGAATGATGTCATTGAATGCATACCATATGTATTGAGAGTAAGTGAATGCTATTCTCACTGCCGTGCATAGGCATATGTAAGTGTTGGAATGGAAAAATCATTTTTATGAAAATACAGAGAAGTAAAACAAGAATGTTCTGTCCTGGGCCTGATCAAATCACCAGTAGCTGCCAAGTACGAATACTCCCTGTAAGGTTTTCTCTTCTTAATTCTCCAGTTTCCGGCCTTTTGTTGGCTCTCAAAGTAGTCCATTCGGAAGGCCTTATTCAGCATGTTCTTTCTATTGATATGATATGAACACCAAATGAAAGTCCCATTTTCTCCATTTAAGTAAATCTGGGAGAGTATTTTAGTTTGCATGGTTTGCAGCAGATGGAAAAGATTAATTGATTTAGCTAACTTGCCAAATTGTTCTCTTTTTCCCAGTAGAGCAGCATTATCTGAGAGATTTGTACTGCTAATCATTTTTCCACTCATTAATATATCAGAAAGGATATAATTGTTTTGTTTTAATTATTCTCATTACTATTATTTAAGACATTATGCTCTAATGGTACAGTAATGGATATATCAAATAAAGCAACTGATTCCTATTAGGAATTTATAGCCTATAAGATAGAATAGAAGAATACATGGAGATACAAAAATGTGAAGTACCTGGTTATTTTATTCTTAAATTTTTGTTAACAAGTCACAGTGTCCTTAGTAAAAAGTCCAATGTAATTTTTCTTAAGCTTGAAATCTTAAGCGGTTTTATATTATATGCAAAGACACCTTATATAACAAAGAGTATGATTTTTAAAATTTTCTAAAATAAACGCAATATTTACTCATACATTAGAACATATAATAAGTATAAGTAATAAAATAAAATATTTTTAGGACAGAATTCTGTTACTATTTTGATATATTTCCTTCTAGATTTTTTTCTGTATATGCACACATGCATATATGCATGAATATACATATGTGTGTATACAGACATAAGTGTATTTTTAATTTTTATAAAATTTGGAAACCCTCAAATAATACCTTCTTGACTATTTTTATTTGTGTATTATGAGATTTTCTCATGTCATTAAAATGTTTTTAGAAATCTCATTTAAATGAGAAATGGGTTTTTGTTTTAAAAAGGAAATGTTTCCTTTTGGACTAGAAAATGGTTAACATTCACTTCCACTTCAGCTCCTAAAATTTGAACCAAGGGAGTAATGGGTAGAATTAAATAGTGAGGTGAATGAAGCTATCACTTGACACATTGACTCTTACATTGGCTCTTTTCATTCTGTATCAGGGCATGACTACTATCGGTATAAAACAAGAGCTAATATTGTCCTGACTTTGCGTCAGAAATTCAAAGGTGGGGACTTCTGGTCAAGATGGAAATATAGGTAGACATGCTTTGCCTCCTTGCTCAACCATAAGAAGGATTACAGCTAACCTATAAACAAAAAACAGCCAGAACTGCCAGAAAATCAAACTGTATGCAAGTTTAACAACCAAGGATTTAAAGAAGCTGTATTACTCAAGACAGGTAGGAGGGACAGAGATAGGGAGTAGGGACAGAGAGAATGTGGTGTGGCAGTGAGGCCACGGCAGCCGGCAGAGTGGGCAGTCCCACAGTTGCACGTGGTGGATAAAAATTGGGAGGAATACTTCTGGAGTGAGTGATCCCAACCCCAGGCCAGATTGTGCAACTCACCCATGGTTCCAGCCTTGGGAAAATAAAGCCTCAGAGCTTCCAGCTGCAAAAACCAGTGGGGGTTGGGGTGGCGGAAGAAACTGCTGGTCTTTCAGGAGAATCTGTATAAAGGGCCCATACAGGCCTAGAATGTACGCAGATCCATCCACTCTGGTAACCACCACTGGGCAACAGCTAGAAGGGTGCTAGTTGCATATGGGAAGGGGGTGAAGTGACTAGCCATGGGGTGAGCGCCAAGCAAGCCTCCAGTAGCCAGGCAGTGGCATTGTCCCCTTTCTGACCCCTCCCCCACATACAGAGCCACAAAGTGGTGAAGCGGCTTGCCCTGTTTAAGGCTCCCCATACAGCATCACAGGTGAGTTAAGACAGGGAGTCAAAGCACCTCTACCTAATACACAGAAACAAACACAGGGAAGCTGCCAAATTGAAGAGACAAAGACTATGGCCCAAATGAAAGAACAGAACAAAACCCTGGAAAAAGAACTAAAAGAAATGGAGATAGCCAGCCTATCAGATGTGGAGTTCAAAACACTGGTGATAAGGATGCTCAGAGAGCTCATTGAATATGGCAAATATATAAGGGAAGAAATGAAGGCTACACTAATGAAATAAAGAAAAATCCATAGGGAACCAACAGTGAAGGGAAGGAAGCAGGGTTCAAATCTGTGATTTGGAACATAAAGAAGAAATAAACATTTGACCCGAACAGAATGAAGAAGCAAGAGTTCAGTAAAACAAGAGAATAAGAAGACTCTAGGACGTCTCCAAAAGTGCTAGAAGGAGAAGAGGAAGAGCAAGAAATAGAACACTTATTTGAAAAAATAATGAAAGAAAACTTCCCTGAGTTGGCAAAGGAAATAGACATACAAGTCCAGGAAGCACAGAGTCACAAAAAAGTTGGACCCAAAGAGGACCACACCAAGACATATCATAATTAAAATGCCAAAGGTTAAGGATAAAGAGAGAATCTTAAAAGCAGCAAGAGAAGAGCAGAGTTACCTACAAAGGGGTTTCCATAAGACTATCAGCTTATTTCTCGAAAGAAACTTTGCAGGCCAGAAAGGACTCGCAAGAAGTATTCAAAGTGATGAAAAGCAAGGACTTAAAACCAAGTTCACTCTATTCAGCAAAGCTATCATTTAGAATGGAAGGGCAGACAAAGTGCTTCTCAGATAAGGTTAAGCTAAAGGACTTCATCATCACTAAACACTTATTATATGAAACATTAAAGGGACTCATTTAAGAAAAAGAAGATCAAAACTTTGAACATTAAAATAACAAACTCACAACTATCAATAACTGAATCTAAAAAACAAAAACAAAAACCAAGCAAACAACTAGAATAGGAACAGAATTATAGATATGGAGATTATTTGGAGGGTTATCAGTGGAAAGGGGAAAGGGGGGATAGGGGAGAAGGTATAGGGATTAAGAAGCATAATCAGTTGGTACAAAATAGACAGGGGATGTTAAGAATAGTATAGGAAATGGAGAAGCCAAAGAACTTATATGTGCAGCCCATGGACATGATCTAAGGGGCCCGGGATTGCTGGAGGGAAGGAGGATATGAGGCCAAGGGGGCTAAAGGGGGGAAAATTGTGGCAATTGTAATAGCATAATCAATAAAATATACTTAAAAAAAAAAAGAAACTCGAAGGGTGGGCTGGTTAATAACCACTGTTTACCATGTTGTTCTGAATATGAGTATTGAGGAAGAAACTCCCAGGTGGAACTATTAAAGAAAAGCACAGTGTGAAAAATTTATATGGACAATTAATTACTTTTTTCAGTTAAAAGTTTTATTATGAAAAATTTCAAATATATGCAAAAATGGAGAGAATAGTATTGAACTATATCAAAAATTCAAAACTGATCATCTCATAGATAATCTTATTTCATTTTTATGTCACTCTACACACCCCCCCCCAACTACACGTACATTAGATTTTCTTGAAGCAAATAACATACTTTATATCAGGAAAATATAGATATTTTAAAGATTTTATTTATTGTAGAGAGAGGGGAAGGGAGGGAGAAAGAGGGAGAGAAACATCAGTGTGTGAGAGATACATCAATTGGTAACCTCTCACATGCCCCCCAACTGGGGACCTGGCCTGTAACCCAGGCATGTGCCCTGACTAGGAATCGAACTAGTGACCTTTTGGTTGGTAGGCCAGTGCTCAACCCACTGAGACACACCAGCTGGGGCTAGGAAAATATTTTTATTAAGAACATGTCTTCCTTCAGAGCTGGGAAGGGAAAACCCCAGTGATTGTTGCATAGTATGATTCAGGTGTTTGAAAAATATTATGATGGAGAGAAACTGTAAATTTCACTTAGCAAACATTTGCTGAGTACCTGTTATGTTGAAACACTGTACTAGGTGTGAGGATGTAGATTTAAAAGACTTTGACCATGCTTTCAAAGAGCTTACTTTCTAGGTGTGAATACACTCCTGCGTAATAAATACTAAATTTTTATAATACAATAGAGCAAATGTTGAGTGTATATACAGGGTGAGGCAAAAGTAGGTTTGCAGTTTACAGGTAGGATAAAAGTAGGTTTATGTGAAACAGATTATTCTTGTATTATTATTTGTTAATTATTGTATTATTTTCATATGAATGACTGTAAACCTATTTTTACCCCACCCTGTTTATAGATGTGCGTGTATGTATATAAGTGTATATTTGAGATGAGTATATATACATACATACATATACACAAACATATGTATAGGATACTATAGGAATATCTTTTTTTTTAATGTGTTTTATTGATTATAATATTACATTTGTGCCAATTTCCCTTCCCTCTGCTCCCCTCCACCCGGTGGCCCCCCTCCCTCCAGTTGTCCCCCCCTTTTAGATCATGTCCATTAGTTGTGCATACAGTTCTTCTCAACCTCTCTCTGTCTATTCCATTCCCTCCTACCATGATCCTTAATTCCTATATCATCTCCCTCCCTCTCCCCATTTCCCCTCCCTGTTGACCTCCCCCCAATATGTTCCCCGTACCTATAGTTCTTTTTCCACTCTCGTTGCCTGTTTAGTTTTGCCTTTGTTTCAATTCCCTAGCTTCTGTTGTTTCTTGTGATGCAGTTTTCATTTTAGATTTCATTGTCTTGATCCTCCTTTTTCTAAACCAGTCCCTTTAACATCTCATATAACAGTGGTTTGGATCTAATGAACTCTTTCAGTTTTATTTTGTCCTGGAAACACTTTCTCTGTCCTTCTATTCTGAATGACAATTTCGCTGGATAGAGTATTCATGGTTGTAGGTTTTGGATTTTCATTACTTTGAATATTTCTTGCCAGTCCCTTCTTGCCTGCAGGGTCTCCCTTGAGAAGTCAGCTGATAGTCTAATTGGGACCCCTTTGTACATAATTCTTTTCTTCTCTCTTGCTGCTTTTAAGATTCTCTCTTTATCTTTAATTTTTGACATTTTGATTATAATGTGTCTTGGAGTGGTTCTCTCTGGGTCCAGTTTTTTTAGACCTCTCTGTGCTTCCTGGACCTGTAAGTCTATTTCCTTCCCCAAGTCTGGGAAGTTCTCCTTTATTATATTTTCACTCAATTTTTCAAGTTCTAGTTCATCTTCCTCACTCTCTGGCAAACCAATGATTCTTATGTTGGGCCTTTTATAGCTGTCCCAGAGGTTTCTGATCCTCTCATCGTTGCTTCCCATTTCCTCTCTCTGCATTGGTTGACTGCTTGTTCCTTCTCCATATTCCAGTTTGTTGAAATGAACTCTGGATTTTTTTTCCTCACCATCTGTCTCGTATGTGGTTTTGTTCCTTTCGTTATGAGTGTTTTTCGCTTCTTTCTCATCTTTTTCCAGATCTTTTGTGAATTCTGTAAGCCACCTGATAACAATGGCCCAGAACTGAGCATCTGACAGGTTTCTTATCTGTTCATCTGTCAGGTTCTCCATCTGTTGCCTGGTGAGCTGTGCCACCGGGATTTCTATAGTTGTCTGCCTCATTTTGACAGATTTGTGTTTTGTTTTCTTGGGCCGGCTGTAGGGGGCAGTGCCTGTGTACTTGTAATGACCCAGCGACCGGCGCCGTTCGGCAACCTTTCTTGCTGTGCCGTGGTGCTTTGTTGTCACATTCCAGCGACCGGTGCCTGTCCGCGACCTATTTCGCAGCCCTGTGGCGCTTTCTTTGGGGGCGGGGGTCCAAGATGGATTCACACAGTTATTCCTTTAGGAGACCGGGATCCGTCCTCCCGCCCCCCTGGGCCTCACTGTTCAAGGCGATGTGGTGGCTGCTTTCCCCAGCGTTGGGGTCGCGAGCTGCCAGGGGTTCGAATGCAGCCGGGATTGTTCTCCCCGCCGCTGTCCCAGGTGCGACCGCAAACAGCGCCGCCCCCTTTCGCTCTTACCTGCCCAAAGGGCGCCGCTGGTTTATAACTTCATATGTTGGGCTTCCGTGTAGTTTTATTTTCTGGAATTTCTAGTTATCCTTTGTTTTGAAGTAGTTGTATTCCTCTCTAGTTGTAGAGGGAGACCTAGCGCGTCCGTCTAAGCCTCCATCTTGGCCGAAAGTCCCACTATAGGAATATCTTAAGAGAATAATTATATAGGCCAAAGTATAAAATTACATATGAGTATGATTAATAGTTACTCTTTGTGTATCTTTTTTAAAGTATATTTTATTGACTATGTTGTTACAGTTCTCCCAATTTCATGGACATGTAGTTCATGTCCATGGGTCGTGCATATAAGTTCTTCGGCTTCACCCTTTCCTATATTATTCTTAACTTCCCTCTGTCTGTTTTGTACCAACCAATTATGCTGCTTAGTCCCTGCACCATTTCCCCATTTCTCCCCTTTCCCCCTCCCAGCTAATAACCCTCCAAATGATCCCCATACCTGATTCTGTTCCTGTTCTGGTTGTTTGCTTAGTTTGTTTTTGTTTTTATTTTTTAGATTCAGTTGTTGTTAGTTGTGAATTTGTTGTCATTTTAATGTTCATAATGTTGATCTTCTTTTTCTTAAATAAGTCCCTTTAACATTTCATATAATAATGGCTTGGTGATGATGAATTCCTTTAGCTTTACTCTGTCTGGGAAGCACTTTATCTGCCCTTCCATTCTAAATGATAGCTTTGCTGGATAGAGTAGTCTTGGTTGTAAGTCCTTGCTTTTCATCACTTTGAATACTTCTTGTGAGTCCCTTCTTGCCTGCAAAGTTTCTTTTGAGAAATCAGCCGACAGTCTTATAGGCACCCCTTTGTAGGTAACTCTCTGCTTTTCTCTTGCTGCTTTTAAGATTCTCTCTTTATCCTTAACCTTTGGCATTTTACTTGGTGTGGTCCTCTTTGGGTCTAGCTTGTTTGGGACTCTCTGTGCTTCCTGGACTTGTATGTCTATTTCTTTCACCAAATTTGGGAAGTTTTCCTTCATTATTTTTTTCACATAAGCTTTAGATTTCTTGCTCTCCCTCTTCTCCTTCTGACACCCCTATGATTCAGATGTTGGCACGTTTAAAGTTGTCCCAGAGATTCCTAAGCTTCTCGAGTTTTTCAATTCTTGTTTCCTCATTCTGTCCTGGTTGACTCTTTTTTCTTCTTTATGTTCCAAATCATTGATTTGAATCCTGGTTTCCTTCCCTTCACCATTGGTTTTGTGTGGATTTTGCTTTGTTTCATTTAGCATAGCCTTCACTTCTTCCCTTATGTGTCTGCTGTACTTAAGCATATCTGTCAGGCTTGTGAACATCTTTATCACCAATGTTTTGAACTCTGTCTGTTAGGTTGGCTGTCTCCTTATTTGTTAGGTTGGCTATCTCCTTGTCGCTTAGTTCTCCCAATGGAACCTTGATGTGTTCCCTCTTTTGGGCCATACTTCTCTGTCTCCTCATCTTGATAGGCCCCTGCGTTTGTTTGCCTCTGTGTCTTAGGTAGAGCTGTCGCACCTGCCTGGATGAGTATTTCTTCTTTATATCTTTGTTTGTTGGCCTTTCATGCAGCTCGGTTTTCTGAAACTTCTGGTTGTCTCTAGTTGTGAGGTAGTTGTATTTCTTCTTAGTTGTGGAGGGAGATGCAGCGTGTCTGTCTAGGCCTGCATCTTGGCTGGAAGTTCCTATCTCTCTTTGTGTATCTTGCTTTTAGTTGTTTACATACAATTTTTAAAGTCTTTCCATGAAGGTGGTTAGCAGGAAGTGATACCTAAAAGAGGTTAATGAACAATTTGGTTTGTATTTATTACACAGATAAGAGAGGCAATAGGTTTTTTCTCTACTATATTCATGATCAGATTAGTGTAGAATATAGAAAAGAAATGTATGTTGTTATTGCCAGGTTTATATTAAAGATCAAAGCCTGTAAATGTAGAAAATATAACAAATTATTGATTTACATGAGTTTATTGACTCAAGTGTAGTTATGAGTGAATTCGAGAAGCTCATCTTTCCAGTATTGATCCACACGTTAACTGGTATATTAGTTCATGAGGCTGACTGTATAGGAAGTGCTTCTTTCTGAAGCATGAATTACAGTAGGCCTGCCAGGCTTTCACGTGAGATGGGCAGTTATTATGAAACTGGCAATTGTTAGATCAGTGCTTTAGAATCTGTCACAGGATGCTACTGACTGGAACTAATGACTACTTACTAATTTTTATCAGATAGTCCCATTATTTATTAGCATCTTGATAATCTGTAAAAAATTTAAAGACCTTAGCTAATACTATTAAGATATATTTAGCTAAAGGCAACATTACCTATATGAAATATTCTTACTGAGAATAATTATAGATTAACATTTTTTTACAATATTTTAAAGCTTAGAGTTTGCCATAAATCCTAACAATTTAGTAAGTTAGCCTTTTTTTTTTTATCATTGTTTCATAGATATGGAAACTGAAGCCTAATGATATTAAGTGACCTTTAAAAATTTACCTAGTAAGTTGTAAAGCTAGGGTTCAAACTCATTTATTTATCAACAAATATTGATTTAGAATCTGCTTGTGAGAACCACTGAGGATAAAGTTGTGTAAACTCATGGCGCTTACATCCTAAGGGAGAGCCAGATATTAAACTAATCAATCACGGGATTAATTATTAAATTACAATCGTGATTAATGATGTGAAGGAGCACAACACAAAAATGCGACCAATGCAAAAATGAGAGCATACAACAGAAATACGTGACCTAGTGTGGAATTCCCTGGAGAAATAGTCACCTGAATTCTGAAGAAAGTGAAGAAAGTGAGGGGTGTGTTTCAGGTGGCGGGGGCAGCATGGGTATAGTACTGCGGGAGAAAACATATTGGTAGGCTGAGAAACTGCAGTTAGGCGAGCGTGTTTGGAGCACAGAACGTGAATGAGTAATATGTCTGTTGAGGTAGTTAGGGTTCAGGGTCCAAAACTCACTCTTTTTAGCAGAAAAATTCAGCAAATTGTTTAGTGCCTAGCATTTATGAGACAGTGTGATGCACTATGAAAGAATACAAAATCGTCTACCTAAATTAGAAAATGAAAAAAAAAGTGCTGCCAAAAGCCAGCCATGAACTTCTATGGGCATTGTGATATTATGTGATCAAATTTTTAAATCCTTTTTTTCTTTTTAAATTACAATGGATGTACAATATTATATTAGTTTCAGTTGTACAATTCCATGATTAGACACTTATATAACTTATGAAGTTATCACCCTGATAAATCTAGTACCCATCTGACACCATATGTAGTTATTACAATTTTATTGACTATATTACCTATGCTCTGAGCTGCTCTTTACATCCCTGTGACTGTTCTCTAGCTTCCAGTTTGTAGTTCGAAATACCTTCATCTTTTTCATCCATGCCCCCAACTCCCTCCCACCTGGCAACTGTCAAAATGTTCTCTGTATCTGTGAGTCTGTTTATTTTGCTTTATATTTATTTTTATATTTATTTAGTTAATGAAGATTTTATTTACTTATTTTTAGAGAGAGGAAGGGAGGATGGAAAAAGAGAGGGAGAGAAACATCAATGTGTGGTTGCCTCTTGCGCACCCCCAACTGGGCACCTGGCCCTCAACCCAGGCATGTGCCCTGACTGGGAATCCAGCTGGCGACCCTTTGGCACTAAATCCACTGAGCCACACCAGCCAGGGCTATTTTGTTTTTAGATTCTACATATAAGTGAAATCACCTGGTATTTGTCTTTGTCTGACTTATTTCACTTAGCTTAATACTCTCTAGGTACACCCATGTTGCAGATGGCAAGATTTCATTCTTTTTTATGGCTGAGTCATAGTCCATTGTATATGTATTCATCACTTTATTCTTCTATTGATGAATAGGTCGATTTCCTATTTTGGCTGTTGTAAATAATGCCTCAGTAAACGTGGATGTATCTGTCTTTTGGATTTAGTGTTTTGGGTTTCTTCTGATAAATACCCAGAAGTGGAATTGCTGGGTCCTTCTTTGTCTCTCACTATAGCCTTTGTTTTAAAGTCTGGGCTGCCCCTCCAGCCCTCCTCCTGAAGCCAGACAATGGAGTCCATCCCATGTGTCCCTGGCACACCTTTGGGGCTGCTGTGCAACTGGTGGAGCTCAGAGTGGATTTAAGGAAGTACTTGCCTAGGCCTTTCAAGAGGGATGCTTTGGACTCCAGGACCCTCTGTCTCACTCAGCTACAACTCCGCTGGTTTTTACAGCTATAGCTGATGGGAAGTTTCCTTCTGGACATTAGAGCCTTGAACTGGGGGTTCTGATGGGGTGCCAGATTGTCTGTTGCTCCTTCATGGGAACTGCTCTAGTGGAGATATCCCTCCCGATTTTTAACTGCCACGTGTGGGTGTTTCAGGTATTCTCAGTGATAGTTGTTCTGTACTTTAGCTGCAATCTTGATGTGGTGGTGGGAGATTCTGAGTGCTGCATCTGCCTATGCTGCCATTTTGACCGGGAACCTCTGTTTTTATTAATAAAATATATAACCTAAACTATGATATACTTACTTTTACCTTGCTTTTAAGAATCAATCCCTTTCCTTTGACTTGCATAAAAATCAGAGAAGCATTATTCAAGATTTCTGCAGTAGACAGACTTATTGACTAAATCTTTTGGAAAGCTCTTTAGAAGGACTTTTGGTTCCTACCTTTAAATTTTCTTTTATAATTTCTTCGGAAAGAAGTCTGCATGATTCCTACTGTGTTGCCAGTCAGTAAGTTGACATGTACTGATATGGAAATCAGTTGAACATTTCCTGAGCTGTAGCTCTCTCAGGTGCTAGGGATAGCGGGGATATTGGTGCTCCATTATAGAAACAGTGGTTCTCTCTTCACCCATTGTTACCAGGTGGACTTTCAGGGCTTTAGTTATAGACTATCTATTTGGGAAATATGTATGAGGGTACTATATTAACAATGTAAGTCTTAAAAGATTTGGTTAAAAAACATAATGCCTTTTATAGATACTAGAGAACACTTTTATAGTACCAATCAGCACTTCAATTTAAAACAGCAGAACATACATAAAACGCAGAACTTAATGGCATTTAAAAAATTCATCGCATCCAAAGAGAATAGATATGAAAACTGAATAGGTAAGGTAAGTGACGATTTTGAAATGTGTATTTCCAACATTGCATAGATTATGTAAAAAAGCAAAAAAGACTAGCGTAATGAAAATAATCCTGTCTCATCCATTTCCATTTTCATGAAAATATGAAGTTTTGAAATGTACCTGAGGAAGGACAGCTCAGTAACAGTCTAATTTCTTTAAAAAACTGGGATCAACAAATGAGATTTTTTCAAACATACAAATGTTGGAGATCTTGATAAGAAAGTAAAATAGGAATAAATATCATATATTTCAAACTGAATTATCAGATCTGTAGTACAGACATTCTGAGACTGAAAATGTGAAGCTTCTTTCTACACAGGAGTGTGAAGTATAAGCTATATGTATTTTGAAGTAATATCCTGATCTTATATTTATTTTATGTCCTTTATTAAATCAGATATAACATCCTGCAATTTAAAAAATTTCATCTTCTCCTCTTCATTTCCACTGCCACTACCCTAATTCTAACCTACACTATTTTAAAAACTTCATTTTGTTTATATATAATATACACACAGAGAAGTGTAAAATCATGTGTACAGGAGTGAAAATACTCATATAACCGTCACTGAAACTGAAGAAGTAGAATATTATTAATATTAGAAGTATCTCCTTCTGTTCCCTCTCAGTTACTACCTCCTCACTCCTCTCTAAAGGTAACCTCTATTCTGAAATCTAACATTGTAGATCTTGACCTTTCTTTAAATGGAATCCAATAATATGCATTATTTTATGGCTTCTTTGTGTTTGGGCTGCTTTAGCTTACTGTATGTTTGTGAGATTGACCTAGGTTACATGTAACAGTGATTCACTTTTATTGATGTATATAATAACAATTCACTTTTCCATTCTGTTATTGTTAGATATTTGGATTGTTTCTGTGTTTTGCTTATTATATTATGCTATGATCATTGCTTGGATAACCTTTGAATGCACATGTATACCCATTTTTGTTTAGTATATACCAGGGAACACAGAACTCTATGGAGGTGTTATTTATGTACAATAAAATACACCTAATTAAGCCTAACTCTAATGAGTTTTGATGGATGCACACACCCATGAAACTATCACCTCAATGAAGAGATTAAAAAACATTTTCATTGTCCAGGAAGTTTCCTTGTACTCTTTCGCAGTCATCTCCACCAGTGCTACCCTTGACCCAAAGCAACCTTGATCTGCTGCCACCATTGATTAGTTTTAGCTCATCTTGAATTTCATTTAAAGGGGCTCATACAGAATGCATGTGTTCTTTTGTGTTCTTCTTGTTATACTTGTTATAATGTTTTTGAGATTTATATAAATCGTTGCACATATTGGTAATCTGTTACTTTTTATTACTGAGTAGTATTCCATTGTATGAATCTATTACAATTAGTTTACCCATTTACTTGTTAATGGATATTTTGACTATGTTTAATTTTGGCTCTTATGAATGAAGGTGCTATGAACATTGGTCTTTGTATAGACATTTGCTTTCCTTTCTCTTGGGTAAATACCCATCAAACAACAACTCTTTTATTCCCCCCGCAGCTGTTCTATTTTCATTTTCATGATTTTGACTACTTTAAATATCTCATATAGGTGGAACCATCACAGTATTTGACCTTTTGTGACTAGCTTATTTCATTCAGCAAGATGTCCTCAAATTTCATCTATGTTGTGTCATATGCTAGGATATGTGTGTATGTAGATATAAGTGTGTGTGTATGTATACTTGTGTGTATCTGACTTATTTCACTTATTAGCATAATGCCCTCAAAGTCCATTCATCTTGTTGCAAATGGTAGCATACCCTTGTTTTTATGTCTGATTAATATTCCATTATACATATTCTATCTTTTCTTTGTCCATTCACCTGTCTATGGACATTTGTGCTGCTTCCATCTTTTCACTGTTGTGAATACTACAGTGAACATGGGTATTCAAATATCTTTTTAAGATTCTGCTTTCAATTCTTTTGGATATATACTGAGAAGTAGGAGTGCTGGATCATGTGATAATCCTATTTTGAAGATTTTGAGGAATTTCCATATTGTTTTCCATAGTGGCTGCACCATTTTACATTCCCACTAGCTATTCCACAAAGATCCAATCCACAAGGATTCAAATTTCTCTACATTCTCACCAAGGCTTGCAATTTTTAAGTTTTTTCTTCTTTTTCTTTTTTTTAATAGTGGCTATCCTAACAGGTGTGAGGTGATACCTCATGTTGGTTTTTTGATTTGTATTTCCGTGGTGATTAGTAATATTGAGCATTTTTTCATATACTTGTTGGCCATTTGTATATTTTCATGGGAGAAATGGAAATGTCCACTCAGGTCCTTTGTCCATTTTTAAATCAGGCTACTTGTTTTTGTTGTTATTGTTGAGTTGTAAGAGTTCTTCATATATTTTGAACATGAAATCCTTATCAGATATATGATTTGCAGTTACTTTCTCCAATTCTGTAGCTTGCCATTTCACTCTTCTGGTTGTTCCTTTCGATGTGCAGAAGTTTTTAAGTTTGATATGGTTCCATTTGTCTGTTTTTGCTATTGGTGCCAGTGCTTTTGATATCATATCCAAGAAATCATTGCTGAGTGTACAGTCATGAAGGTTTTTCTTTGTATTTTCTTCTGGAAGTTTTATAACTTTAGGTCTCACGTTTAGGTCTTTAATCTATTTTGAGTTATTTTTTTATGTGGTGTAAGATAACTGTCCAGCTTCATTCTTTTGCATGTGGATATCCAATTTTCACAGCGCTGTTTGTTGAAGAGACTGTTCTCTCACCATTGTGTGGTCTTGAAACCCTTGTCGAATAAAATTTGGGCCTATATGAGGTCTCTCTGGAAAAAGTCCAGCCATTGTTAATATAACCAGAACAGTTTGCGTGACATTGATATAATCTGAGAGCCAAGGAGAGTGGACTGGGATGTGCATGTGTGAACAATGAGGACTTCATTGTACTAGTAATTGAGGGTGGTACACGCCATTGAGTGAGCATATGTACTGTGTGGCCATCACATTCAAAATGACTGAGCGAGTAGAGCCACAGATCTGCATCAAATTTTCTAAAGCTTGAACATTCATGCAGAAACTATTTGGATGATTCAGAAGGCTGCAGCTATGGGCAACTGGTAAGTGGCAGCTTCATCATGACAATATGCCGGCTCACGCATCATGTCTCATGCAGTTTTTTTTGTGAAACATCAAATCACCCAGGTGACTCAGCCCCCACTACAAGCCCAGATTTGGTGCCCTGCAACTTCTGGCTTCCCCAAAACTAAAATCGCCTTTGGAAGGGAAGAGATTTCAGACTGTCAATGAGATTCAGGGAAATACGATGGGACAGCTGATGGCGATTGGGAGAACTGTGTGAGGTCCCAAGGTGCCTACTTTGAAGGGGACTGATGCATCATTGTCCTGTGTACAATGTTTTTTGTATCTTGTTTCTTCTTCAATAAGTGTCTCTTTTTCATATTACGTGGTTGGATACCTTCTGGGCAGACCTTGTGAGGGTTCGTTCTTGAACTCTATTATGTTTCATTAGTCTATATGTCTCTTTTATTCCTGTACCTCCTGTTTTTATTACTGTAGCTTTGAGGTATTAAGTTAGGTTATTTATTTGAGATCTTTGTTCTTTTTTAAATTTAAATCTTTATTGCTTATAAACTTTACTTTTAGTACTGCTTTTACTACATCCCATACATTTCAGCATGTTATATTTTCATTTTCATTTGTTTCAAGACATTTTCTAATTTATCTTGTGATTTCTCCTTTGACCCATTGCAATTCTTGTGGATATGTAATGGTATCTTATTGCGGTTTTTAAAGTTTAATTTTTCTGATTAATTAATAATATGCATCTTTTCCAGTGCTTTACTGGTCGTTAGTATATCTACTTTTGGAAATATCTGTTCAAATTTTTTGCCTAATTTTTAATTGGGTTGATTTCTTTTTCTTTTTGAGTTACAAAACATATTCTGGATAGAAGTTCTTCTCAGGCATATTCATTGAGAACGTTTTCTCCAGTCTGTAGCTGGCCTTTTGATTTTCTTAATGGCATCTTTCAAAGAATAGGTGTTTTAAATTTTAGTAAAGTCTAATTTATTGTGTATTTCCGTAATGATTCATGCTTTTTAGTGTTATGTCTAGGAAATGTTTGTATACTCAAAGATTATAAATATTTTCTCCTAGATGTTTTATGGTTTTAGCTTTTGCATCTGGTCTATGATCAATGCTGAGTTAACTTTTAAGTGTGGTGTGAAATGAGGTTTGAGGTGTCATTTATTTTCCATATAGATATCCAGTTGTTAAAGTATCATTGATCAAAAAACTATCTTTTCTCCCATTGAATTAACTTGGTAATTTTGTTCAAATTGAGTTGATTGTCTATACCTGGGTCTACTTCTGGATTCTTGAGTCTTTGATTTATACATGTGTCATAGCACCTCGTCACACTGTCTTGTTTGCTGTCTTTATAGTAAGCCTCGAAGTCAGATAGTGTGAGTCCTCCAACTTTGTTCTCCCCCCGCCCCTGAAACTGTTTTGGCTATTTTAGGTTCTTTGCATTTACATAAAAATTTTAGAATCAGCTTGTCAGGTTCTACAAACAACTAGCTAACATTTTGATAAGATTACCTTGAATCTATTTATCAATGTGGTGAGGACTAACATCTTAACAATACTCGATCTTATATACTCCATTTATTTAGGTCTTTCATAATTTTCAATCACCATGATATTCCAGATCCTCCATGATCTAACCTCTGCTAATTTTGAGCCCCAGTTCTTGTTACTTCTTGCCTCTAGCTTATTTTTCCGTGTGCATTGAATGATTCACAACTCCACTCACACACCATGTTGTTTTATGCTTTAAACTCATTGTTTCTTTACCTGGAACACCTTACATGTCGCATTTTCATATGATTAATAACAGGGCCCAGAGTCAGACAGCCTGGATTTGTATCTATCTA
The DNA here is from genome assembly GCF_987537825.1 of Furipterus horrens. Taxonomy (NCBI): domain Eukaryota; kingdom Metazoa; phylum Chordata; class Mammalia; order Chiroptera; family Furipteridae; genus Furipterus; species Furipterus horrens. The sequence goes on along the minus strand of NW_028327181.1, from coordinate 14,488,164 downwards.
AAGCTTTTAATATAGTGCCTTTCTCATGACAGTTTCTCAATAAATGCTAGCTTTTATGATGCTTGTATTTCCTGTATCCACTAAGTCTTTGAGAACAGTGACCAGTTTTCTTTTCTTTATTGGTACAATTAGTGCCTAATGCAGTGCTTAGTATGTGGCAGGTGCAAGTTTGTTCCATGAGTATTTGCAAAATGTCTGGAAATAGGCCCTAAGGAATATTATTCACACTGTTCAAATTTCACACCAGTAAGAAATATTCTTCTGGCCTCTGAAATTTTATCATATAAGATACCTTGTTTTTCAATTTTCAAGCAAATTACAGGCAACTATAATGGAGTAGTTAACATATATTTTATTTTGATCACAGAGTGCAGTGCCTCAAGTGATATGTTTCTAGTTTCTTTTCCTCTTGTCTCATTTTGTGAGATTGTTAACTAAATCTTTTTTTACTTCTTTGTACAGCTTTATTAAACTTCAGTTCTCAGGAATCATGCAGAAGATTGTTATTGCTAACAAATAAGAATTGTTACTGCTAATGAAAATTATGGGATTAGTGTGATAAGGAATTATCTATTATAAATTTTGAGTTTTCTGCATATTGTGGGCTTTAATGTAATTAGCTGTGTCCTAGCAAGATTATATATTATTCAAAAGAAAAAACTGAATATTAAGGATAAATTGGATCTGCATTAGACTACTCCTACTTTACCATTTTGTAATCATTTTTCTTTGTAACAATGGATCATTCTATATGAAAAATATTTTTGAAAGATTATTACATGTAGTTCATATCACCTCTGAATTCTTCCTGTTTTGTGAGCAAGCTCAATAAAACCATATGGACATATTGATTAAAACAAATGGTCTTAAACATGCTGATGGTGGAATTCTAACAAAGAGTCTGTGAATGGATGAGATCAAACAAATGCTGCAGCTGTTGGATAGCTTGTGGTAGTCTTTTAGGTAAAAGTGGTGATGTTCCTTCTGGGAGACTTCTCTTACTTTTGCAGGCTCTCCAAAGGGTTTAACGTGAGCACATCAATTGAACAAATATTTATTCAGTATTTGTAGTGTTTGGAAGGATTTAGAAGTAAGGTATACTATTCATTTTTAGCTTTATTGAGTTATAATTGACAAAATTCTAAGATATTTAAAGTGTACATCACAATGATATGGTCCACATGTACATGTGAAAGGATCCCCTTCATCTTAGTTAATTAACACATCCATCGCTTCATATATTGATTTTTGGTGAGAACATTCATGTTCTACTCACTTGCAGATTTTAGTCATACAACATACAATATTGTCATCTGTAGTCACTATGTTTTACATTCATTCCTCAGACCGTACTCATGTTGTAGCTGAAAGTTTGCACCCTCTTATCAACTTCTCCTTACTGCTTTCACCCTCAGTTACCTGTCAGCCACTTTCACTCTGTTTCTTAGAGTTGAACTTCTTTTTATTTCACATGTGTGACACTATGCAATAATTGTCTTTCTCTGGCTTATTCACTTAGCCTAATACCCTAAAATTTCATCCATGTCAATGCATGTCAGTGATGTATCTCCGGGCCTTGAAGACTCTGAGTCCTTTAGATATCATCCCAATAGTCTTTGAAAGTTCTTTTAAATTTTGGAAGGATGAGATGTTTGGGCACATTTTATACATTTTTCTGCCTCAGATCTGGAATCAGCCATTTCTTTAGGGAATTCTGTTCCTTTTGGGGGACATGATATTTAGAAACCATAGTCTATATTCTAGGAGCTAATTGCTTCTCAAGCAGATTTTCAACTACATCTCCTGTTTTTAGACCAATTCCTCTTCGTTTAGAAGTGCCTGAGACTGGTGTTTGCCAAGCCTTTAGGAGAGTCTTTGGTGTAGATTGCCTGTTTCTTAGCTTTCTGTACTGTAGGCTTCACTTTCTTGGATCTGCTTAGTCTGTCACCACTTGTTCATCAACTTTACAGCTTCCAAAATTTTGTTGCTCTCTTTTTCTGTTCCTGGTTGGCTTTTGCTTTGTTCTTTTTGTCCTTGTGGGTTTATGACTTTAAATAAAACCTCTCATTTTAGTTTTAGAGAATTTTTTGTGCTAAGTACTTATGTTTAATCTGTTATCTTTAGAAGCCACCCATTACCTTCTTATGAGCAACAGTTTGGTTATCTTCATTTCATCCTCTTCAAAGCGTTTATTTGGATATTTTCTTAAGACAGTGCTCTCCTTAAAAGAAACTCTTTAAAAATATATTTTATCACTTATCTTCAATAAGAAGAAGAAGAGAGGGAAGAGGAGGAGGAGGGAGAGAAGCAAGAAGGCAGGAAGAAATGACAAGGTTGAGGATTTCATAGATCATTCCTAAAGCTTGGCACTTTTATCAGCCATGTCTTACCAAAAAATAAAACCAAAGAACAACAAAAAACCTTCTTGAATAAAAGCAGCTTAAATTACTATGTGATTGACTTATGTTTTAGGCAAGCAGGCATTGCTAGTGATATCAGAGGGATTTCTTTTCTTTTGAGTACACATTGTATAATGGTGATTTTTATTTGACTTCTGTCTATTGTGGTATGTCAACCGTTTTCTTCTCTGATTAGAGAAATGTTAAGCTAATGGGGTAAATTGCTTGGAAGAGTAGAGCCCTGGATAACTGCTCCATTTACTTAATTGAAAAGGGAGCCTGGTATCCTGAAACAACAGATGCCTGAGGCTGTTGTCAGGCCCACACTTAGAGACCATCTTGTGGTTCTCCATTAGCCTAGCAGCAGAATTATTATGTAAATTTTCTAGTACATTCAGTTCGGCATTTTCTTGTTTACATTACCAGTGGAGGTGCTATTTGAATAGTTAAAGTAACTGTGTGGTGGCTCTGAGTGCTCATTTTCCTAATTCTGGGCACACCGTAGGCTGGTGCTTCCCTACGCCCTTGAAGTTAGGCGTGGTCACATGACTTGCTCGGACCGAGGAAACGTTAGGGGATCAGCACACAATTTGTCATTTGCCACCTGTCTCTGACTTGCCTTGTTGCATACAGTAGAAGCTCTTGCAGCGGGCATCCCTGGGTGGGACTGTGGGGAGAAGAGCAATGGACATTTAGGGAGAGCAAGAAAAAAACCCTGGTTACTTAAAGCCACACCGATTTCGGGGGTTGTGTTGCTGGTGGAACCTAGTCTTTCTTTACTAACTCACTGTGAATGTTAGACTAAGTTACTTAGGAAAAACGTGCCACTGTTTCCCCACAGTTCCTGCCTAGGCAGTTAGGAACAAAAAGATATAGCTGATTCATTTCTTAAAAAATTATGACTTTTAATATTAAGCTTCAGTTTATGAAGGATGAACATTTTAAGTGCTTTTAGGGTGAGATTTTGGAGGAATATGTTCTTTGCATCCTTGATAGTTATGGTTGTATCCTAGGATACAGAAATAAAGCTTTTGATTTCTGACTTTGTGGAAGGGTATATTTTAATTTAGAGATAAAAGTATAGCTTTTTTTTTAAGAGTAGCATTAAGCCTGGAAGTTTAAATCTGCTGTGTGGTTTGTTTCTGGTATCTCTCACTCATGGTGTTTTATTTCCTTAAATGGGTTAGTGATTTCAAGTCACTTTTTCCTTTTGAATGGCTGGTCTTGGCTTATGCTTCAGAACTTCCTAAATCCTCTCCAACAAGCAACAGCTAATTTCAGTGAGTCACGACCCCCCACCCCCCAAACTCTTACTAAGTGACCCCAGGCTGGGCACTAGCAGTATCCAGCTTAGATTCACAACTTGGCTTTGCTTGGGATTCTCTAAGCCCAGCACAACTAGCAGCCATCTCAGATTGCTCTATAGCTCAGGCAGGGTGGCACCAGGCAAAACACAGGTGGGGGCTGACCTTGGCCTGCACCACCCAGCAAACCCCAGAACCTGTGCACCAAGTGGACAGCTATAGACCATGTTGGAGCACCACAACTTTGCCCCTACACAGCCGATCCTCCACGGAAGGTGATCCTCCACGGGAGGTGAAGGTTGGTTGTCAGTGGTCACAGCCAATCCTTGCAACTGAATGGCCTGGTCAGAAACCAAGGGCTGTGTACACCTGAGACCACTTCAGCACCATTGAAGTCTTGGCTTAGTTTCAGGAGGGAGATTCTGATTCTCTTCATTCAGGTTTAGTTCCGCCATGCTCCTCACTCTCTTTCAGCTCATTGTTCTTTTCTCCACCGAGGCCTTTTCCTTATTTACTTGGAAGCTCAGAAATACATTAAAAATATATTTTTCGCATATCCTGGATATAGTTATAAAATAAAGGTAGTCTTTTTTCATTTGCCATGAGCAAAAGTCCTAGAAAGTCATTTCTAAGAATATTGAGAGACATCACATACACTTGAAATGTTCATTCTATGTTCCGTTGATGATAATGATATGTTACATTCATATAATGCATGTTTACCAAGAGTTTTCACATGCCTTTTCTCATTTAATTTGTACTGCAGCAAAATATAAAAACCTTAAAAACAGTGTTTGGCATGTTTATTGTTAAAACTGGTCATTTCCAAGAATGAGGAACTGGTTTTATAAATCATAATTAGGGTGGATATTTTGATATTAGTATCTATGACAAGGTGTCTTGTTTTTAGTATTTTAGTTAAGTATTTTCATGCAGCAACAGAGAACAAGCTTGCAATGGGTAAAGAAAGAAAATAAAATAGTATCTTTTATGATTATAATTGTCAATTACACATTCATGTAGGTAAGCATTAAAAATGGACATGTCAAAGGTAAAAACACTTGGTTTAAGGTGTTGGGATTGTAGAAGTTTTGTTTGTTTCATTCTAGTGTTGTTCTTATGATTGAACAGTTAGTAAAAGACATCTAAAACTTATTCAAAAGATATTAATTTCCCTGTTTTTATTAACATCTGTATGGGTGTGTGTATATGTTTATATATCAAAATCTTAACCACTGTTATCGCTGGGTAGCAAGATTTCAAGTGATTTTTAAAAATGTATACTTAAATAATTTTTAATATCCAGTTTTTAAAAGGGAGGCTAATTTATTGATTTTATAATTATAAGAAATTATATAATTTTTGGTTTGGAATAAATGTCCATGTACTATAAAAACTAGGCTTTGATTTTAAAATTTATATTTTACTGAGGCTGAGGGTAGAAAAGCTTATGTCCAAAAGAAAAATAAATTTATAATGATTCTTTTTATAACTCTTACCTCCATGATGAAAGTACATGGAAATTGAAGGCTAAATTTCTCAACTAAATGAGAAGTGAGAGTCACTAAGCTTCAGAAGTTCCCATAGTATCCTCAATTTTTTTATCATTTAACAGTAAATCTCAAACATTTAAATTTCCCTGACTTGTCTATGTTATTAGAGGAATTAACATTTACTGAGAAAAGAGTCAGTTACTATATATATGATATTTAATGCCACAGCCATCTTTAATCTCGCAACCATGCATGATGTATCCTTCATTTTATACATTTCTGAAAACTGAGACTCAAGAGATTAGATAATTGGGGCAAAGTCATTTAACTACCAAGTGGAATAGTCAGAAATTAAACCCAGTTCTGAAGGATTTCAAAGGCTTTGCTCTGTCCAGCGTGGTCTCCCATGAAGAGGAGGCCCTTCCTGCTGTTTATCTTATTGGGTTTTTCTCTGTATTTATACCATTTTCACTTGTTATTGGGTATTTCAACAAAGAAGATATTGAAAAACACACATAAAAAGTCAATGAGTTGTAATTCTCTTAAGATTTGAGGGATCCCTCCCCCCTTTTTGGAAGTCTGCAAATGGTTAAACTTGATGAAACACTAATGAAGAATTACAGAGTTATTTGTTTGACTTTGCCACTTGGGACACTTGGCAAATGAGACAATTCATCTCAGTGTGCAGCTAGTCTCATTTCTTAAAGAAAATTAATTAATGCAGTTTGTCTTCTTCCCATATCTCTGATTATAGTCCTTTTATTATACCTTCACTTTCCTGCTTTACTTTTCTTCCCTGGAAGTGCTGTTTTTCAAGGGTTTCTTGTTTCTCTCAACCTGATAAGTAAAAGCAATTTTCCTCAGTATGAGCATGTATTTGTAATTTTACTACACTTTAGACAAGACAGAGACATTTGTGCAATATCCCATAGGAAAAAAAAATTCCTTCCTAAAGAATTTCAAAGGCACGAACCCATTTTAAAAAGTAATTCAATCAATTTTCTTTCATAATTGTCTTTATTACTCGTTGTCTTCTTTTTGGCAAGATGGGGTAGTATTGTGTATATCTTACTACAATCGTCTTGCAACACAATAGCTCATGGCTTAAATTTATTAACAACATAATTTTGTTCTTATTAGGTATTTTAAAAATAATACCTATGATTTGGGGGCCATTTTAAAAAGTGGTTTTTGAAGAACAGGGAGTTGTTTTCTATAATTTTAAGTTACAAGAAGAAATGCAATTTTTTTTTTTTTTAGTTTGTTACTCGGTCTCTTTGAATATATTTTTTTCTCTATTGAAGGTAGAATGTTTACATGCTCATTTTCTTTCTCTCTTGATATTCATCTGATAAATGGGGTTTCAGAAAATCTAGCTTTTAAATCACTTTTAATATTTTTTCCCCATCCCACAGACATAGCAAGGAATCAGTTTGGAAAAAATAAGATAGTTATCAATCATCTCTCATATCAGTATTTTATAAAATTTTAAAAATTATGTGGCATGAACATGGAGAATTTGCATGATTATATTTAAACCAACTGAATGTGAAAAGATATGGGGAAAAATGTAAGTGAAGTTGATTAGGAATTAAGAAAATTCCTTTGTTAAGATAGCAGTTTGTATTTTTATATTAAAATTAAGTAAAGGCAGTATAAAAGTCACTGTTATAGATTATAATGGTTTTCAGATTGTTTTATACATAGAATATTGATGTCTATATAACTAAAAATGAAATGTGATGGAATAGCTTGAGTCAGTCATGATAGGATACCAGTTTAACAATGAAAGAGTTTTATTATTCCTAATTTTTAGTCTTTTCTAATTTTCTCAGCAGATTAGGTTTTAGAATTATCAGATAATTTCATTCATTCGCAACCTTTTAAAAATGTTGCCTCTTTATAGATTACAGAAATACTATTCCATAATTTGCCCCTGTGATAGCTGATATCTGGCAATTGAGTGAATAGTAACCTTTAAAATGAAATAACCCTGTCATAATATAATGGCAGAAAAGTGACAGGATAGTAAAAATATACTGGACTTGGAGAGGCATTCTAGGGAAAGCAGTTTACAGAAGTTTCTATTAGGGAGATTCACATATGCTATGCTATTCTGTATACTTAGTGTTGAATTGAGGAGGCAGATCAGACACATAAATCATGTTTGAGGATTCTAAGATAACCCGGAAGAGAAGCTTCAGATTTCATAAAATAGTTTTGAGGTTGGTTTGCTATTCATTTGTCTTCACCTTTTGCTTATTTACCCCTCTTATTGTATACTTTCATTGAATTATTTCAGTGTAAATCTGTATGGTTTTGTCATTTGAGGTTCTTTTGGGGTGGAGTAATGGAGTGTTTTCCTTTCTTGCCCTAGTCTTATCATGAGTTTAGTCTCCACGGGAGCAGGGGAAGGGAATAATTACAGAGTTAGATTTCAGGCATGAGTATAGATGACAGTTTTTGGGTGTCTTGGAATGTATCCCCTCTGGATAAGGAGGGACTACTATCTATTTTAAGCATTTTAGAATAAAATTTCCTTCATTAATTTTAGTTATTATTTTTTGAGCTCCTATAATATACAAGGTACTGTAGAAATTCTCTGGAGATGGAAAGATAAATTATATATAGATTCTGCCTTCGAGTTGATAGAGGATGGAGTCGTAATAATTTTAACTTGTAAAAAACTACTATGTCCATAGGTTCTTTGTTCATTTATTCATTTATTTAATATTAAATGTCTGCTATGCGACAGGGATTTTTCTTTTTTTTTAGGTACTGGGATACAGCAATAAACAAAACAAACCAGATTTCTACTTTCAAAGAGCTTACATTTTTGGGGAAGCAATCTAGTTATAAATACACTAGAAAAATCATTCCAGATATAATGCTCTAGAGAAAATAAAGTGTTTGATGAGCCAGAGAGTGATTTGGTCTCACTGAGGAGCTAACGTTTAAAGTGAGACCTGAATGACAAGGTGGAGTTGACTATATGACTATTTGGGGACAAAGTTTCCTGACAGAGGCAACAGCAAGTACAAAGACCCCGAGGCAGGAGCGAACCTGGTGTGCTTGAGGTACAAAAAGACCGTGCGCTGGAGTACAGAGCATGAAGAGCTGTGGCAGGAAGTGGCCCCAGAGAGGCTGGTAGAGGCCAGGTCATGAGACTTTGTAGTAGGATATGTATGGCTAGATGTTTTGATTTAAAGAGGTTACAGTGACTGCTATGTGGATTATAGGGGGTCAGGAAGGGAGATCAGTTAAGAGGGGAGTTCTCTTGCAGTAGTTTGAGTAAGCGATAATGACAACTCAAACTAGGGAAGTAGCAGTAGTGAAGAGACAAGGACAGACTTCGAATACTGTATTTTGGTTGTAGAGCTGATAGAACTAGGTGATAAGGATGGATATAGGGAGGAGGGAAAGATAATAAAAAATGAATCCTAAGTTTTAGCTTTCAGTTATCAGTTGGATAGAGGTGCTATTTATATTTTTATGTTTTAGTGTCTATTTCTCACTACTTTAAAAGATTTTATTTATTTTTAGAGAGAGGGTAAGGGAGGGAGAAAGGGAGAGGAACATTGATGTGAGAGAGAAACATTCATCGGTCGCCTCTCGTATGCCCCGTAACTGGGGACTGAATCCACAACCCAGGTGTGTGCACTGACTGGGAATCAAACCTGCAACCTTTTGCATTGTGGAATGACACCCAACCAACTGAGTCACACCAGTCAAGCGAGGAGCTATTTTTTGTAATAGGAAGACTGGAAGAGGAACAAACATGGCAAGGAAAAATGTAAAATTGTCCTATTTTTTGTTAAAGTTAAGATGCCTGAAATATCTTCACTGGAAACATTTTGGATGTAATTGGATATAAAAAGCCTGCACCTTAGTAGAGAGGTTAAGGCTCAAGATATCATTTGGGAGTTATAAGCAAATAGATGATTGAGGTGAATGAAATCCTCTGAAAAGAGAGTATACGTGGAAAATATGTTAAGACTTAGTATATTTCTACTTGGGAGAATTTTATTCTAAAGGACATGTTTGTGAAAAGAAAAGGAAAGTCAATTAAATAATTAATAAGGTATTTTTGAGTTTAGATTGAAGAAATAATAGAGACAACTTTTAGATGAAGAAACTTAAATTTGATTTGATTTTAGCTAGAATCTTGGGTTTTGTTTACATCCTGGGTTTATTTATATAACTAAAATATTAAGAACTTAAATGCAGAACATCTTTAGTCATATTGTTAAGATCTTTAACTATCATAGTGGACTTTGAGTCATTCAGTCCTGTCTGGGTTAGAATCCCACTTTACTGTGTATATTTTTGTGATCTTTAACATTTACTTTATCTCTCTAAATCTTCATTTCTCTTGTGTGAAATGGAAATAAGGATACTTTTATCCTTATTAGATATATATTTTCTCTATATATCCATATACATGTATATGACAGATATGTATATTGCCTAACTGTACCAGGAATGTACTAGGCATTCGAAAGATAGCTTTATGATATTCTGTGCTGAACTTATAATTGTTTTCTGTATATTACTACCCTTCAATATATATTTTGTCGACCTAGAGTTCCTTAGCAATTTAGATATAATCCTTGGTCTGGAGTATAAACTTCTGTTTAAATTGGGGCTATTCTCTAAAGTAGGATTATGGATAGCCATTTTTTTCACTCCACTAGATTGACTTAAAGACATCCAGTGCACTATGTCATTGCAGCTATGTTTGGGTTCCTTTAGAAGAGCCCAAATCTTTGAGGCTTCCAGATGTACTATTCAAAATTTATTTCTTAGACTGGACCATAGGCATGATTGCTCCGCCTCTCCCCGAACCCTGACGCTTTTTGAAAATTGATATCCAGAAAAGTTAACTGACATGTCAAAGGTAGTAGAGCCGGAAGTAGAACTGGGGTTCCTAACCCTTAGCCAAGTGTATTTGTTTCACATTTGGAGTTGAGTACCTTATTTGACTTATTCATACTGTTCTAGTTACAGTTTTCTGGGAAATTGATGGTTTGAGATTATAGAGTCCTGCTATTCCACAGCATTTTATTTGATGATTACTAACTGTAACCATATCAGAACTGTAGATGTTTTGCTACATGGCATACTAGTGATCAACAAATTTACCAGGTTGGTTTTATTTTGTGTTGGACAAAACAAGTAACACAAATCTTTATAAAGTAACCAGTCTGAATTAATATTCAGGAAAAAGTCACAAAGGGAACATTATTCAAGCCAAAAAGATGAAAGTATTTTGGAAAAATGCCATATAAGAAATAATGTCTCATAAAAATAATGTTTCCCTGACCATTGAAGTGTCTAAAAGTATGTAATGATCTCATTTCATGTTGTTCATGTATCAGAGAGGCCTTTTCCTCACTACCCTATATTAAATATATCCTCCCATAACTCTCTGTACCCTACTCTGACTGATTTTTTCATATCATGTGCCACCATCTGACATTACATTTATATGCACATACATTTGCATATATAATATAATTAGTAATTAGCTTGTTTATTATTTTCCTTTCTCACTAGAATGTACACTTCACAACAGCAGGTACTTTATCTGGTATATGGTTGGTGCTCAGAAATGCTTGCTTGTCTGTGGAAACCTTTGGGCAGTTTTCTGAAAAAGTTAAACAGAGTTACCATGTGACCCTGCAATTTCACTCCTAAGTATAAAGACAGGTATACACACATTTATGGCAGCACTATTCAAAATGGCCAATAGGTGGAAATGTCCATCAATGGATGAATAAATAAACAAATTGTGGTGTATATATATAATGAAATATTAGTGAGCCATAAAAGAAATGAAGACATGCAGCACGAGTGAACCTCAGAAACGTTATGGTTAGTGAAAGAAAACCAGACACAAAGGGACCTGTATCGTCTGATTCCGTTTGTATGAAATGAACAGAATAAATAAATCCATAGAGACAGAATACAGACTGAAGATTTCCAAGTGGATAAGGAAAAGGGGCATATGGAGGGAAACCCCTCTGTTGCTATAGGGCTTTACTTTGGAGTCATGGAAGTGTTTCGGAGCTAGATAGAGCTGGTGGTTGTACAAAATTGTGAATGTACCAAATACTGCTGAATTGCTCACTTTAAAATGGTTAACTTTATGTTACGGAAATTTTGCCTCAATAAATTATTTTTAAAAATGCTTACTTGCTTGCCGAGTAATGAATGTGGCTGGTTTGTTTTGAGTTCCTGATGTGTGTAGGGTATTGTATTATAGGACTTCCAGTTACTAGCTCTTATGTCTGAGCAAAATGAGAGAGTGGGTACGAGCAATGATTAGACTAAAATTCTACAGAAATTTTTGATTGATACAGGGGAAAGGAAATTTTTGATTGACATCAGGCACACTTAGAATAGTAGTTCCTAAAACCTGATGTAATATGAGGGACAGAGCAGAATAAGATTGCTGGTGCGTATAGCATCTCTGTGACTGTGACGTTCACTTGTCAAGTTCAGAAATGCTAATTCTTTGACTCTTACCTTCCCGTGAGACTGACTGCCATTATGACAGAGTTCATTTTACCTACGTTTCCTTACTTTATTCTTATTGTGGATCCTACATTATAGCTGAAATCTTTTCAGCTTGGAGATGCAGTAGAAGCATTGCAGCCTCAAACCACCCTTTAATTGGCTAGAAGTATCACTGCTGAGTGACATGATCTTTCTTTCTAGGGGTATGAAGGAGGAGAACAGTACCAAGAAATTAATCCAGTTCTCTCAACATTTGTATTGAGTCATTTTATCCCAGCAACTGGAAAAGCTTGCCCTTCTTCAAAATAGAACAAATTTCCAATTCCATCTTCTCACTTACCGGTAGTTTCATTCTGTAGCTTTGTTGGGCTCCACGATGAATGTCATATGCAGACTTTGTGAATTTTGCCAGTTAGAATCTAGATGTATCTGGATTATTGTAAATTATAGCTAGCACCCAGACCTGATATTTTCCATACTAAAGTACAGCCTTTTATGTTTGTTCTATTATCGCAAAGTGCTTTAAAAATTTTACCTATGTTCCCTTTTTTGTTTATATTCCCATGTGTTTAATTACTAAGCAATGGTTTCTCTATTATAGGAATCTCTCAAAATGGGGAATAACCTAAGCAGTAAGTCCAGGGTTATTCTCAAATGTAGATTGTAACTGCTTTACTATGTAAATTAATATTGAACAACCAAAAACTCTGTGGTATGTCACCTGTAATATAAGTGACAGAAATAAAAGTTAAAAGGAAACATTTCATTCTTTAAAAGTACTATCTTGAAATAGCTAGATTTTTGTGTTGGACAACTTCTATAGATGTAATGCAATATATAACAAAAAATAGAACAACAGAGTAGCGTAGTGGTTTAGGGCTCGCAGTTTGCAATCAGACCTGAACTTGCATCCTGTCTCTGCTGTTTGCTGGCTGTGTGACCTTGGAGAAATCATTTAACCTCAATAATCCTTAGTTTATCCATTTATAGAAAGAGGATGATCATCCTAGCTCTCTGGTGTGTAAAGCCTTTAAAAAAAAATAGGACCTGATGTTTTCAGGGGTGATTATTTTTTAAAATTAATATTTCAAAAATACAATAGTGGGGAGGTGGAAATGGGCAAATGGGAGATACATGGGGATGGAAAGAGACTTGACTTTAGGTGGTGAGCACATGATGCAGCTTGCAGAGGGTGTTTTTATTGAGTTGTACGCTTGAAACCTGTGTGGTTTTATTAACCAGTGTAACCCCAATAAATTCAACAGAAGAGAAGAGAAGAAAAGAAAAGAAAGTTTGAGTGGTAAACTGTGAATACTTGGCTACATTTTATCTTTTGGTTTGCAGCTGTGAATACTTGGCTACATTTTATCTTTTGGTTTGCTTTCCTTGATAACTATTCTCACCATTTTCTCACTTGGTAAGAAACAGTCTTCAAATCATAAAAAAGCATTAAAAGAATGAAAAAATAGGCTAATCTAAGAATAAAATGCCTTTTCCTTCTCTTGGGTTTGGAACCTCAGCTTTTAACTTGGTTCTTATGTATGTATGCAAATGAACCACTGAAGAGCTGTAGAGAGGCCCTAAATAAAACTTTGGTTTTACCGATCATCAGATTGTTAGTATGTTAGAGAAATGTGCCAGACTGCTTTTGACAGAACCAGAATGAAAGGCTTTTTAAACAGCATGCCAGCTACTAATTAATTTTGTGAACATTTCAAGATCCTACTGAGTTTATATTCCTAAGCCTTTCTGTGGAGTCTGTGACCTGATATTATTGCCAGAAAGTTGATGGTGAGGTCACAAGTGTAAAATTTGAGCTTTATGGCAAGATAGTTGGCATAAAGCTTCCAATTTATGTAAGCTTAGTTACATGAGAAACAAGTGTATGAGAAACAAGAGAAAGAAAATTGTTGGATATGTTTGCAAAAATTTCCCCAACTCATTAAACAAATGCTTTTAGAACGAATGCTTGGAGCAGCCCTCTTTTTCCCCTCATAGCCTTTGTGAGATTGCTGTGGTCCTCATTGTGACTGGCAGTTCACAGCTGGAGACTTGTAAAATCTGCATATTGATAACCCCCATTTGGCTTTGCCTCATCGTCTGTAATATGAACTTGCTGCTTGCCTTTTTCTCTCCCTCAGGAAGGAGATGCTCAGTCTCTTATGTAAAAACGCCGTCTTTTTATAGCTTTATTTTTCATTTCTTATATTATTCAATAAATATTTAAAAACATGAATGAGTTCATGTTAATGGAAGCTTGGAGGGGAAGGGGAGAAAGAGGGGCTGAGACAAGGGGATTGGTACTGACGTGCAGGAAAAGAGAGCGGGGAAGGAATAAACTGGTAGTGGGTGGCAGAATGGCAGAGATGAAGCGACTGGGAGTGTAGGGTGTAGGGACCAGGGAGGATGGACGGAAAGAACAGATGATTGCTTTGACATTAGTGTCAGTGAGAATTTACGTAACTCTCATTTCAAGTTTTAAGATTCTGCCTATTACCTGTTACCTATTGGTTTTTGAAAATGTTTATTAATTAATTGGGATTCACCCGTTCTAATACTTAAGTCATTAGAGGTTTCTTTTGTCCCTGGCTGGTTTGGCTCAGTGGATTGAGCGTCGGCCTGCGAGCTAAGTGTCGCTGGTTCGATCTTCCAGTCAGGGCACATCAGAGAAGGAAAACTCTGACTCCAAAAAACCTCCGCTGCCTTGCGGCATACCTCTTCAGGGGAAAGGCTAAGGGAGTAAACCCCGACAGAAAATCCGGAGCCGGAGTCCCTAAGGCGGTTTGACGCTGTAGTCAACACCGGCAACTCCTGCGGCGCACCTGAAGCCAAGCTGTATTGACTCCGTCTTTCCCTTGGACCCTTCAGCTGCGAAGAGAGGGGGGGTCTGTTGCTTGGGCAACAGTAGACCCTCCATATCACCCTGCCCAGGCTCTGTAGCTTCAGCTTCACTGGAGAGGACACTCCAGCGTCATCGCAAGATGTCGATTCAACACGGGAGGAGACAGATACCGTGTCACTCCCGAGTCGGACTGCACAGCCATTCTCGGCGGTGCAGATAGACTCTTAAGAAGCTACACCATCGTCTCTCGAGACGGACGGCTGCCGACGAGAGGTTTCTTTCCAAATTGGGGAAATCAGAGAAGCCTACCAGAATGGAAATTCTCTGAGATGCAACAGCAATTACTAGTGTGAAATCCCCATCATCTTGTGATTAGATGATTCTTTATAGTCCCCCCAAAAGAAGCACATTGCCTTTTGTATGCGAGTTTATTGTGAGTATACATGTGCATAGCTCTGAAAGTCACCCTAATGGGCTTAGACCCACCTCTGATGCCAGCACCAGAAATGCAGCTGTTGTTATGGAGAAGTCAGTCTGCTTGTAGTTAACAACCTAAGCCGAAGGGCTTTCCTCATTCTATCTCTTGTTTGTGTATTTTTAAGAGAGAGAATTTGATTGAATCAGCTTACCACTCTTCACTGAGTACCCCTTTTGGTCGTAGCTCTGTGAGGACACCTCAGAGGCGTTTTTTCTCCCTTGTAACTTAGCCCCTATTTATTGCTTTGACTTGTATGCTTGAAACTTGGTTCATTCAGCTGTGGTTTGCTTTCTTTCTTTATTCTTTGAGCACCTGGAATGAGCCAGATGTATGCTATATGCTGGGAAACCAGATTGTTTTTAAATCCCCCCCCCCATCCCTCTCCCTCTCCCTTATTTTATCTGTTGTCAAAGGACTGTTGTTATTATCATTTGGTGAATCTATTTATTTCTCTCCTTTTTGGATCTTCTTTTCCCTAGATCCGCATCCTCATCTTTTTTTGGTTTACGTTCTCATTTTGGTAGAGCACATTCTCTAGTACCTTCCTAAGAAAGGGAGAGTAAGAGACACATTTTACTCTCACAATTAATTTAATTCTAGTTTAGAAATTATTTTCCCTCATAATTCTTAAGCCATTGATTCATTGTTTTCTCATTTGCACTGTTGCAGTTCCGAAGTCCTGATGCCATATTCTTTGTGTGAAAGCTGAGTTTTTTTCTTTCTCTTTTTGAGAAGCTTATTAGATCTTTTATCTTCAGCAGTCTGCAGTTACACAACAATATGCCTTAATATGAATATATTTTGATTTTCTATGTTCAGGTAAGTTTTTATAGAACTTATAGGCAAATAGTTTGATGGATTACCTCTTTCTACTTTATTCTTTCTCTCTAGAATTTCTGATACTTGAACCTCATGGACTTGTTGTGTAATTATTTTCTCTCCTTAACTTTATTACTTTGTCATTTTGCTCTGCTTCCTGAGACATCTCCCCTACCTCATCTTTCAAATCTTCTATTGAATATTTAGTTTCTTCTATTTTTAATGTCAAAATTAATTTTTTAAAGTTGAGATATTCATATACCATAAAATTTACCATTTAAAAAATTTACAGTGCACTGGTTTTCAGTTTATTCACTAGGTTGTACAACCATCACCACTATTGAATTCCAAAACATTTCATCAGTCCAAAAAGAAACGCCTCCCCATTAGTCATTCTCTTCCCCTTACTCCGTACCCCTGGAAACCACTAATCTACTTTGTGCCTCCATGGTTATACCTGTTCTGGACATTTTATGTAAGTGGAATCATGCAGTGTGGCCTTTTATTTCTGGCATGATGTTTACAAGGTCAATTCATATTGTATTTTGTCCTTTTTTGCCTAAATGGCCTTTTAAAATATACCCCATTTTTATTTCATTCAAGCAATATTTTCTCATTATTTTTAAAGGTATAAATGATAATTTTTTAAAATTTTAATTTCTGTACATATTCTCTATTTCCCTGTTATTTTCTTTTCTGTTTATTTTGGTGTCTGCTTTTTATATTAGATGTTTTCTAGAAAATGTCTACTATCTTTATTTTTATGCTTAGATTTAAGAGTGAGGTTCAAAGCTACCTAAGCAAGGAGAGACTGATTGAGTTTGTTTTTCTTCACATAGTGATCTTCCTGAGCTATAGAATTCCTTTGGGTCTTTTTTTCCCCTTGTCAGATTCATTAGCACCAACTCTCCCGTTTTCTGCCTGAGGATTTGTTTGGCTCTCTGTTGGTGTTATGAGAGCCAAACGTGTAAGTCTTTAATCCAGCAGCATGTTTTCAGTATGGGACCCTCCAACCATGCCTACTGCCTCCCAGCACAGAGACCTCTCTTTGCCTTTTTCCAGGCATCTGCCACGAGAAGGAGGAGCAGTCATCGGAGTGTGACTGTTTCTTAAACAGACTTTCAGCTTGTCTTCCTGCTTCTAACCTGTCTTCGTCTCAGCTTCCTGAAGTACACAGTGCTGCCCCTTACTGAGCCCGAAAGGGATTCTGCAATACAACTGGGGTCGTTTCACAGCGTTTCTCACTGGCTTACGTTTGGGTTCTGCTAACTCAGTTATCGTTTCTAGCTTCTAAAACTTGGTTGTTTTTGCCTCTTCTCCTGATCTCGTTTTCATTGTGAGTTTATGTCATTTATAAAATCCTTTTAGTGGAATCATTTTAGTGGGATTTTGGAAGAGAGGAGACCTAAACACACGTATTTAATCCACCATATTTAACTAATAGTAATTGTTTTTGGCAGAGTATTAAGAGAATTGTTTTAACTTGCTAGAGCTGCCATAACAAAGCATCACAGACTGAATGGCTTAAAAAACAAATTTATTTTCTCACAGTCCTGGAGGGTAGAAATCCAAGATCAAGGTGTCAGCAGGATTGATTTCTTTTGACGCCTCTCTCCTGGCTTGTAGGTGTCCATCTTCTCTTGTCCCCACGTGGTCTTTCCTGTGTGTCTGTCTGTATCCTAGTCTTCTCTTTGTAAGAACACTAGTCATATTGGATTAGGCTCATCTGTGTGACCTCCTTTACCCTGAATTACCTCGTTAAATGTTTTATCTCCAAATACAGTCACATTCTGAGGTACTAGAGGTTAGGACTTCAACATTCAGCTCATAACAAGAATATTTTTTAACATTTATGAAGTGAATTGATTTTATTATTTTTCAGCTTGAATACATTTTCATTTTTATTTCATGATAGTATAAATATTTCATGTTCTTAGGAGTAATTATGGGTCAGTTTTTATTTCTGAGCTATGCTTTCCCCAAATACAGTGAGATTAGTAATGTTTTAGCTAAAGCTCTTCTGCCATTCTTTTGCAAGGATTAGAAACTCACCCAAACTAGCTTAAATAGAGTGTTTTTCTTGAGTAGTCTAAAGTCATTCAGATTCCAAATTCTTTCTTTATGACCCTTTAATATATATTTATTACCCTTTGCTATTTTCCTTTCTCTAGAAGCAAATATGACTTTCACTGTTCTGAAATTTCTTGATATGATGCCTTTGATGTGAGTATTTTCATTCATTGCATTGAGTACTTGGTGGATTTTTTTCGATGAGGAAATTAATATCCTTTAAAATTTTCTTGCATCATTTCTTTCATGATTTCCTTCCTTTGTTTTTTTAACTGTCTTTTGTTGGAAGGTTATTATGCAAATATTGGCCCTCCTGGACTGGCCCTTGAATTTCCTTCCCTATCTTTTCTCTCTTGCCTTCAAATTTGTTGTATTTTACTTTTGGAGAGACTTCCTTAGTTTTGTCTTACTATCCTCATGGCGAGTCCTTAATTTTTATTTTATACTTAATTTCCAAGAGTTCTTTTTTATTCTCTCAAGTGTTTTTTTACTTTTAAAGTAATCTGTTCTTATTTCGTGGTTGCAGTTTCTCTTTTTATATATTTGAGGATAAACACACACATTTTATTTTTATCAAAATGTAATCTACAAACACAGAAGTATACAAAACAATATGTATAATTTATCATTAAGCAAACACCTGTTAAAATACCACCCGGGACAAGTAATAGAATGCAGTTTTTCTATTCTCTCCTTTTTACCTCCCATCCCTGACAAGAATCATGTCTTCACTCCTTGAGGCTCATAACCCCCACTGGTAAAAGAACAACTATGCAAGTCAGTCTTTACCATTATTCTTCATAAAGAGACTAGCAGCCATTTAACAAAAGAAGTGTCATTGTATTTAAAAAAGAAAAGAAAGAGTGATAGGGACATCAGGAAGAAAATCATCCAGGGTGGAGAATTAGGACATGAACAGTAGATATGATGCTTAATGTAAATTAACTATAAAGGAATGATAGATATTAATAGATGCCTTTTCATGTTTCTTAGTTGGTTGGAGTACGGTATTGTATATTTAGGCCTTTAATTAGCTATATGGGAAGGAAAAGCAGAATATGTGAAGGAAAGTTTGTGATATTCACTTGTGTCATTCATTTATCAACTAACCATACATCATTTATTAAGCACTGAAGATTCCAAGGTGCATGAAGCACAGTCACTACCCTCCAGAGGCTCACGGATGCTCTCTGACTTCAAATGGACCTTTTTCTAAAAGGGATCCTAATAAAGGTCAGAACATAAAGCATTAAGTTTTTACCCAAGCAAAGGAGATGTATCTGAGCCTGGCCTGGCAAGAGATTGGAATATTATGTTAATGTTCCCAGTGTTCTTTTTCATCCTTATGCAGAAATCACACTTCACTGATTCTAAGGTTTAGTGGATTAGAGGAAAATCTTAAACCAGAAAGTTAATTCAATTCTTGTACTAACCCATTTGATCATTTCAGAGTATTACTGGATAATTTGTAATTAGCGACAAGCATTTAGGGTTCATGAGTAATCCTCTTTGGGTGATTGCTCCCTTCTTCTGACCTTCCATGCTCCCTGTTTTTGCCAAGTGATAAGTAGGTGCTGTAGCTTCCTGTTGCTCAGGACACTGCTTTCTCTTCACCAGAATATCCGGTGGCTTCCCAGTGTATGTTAAGCAGCCTTTCCCCTCGAGGTCTTTTCTTTGGTCCCCGTCATTTCTAACTAAGTGGATCTTTATTTCCTGTGATTTTAACGCTGGCATTTCAACCTGGATTAGATTTCTGTTGTTAGGATTTTGTTTTTCTGCACCACTAATCAAACAATTTATAATTACATCTTGTCTTTTCATGTAACTTGAAGACCGAGGTATTAGGAATTTCAGCACCACAGTGACCTATCCTATAAAGGTGCTGCCAGGAAGGATAACACATTTTGGGAAAAGAATTGTATACAGACGTTATTAAAGAGGTAAATAAAAGGCTGATAGGCTAATGATTATTCACAAAAGTACAATTTCTCAAGCTTTGAAAGATGAAAGGATTGGTGATTCTGTCTCTCATGGTTGAAAATGGAAAACTCTTCTCTCACTTGACTGACATTTAGTGATAACGTTGGGAGAATGTAATTTCTGTACTGAGCTTTTCAGAAGGGTTGATTCCTGAAGCACATTTGGGATTCTCTGTTGATCCTTTAATTCTCTTAGACCTTAGGCTGACCTACGGGGAAAATCTGGTCATTTCATCTCCAGGTTTTGAATCTAACCTTCTCTGGGTATCCACTTCTCTTGTACTATTCTCTACGAGCTAAAATATCCTCCTTTTTTCATTGTTAATGTGTGGATTTTCCCCACATACACAACCAATTCTCTGATTATCCTGATACCAGTTGGGGCTCCTACCAACTACAGAGAGTTAACATAGACCCAGCAGGTTAAGGGCTCAGTCCCACAAGACTGCTCCCACCTCAGACCCTGTTCCAAGTCCCAGTGTGCCACCTGTACTTGAGATTTCCATGACCCCTCCTCAGGTTTGATAACTTTTCTAGAACAGCTCACATCAGTCAGGGAAGCACATTTTGGAAGAGATACATAGAGTAAGGTATGAGGGAAAGGGCACAGAGCTTCCATGATTTCTCTAAGCATGTTGCCCCCCTAGCATTTCAGTGTGTTCACCAACCCAGAAATTTCCAGGATCTCATCATTCACAGTTTTTGTGGAGGCTTCATTTTATAGGTTTGATTGATCAAATGGACTGGCCCTTGGTGATTAACTCAACCACCCTAGAGGTCAGAGGGTGGTGCTGAAAATTCTAGTCCTCTATCCATGGCTTGGTCTCTCCGGAGACCAGCTCCCAGGGACTAGTCATCTCATCAGCACAGAAAAGATTCTTGCCACTCCAGAGATGCCAAAGGTTTTAGGAGCTGTGTAGAAGAACTAAGGACAAAGACCAAATATACATTTCTCATTTCTTATTGTATCATAGCTACCTCGCTGAATTTTGCCCTTTTATGTGCTGTTTTAGGTTCTAGTCTCTTCCAATTTCTTTCTTGCAAGTGCACCTTTTCTCTGTCCTATTTTTTTAGGGCCAAATATAAAACGCTGTTACATTGTTTTGTTGACAAAGCCATGTTGATGTGTTCTGTTGATATAATTATATTGGGGAATTTCATTTTCAGGTAAAAAGAGTTTCATTTTAAGGCATGACATGCCAAAGATAATACCTAAAGCTACAAGGGTGACTGACTATTGTGGTAGAAATTTGAGGGCACTGTTTTCGATTTTGTGGCAAATACACTTTTATCTGGAGATCATGCGTTATGATTCTTCTCAAATTACACTGCATAGCTTCTTATACTTTCACTTTATTGGGCTTGCTTTACCTCTTAGTTAAGATTCTGGTTGACCTGAGCAAAGTATTGATTTATGGTAATGAAACTCTGGTATCTCATGGAACCTAATGGCAAGATATACAAAATTGGTCACTTGAGGGAATGAAATAGAAAGCAGTTAGGCCCTGGCTGGGTAGCTCCGTTGGCTGGAGTATAGCCCCATTACTCCAAGGTTGTGGGTTCAATCTCTGGTCAGTGCACATGCAGGAAGCAACCAATGAATGCATAAATAGGTGGAACAGCAGGCTGATATCTCTACCCCCACACCCCCTCCCTCCCTCGCTCCCTCCCTTCCTCTTGTTCTAGAATCAATGAAAAAAAAGCAGTTAGGAACTCAGGCAACCACTTTTCTTAGTCTCTCTGTCTAGGGCCAGATGATCTCTGTATCAGTTTCTTGTTGCTGCTGTAACAAATTATCACTTAAAAAGGTATTTATTTTCTTCAGGTTGTGGAGGTTCAGAAGCTTGAAATTAGTGCATTGGGTTCAAATTAGGGTGTTGTCAGGGATATGTTCCCTCTGGATGTGTTACTGTAGGTAGTTAGCTAGATATTAATAAAGGAAGAAAGCAAAGGAAATCAGATATGATTAAGCATAATCAATTGGGGAGCATAAGTTTCTTGCCAACTTGACACTCTCCTGGGGATCACAGCATTGTCCCACCAAGGATTAACACTCCTCCCTTCCCGGCTCCAGTACTGAATTGTTGGGGGAGGCAGGGGGAGGTAAGTACATGTGCAATAAAAGTCAAAACGGTGCCGGGGGAGGTGCTTGACCATAGAGGCCTGTCAATCTAACCTGAAAAAGGGACTAATTGGCTAAGGAAGCCTGCAGACACTTGGGAAGTGGGTTGGTTATTTTGAAAAAGTGCCTGGTCTGTTGTAAGCCTGAGATAATAAAAAAGAAGTGCCCCCCCCCGCCCCCCCGCGCCTCTCTCTCTCTTTCCTGGGAACGCGTATTTGCCCTGTTTGTTCATGCAGGTCTAGCAGCCACGTAGACTCCAAATGCAGGCTCCAGGTGGGAGCCTGTACACAGCAACACAGCTAGGAATAGTGCTAAGCTGCCTGGACAGGGACTGAGGCTGCTAATGCTGGAACAGAGAAACGGAGACTCTGGACGCCTGCCTTTGTCGTGGTCTTGCTGAAGACACAGTTGGACTTTTCCACTGTGGGACAGACAGAGGCAGCCTTCTATTTCCACCCGAAAAAATCTTGCCACACCTCATCCTCTCTTGTGGGTCTTTGGATGGCCTTCTTTGTGACACCACAAGGACCCCACTTCCACCAGCAACAGTGGCTTTGGTGGAGAACCTGTTTCCGTGTCTTTTCCACCTTCTAGAGTTGCATTTCTTGCATTCCTTGGCTCATGGTCCCTTCCTCCATCTTCAGAGCAACATGACATCTTGGTTTAGTCATCACATTACCTTCTGTAGAAAGATCTCCCTTTGCCCCTTTTTTATAAGGGTACTTGTAATTATATTTAGGGCCTAAATGGATAATCCAGGATACTTTCCCCATCTAAAGATCTTTAATTTTCTCACACCTGCAGAGTACTTTTTGCCATATAAGATAACATTCACAAGTTTCAGGGATTAGGATCTGGATGTCTTTGAGGGCTATTGTCCAGTTTCTCTCTTATCATTGCTTCTCTATCTGCAGCTGTTTATGTTTTTTTCTGAAGACCAGCTTTCTCTCTTTTGACATATCTTAACACATAATGGTGGATTTAGAGAATAGTCCAGACTACTAGGATAGTAGATAATTTAACCGAGTATCAGTTCCAGATTGCTACAAGAGCTTTGAATCCCTAACTTTGTCAGATGTCCAATCCAGGTCCAGCTTCCTATAGCCAGGGGGCAGATTCATGCAGAACAAACACATTTCAGACTCTCAACCTTATTGAGGAGGTTCAGTTCTCAAGAGAAAGGAGGGTAAGTAGGGGATCTAAATTGAAGCTGTTAATTTAGCCATAACTAGACACAGAATAAATACATGTTCTTGAAAATCATAATTGGCATGCTTGGTTGTACCAAGAGGGATGAATCTAACAAGGAATGATAGACTTTCCATGATTATTATCTCTTCAAAATAAAGTGAGAGCCAGTACAACAATTGTGAGCCTCTATATAGCATAAAAAGAGATAAACTTTTTAAGAATAGCACTTTAGAATTATTATCTGTTATTACCTTTTTGGTAAACTCATATGTACAAAAGCAGTAGATGATGAAAGAAATGATAATCCAACTTAGAGGAGAACAGGGCACATAAACTGAGACTTAGGTAGTTGTGTTTCTGCTGTTTATGTTGCCCCTGAGGTCACTGATTTAAATAGGTATTGCCATCACTCAAGCAGGTAGATTCTGTGGGTCTTGGGACTGTCACCTGGACCTTTTCTAGTTGCATTGGGCACCTGAACCGTTCCCACCATTAGTAGACCAGCTACAGATTTGCCATGGGATCCATTCAGCTTCTTTGCAGAATACAGTGTATCTATTGTCCCCCAAATCATGCTCACATTCTTCGAGGATGTTTTCTTTTGGATACATGGTTATATTTTCACAACATTCTTACTTTCTCTAAAATAGTTTCTAAAATAAACAGATTTTTTTTTCTGGGGTATTTCAGGTTTATTTTAGGCAGTAACAGAAATTCTAAGCTTATGAATGCTTGAGACATATCTTTATTTTATAGCTGCTTGTCATGTGTATTTTCTAATATGACAGTTCCATACAGAAGACTAATTGAGGATCCATAATTGATGGTACTTGAGATAGAAGAAAATGACCATATTCAACAGTATATTGTTAGTCTAGAAACAGATTGCTCCCACAGCTGCCTTACTGAATAGGCTCACATGATGTGTCTGGTTGGACCTAGATGCCAACAGATCAGTAAGTACAGAATTATTATAGTAATTGAAAATCAGTATTAAATTTTAACAAATAAAAGCCTTAGTTTTGTAATTTTTTATTGAATTTTCAAGAATTCTGGTTATTAGTGTGGATTAGTCTCTTTAAAAAAATGGAATAGGATTTATACTAGTAAAGTGTATGATTTCCATTTTTGGTAGGGGATACCAATTTTTCACAGATTGAATAAAATACTCATTTAAAAAATTGCTTTCCTAATGCATTCTAAATTAAAGTAATAGTTGCTTGTTCACGTCCTCCTAATATATTAGCAAGGTTACAGCTGCTGTTGGCATAGGTATAGTGGATGTTAGAACGCTGAGTATGGGTAATTGGGAAAATAAGGATAAAGGGGCTATCCTAGGGAACTAATGAAGGGTGAGGGGTGGGTACTGCCAAAGTCTGAGCACCCATAAAGCACAGCAGATGTGGGTGCTGACCCACACATATATGTAGAATGCTAGTCTCTGAACCCCCCTGGCTTAGTGCATTTCTGTGAGTAAATCAGAGAAGCAAAGGTAACCATGCAGGATTAATCAAGCACAGTGCGGCCCTTTGCTAGTCTTAGTGCCAAATCGCAGCTCACATTCTTGGCACTCTGTATGATTTCTTTAGATTTATTACTTTTGGTTGGTGTACAATCTTACACAGCATTAAAGCTTTACAGTGACATTTTTTTGTTGTTTGTACCTGCAATATGGAGGAGGGAGGGATGTCAAGGGGGGAGAAGAAACGGAGCCTCAAGTCAGCATTGTTTGATTTCCTTTCATTCCTCAAATTCACTAAAATCCTGAGTAAATTTACTGCTGCCTCTAAGAATCCCTTGGCATTTTCAGGCACAACCCTATATTTTTTGGCATTTTTATTTGTTGCCCCCAGCTTTATGAGATATAACTGACATAGTACATTATGCATGATACTTATATATTACAGAATGATTACCCCTGTAGCATTTCCAGACATCTCTGTCATGGTCCTGGTTGGTGTGGCTCAGCTGGTTGGAGCATCGTCCCAAAGCCCTGGCCAGACGCCTGTGGGAGGCGACACTGGTGCGGGCGTGTGCGGACGGTGACCGACGGATGCTTCCCTCTCACACTGATGTGTCTCTCTTTCTAGAAATGCTATAAAAAATGTCCTCGACTGAAGATTAAAAAAAAAAAAAATCACGTCACGTAATTGTGTGTGCGCGCGCGCGTGTGCGTGTGTGCATGTGTGTGTGTGCGTGTGTGCTGAGTAGATTTAACACCCACTCTCATAGCAACTTTTAAGTATATGATACCACATTGCTAACTGTGGTCACCATGCTCTACAACAGAGCTCAAGAACTTATTCATATTGTAACTGGAAGTTTGTATTTCCTACATTTTTTCTGGTTGATACTCTTCATGTCAAGTGTTGAGAGACTTTTGAGTGAGAAACTGTAAATTGACTTGCCTGAGGTCACAACTTAAGTCCTGGTGCTCAGAAACACCGAAATGTAATCATTCCTGTGGCAGAAATTGCTACCTTCCTTTTACTCCATAGCAATAAACTCGGCAATTATTAGCTGGACCTTTGGCCACCCGGAATAGAGACTACATTTCCCAACCTCACAGCCAGGGTGTATTGATGAAACTGAATTCTGGCCAGTGGGGTGTAATCAGAAGTGTGAAGTACAATTTCTAGGACATGTCTTTATAGGAAGGGATGTGCTTTTTTTTCTGTTTTTTACCTTGCTGCTGGCTGGAATGTGGATAAGAAGGCAGGTGCATAAGTAGCTGTTTGGACTATTGCTGAAAGCTATGTGTTGGAGGTCGGGGGAGGCATGCTAGGGGCATGGCCCATTGTGACAGTGAAGAGGGTAGATCAGCCTTGGACTTCTGATCTCAGAACTTTGTTTATACTGGATAAAATTAATCTTCTCTCTTAGTCAAGCCACGGTTAATTTGAATCATCATGCAGCTAAATCTAACCCTGATTCATATAATCATTCCAAGACCTATTCTCTGCCTATTATAAAGTTGGGGAATTGACTATTTCTAGAATGTATTTTTAAAAATTAAAATTTAGCTTCTCATTTTCTTCTTATTATCTATACCTAACCTATTGTATTTCTGCAATTTTCCTCCATGAAATCACCATAAGAACTGTATTTTAGTAAGACAGCTGAAGAAAATAGTTTTCCCCCAAATGAGAGAAACCAGAGTTGGTCAGTAAACCTAAGTCAGTAAACAGACAATGTAAATCTGTGATGTTTTATAGTTCTGCTCATATATATGATCATTGGACACAGAGGTGCAGAAATACAGTGAGAAATTGAAGTTTTGGGGGAGTCTATAAAATGGAAAGCATCTGATGTGAGGTCTGTAAAAGACCACACTATCAGGTCATTTCAAGTTCTTTTGTAAATTGAAATTTGGGTTAATGTAAATTACTTCCAAGTGGTATTGCTTCCTTCTGTTCTGGAGGAGGATATTAAAGCAATGAAGAATGCTGTAGTTCATTTAGGTGGATGTAAAAATTCCGGGAGGGTCAACACTGACTAAGTGCCACCTCATCCAGTATTGAAAATGAAATGACAATGGGGGGAACTTAGAGATAGTAGAAAAAGTAGAGATAAAATACAATTCTTGATACTGAAAGAGAAAGACATTTTATTTTAAATTCTCCTCTAAAGAAGATACAAGTCTGATAATATTTTCCCTTCTGAAGTGAGCAAATGAAGACCAATAGAATCTTTTCACACTCTAATTTAGTCTTTTTTATAGATAAGAAAAACATTTTCTAAAGAAAATTGAAAAGTAAGCATCATTTAGAGACTATAAAAGATATGCATCTAATCAGGAAAACAGAGGTGCTGAATTAGCATCTGGCTTCCTCACCAATCTTACGGGGGTACAAACATGACAAAGTTTTATTTTCTTATAAGCACTGCCTTCAACCATACTCTGCCAAATCGCTCTTTCTGGTCAAATTCCAGATTCCATAACTTTTTGTGTGCTTTTGGGTATTAAAAATTCATTCCGGCTTAATTTAGTATCCAATTTAAAGTTCTTCCTTTCTCCTTTTTCCAAAGCCCGTGGCCCAGGCTTCATCAGAAAAACTTTTCTTCCCCATCTCTTCTGGGCCTCTGGCTCTTCCAGTGTATTAGAAAGAAGGAGATAGAAAGGGTTAAATGTCGCTCACTTTATTGGTACAGTTGTAGCTCACTCCCTGTTGACTGCAGCAATTTCTTTGGTCATCACTGGCAAGTGTCCAAATGCTAGTTCTTCTATGGAAGCACGTGTATGAATATTTTGAGGATCCTTTAGGACCTTCTCCAGTGCAGTTTCTTAATATGAGAGGCCAAGTTCCAGCTCTATCTTTCCCATCCCCTCGGTGTCCTCGGTGAGTGGTATACTTCAAAGCCTCCTGATGCTGGAATACCTTCGCCTGCAGGTAGTCCTCTTGGGTGGGATACCAGCAGGATGTCCCATGTTGTCTTCTACGGTATCTAAATTTTGGAAGTTCTTGCATCTTTGCCATACCAAATGGTCTATAGCTCTTAAAATTCTGTTCAGATGTGGCATAGCCAATTGTACTCATATTCAGTTGACCAAAGTTAGTCATAAGGCCAAACTGGGCATCACTGGAACAAGAAGTATACTCATCCCAAAGAAAGGGATTTCTTTTGGATGGATCAGGTAGAGAAGAAGAAGTATTTTGAACACATAATACAATCTTATCACAGCTGCTCAATAAATTACAGCTATTATATTATTGTTAAAATATAGTTTCTGCCTCCAAGAGATTATAGAAGAGGAGTTATTAACAAATATGCAACCATCAAAGAACAACTAATACTAAACTATATACACTAAGTATAATTATGACATGGGTTTAGAGAAGGCATTGAGACAAACCGTGTGGTGAATGATGGCTGCTGTGGCTGGGGTGGCAGGACGTGAGAAAGGAGGGAGTTCCAGAGTGGGGCAACTGATTAAGCTATGACCTTGAGGAAGGTAAGTATAACTGGTGGAAAAGATGAGAGGAGACCACTTTTATTAGTTATAAACTAGGGTGACCTGATTTTAGATTTAGGGAGGCTAGGGCTGGTGAGAGGTATAGGCCCAGATTATGGAGGACCTCAAAATCTAAGGGGAAATTGGATTTGATATCATATATAGCAGTGTTTATTGGTTTTTAAGATAGTCAGTAGAACCATATGATCCCAGTGGAGAAAGAGAGCTAGATTGAGAATTATAATGCTATTTCTACCACTAATTAGCCATTTATCTTTGGTTAAGTCATGGTCATTCATTCATTCAACAAAGTAAGTATTTAATGTTAAAAAACCAGTTAAATAAAAAGCATCTTACCATAATCTACCTTTACCTATGACTTTATCTTTGGACTTAAACATCCTAATACCAAATGCTGACCTGGCCTCTTCCGTTTAGTCAACTTTTGTCCTGATAATCCTAATTGCACCTCCTTTTAGAGTCTCATCTAATAGCTATTCTTTTTTTCTGTAGACTCTGGGGTTCTACTTTTATTATTTGTTTTGCTTTATTTGCATTTTTACTGTGGAAATATATATACATTTTACAGCTTAACCATTTAAAAATGCATATGTGTTTATATTTAACCCCTTTTTCCCCCAGTGAAAATGTTCCTTCACCTCTCCATTCTTCCTCCTGAGGAAAAATAACATTTCCTGAAAGGACAGCCTTGAAGCTTCTTGTTACAGCCAAGTCTGGGGTATTTGAGAGCAGGATATTTCAGAATAGGAGACACATACCAAAGACCAGAACCAGATGTCTGGTGAGAAGGTGTTCTTGAGCTCAAGAGCCAGGCATTGGTTCAGATTCCTAGGTATTCAGAGACAAGGAATAAGAACCTTGGATAAGGAGTTGGGTACCAAGGAGTCAGGACTCAGCTTAAGAGACTGAGGACAAAGGCAAGACAATAGCAATGTTAATATGAATCAGCAGCAGTAACAAGGAAGAAGAGAGACTGCTAATACATATACTTTCTGCAAAAAGTAGAAATTGGTCTTGGAGTGTAGGTGAGCCTTACCTGGAAGAGAGCAGCAGGTGGCAGCAGGTGGGCACTTTGACCCTGTTTTCCAAAAAGGTTGGAGAGCAAGGCATTTCTTGTCAGGTTCTGTTCACTTTCTTGAAGATTTCTATTAGGAAAAAGGTTAATATCTTTCGAGTAGGAGTATAAAACTCCCAATCCAAACCACTTACCACTCCACCCCCACTGTAGGAACATGCATGCATGCACACATGTGCACACACACACACACACACATGGAACCACCTGCTTGCTAGGAGATCCTTTTGACTTTGGATTTAAAAAAAATTATTATTTTTTAAATTCTCACCCAAAGACATTTTTTCACTGCTTTTAGAGAGAGGAAGGGAGGGAGAAAGAGAGGGAGAGAAACATCTATGCGAGAGAGAAACATCAATTGGTTGCCTTGGTTTGCGGGACGATGCCCAACTGAGCCACGTTGGCCAGGGCTGGACTTTCGATCTTTTGTGCAATTATCTTCTACTAAGAAGCATGATACATTAATGATCTGATAAAACTGGATGTACCATTATAATTTTGGTAAATATTTTAATATTACCTTTCAGAAACTGACTTTTTAAAAAAGATTAAGCCTCTTATTTAGGAACAGATCTTTTGAAATTTCTGTTTTTACCATATCCTGGTTTGTATTATAATTTATATTTCAGGGGAGAATATTAAGAAAGTTGTTGAAAAACAAGCTTAGATATATTTAGAATTTTTCAAATCATCTCACTCATTTCAGAATGGTTTTTAGATATAAATTTGAAATGAAGTCCATACTACATTCAAGCTAAAAATCTGCTTTCTTAGGTTTTATATTTTCGTTTGGATGAATTTGTTATCTTGTTTGTTTTATTTATTTATTTTTATGTCCTTAACTATCCTCAGACATGGCTTTCTTATCCATTTAAATGTATTTTATTATTTTGAATTGTACTCTAAATTTTTAAAATATTTAATTGTTTTACTTTTTTCTGAAAATTTGATTTAAAAACACGTAATAATTCTTAAGCTGAGTTTTATGACCTTGGGAAACAACAATATTTTCTAGTAGAACACATTAATGATTTTATTTATTTATTCTTAAATATTTTATTAATGCTATTACAGTTGTCCCAGTTTTTCCCTCTCTGCTCCCCTCAACCCATGTATTCTAAGGTTTTTGAGGCAAAACTTTTAAACAGATTTTTGTATAAAATTAAGATAAAAAAATATTTACAGCAAAAATATTTTATACCTAGAAAGTCCAAATAAGTTGACTAAGATACTAGAAAAAGTAAGAGTTCAATAAAATAAGTAGCGTTTCACCCAAGTTAGAAAATACAATAGAAAAAAAGAGACACATTTATCAGAGCTAAAATTACTTCAGAATAATCCAAAGAGAAGTATGTATGATTTTACATAATGGCAACAGTAAAAATATCAACTAAATTTGTCCTGAAATTTGACAGGATTAATTTGAAATTTATGTGGAAGAAACATTAGGTTAGAAAAGCAAAGATTAGTCTATAAAGTACAGCATAGGAAATACAATCAACAACATTGTAGTAACTATATACAGTGCTGGTGGGTACCTGAAATATTGGGGGGATCACTTTGTGAAGTATTTGGTTGTCTAATTGCTATACTCTACCCCTGAAACTAATATAAAATAATATTGAATGTAAACTATAATTGAAAAATAAAATTTAAATGAAAAAGAATATCAAAGGTTATTTTCATTATTTAAAAAATAAAGCTAATGAAAGGGGATTAATCCTATAATTATAATAAAGAACATATTTTTTAAAAGCAGTAATTAAAACTGTATGATACCATTTGACTTATTATAAAGATTTAATATATATAAGAATAATTATGAAAAGAATCTAGAAATTTCCATGGAAAACACAAGTTTTGGGTTTTCAGAAATGAGACGGTTACTGGTCATTAACACATGACTTTGCTTCAGGAAGCAAAAGTGCCTTGGTTTCTCTTTGTTTCATTGGTTGGTATTCAAGTTTCTTTTTAAGTTGGAACTTATTGTGACACAGAGTAGTAACTGCGTTTTAGGAATGAAATTTAAAAATTTTTATCTTTGTAGAGATCATGGTGCTAAAATTGCTGAGAAACAACCTTTCTATCTACTTTGGCTGGGGAGGGGGGAGGCATTGAGAAAAGTTTTGTGTACAAGCTTTTTTATTTAAGGAGTTTATAGTCATAGATGAGATATGTTAGGCTAGCATATGTTGCTATAAAGATTAGTTTCGTCTTTATTTGGCTTCATTAGCTTTTGTTCTGTTGTACTGCTTCTAACATGTCGAAACATGACACCACATAGGGCCATAGTGTTCTTAGTAGAATGCTATGAAGTATTGACATATCTTATTGTATCTTTCAAATGCACTATAGATAATTAAATTATAGAAAATGATTCTGTGGTACATACTTATAATAAATTTATATCATCAACACATATCCATGAATAAAATAACCCATTCAACTAAGAATGTTGGTCTGTTTTTCTCAACTTTTCATGCTGATATTAGTTTGCTAATTGTTTATTTTTGTTGTCTGGTACTAGAAGATTAGTTGTAGCTCATACCAAAGACAAAAAAAAATATGAGAGAAAAGGTTTTAAGTAGAGAAAATCATATAGTGACTTAATTTTTTTGTGAATGGGAAAGCTGACCACATTTTTTTTTAAATCCTCACTTGAGGATTTAAAAACAAATTATTTTAGAAAGAGAGGAAAGGGGGCGGCAGTGGATGGGTGGGTAGGTGTAGTGGGAGAGAGAGAGAGAGAGTGAGACATCAATGTGAGAGGGAAACATTGATCAGTTGCCTCCTGTATGTGCCCTGACCAGGGATTGAACCTGCAGAC
The DNA here is from genome assembly GCF_987537825.1 of Furipterus horrens. Taxonomy (NCBI): domain Eukaryota; kingdom Metazoa; phylum Chordata; class Mammalia; order Chiroptera; family Furipteridae; genus Furipterus; species Furipterus horrens. The sequence goes on along the minus strand of NW_028327181.1, from coordinate 14,456,071 downwards.
TTTTGGGTGCATGGGATGATGTTCCAACCAACTGAACCACCTGGCCAGGGCAAGCCGACCCCAGTTTATATAACAGCTTTATTGTGATATAATTTACATGCCATATAATTCATCCCTTTAAAGTGTATAATTCAGTAGTTTTCTGTGTGTATTCACAAAGTTTTGCATCACTAATTCCAAAAAATTTTCATCTTCCCCAGGAGAAAACTTGTACTGATTAGCAGCCACTCTTTATTTCCCTTACCCGCCAGCCCTGACAATCACTAACCTACTTTCTGCCTATGAATTTTCCTGTTTTTGACATTTCACATAAATGGAATTATACAATACATGGTCACTTTCTTTTTGAGTAGCTTCACATCTAAATCCAAATCTAGAAATACCAGCTTTGTTACCAAAGCAAATATGATCAAAACTTCTATTTTATTGCTAGACTGGATTCCACATCCCAGGAAGTAGGGTAATACATGAAAGTGTAGATTTGACGGTGAACTCATCAACCCAATAAAGGGAACATCTCAAGGAGATGCTCTTTTATTTAGAATTATAAGTGTCGCAAGAGAGAGAAATGCTTAGGAGAAATGTGAACAAGAAAGCTCTTTAAGATACTACATGAAAAAGGAAAATAATTAAAAATAGTATTTGTACATTTTAGTTAAGTCTTTAACCCTATTTTGGTGTTTTTTTGCTATTTGATTTTTGCCATTTACAGGTTGTAGCTAATCACAGCAATTAACATGAAAAGTTATCTTTTGCACTGTGTTCTGTATGCAGAAGACTGACAGTTATAGTGTTAGCTGGTGTAATTGATGAGTTTATTGTGGAAGTGGGATCTTCTGAAGTACTGCCCATGCAGATCAGTTAGTAGTTGTCTTATATATGCATTCAGAACTTAAACAGAAAAGTCTTTTGTTGTTGCTTAATTTGGTAACCAGTGGGTCCACTGTCTGACCCAACATATACTTTTGAAATAGGAAAAAAAGGCCCTCTTATGATTTTTATATGGATGGCCACAATAGACAGCACTTTTAAAAATTACCATATGAATGTTTTGACTATCTCACTTAAGACAGCCTGTCACTTTGGCAGCTCTGAGCCTGGTATTTCTGTCTTCTCTTTCTTCATTTTCATGTTTTGACAAATGAGATTGTACTTTTGACAGGTAATTTGTACTTCATCTAAGGATTTCAAAGTGTTTTTTAATTTATTTATTAAACTATCTGAAGATCATTTTTTCCACTCGTTTCTGGGTAATATAAGATTCTCTCTAATGCAAATGAGAATAGAAAGTGATAGTACTAGAGTTCTTGCAGTAAAAACATTATTAGACTAATTTTTTTTCAGAATAATTTTTGCTCACTTTTTTAGAAGCTTTTATTTCTTTCATTTGAACATCTGCAGATTTAGGCCTGAGCGTAGTGCTGATTTAAGGGGAATGGCTCCTTTTTATGTCACTTGGGAGAGTGTATCTTTCAAAAGTGAAGATATTTGTAAGTATCCCTTGATAAATGAATAAATAAATATCATTATGAAAATTTTACTGCAAAAGGAAATATTATATATCATATTTAATCTTGTCATATAGCTGACATTAAATTTGACCATTCATTTAATGAATATTTAATAAGAACCTAGTATATGCTGGGAATTGTTCTAAGTACTGGACTTACAGTGGTGAACAATATTTATACCACTTCATAGACCTTGAAATCTGTTGAGTAACAAAGAGATCAAATGAGTAAATAATTTAATTTCAAATTGTAAAATGTGGTATGAAGGAAACAAAGCAAAGTAATAGAATATATAGCGAATGTGTGGAGGGGAATTAATTTTGGTCGGGAGGCCTCCCTGACGACTTGCTATTTGAAAAGAAACTTGAATATTGAGAAGGAAATAAATACCTATTCTGGAGGAAGAGAATTCTGGGCATACATGCCCGCCACCACCAAGGTCATGAAGGGAAGCATAAGAAGGCAAATCTGGCCGCAGCACGGTTAAAAGAAAGAATGGTAAGAGCTGAGAGTGAAAGGTAGAGAAGCTATATTATTATGTAGCGGCTTGTAGGCCTTGGTAAAGGTTTTCTGTTTCAGTCTTTTTACAAAGGAAAGCCTTAAGTGGGTTTTAAACACAGGAAATACATGATCTGATTTACATTATAGAAAGATCAGTCTGGCTACACAGAGAGACTGAATTACAGGAAGCAAAGTGGAAGCTATTGTAGTAATCCACTTGATGTTAATGATGTCCATAATGAAGAAGGGGTAGAGGTGATGAGAAGGGGTAGGATTTGGATTAGAATTTGTAGGTAAAGAGCTGAGGACATGCTAATGGATTAGATGTTGAGGGTGAAGAAAGGAGAGGAATCAAGGGTAATTGTAAAACTTGTGGGCTGAGCTGTTGGATCAATAGAGATGCCATTAATTGAGATAAAATAGGATTGAATTAGGACCAGATTCTTGCGGCAAGGGCGGGGTGGCGGGGAGGGAAATAAGGGTTTTGTTTCGGCCATGTAAGTCTGACATGTCTGTCAGACATCTTAGTGAAGATGCTGAGTAGACAGTTAAGTCTGAAGCTCAGTAGAGTGGTAGGTATTTGAGGCATAAATGTGGGAGTCATCAGTTGAGATGGTATTTAGAAGCTCGGGACTGACTGAGATCTCTGAGGGAGTGATTCTAGGCAGAAAAGAGGGCAGAAAACATGCCCTGGAGCTCTCCAGCATTACACGTATCTATTCATGACTATATGTTCATGCAGAAATTTGTGACCCAATAAAAACAGAATCTGTGTGAGTCAGCCAGGGTTCTTAGCTGCAAGTAACAGTAAACAACTGTGACTGTATTAATCTAAAAGCACCTGGATCTCAGCCATAGAGGTGCCACAGCAACTGCTGTGCCCTGGGTGATAGAGCTGGAAGCGCCACTTCCGGAGCTGGATTTCGGATTCCACGGTGAGCTCCACTGGCACCCACGATTGTAGTAACTGGGTGTTGCTGTGGCTGCTGCCAGAATAAATTCTCTTTTTTGCTATTCTTTGTCTTGCTAGTTTCACATTCAAAGTTCTGGCAAAGACCTGAACCTGTGGGTTGTGGAAAGTAATTATCTGACCTTTTAGGTTTCTGTCATGAGAGATACTGACTATGTTTCACTAAGACTCAGATAACGAGGGGAGAAAAACAGAAGTTGGGAGTTCAGATACCAGGCAGTTCAACTACCAACATAAAAAAGTGTCTGTTTTGTGAATATAATCCATGATTATTTATAAATTCATAAAGTTAAGCAACAAGTCGTAAGAGGGCCTCCAAATGGATCTCAAGAATAATATTTTATCTCTACTGACTGTCTTCTCTAATAGCCTGTTTCCTGCCCTAGGAGAGAGAAGAGATCCACTTTCCCTACATTCCTTTCAACTATAGCCAGAGAAATATAGCCTCTTTTGGTTAAAAACACACAAATAAATAAACCCCCGGTGCAAGCGTTTCTGAAAGTAAAACACATATTAAAACCCCCTACACACAGTTACTGTCACTGCACTCTCAGGATTTCTTTAGAAAATTTAATAAATCAAAACTGCATATTCTGGCCCCAATATCTGACCACTGAATTTATTCCAGATAAAATCTATAATTTTAGAAAACATTTTTATTGTATTTTTCCATTGCCATTTATCCCCATTACATCCCCCTCACCCCTGCGATCGCCACACTTTGTCCATGTCCATGAGTCATTTTTCCTTTTTGCTCTATAAATTTTAACTAAAGATAACATAAGCTGAAAAATTTCCCAGATTGATAAATTATGTAACAGCAAAATTATGCATGCTGTATGGCCGTGGCTACCGACTGCCTGGTAGAGAGAATTATCAAGATAGTTTTCCAAGCCTGGCTGGGTAGCTCTGTTGATCAGAACATTGTCTCAATATGCCAAGGTTGCGTATTTGATCCCCAGTCAAGGCACATACAAGAATCATTGGTTAATGAATGCCTAAATCAGTGAAACAACAAATCAGTGTCTCTTTCTCTAAAAAAAAAAAGTGTAGCTCAAAACATTATAGTCCATGGATCTGATTTATATGTAAAACTTTGTAGCATAGTCATAGCACTCTTATGAGAGAAGATTAGTGGCTTGCTGTGAGATAAAGTATTTCCAGGTTAGCACCCATGTTCTTTAGTACGTATCACTGGAAAATAATTGAATGCTGGACTTTTTCTCTGAGTGCTAGATTTTGTTGTCTTCCTTCAAAGAGTGTTAAACTTTGTTCTGGCAGATAGTTAAGTCACCTATAGGTTAAGTTTGCTTTTTTTCAGATTTTGTTTTTAAGCTTTGTTAGGGTGAGTTTAAAGTGTTCTTTAGGCCAGTTTACCCGCCTTCTCTAAGGACATGACTTTTCTGAGGTCTGAACTGAATGCCCCAGGTGTTCCGTTCTGGCTGGTTGGAACTTGAAAGCCTTGCAGCCCTGGTGAGCTCTGGCAGTTGTAGCCCTGTGGAGTTTCACCCTGCATTGGGCAACTTCGTATTCAGCTAAAACTCGGGGAGATCACTGTGTTGGTTTCTGGAGCACCTTATCTGTGTAGCCCTCTTGGAGTTCATCTTCTCCATTTCTTTATCCTGAATATGCCACCTCTTTGTCCTCCAGACTTTGATCTCTGTCTCCTCAACTCAGCAAAACCATTATTTTCTGTTTGGGATCCCCTTTCTGCTCTGTGGTTGAAAAAGTGTTTCTAGGAAGAAAGCCAGGATGATCATAGAGCTTACCTCATTTGTGCTGTTGCCTGCAAGGTTCGTATAGCATTGTGCTGCCTGTTGTCTGAAACGATATGAAAACAGCATTTTTCATATATATATATATATTTTTTTTTCCATATATTATATCCAGTTTTCTAGTTATGCCTGGAGAGTAAGCCTGGATCCAGTTGCTCTGTCATGACAGAAACAGAAGCCTTATTAGAGAAATGATTATGCCACTGAAATACATGAACATTAATTTTGGTAGTTTGTGGCCCTTAAAATATAATCAACACAAAACTCTGTGGTATGATGAAGAAAGAAAAAAGTCAGAATTAGCATAGTAAAAGAGCAATTACAACACTACTAAACATATAGCATCAGTATAGGATAGATTGTATGTGTGTATAATTACATATATAATTTAATCCTCCCAACAACCTATTTAGGTAGGTGCTATTGTTATTCCTATTTTATAGAGCTGGAAATTGAGGTACAGGAAAATGAAATAACAGAAGGTCACCTAGCTAGTATATGGTGGGTCTAAAGTGTGATCTAGGCTGTACTGGTCAGATACAAACTGCCACCTCAAGGGACTGGGCAGGTCTCCCACTCATCCCAGCTAGGCTGTAAATTATATTGTATTTAAAAGTATAGCATTGTTCAAGATTTAATTACCCTTACCCCGTCCCCCCTTTTATATTCTTGCTCCAAACTCTATTCCTGGGGGAATCTTTTTTTTTTTTTTTTAATTGAAAGCTTGCTACATATCATCAGTATGTAAATAACCTCAAAATCTCTTTATAGCTCTAGCTCTACGTATACTAGATCTGTCCAGAAAAAGTCCAGCCATTGATAATATAACGAGAACAGTTTGCGCGACATTGATGTAACCTGACAGCCAAGGAGAGTGGACTGGAATGTGCATGCGTGAACAATGACAACTTCACTGTCAGTGAGAGTGGTATATGCCATGGAGTGAGTGTGTGCAGTGTGTGGCCGTCACATTCAAAATGACTGAGTGAGAAGAGCAACGAATCTGCATCAAATTTTGTGTTAAGCATGAACATTCCCCCATGGAAACTATTGAAATGATTCAGAAGGCCGCAGCTCTGTGCAACTGGTGATTGGCTGCTTCATCAAGACAGTGCCTGCTCACGCATCATGTCTCTTGCAGAGTTGTTTGGTGAAACACCAAATCACCCAGGTGACTCAGCATCCCCCCACCAGCCCAGATTTGGTGCCCTGTGACTTCTGGCTTTTCCCAAAACTAAAATCACCTTTGAAAAGGAAGAGATTTCAGACCATTGATGAGATTCAGGAAGATACGACGGGGCAGCTGATGGCAGTTGGGAGAACTGTGTGACGTCCCATGGTACCTACTTTGTAGGGGACTGAGGTGTCATTGTCCTGCGTACAGTGTTTTTTTGTATCTTCTTCAGTAAATGTCTCTATTTTTCTAGTACACAGCTTAATTTTCTCTTCTATAAAGTGGGCATAATAATAGTTCCTCCTCATAAAGGTGTTGGGAATAACCACCACCAACAAGAATGTAAAATACTTCAGTGCTTGGCACGTGATAAATGATAGTTATTGTTAACATTGTTAAGGTAATCGCATTTAGTCTGCTATATGTTGTCTTGGGTTATAGATGTCAGGTCTATTAGGTGACTTACTGAGGTGCCCGCATGTTCATGCCTCCATGTTTTGGCTCTTTTCCTGTGATCTGAAGCAGTCCCCCACAAACCCCTCCTCTGCGTCTGGAAAGGATACGTGGGATACGTGCTACCTCTCCTGTAAAACTTTATTTTCGTTACCATGGTCAGAATTAATTACTCTTTAGGGTTTCGATGGTCTTAATGAGAGAATGCGTTATTAGTAATGCCATTCTTTTAATGCTAAGAGCTTGGGCTCTTAAAGTTGAAGGAGTTGCAAGATCAGTCAGTGTTAGGCGCTGCTGTTACTGTTGTTTTTAGTTGTGTTTAGTTTAGTTCTGTTTTGTCCTGCGACCTCCGCCATATGGCTATGTTCTGCAGGGCAAAAGTCATCTGGCTTATTTTTGTCTCCTCTCACAGTGCCTAGTGTAGTGCCTTGTGTATAACGAGTACTGAGTCCGTGTGTGCTGAACTTCAAGTGCCGGCTTCCGCCTCTCAGATACTGCCCGAGAGTGGAAGAAAGGAGGGTGGAGGGGAATGGAGGCGATCCTCTCTGGGTGTCGTCGGGCGGTTCCCAAGGAATGGGAGCCTGGTCCTGCACCAGCTCGGCTCTGTGGCAGAGTTCTTACTGTCACCGGCTACTTTAGTTTTCTGCTTTTAACAAAGCAAGGTGTCTCTATATTCTGAAAGCACCCAAGTGTATGAAATATCACTAACAAGGCAAACTTTGTGGGTCTCAAATCTGCTTCTGCCTTCATCCCTTTACTTTTCTAACACCTCTTTAGATTCTTGAAAATAATTTAGAGGTCTTTAGGAAAATTAATATTATTTTCCAAATACTGTTTCACATTGAGTTTAATACCACTTCTAAAACAGGATAAATTTAAATAAGTATAAGGCTAGCTTTTTTCAGGTATTTACCCTATGATTGATGTCAGACATATTATTCCTTAGGAAATCTTGAATAAATTCACAACAGTGAAAAAAGTTGTTTTCTTTATTCATTTCCTCTTTTTTACATTTTATTCAGATTTTAACTGGCAAGTAGTTATTGAGGAAAATGCTATTTTAATAGACTGTTACAGTATCTTCTTTTAGGGAAGTGATTTGCAAAGTGCTAGGTTAAAAAATGAAGGAAGTGACAAAAATGTCTTTTAGTAGTTGCAGATCTGAGAAATTGTGTTCTTACTGTTTGATGTTGGATCTTTGAAACGGAAGGCAAAATTATATCACTATGACCTGTGGTAGCTTGGTACCGCTATATAATAATCCTAATGAAGAGAATATATTGTTATAGCAGTAATTCCTTAAATATTTCAGGTATAATTTTTGATTCAGTTTGGAGTAAGCAAAATAAATACAGACACAAAGGGAAAAAAAGCTGATTTAAGATAGTATTGGTATTTAGAGGCTTCTAGGTAATGATCTTTTATTAAGTGGCTCTTATTAAATGAAAGCTGAAACACTTACCCGACTTCAGGGGAAGAAATGTCATACAAATAAGTGACCCAAGGGAACTATACCTAAAAAATTGAAAACCTATTTAAAGCCTTGTATGACCTTGAAGTTTTAGATTGGTTCCGTCTTTCTATAGAATCATAAATCTATTTTCTCTCTCTCCTTTCGTGATACAGCCCACTGTTCTTAGACCCCTTTCCTCCTCAATTTAAATAACTTTGTCTTTTATTAAGTCCAATAACATCTGAGCATGAGAGATTGCTCTTCAGACCACAGACCATGCGTGGTATGCATATGGATTCACAGATGCCTTCAGAAAACCACCCCACAGATCAGGAACCATGTAGGTCCCTTAATTTACATACAAGAAAGTGGAGCCTTGAGTGCTCTAAGTCAGCAGTCACAAATTATGACTTGTAGACAGAATTCAGACCTACAGGCGTGTTTTGTTTGGCCTGTCAGGATGCTTTAAAATTTTTGAGCAAACAGTTAAAGATCAGGAAATTTTTAGCTTCTGGTGAAAATTAGGGGGTCTGGAACTGCCGGAGTGATATTCCAGCATGACATCAATTGGCTGGAGTTACTTAACAGCTCCCTCTTTTTCGTGACTCATGTATCTCCAGGTTAGCAATTCTCGTAATTCCCGTTGGTCTTACACCTGATTCTGTTTCACTCATTCATTCACCTGCCGTGCCGTTCTGAAAATTTTTGTTATACTGTACAGCAAGTCAGAGGCGGAGTGGTAAGGAGGACCTCTTCTCCTGACCCCTAAGCAATTGTAGGTTTTTGCTGTCATCACTCAGGCGTTGGGTGATAAACCCTGGGTTCTTGCCCCTCCATTGCCATCGACTCCGCGTGGAATCAAACAGGTCACTTCATCCCCTTGAATTTCAGCTTTGATACCTGTCACATGGTCATAATAAGCATTTAACCATGTAAATAGTTTTAGAAATCTAAAGGCTTATATTAAAAGAGCCTCATAAAGTCATAGTTAATATTTTGTTATATGTTAGACTGCTTGAAAATGCTGCTCCCACCATGCCCTTTGCCTACTGTTAATCTCTTCATTTCCCTGCCTTCTACAGGATAAAATCCAAATTTCTTCGCCTTACGATGTTCTCTACCACTTGGTTCCAACACGCTTTGCCAACAAGATATCTTTTACTTTGTGTGGAATGGAATTTCATTCACTGTTCATTCTCCGCACCCCACACCCCCACTCCCCATTCTTTTATCCCCTAAAAATTGAGCACCTTTGCTGTGACAGGCACTGTTTTGAGCCCTGGGAATTATAAAGCTGAACAAGACAAAATCTCTCCCTCTCACACTCTCATACTTGAGCCTTACATTTTAGGCAGGTCAGAATTTTGTATCTTGAATACAACTTACATATGCTCGCCTCCCTTGCTCGGCTCTTCTCCTTTTTCTCTTTCTTTCACTGTTTCAGTCAGCAAATATTGATTGATTGCTTATTGTGTCAGGCACTATGCACTATTCACTAGGTGTTGGTATAACAGAGCAAAGCCCCTCCCTTGGAATTTATGTTTTTGTGGGATGAATAAGACATTAAATAAATAAACAAAATGTATATAATAAGGGCTCTGAAGTACAATATAGCAGAGTAAGGAAGCTGGGGAGGAATTGTGTGTGAGTCATGGTGTTACTATTTTAGAGGGAATGACGAGAGCAGCCAAGAGGGTGTCTAGGGGAAGAGCGGTTCAGGCAGAGGGTGCAACAAGTGTCTGCGTGACATAATCAAGGGTCAGTGAGGTGGCTACTGTGGTGGGGCTGAGAGAGAAGGAAGAGGTGAGTCCTGAAAGAAGAGGGTCCAGATCCTGAAGGGCGTTACTGGCCCTGGTACCTTGGTCTCATGCTGTAAAATGAGTTGTGTCTTTTCTGAAGTTTTAATTCACAGTCCTTTGTAAAACCTTCTTGACCATCCCTGTTTACAGTAATTTCTCATTCTAACTCCTGGAACCCTTACGTAACTCATGTGTTGCTTAACCGACTAAGGCAATGCCTGGTTGTCTTCTTATAGGTCTTCTGTTCTGACCTACCTTCTTTACAACTTCCTCTAGGGCAGAGACTTAGTCTTCATCCCACATGATGCTCTCCACCTCGTTAGTACTCAATATATGTTTGTTTTGTGAGGCTCTGGCTTCAGATATCACAATAGGAATTTGAAAGCAACGTCTAAGAAATGAAAGGACTTGGTGATAGATTAGAGGTAAGCAGTGATGTTAAGGTTTTAGTTTGGGGTCCTGGAAGAGTAACAGAGCTATGGACAGATAAAGGAAAGTTGGGAAGATAAACCGATTTTGGAATAGATTGATGAATTTGGTTTGGTATTCATTGAACTTCTCGTGCTAGTAGGATACCCAAATTTAGTTGTGCAGAATGATTGGGTATGTCAGGACGCATACAGAGTGTTGGTATTATTTGTGACTGCTGCCTGCAGTATGTAATGGCAAGAGCATGGACAGGCTGTTACTCATTTCTAGTGCCTGGAACAGGGACTGACCAGTAATAGGTTCTTAAGTCATAGGCACTTAATAGTTTTATCAAGGTGAGAGGTAAGGTAGGCGTGTAGTATGTCATGGAAAGGACTTAGGCTCTGGAGACAGTTCATCATGGGTCTGAATTTCAGCCTTGTCACCTTCTATGTGTTATTGTCTTGGTTGAGCAAGTGACCCCTCTGAATCTCCCAGTCCTCGTGTGGAAAATGAAGACCATCCTTGCAGTGCTGGGAGATAATGACTGTAGACATAGGTCTGAGCATAGAGTAGTGGTTTAAGAATTAGTACCTATTCATTCAGCTGTAATTGTTAACATTATTATTATTAAAAAGATAATGCTTTCACCATTAAGTTTCAGACTCTTAGGCTTATAAAAGATCTCAAAAGTAATCTATTTCAGTTAACTGGCTATTTTAATGCCATTTATATACATCACTCAGTCCTGCTAATGCATATAGAACTCTGAGAATGAGTGAAACATTGCTGGAACATCAGACTCATTGTACACCAGTTACTATTATTATATATACCAGTTAGTCTTCTAGTGACTTACACCACTCTTTATAGTCCCAGCTATCAAAATAGCCTCATGATGGGATAGGAGTTAATAGATATGTTGGATAACCAAATAATAGAATTGCATAGTATTTGGTATTTATAGATGTATCCCCTTAAATAGAGTGGGATCATTTTACAGAAGATGACTGAAAATCTCTACAGCAATATTTTTTATAGTAAAATAATGCTAAATTTAGAGAAGCAGAGTCTTGTGGTTTTTTTTTTTTATTGTCAGATACCTCAAATCTTTATTATTCAAATTACACATTAAGATTTTGTGGCCTTTTGATCCAGAGTCCTTTCCCATTTCTTTTTTCTCTCAGTATTACTCACAAAACTTAAGTACATCTTTTGAAATGGTTTCCTGATTTTGTAGGTCTCTTCTGGCTCTGATTCCTTAAGAGCTGTTGGTACCTCTAAAACGTATGTTTTACTTTTTGGTTTGGAGCAGATGTCGTGGCACTAAGACCCAGAAACCGTTTGCTCTGTGTGGCTGGAGCTGGGCAGGCTGTGCTCACACTGAAGGGAAGGAAGTCATTAGTGCAGACTGAGCTGTGGAGTTGGGTTCTTGCAGGATTTCCTTCCAGCCTTTCCCCACTAAGGTTCTTGGGAATTAAAAAAAAAAAAAAAAAAAAAAAAAAAAAATCTAAACACACAAACCAAGTTTTCCTATTTACAGTGTTTAGGGAAGGTAGGCATTTGCGGAAGGGCAGATCCTTTTCCCAAGTTATCCAGGAAGGAAGAGAAAACAGCGTAAAGAAGCTCTGATTACAGATCTTTGGAATTTTCTTTGCTAAATTTTACAAACGAGAAATACACCCAGAATTTTGGGAATTGCTCCAGGCTGCGCGTGAGGGTTTGATTGCTTGTCTAATCTTTTTTTTTTTTTTTTTTCCTTTTTCTTTTTCTTTTTTTTTTGAGAAGAGAATTCGCCAAAAGGGGTTTGGATGGCAGAAGCCCGACTGGGTTTCTGCAGCAGCTCGTGTTCTCAAGCTCTTCTCTGAGGGAGGAGGGTCTCTGCAGCTGCCTGGGAGACCCTCTGCCCCAGGCTCCTTTTGCTGGTGCTGGCCGGGGTGGAAAATGCCCCGCTTTGGCAGGAGTACGCTGGCTGCTGGGACTTCCTAGCCCAGTGGGACGTGTGTTCGTGGTGTGGGGATACTTTTCATTGAACTGAAGGCGAAACGACTGGACTCTCCTGGGCTTTTTCCCTTCGCAGTGAATATGGGAAAGAATTAGGGGGTGGGAGGGAGGCAGCATGACTTGCAGTCGCTGCTGCCCTGCGTCTGCCCCCAGCCCCGAGCCAGCATCTTGATGCTCTACATATCGGCTGTACAAATATGATGAAATGGCAGCCCCGGAAGAAGGTAAGTGTCCCGGAGTGGGAACGGGGCCCTGATGCCCTACCCAGGGAAGGGTGACAGGGAGTGGTGGCCCTTGGGTCCCTCCACCCCTTCCGTAGTTTGCTGGGCTGGCTGGTTTAAGCAGCTCTGTCCCCTTAGGGATGAGTTACCAAGTCGGTCTGTGTCCACTGCCCGCTTAAGTTTTTCCTTCTTTGCATGCCTGGACTGAGTCTCAGGGGTGACAGCTCAGAAACGCCCGTTGGCTTTAGAAGCCTCGGAGCCAGGGACATGATTAGCTTTGCAGGAGCCAGCCAAGAGCTGCCAGGGTCCAATGACTTGGTGATGCCCCACTCTCTGGGGGACATTTGGGGCTGTATCCCCGACACATTCCAGAGTCCCCGCAGGTGGGTGTTGTTGTAGCACCTACTTCTCCAAAGGGGTTAATAGGCTCCGATCCGCTGGCAGCTGCTTCCCCAGGGCCCCGCTGGGGGGCGAGCATCCCCAGCACAAACCGCCCAGCAGCTGGTTCCAGCCATGGTGCCTCTCGCCAGAGCGCCTCGGGCCCAGCCCTGGACGGCCTTCTGCCTGCGGGCTCCCAGGCGGTCATGTGGGCCCACGAGTGAGCCGTCCATTGTGTATGGGTGTGTGTCTGTGCATGTCAGCGTGCACGGGTGTGTGTGCATCGATTGTGGGGAAGAGGGGGAGGGGGCACTTGCTTTTTGCAAGATTATTTCCTAATATGGCTCCTTTGTTGAGAACTCAAGAAAAAAAAAATCCAGTGGTTCTATCAAAATAAATTGCTATTGGTCCCAGAAATAACGTTTCTAAATGTGGGACTGGTCCTTACCCCAGGACGTTCAGGGAGAAAGACAGCTTTCTTCAAGTTGTTGGCAGCTGTAGGTTTGGCTAGGGGTCCCTTTTGCTAACTTGTCTGACTGGCGCTAACTGTTAGATGAACCCAGGGGTTCACTGCACAGCAGGACCTCCCTCCCGCCCCCCGCCCCCCCCCCACCCCCCCCAATACCTCAGTTGGCTGTGGTTTTTATTGACATTCTTCTGAAGGAAAACATAGTGAAGTGAATGTGCTGTGCCCTTCCCCTGCCGTGACCTGTCTCTGTTAGCAGCTGCCTGGTGTTTTACTTGAACAAGCTAAACTGACTCTTTCTTTGTAGCATGATGTGTGATACCATGTTTTACGTTAGAGCTTAAATAGAAATTGTGTGAAATGCATGAGAAGATATTGTGCATTTGTTTTATTGCTAGATAATCTAACAAACCCTGCTTCAATATAGCCTGGTGAATTGAAAGGTTTTCTTTGATATCAAATTGATACAATTTTGATCTCTCACACTAAGTCATTTCTGCCTCATCCTGAAGTCAGAATCTCTCATATATTAGTCCTCACCATAGAGCTTCTTTCAGTGAGATTGGTTTCATTTATTTCACTTAAGAGATCCATGTATCTTCCCCCCAGATCCCCATTAAAACCAAAGTTAGGATGAGGAAAACGCATAGAAGAAACCATATAATTAAGCAATTTAAACAGATGCTGTGTATTCCTGAATCCCTCTACCCCATTTCTTCTGTATTTGTTAGTTGCATATTTATGAGTGCTTCTAAGATATCTGCAAACTATACATTCATAAATGTCTGTTTTTTCTATTTTACCCAATATGCAGTAACTCATGTGGTTATGTCTGTGGAAACCCCTCTGGGTACTGGTATTGCTTGAACCATGGAAGTATTATTCTTGGCAGTCAGGTGGATTTCTGGACTCTGGAAGATTCTGTTTCAAGTGTTAGGATTCACTCTGCAGTATTTACTCACTCTGTGATGCTTAAATTGCTATACCAGAAGGTTGTGTTTAGTCACTGTATTTATAATCCCAAATCATCATGTTATAAGGATCCAGATATAATTCTGCGGAGTTCATAGAAGATTCATAAATAAGCTGAGCCATCAAATACTGTATGATTGTTTGGTAGTGGCTTGTGAACAATTCTTGCTTCTATATTGGAAATGGAAGCTTCCTTGGAAGAAACTCAGTATTAAACTTCGGTAGGGGACCGGTAAGTCTTTACAAAGATTAGGTTTATTTTCCTACTTTGCAAGAATACTCTCACATGATCAGATCATTGCCATGGTTTCTGGCTGAGTCTGTTAACACATTTGTAGTGCTACAGTCACATGCCATGTGTTTTACCAAACTGTTTCATAAAAACCACTTACACCACTGATGAAAAGTGAGACTGCATCGATGTGATTTTAACAAAGCTAGGAAGATCATTCACAGAATGCTGCCCTAAGCAACATCTGTCTGTAGCTGGGCCTCGTGACTAGGATTGGTTGGAACTTGGTATCAAGGTGCCCGGTCAGCCTTTACCAGTGCTGCCTTTGTTAATTGTGGTCTCACTGGAAGAGAATGACCATAGGTTCTAGGTTTCTTTGTTTCCAACTGAGCATGCAGCTGGAGTACACGATTGAACGGGAGCTCTTCACTCTGCTTTTTCTCTGCTTACTTGCTGGGTTAAACTATACTAAAATTCAGGATGTAGGCTCTGGAGGATTCAATTAGGGTCTGCTACCTTTTCACAAAGATACCACTGGAGCATGATTAATCGTGTTCTGCCTTCAGGACCAGTGAGGAACTTAGGACCCAGTCTTCCAGAGCACAGTGGGCCTCCTACCCAGAGCCCTGTCATACCCTTAACAGCAAGATTATGTGCAGTTGTGATTGCATCATAGTGTAAGAATGGAATTAAATATCACGCAAATAGCAGGTACCATTTTTTAGGCACCTGCTCTGTGCTAGGCATCTCTGCTTGATCTATATGCATTCACTTACCTTTTATGTAATGAAGTAGTCAGTGTTATAAATTACATTTTGCAGGTAAAGAAATAGGTTTAGAGAGGTGACTTAGAGTCACACAGCATGGCAACATCAGAGCTAAGATGAGACCAGGCTTTATTTACTTCAAGACATGTGTTTTTTACCGTTGTAATTGGGAATTTTGATGTTCAGGGCTCTTAATCCAAGAAAGATAAAGTCTGAGAGACCAGATGATCCCAATATATGAAGGTTAGCCATAGCTTTGCCTCCTCATTTCTAGATACCAGCACCAAGACACTCTTTTTCCCTCCCCTTCTTCTTGAAGAAACACAGTGATTTTATCTACCTCTGAGTTCTTGGAGCGTTTGGAATCTATGCCCTTTTAGGCTGATGGTCTTTTATTGATAGTAACCTTTATATCTCTTTTATGTATATACCTTTATCTATTTATATATCCTGACTCTCATTTATACTTCAAGCTCCTTAAGTATAGGAATCATATCATATACCTCTTTCTTGGTGCCATAGATAATATAGTTGCTCAATAAATATTTATTTGATGTGAAAGTAAATAAGAACTATTACTTTGTAAAACTTGTATTTTCAGGCTTTTTTCTAAGAAGTGGTATAAACTTTAAATGTAAAAAGTTTCAAAATATTTTAGTTGTTGATAGATATTAGACTGTAGTGGATTTTTAAAGAAAACAGAATATTTGGGCACTCACTTCTAATATTTTGTAGACAACGTCAGGGAGGGAGGGGACAGGTACACTTCCCACAAAATCTCCACGGCAGTTGTTAAGAGGCACCACCAGGCTCCCTGGACCAGGCTCCTGATCTGTGTCAAGATCCTTTTATTAATGTAGTCTTATTGGCCTGGCAAAATATGCTTTCCCTTGTTTTTACATTAAGAAGCTATCATGCAGCACATTATTCTTTATCTTGTATTTGCAGAAATGATATTAATTAAAATGTTCATCTCAAAGGAACATGTTTGTTTACAATCCTGAAGTGATTGATTTCTGCTCTTTAAAATCCAGGGATTAGTATCAGATACCACTGTGTAAGTAAGACTGCAGTCAAAATCTTCAGGAAAACTGCTACTGATTGGATTTTTTTATTGCTTATCTAATGACATTTTACTGTTAACACATAATAAAAGATCATTAATAGGAATGTGTCACATAAGCTGCATTAATAATGTCATTTTAGAATCTTATGATTATTTATCTTGTTATACTTGTCACATTAATATAATGTGAATCTGGCTTTTTAAATGATGTCTCTGATGGACCTTCATTTAAAAAGCTTCTTTGGAAGCTCACTTGTAAGGATTTTGTCTTGTAAATTTATGTCTTGGAATAGCTTATTACTTTTACAAAAGAGTGCATTTCAAATCCGTGCACTTTCTCTGTGATAAAGTATTTTCTTTCTGGATTAGGAAGCTTAAGTCTCGAATTTTAGTATAGCTATATTAAATTACTTAATTACCTGCCTGAATGCTGTGCTAGTTGATATTATTAAATTATTCACTTTGGGCCACAGTTTGCAGAAATAATCAAGCATTGTGGACAAAGTAGTTTTAAAGAGAAGTCTTAGAAATTCCATGATAAAGGTTTTTTTGCAAATATATTCTATATGCCATTCCCAGGTCAGTGCAACCGGAGACCCAGGCCTTGGTTCTGACAGTTCCCATGACTTGTGTCCTTGGGCATGTCATTTAGTCTTTCACATCCCACTCCCCACTGTTACAGTTTAGCTCATTATCACTTGCTGGATCTATTGCAAATGGCATCGTAATGATTTTTCATTTTCCTGTCTCTTTTTTAATGTTTTTTTTCTTCTTATTCTTTTTAGAGTAATTGTTAAACACATACACACACACACACACACACACACACACACATCTGCTCACATGGTTCACTTTCTTGAAGTCCTGTCATGTCTCTTCATTGGCTAGTA
Organism: Furipterus horrens; assembly: GCF_987537825.1. Classification (NCBI taxonomy): domain Eukaryota; kingdom Metazoa; phylum Chordata; class Mammalia; order Chiroptera; family Furipteridae; genus Furipterus; species Furipterus horrens. Next base: position 14,439,031 of record NW_028327181.1, on the reverse strand, counting down.
GAGGTCTCCAAAGTGGGGAAAGCCCACCTTGGCCTAGAGGGTGTGCAAGAAAATGACTGGGTTATAGGGAAAATAGGAGAAATTATGTTCTTTAAATGTATTCTTAAGTTGCAAAGAATAAAAATAAGCCTGAGTAATTTTTCAAGATAGTTTGACACTTGCGCCCTTATTTTTTCAGATGCCACAGGGGGTCATAGTGGTGCCCACTTATTGTTTATGTCAGTCATTCGTTCACTCACATTGCATTGTGATTTACTGTAGTTTCCATCATAGAAAGTCTTGCCTTACGTGATTAATTTTATTAAAGAGAAGAAGAAAAGCATGTAGTATAAGTTATAGTGACAAGGAGGATGGGCTCTGAAGCTAGACTGCCAGGTTTGAGTTCCATCTCAGATGTCTTATCTGTTTAATGTGAGTGGCACCTAGCTCTTAATGGGACTTGGAGGATATACTATAAAATGCTTACAAGGAGTGCCTGGCACATACATGTGCTTACTATGTTTTTCCTGTTAGTATGTTTGAGCCCTACAGTCTAGTTGGATATGGTTTACCAGGCTTCTTTCCATTTGCATATAGTCCTTCCTTTTGCCTAGAAAGCCTTCCTCATACTCTATTTAACTTGCCTTTCTTTCGTCACTCGTTATGCCTGAAGAACTAACTCGACCTTCTCTGTATGAACTCATCTATAATTGCTGGGCATAGTGGCCACACCCTTCTTCAACCATATTTGTATGGGCCACCTTCATAGCCCTGTACTGTAACTGCGAGTATGTATCTACTTTTGCAAGGTTTTGAGGGGCAGGCATGGAGTGGGAACTCAGTGAGTGAATGTTTGAAAAAATATAATGTGTTTATGGAATGAATTGCATTTATAAAAAATGTAATACAACTATGGACAATGATGTTCAGTCAGTTGGCAAATTTCTCTGACTTGTCAATTATTGGAAATGCCTGACTTGCAAGTTTATCTCCACCTATTTCTCACCCTCTAGGAACACCATATTGACTATGAATGAGTATAATTTATTAAAAGGATAATATTAACTATGTACCTATTAAAAATAAAGTCACAGTTATATGGTGGTGGTCGTACATTATGTGTGTACTAAAGGCAATCAATGGTACACTTTAAATGGTTAATTTTATGTTATATGAACTTCACCTCTATCGAAAAAAGAAAAACATTATAGTTATTTCTGATGTAGCTCACAACTGATCATAAGACATCAGTGCAGCAACACCATGATTGTAAACCACTGGAGTAAATCTTTATTCTCTTTAGCCCTAAATATTTTTGATTTTAAAAATTGGTGAGGTACAGAAAACTACTTCCAGGAACGTTTGAGAAGCTTGGGAATGGTTGATAGACTTGGTAAGAAGTGAAGGAAGTCAGTGATGAGGAAATCTGACTTGACACCTTTACTGGTCAGGAGCTACCCAGTAAGTATTTACCAGTGTGAGAGGCTACAGAGTTTGATTAGCCCAAGTTCAAGATAGGGGGCCAGCAGCCACCTTCATTTTGCTAGTCAGTCACAGTGATGACACGCTGTGGAGGACACAGCGGAAGCAAGAGGGGACCTGAAATCCCTGTCAGCTTTAGCTTCCACAGTGAATTCATTATATCATTAATAATAACAGTGTTATGCCTCAGCTTTAAGACTTTGCTTTCATTGATGTGCTAAAACCGTGTAGTTTTATTGAAGGCTATAAAATTATGTCATTTAACTGACACTTTCAGGTTTATCTGAAGCTTTTGTCCTGAATGTTCCTGGTAGTCCCCTTTTTTAGTGTTTTGTAGCTAAGAGGAGTGTGCTCATTTAATGGAGCTTTTTAATTGTGCACACTATTGTTTAACCTGTTAGTGTTCTTTGTAATTTTGAGTATTCTATTCTTTTAGCTTATATCTTTTGTGTAACAAACTTAGCGTTTCTAGGAAGGTTACCTGAAATAAATTTAATGGCAGATGTCAAAGCTGCACATAAGTTTTTTGCTGGTAGATGTCTCTCAGTTTGCACTCTTAAAGGACTGAAATTTCTCTCTCTTATTTCTGGCTGTATAAGCCAATGTCCATTCATGAATGCACCCACATTTCCAGCATTACTTAATTTCTGAGGGGTAGTATTTAAAATTTACATCATGTTGGAGGACTAAGACTTGTAGAAGCACAGATATTGAGGCAATTTTGAGTTAGAGAGTAGTTAACATTTGGAATAGGATCAAAGTGGAGTTCGGGACAGGAGTTCATTGTGTGAACACATTGTGTTTGGACATGCATTCTCCCAAACATGCAACATGTAAACCTAGACATGTAATAGTGGCGAGCAGGGAAGGAAGAAATCCACAAGGAAGCTTTGTTGCCCACCCTGGAATAGCTTTGTTATAGCCTATATTGGCAGAACAACACTTAATTATTAGGTTACAAATAGTTTTTTTTTAATGAATGATTTCTTATTTTGATGTATCCAATGTAGGTGTTCCTTGTTTTAAGGAAAATAAAAATACAATATTTTGAATCTGGGAACAGACTGAATTTCACTTGTTTTATATAACTTAAAAACCTTGACTGTTCCATTATTTATTTGGGTCATTACTTCATTGCTCTGATAATTAATTGTTAAGCATGTTAGGCATATTTTATATTTTTAATATTTATAAATGAATATAACAGGAATGCATACACACATTTTCAGGATCATGCTAAATTGAGGTATCTGTGAAAAACTATATGCTTAGGCCCAGATCTTTCAGATAATTTTGGGGCTGTGTTTGTGGAGTTGAGATTCTCAGGCATAAATGAGATTGCTATGTTTTTGAGGAATAGAAAGAAAATGTTGTAGTGAGTGGTGGCGGACCCATGATCATTTTGGTGGACTTTGGGTCTTTATTACTTAATAATTAGTTCCAATGGGGGTGGTGCTGGAGAAATAAAAGATAAAATGCAAACTACTTAATTTTTTTATTAAGAATTTTGATAAAGATATTAGGTTGAATCATGAATTGCTGATGTATGACCATCTTTTACCTACAAAAATAGAAATTTACTATGGTTCAATTAATATTTGGGGGGTTAGGAATGGTGGTGATAAATATTGAAGTTATTTTAAGACTACAGTGTGTTTGAGGGATTAATTATAAATTTTAATATTCCATCGTCACCATGGTTTCCATGGAAAATTGCTACACTAATATTTAATTTACCTGTGGTAGTCTTGTGAATTTCCTGTTAATTCAAATTTAATTCAGCTGCCAGCCCTTGTTAAATTTCAACCATTTTTATGTGAAATTTTCTAAAATATATTACACATTTTTTGCCTTCTTACAGAGAAGGCACTAAGCATGATTTAAACTTCTGATTACTCAGGATTGTTATCACAAACATGAAATTATTCTACTTTGCTATAATATATCAACATTATAGGAGCTTTTAAGGAACATAGAATTATTTGTTCCTATTTTGAACGACCTCAAATTGCCCTTTTGTTTCCTTTAAAATACTTTCATGTCTTCTTTGTACAATTTTATCTTTATCTGTTGCCCAAATAAATGCTGCTGTCATGTGCCTACCTCTTGCATTTCTGTTTTATATATATGTCCTCTCTGTGGTGTACGATACGCCACTACCTGAGCCTTGGCTGTGACAGTGATGAGGGTTTCTGTTGAGAACATTTGAACTTTGGAATGTGAGTTGTGGCTTTTCATTTTGACTGCTTAGAGATTTTTTGGTTTTTTTTTTTTGAACTTAGCTTTCTGGTTTGAGGCTGGGTTTTATATAGTTGAGATGGTTAAACAAGTATGACTTTTTTCATAAGTGAGATATTTATTATGCTATTGATTATTGGAGAGGTAGATCTATTTGGGGGATATGTGGTCACAGAGACTGAATGATTAGAGAAATGCCACTGCAGTCTTCCCTGTTCTGACTATACTCTGGTATGTTTGGCTTGGCATTTTTTCAATAACTTGTTTAAATATATACAAGCAATAAAATACTATGGTGGAAGGAACCAGTGCTAGCAGTTTATGTGAAAGGTAGAATTGCATATCCTAGGGAGTATATGTGATGGCCTTTGAGAAGAAACAACCAGGAGTGTGGGATTTATTTAAATCTCAGTTACATATTAATTAATCCAAACATTATTTTTTGTTACATCAGTATTATTTATTTTAAACAACCCTTTTTGTTTTAGCCTAGGCTTTTGCTAGACAGTGTTTGTGATACTGAGGTTAAAACATTTTTAGAAATGAAAAGAACCTTAAGGAGCATTTAATTTTACAGATTAGGATGCAGAGTCCCAGTAGGGTAAAGAGGCTCCTTCAGAAGAAGCATGTAGCTCTGAAGAGGCGGGCCCTAGACCTAAGTACTCTAAGGAGGGGGCCATAGCCATTGGGCTGTAGGGCTTCTACTTCTTCTCTAGGCGTTCAGACTCTAGGATTGGACTTATGTGAGTGACTGAGAGTGTGTGTGTGTATATATATGACAGTTATATAGATGGTATATTTTGAAGACACAAGACATCTATTTGCTTTCAGACACATCTTCTGTGACTTACTTTCCTAAAATCCCTTTGTGCTATTGTTTCAGAAGTCCACGGTAAAATGTAAATATAATAGTAGCATTTGTTTGCTGTTTGTTAGCCTTGCTGATCCGTCACCCAGCAAGACATTCAGAAATGTCTTATAACCTCTTGAAGTAGCTGGTAGGGAGACATCATAGTCACTGAAAGTAGCCAAGAAGCAGCATTAAGGGGGTCTGTGTTTTGGAGGCAGGAGAAAAGATAGTTGCTGGTGGAAGTTGAGAGATGTTGACCACAAACTTTACATATGTCATTATTTCAAGGGAGGACCAGCTCTAGGTCAGAGCAGGTGATGCAAAAGGACCAAGAGTAAGGGGAAAAATTAATTACTACTATTAATAAAGATAGGATAGCTTTAGTTTTGAAAAGTAAAGTTTATATAGGTTCAGACAAAAATGAAATAGATCTCATTGATTAAGTAAATACGTAATCAGAATGTACTTGGAATGTACTTGTCGCTGTTCTAATTGTTTGTGATTAAAATTTTAATAAACCCTTAAATGCTATCTCATTTATAGTGGTCATGCAATAAACCATTTAGAACAGGGGCCCCCAACCTCCCTTCTGCCCATCTGTGGATGCCCGTACCATGACCGCCTGAGCTCCACCTCCTGTCCTCCCCCGTCCTGCCCCGTCATTGGAAAAATTATCTTCCTCAGAACTGGTCCCAGGGGCCAGAAAGGTTGGCGACCGCTGATTTAGAAGAACTGGGCTACTATGGAACCAGTATTTCCAGTAAAGGACTGGAGCTATGGGTAAATTATCTGTGTCATTTTGAACAAAACTCTCTGATTTTATTTTTTAAAGTGGGCCCATAATATATCTTTCCACTGTGTCATACTGTATTAGGAATGAAAAAGAATGTAAAATTCCTAGAGCTAATTTTTAAATTATTACACATCTATAGAATATACTTCTGATACTTATAAGTTGATTAAAGTAGGATAAAATATGAAGTGAGTAGATTTATTTATCTTTTTGTTTAAAATTCATACGTAAAAACTCTAAGAGATACCAGGTAAAGGAGAGATCTTAAATCATAGATTTCTGACTGTGTATAATTACATATGCAAATATAATATTTATACTGACCAAATAAACCAGGAAAATTAATAGATAACAGAGGTTATAATATCACCATGGATGAGTTTTAAATAAGATAAAATGTGTAAGTTTTGGTTAAATAAAACCAGGTATTTGTTCAGAGTTTGAAATATACATAATCTCTAATGGACTTTGTAGTCATTTTAAAGGCTGTTTCAATAATAATGCTTCTGAAGGGGATTATTTTAAAAATCAAATTTCTTTAACATGATTAAATTATTATTCATTTATTTATTGGATGTATAAGTATGAATAAAGTACATTTCCTTGAGAAAGGAGGATAAGACAGGTTGACAAACACTTGAAATGTGAGGTGACATATGTTAAGTATTACCAGAGAGAGTGAATAAAAGCAGAGGTCACAGCACAGTTGGTGGAAGAAGAAGGGTTTTGAGTTTGGGATGAGAATCAGTAGACCAAAAGAGTCTGCATGATGGAGTGGCATTTCAGCCAGACTTGGTGGGCTCATTTTTACCAGACGGAAACAGGGAGGCTATTCCAGGCAGTGGGAATAATATAGGGAAAAGCGAGCTCTGAGCATGTTTTTATAATCTTAACATGGTAAGGAATCCCAATTTGGCTGGAGAATAGACTTCCAATGCCTGCTGAAATCCAGATGGTAATTGGCCCCAAAGATGGTGAAATTAGAGTTTCTCATGCTTATTCTCCGCCTAACGCTTGGCGAGGAACTGCTTTTTCTCACACTTTCTTATTAAATGAAAATGAAAAACTGGGTAGGTTGCAGATGATAGGCTTTTATTTGGCTCTGCAAGGGTTTTTATAAATACTAGAGCAGCTGTTTACATGTTTCTCATGATTGCCCTGTGCCTGTCAGAAAGTCTCTTCATTGTTCCATACGTAAGTCCGCATCTGACTCACGTTTGTCTTTGACTGTTTGCCATTCTCGTTTGTTTGTGCTCCTTTGGGTGGAACTAGTTATCCAATGATAAGAATATCGTAAGTTTGGAATTCCAAACGCTTCCAACTTCACAATGGCATCTCTTCACTGCACGTACTATGTAGGACTGTGAAACCATCAGTTTGAGGTCTGTGGCACAATCCACAAAGCAACCATCTCTCCTGTATTTCCAAATAAAGTATTTGAAGGGAATGATATTTGCAGAATGTGCTATAGTGGTAACTTTAGAGAGTACAAGATAATTACTTGTAATTATGGCAATTTCTGTAAAGGAAATCATCTTAATTTGTTCCTGCTAAGAAATAGAATTGCTGTACTCATAGCATTTGAATCTTTTTAGGAGATTAATGCTGTGTGCCTTCATTACTTTGAATGGACATTACGGCTTTTCACTACATCTGAAATTACCCCTTTAATTCAAGCTTCTTTTTGAATTTCTGTTAAATGCAGTCTTCATTAAAAAAAAAAAAGATATTCCAGAGCCCTTGTTGAAGAGGACTTATGTGTCCATGCTAAGCAAATTTTAAAAGAATAGTTCATCTCTACTAGAAGAATAAATTTCCAAAGAAGTCATAGTCTGGATGGTGAAAAGAGCCTTTAACTCATACTTGGAGCAATCTCCTGTCATGCTATTCCCTGAAGATTTTAAAATCTAGATGGCCTTAAGGCTGATGGGTAATTGCTCTGGCTTAAAAGGAATGCTCTGTCTCTGGGCACTTTTATGAAGACAGAATTCTGACTACTTTTTTTATTTTTAAGTATTTAATTATACCATTTGGGAAAGGTAACTTGTATGTAGTAAAGACAGAAAATTGGAAGGGGAAGAATGGGTTTACACCAGAATATAATTAATTGGAAAGAACATTGCACACAAAATGATGGGCATATGTTTATATAGGTGACAAAGATGCTAGGTATGGAAAGTTAACTCATTGTTAGGCTATGATTGTCCACAAAAATAAATGATTTCAGTCTTCAGAGCTGCTGGGGTGACTTAAAAATTCTGTTTTTCAATTAGCACCTATTTCTTCACATTACACAGGAATTTCGTCTGGCTTCAGTGAGTTGAGGTTGGTGCTGTAGTGCTAAAATGTCTGTCTCCCGTCATGCCAGGAACAATTCTCAGCAGCGACCTGAAGCTGTGCTTGCACGCGGCACCTGGTAGGCAGACCACATAGAGCTGGTGAGGTGCAGAGGCCACAAGGCGCCCATGGGCTCCTTGGTGTGAAATGTCCTACCCCTTCCACTAAGGCCTAAACTTGCAGTCAAATTTGGGTTAATTGATTGAATACTTATTTCAATACATATTTATTGAGGGTCTAGTATGTCTATTTATATCACAATGAGGAGGAAGACTGAATAATGCTTAATGGTGACTTGATTATTTAAAAATTTGGGATAGTAATCTTTATGAGTGTTTACTAAGTAAGTTAGTAATTACTGAATTTGAGAGAACCAACTAATTGCCTGACTATACACACTCTAATAATTTATAAAGTGTTAGACCTTGGGGGTGCAGATTTAGATATAATATGATCCACATTCTCAAGGAGCTTATAGTCTAGACAGGAAGTCAGATGAGAAAATAAATTTTTGCAATGCAATATGATAACAATGGTGCCACATGCAGGGTGATATGGGAACGCAGAAAAGCAGGAGAAAGGAGGAGGAGGTGACGTGAGCTAAGCAGGGAACTGTGTGTAGATGCTGTCTAGGTTAACCACCACCATGTATTTCTATTGAATAGACTTTCTCACAACTTACCCTTCCATTTTTATTACAGTGACTTTGAGAAGTAAATAATTTAAAATAATTTTAAAAGGAATTACCATTCCAATTTCATTTATTGTTTCTTCGTTTATCATATTGCTGTTCATAGCTTGGTTTCCTTTTAAATACTTTCGGAAGATAAATGTGCATGTCTTACCTAATCACCTCCAGTTAGATTAGTTTTCACAGTTGGATTCTTAATAAAATAAGTGCTACCTCTAGCCTTTTTTAATTTTTAATTTTTGCCTTGTGGCATAGTGTCCTCCTTTAAAAATATGTTAATATACAGGCCTTTTGAATATATTTTACCCATATTAAGTTTTTTCGTGGTTTATTTTAAATTTAGGAAATCAGTTCTTACTTAAAGTGTAATCCACCCCAGAGCTTTCCTACCGTTTTCCAGTGGCCTTTTTAAAAATTCACTGTTTGCTTGATTGCTGTGAACCTTCGGCCATTTATAAAGTTCTAACAAAATACAGTTGTTTGAAAACAATTACTGTTTAGTAGAAATGATCTCCATTTTTTACTCTTCTCGGAGATTGTTCCTGACAGGCTGCAGAACTGCTGCATTCTTTATTAGAAGTTTTTAAAGTTCTTTTTTAATTACACATCAGAGAAGGAAAACTCTGACTCCAAAAAACCTCCGCTGCCTTGCGGCATACCTCTTCAGGGGAAAGGCTAAGGGAGTAAACCCCGACAGAAAATCCGGAGCCGGAGTCCCTAAGGCGGTTTGACGTTGTAGTCAACACCGGCAACTCCTGCGGCGCACCTGAAGCCAAGCTGTATTGACTCCGTCTTTCCCTTGGACCCTTCAGCTGCGAAGAGAGGGGGGGTCTGCTGCATGGGCAACAGCAGACCCTCCATATCACCCTGCCCAGGCTCTGTAGCTTCAGTAGAAGCTACACCATCGTCTCTCGAGACGGACGGATGCCGACGACGACGACGACGACGAATCCACCAGAGTCACTGAGGAGGAAAAAACATCTCTGGTTAAAATACATTTGGAAGTGTACACACTGTCTCTTTTGGAGATTTATTTGGCTTATTGTGAAGGTTCTCAGAAGTTCAAGAATTAAAAGAGAAAGGAGGAGAGGGGAAGAGAGACTTCTTTACCTTTATTTAACCAAGTATTTCCCAAATATTACCATTAAAAAAATAATATGAAAATATGTTTTGGGAATTGCTTTCTTAACATGTCTTGGTTTTAGATATAAGAATTCATACACAGAGTCAGTATGGAAATATTCTTTTCTATGGCTGAAATTAATTAGAAGGAAATAACAGAAGAGGCAAGAGAAAGAAATAAAACGAGACAACAACAGCAGTAGAGAGCTGTGAGCAAAAAATACTTGTAGCAGCAGTAAAAGGCAAAAAGGAAACTTATCTTGTAAAAATTACAAAATGTTATTAAAATGTGACATAGTGAAATTCATTTTCAGGTTCCTGGATTTAGCATTTCCCCAGAGATATGAAAATATTGCCAAGTGCCAAAGTATTTTTCTCACATTTAATTTTTTTACAGTGCTTAAAACACTTCCCTACTGTTTTTCCTGAAAAATATTATGAAGGCTTTATTATTGAAGGACTAAAATTTTAACAATATAAAGTTAGTTAAGAGGGTGTAGTTCCCTTCACGAAGTTCACAATTGGGAAAACATTTTCTCTTCCTGGCTTTTTAAGGGCAGATAAGTTTAAGGTGGTATAAAAAGAAACTAAATGTCGTGCTGCCTGAGGTACTGTGAACTCTGGTGGAATGTCTTTGTCTTCAGTGAAGGTATGAATTGTTCAGTTATTTAATTTTTTTTTGATGGAGTGCTATTATTGTTTTGGACCTCTGTTGGGATAAAAGGCTATTTCTGAACTTGATTAGGGGGAGGTGGGGGAGGGCCATTGATTCTTCAGACCTGGTCTTACCAGATAGCTTAGATAAGAACAGGAATTGAGTGGGAGGAGCTCACTCTAGGTCTTGTCAAAATATACCAGTTAACTCTTGCATGGCGCATCACCAAGTAGCCACTTTGCACCAAAGCAGCATTTGGGAAGAAACTTGGGAAGTTGTAGGGATCTTTTGGGGTTAGAATGTAGCTATATTAGGAATTTGAATGGCCTCATATAACTCCAACTAACTATATGAAGATAGATTCAGAAACTGTGTAAGTCAGGGAGACTTTTTTATTAAATTAAATCATCTCATAGTATTTTCTGCTTAGTTTTCTTAACCTTGCCATATTGTTTTTTATTTTTATTTTTCAAAATGTCATCACTGTACTGAAGAGAGCCAAAGGAAGGTTTTGTTGTTGGTTTTCTCCACTCCCATTAGATTTGGTCATTCATTGAATAAATATTTACCAAATGCCTTTGACATTTTTAAATATTTATTTATTTAATTAGAGAGCAGGGAAGGGAGGGAGGAAGAGAGGGAGAGAAACATTGATCAGTTGCCTCTCATATGTGCCCCAACCGGGAACTGAACCTGCAACCCAGGCATTTGCCCTGACTGGGAATCGAACTGGTGACCTGCTGCTTTGTGGGATGACGCCCAACCAGCTGAGCCACACTGGTCAAGGCAACCCTATTGAATTTTGATAAGGGAAACAACACTCCTCTTGGTGACAGTGAGATGGCGACAGCCACTATCAAAGTGAATGGACCCCAGGGGAAAGTGACACTGAGGGGATACTGTTGGGCTCTGTTGTTTTCGTGAGGAAGTTTTCCTCACTCTTCCTGCGGCATTCCCCATCCCATCTCAACTTGCCCATACGGAACTCCTTCTTCGAGACCTTACTCAAGCCCTCCATGAGGCTTTGTGAGATCCACCAAGTTGGAATTAATCCCTTCTTTCAGTGTACCATTTTGGTCCGATTAGAGCAATTATTGCAGTTTGATCAATTGATCAATGAATTGATTGGTTAGCTTATTCTTTCAATGTGTTTGTTACACACTGTCTCAGCTATTTGACATACCAGGGAGGGGACTGATGAGTAAGACTCCACCCCTGTCTTTGGTGAGCTAATTGCTTATTGCTTGTTTATGTTGGTTTCTCCCACTAGACCTTGAACCGCTACAGAGCAGTGATTGCTATTCTTCTTCCTCTCCCATGTGCCCAGCACAGTGCCTGGCTGTACAAGGCATTCAGCAAGTGCCTTTGAGTATATTGAGTTTGTTTTTGTTTCTGGCACACAGAACTGAAGTTTCATGGATATTGCTCCATTACAGTTGAGATTTGTGTAATAGGCTTACATAGGAGGAAACCAAAGTTCTGACATAAAGTGACATATCCAGCTGTATTTAGTAAGTCAGTAACAGATGAGTCCGTATTCTGATACTTATGTTAGTTTGCAAGCCATTGTGCCTTACTTTAGCTTATTTTAAATAAACCAAATAACTGAAGAACTGTGTTTTAGAGATACAGTTTGTAGTAGAAACAAAGGGTTGGAGCTTTGTTTATATGTACAGTGATTTAGTAAGCAATAGAGTCAGATGTCAAAAGGCTTTTAGGTCACTGGTTGAGTAGCATTGTGGTTTATTATTTACCTTTTGCCTACCACAAATGTTCTTCTAATCCAAGAACCTAGAGTAAATGTTTGCTGAAAGTCTTTGCAGTGCCTAAACAATGAAATATTCACATGTTTTAGTGGTAGCAAAATTGAATGGCCAACAGCTGCCAGCCGGCATTTCTTACTGATCTAATCCAGGAGGTTTGTGAAAGGGGAACATATGGATTGGGGCTAACTGGAAATTAGCAAAGTTCTGAATGTTTGACTGAATGTGGTTATAGTTTCGTGTGGTGAAGCCCAGAGGTGAGAAGTGACCTCATATCAAAGTCTAGTGCTAAGAAAGAACTTTACTGGAAACAGCTACGGCACAAACACAAAATTAGGTATGAGATGCCTTTACCTGGTACTATTTTTAAGAAAGTTATCAGATAAGGAGATAATACTTCAAAACTATGTAAAAAGGCATGATTTTTGCCTGGGTATAGTTGGAAAGCATATATTAATATTCAATTATAATACAGTATCCTAAATATTCTAATGGAAGTGTGTAGACAAATCATGGGAACACTGAGAAAGGAATGTGAGAGAAATAGAAACGGTTTCCCACACTTGAAGGTTTTGTTTCAGGCAGGGCATCACCATAGGCGAAGGCAGGAAGATGTGAAACAGTAGATTACATTTTTTTATTTACTTATTTGTTAATTGTGAGAGTATAAAGTGTGGTGGACAAGTAATTATAAGAGCTTGATTTCCTGTATTCCCTGATTTTTTATAAAATGGTACCAAAAATGATAAATAATCAGGAAAACAAATTTTTCTCCACATCTTAATAGTGTTTCCTAATGTTTAATGCAGTAATGAGTGAAAGGACAACCTTTTATTGCACCTTTTTATGTGCAGGTGTTTTTCCAAGTTATTTCATAAGGTTAATTTTACATAGATCAGGTATACCAAGAGCCTGGCATTTCATATGTAACATTCAAGATTTAAATTGTTCTAGTGATCCCCAAGAATGATGTAGAAATTTGTGATCTTGATGAAGGACACAGTAGCCCATGTCACACCTGTGAGTTGCTCAGCTAATGAGTGAGCATAGCTGGCTACCTAGCAACCTCATATTATACTTTATTTTTAAAAAACCTTTTATTTATTTATTTTCAGTGGAGAAGGGAAGGAAAAAGAGAAGGAGAGAAACATTGATTGGTTGCCTCTTGAACATGCCCCCACCGGGGATGGAACCCGCAATCCAGGCACGTGTCCTGACCGGGAATCGAACTGGCTATCTTTCCTTTGAGAGATGATGCACAACCAACTGAGCCACACTGGTCAGGGCTAGACCCCTTTGTAAATATACACCTTGGGGTTGCTGCTGGTGTAATCTGACTTCTCCCTGCTATCAGTGTCCACTGTTCTCCATCTTCCTCTTTATCATGATAGCCGATGTGCTACATAGTGGCCATCATCGGCACTTGGGAGCCTTGCTCTGGGTTTGTACAGACAGATAAGGTTAACGTAGCTCCTGTAATGATGTAACTTTAACAGACTTTAGAGTTTATTTGCATGACAGGATTTATTTTAATGGCATGTAAATTCCTTTAGTCCAGTATTTATAGAACCATTGAAGATCTGAAGAGGGTTCCTAAAATTTTCAGTTATATTTTAGTGCGTTTTGTGGGGAAGCTATATGCTGCAGCATCTTTTACAAGTGTGGGGAGTTAGGGTGACTCAGAGGTCTTTCAGAATGTCAGGGACCTATAGCAGTTTTACATTTTTTACTATTAATCTGGATTTTTTTTTCATCTCAAACACATGGTATGTAATATCTGTGCTTCTTCATTAGAAAACACTGTGCTAGGCTTTCACTATTTTGAATGAAGAAGTAGACGATTGGAAATAAAATCACAATTCTTATTACCCATTGACGGAAATTGTTAATAACGTTAAAGTGCATTTTAGAAACATATCATTGAATTTTAAAATAAAAATTAGACTTTTAGTGTTTAAGAAATAAGGGGCTTTCTCTCTGAGTTTAAAATGCTTTTAAGCTTGCTATAGAAGCATGGATAAAATTTAACTCATGTAATGTTATTAAATATTAAAAGGTGAAGACCATATAGAATTTAGAAGTATATGAGGTTTTTAATCACAAGTGAAAAGATGTGAGGATAAGTGTTTGTGAGTTATGTGTTTCCAAAATAGGCTTTTGACCGTTAATCCCTGAAAGGCATCCATACATCTGCCCATTTATAAGTGGGATCTTTACTGCTCATCGAAACTCTTTAGCTGGGAGGCCATTCAAGCCAGAGGAAAACAGCCTTCATTTCATATTTTTGAGCATTACATTATTACTACTATTGTATTGAGTATAACATTTTGTGCTATGCTGACTTAACAAAGATACATTCATTTACTTCTCTCCTTTTCTCTTAAAAATAATCGTTGGAATTTCTCAAGAGATATACAACTGATGACCATAACACCCCATCAAATCTGTTTAAAGCTTATATGAGACCACATTTCTTGTTCTTTTTTTTTTCTTGACTAGTTATTCATTATACCTCTTCTTGATTTGGAGTAGCAACTGTTGGCATTTTGATGAATGTCATAAATGGTTATATAATTTTACCAGTTCTTGTGTAAATGGCATTTCTTCTTTAAGCACATAATCAGCCATGAATTAATAATTATTGCTAAAATATATGGAAGAAACATTCCAACCTCATTAGTCATCAGAGAAATATGATACAGCTTTTTAAAAAAAATTTCTTAAAAAATTCAGTAAATTACCAGATAAAATGGAATCACAACAATGCTTTTTGAGGGTCTCACTCTATTACTTGAATTATCTTAGATTGAGACAAATTAGTTTTCCAGGGTCAAAGTTTTATTTGTTTAATTTAGAAAGACAAAGCATCTGCTTAGCATACTTTTGGCTGTGTGCATATAGGATGGAACAGAAGAGGATATGTCATAGCTGATAAAGAACGAAAATGGAAGAGGTCATATAGTATCTTTATAGATTGCTTTGTCAAGTAAACAGGAAATGCGGCTCTTTCCTAAACACTTGGTTATTGGTCATAATAATACTAGTTTTTGTAGGTTGCAATTATATAACAGAATAAGATCTCTCTTTACTTATATCATTTTAATGGTAAAGAACTTTTTATTAGGTCAGTAATAAATATGATACATAGTTTTTGGAGACAATGTGGCATTATACACTCACTCTTAGGTAAAATTGTGTTTATTATTATTATTTTAATTATATTTTATTAATTACGCTATTACAGCTGTCCCAATTTTTCCCCCTTTGCCCCCCTCTACCCAGCCACCCCCACTCCCTCAGGCAGTTTCCACATCGTTGACTGTGTCCATGGGTCATGCATGTATTTTCTTTGGCTGCCCTATTTCCAGTGCTGTACTTTACATCTTCATGACTATGCTGTAACTACTGATTTATATTTCTTAATCCCTTCATCTTTTATCACCCATTTCCCCAACCTGTTTCCCATCTGGCAGTCATTAAAATGTTCTCTGTGTCTGTGATTCTGTTTCTGTTCTGCTTGTTTGTTTACTTTGGGTTTTTAAAAAATTCAGTTGATAGATATGTATTATTGCCATTTTATTGTTTATATTTTTGGTCTTCTTAAAGAAGGGTGTTTAACATTTTATATAGTATGGGTTTGGTGGTGATGAGCTCCTTTAGCTTTTTCTTGTCTGGGAAGCTCTCTATCTGTCCTTTGATTCTAAATGATAGCTTTGCTGGATAGAGTAATCTTGGTTGTAGGTCTTGGTTTTCATCACTTTGAATATTTCTTGCCAATCCCATCTAGCCTGCAAAGTTTCTTTTGAGAAATCAGCTGACAGTCTTATGGGAGCTCCCTTGTAGGTAACTGCTTTTCTCTTACTATTTTTAAGATTCTCTCTTTGTCTTTAATCTTTGGCATTTATGGTGTGTCTTGATGTGGTCCTCTTTGGGTTCATTTTGTTTGGGACTCTCTGTGCTTCCTGGACTTGTATGTCTATTTCCTTCACCAAGTTAGGCAAGTTTTCTGTCATTATTTTTTCAAATAGGTTTCCAGTTTCTTGCTCACTCTGTTCTCCTTCCAGCACCCCCATGAATGTTGGTATGCTTGACGTTGTCCCAGAGACTCCTTACACTATCCTTATTTTTTATATTCTTTTTCCTTCTTGCTGTTCTGATTGGTTGTTTTTTTCTTCGTTATGTTCCAAATCCCTGATTTAATTCTCAGCTTTATCCACTCTACTGTTGATTCCCTGTAAATTGTTCTTTATTTTAATTACTGCATCCTTCATTTCTGACTGGATCTTTTTTATGCTGGTGAGGTTCTCACTAAGTTTCTTGAGCATCCCTATAACCAACGTTTTGAACTCTGCATCTAGTAGCTTGTGTGTCTCCATTTTATTTAATTCTTTTTCTGGAATTTTGTTCTGTTCTTTCATTTGGGCCATATTTCTTTGTCTCCTTATTTTGGTGGCCTTCCTGTGTTTGTTTCTATGTATTAGGTAGAGCTGCTATGTCTCCCAGGCTTGGGAGAGTGACCTAATATAGGAGGTGTCTGGTAGGGTCCAGTGGCATAGCCTCCTCCATTACCCAAGCTGGGTACTTGAGGTGTGCCCACTGTGTGGACTGTGTACGCCCTCCTGTTATAGTTGAGCCTTGATTCCTGTTGGCATGTCCAAGGTCAGCCACTGCCTGTGTTCTCTCTGGGGTCACACACCATAAGCTACAAAGCGATCTGCAGATGGTTGCTACTTGTGATGGGCTTGGAGGTGCCCAGGCCAGACAGAGCTGTGAACCAAGGCCGGCTGCTGCTAGTGCTGGGCCTGGGGCAACTTAGCGAGAGGTATGGGGCTCACTGAAACCAGATGCTGCTTGTTTGAGAGAATTTAGGAAAACCTGAAGCATGAGCCAAGACAGGTCATTTGTATAGAAAAGGTGCTGGAAACAGTTTGGGTGGTCCGAAAGTTGGGTGGGGTAGGGCCTCAGGGAATTACCAGGTTGCTGTTGTCTCAGATCTGGTACCACCTGCTTCTGCTGTGGTGTCAGGGGAAGACTCAAAAAAGGAAGAGTGGCCTCTGCCAGCACTTCTGTCTGAGACAAAGCTGCCCCCCCAGATCTCACCCTGATGCTGGGGGCAATTCAGTTACTTCCCATATGTCTCTGGTGCCTTTCAATCTGTTGCCCCCAGAGCTCAGAGGGTGTGAGTCTGAGTAAGTCTGTGTGCAGGCCCTTTAAGAGGAACTGCCAGGGAGTCCAGCAGTTTCTGTCTTCCACAGCCTCAATCCCCATTGGTTTTTACAGCCAGAAGTTATGGCAACCTTCCTGGCACTGGAACCCTGGGCCAGAGGGACTGGTGTGGGGCTGAGACCCTTCGCTCCTGAGATACTTCTCCCGATTTTTGTCTGCCACATGTGGGTGTGGCACCAGCCAGTTCTGCATCTCCACGCCTCCACCCCTCCTACCAGCCTTCCTTAATTCTGTAGTTGTAGGACTTCCGTTGAGATTGATTTCTGATGTTTCTTAGTGATTATTGTTCTGTACTTTAGTTGTAATTTTGACATGATTGTGTGAGGAGGCGAGCTGTGTTTACTGGAATCGTGGCCGGAAGTTCCTAAAATTGTGTTTAAATTGTTGGGTTTATTGGTTTTGTGACTATAAAACAAGATTAGAGTTGTTGTTGTTGTTTTTTTTCACCTGGTCGGGGAGAAAAATATATCCAGAAGGTCAAAGAGCTGAGGCGTGTGCTCTCTCTGTTAAGCGTGATTTTGAGAATCACTGCAGCTTCAGGGAAGACAAACTACCAGGAAAATACTTAACTTGCACCTGGTGTTTGTATTGTATTTAAATTTCTAATTGATATGAAATTTAGAAAAGTAAAACTATTTACTCAGCGTTACACATGAAATTCTATATTTTCTCATGCTTTTCTTTTTTTACTGCAACCTTAGTTATTAGTTAATAGTGAATTAAAATAGATTTTTAATATAGAGGGAGAGAAGTAAGCATGTTTATTACTCAAGATGAACAGTTAGTCATCCAGCCAAAAGTTTTCATCTATCTGTGTTCTTATATAATTAAAACGAAACCTATTAGTCCTGTCAATCGGCAGTCGTCTGGGGTGATGACAAGGGCTGTACCAACACTAGTAGCAGCTGCCAAGGAATCAAAGATGTAACTTTTCAGAATCAAGCTAGCCTAATCTGAAATATTATAAATCAGCCTTTCATAAGATTGGTAACTCGGTTGCTCAACTTCTGATAAATTTATAAATTAATGTCATATAATATGGATTTTGGGCCATTTTCCTTTTACTTAGAATCATGTGCAGCAGCTCCTTTTCTTGACAATGCCCTGAGTCTCAGTCTCGTTTTAGAACTGCTGCTGGGAAAATAGCATTCTCAGCTATCTGGTTATTTATAATACTTGGGAAAAGTGAAACAAAGAGAAGCTGTACAGTCTTAGAATATGAGTCAGATCTTATTTAAAGTGGAATAAACGGTTTCTTTTGTCATGGCTAATTTGCTCATGATCGAGGGATTGAGTGTTCTAGTTTTACCAGAATGCCAGCAGACCCTGTCTAGGTGTGTGTTTATTTTTTTAAACTTAGGCTGTTGATTTGCTGTTTAATGTAATGTTTTCAGGAAGGGGCTTAAAAATTAGTGGTGTTTCTTCATGTTGTTCTCAGACAGTAAAAAAAGAGGCTAAAGTTCCCGTCTGTTTCTTTTTGGTTGTTGATGTTCATTTTCTCTGTGTTTGATCACAGTGGTATATAATGCTGTTAGATTTTTGGAAAAGCCCTGCAGGTTCCTCGTGGCCCATGCTTTGAGCATCACTGAGAGCTAAATTCTTATAACATTGTGAAGGACGGCTAGATAAAGTAAGTCAGATTGCTGAGAATTCCTGTAATTTTAAGCCTTCTTTTATAGTCTGTATTTTTGCTTCTTCACTCAAACAAAAAACCACTTTCTAGAGATCCTGAAAAGGGAATGTATGCTGATGAATATTTTGAAGTTCTAAGCAGTTCAACTGCTGTCATTGGGGGTTGAACTGTGCAGTATATTTGATTTGTTACAGCTTCTTTATTCTACTCACTCAGCATTTTCCTGGCAGTTAATTACACAGTGGCTTTAGGGTGCATTCCATAAGATGCTGAAGACACAGCTTCGCTGAAGTCTGACACACTTTCCTCCTTGGTTACTTAGCTAATGGCCACTTTGGGATAATTAGTGAGAAGAAACTCCAGTGGCCCAATTACTGTCTTTTCTAGGTTTTCCCTCTTTAATTCTCCTTTGCTCAAACCTGGAGAGATTGCCTCCATTGTAGATTAGCTTGAGTGCTGTTTAAAACTGGGTTTTCTTAGTTACAGTCAGACAAAAGGTAACCGGCTGTTGGCAGTACTCTAAGAAGTTGATTGTATTTTAGAGAAACTGTAGAGTAAATACCATTCAGAGCAAGAGATAGCTAATATTTTCAAAGCCACAGTAATTCCTGGGTTAAGACTCATACCAACTGTCCTCATCTATCAGTGAGCGGGCTTGAGGTTTTCGGCTTAGAGCTATTAGGGTTTCCAAAGCTTTGCCTGCTATGTAGATTAGTAATCAAATGTTGTGCCACTTTTCTGTCAGGAAGCTTGTCTTGGGGTGTTGTAACTTATTAATGTAATGAAAATGCATGTGCATATGCCTTGGTAATAAAACTATAGGAACATGTCTACCACGGTGTTTGGTAGGTAGGTCGATAGAATCTAAGTTGTGTGAATTCCTGAGTCATCTAAATCAGCCATATGTTTGCTTTTTAAGAATTTCTTTCCAACATAGAGCACAGTGATTTCATTCTTTTTCCTAAGGTCCATGTCAACATAAGGTACTTCTCATTGAAATTGTGCAAGCAAATGTCTGCTTCTGAATTTTGTCTAAACTAGGGGAAAAATTGACTACGTTAAATGAAACTGCTTTGAAAAATTGCTTTATGGAAAATTATTAATATTATGGCTGTGCTATGGATGTGCCATTTACTATGAATGTGCTCTTTATATAGAAAGAAGGTTTTTGGTGAGTATTTGTTGACTGAATGAATGTGATGAAGTTTTATCATAAGAGTTCTAAGTCTTTCCTTTCACTGCACACTTCCTGTTTGGTTCACATGTTCGAGCTCTCTTCACAGAGCGTGTTACTATCTCACCCAGCCTTTGTTTCAGTGTTGTGTGCTGTGCATTCCCAAAAGGCTCGTGAGGGTTGGTAGGGGTAACCTAAAACCTTGCAGTGATGAAACTGAGCCAAGCCCTGTTGCTGGAGCTCATCCTAACTTGTCATGTTTTATTGGAGCAGTAAGACTGATGGACGTAAGAAAATAATACTCTGGGAGTAGAACGACCACCACCACCACCACCACCACCACAAGTTCTGTTTTACAGCCTGGCCAACCTTCCTCTGGTTTGTCTCCAGCAAAGTGGAAGTTCTTTGGGCATGAAAGGGGGGTATATATTCAGTATGTAATGACCACATGATATTCAAGTAATTGTCATCATTTCAGGTTGACACATGGAGTGGCAGTGCTTGCTGCAACTGTTCAAAATTCTGTGGGAAACTGACTGTACCAGTATGATCTATTCCTCTAATATCCTGTTAATTAATAAATATTTTTACTCAGAGCAAATCTTTCAAAGGGTATAGAAAAAATAATGAATCAATCCATAGAATATTGCGACCTGCTCTACTATAATTAATGGACCAGATGTGGAGAATAAGACAATTGAATATACTCCTTATAACCGTTGAGATTGGCTTCTCCACTGTGTTTAGAGTTTTTATACTTGCATAATGAAAAATCAGGCCTTTTTTAAAAAACAGAGCCTTCTTTCATAGATAGGGAGATATTTAGGAAAATTTAAATTTTAATGTGGAACCGTTGGAACTTCTTTAAAAGAAAGCATTTAAGTACTCCTTACTCAAGGACTTTTCCAGAAATTCTATGCCCTTTGTAAATCTATACATTCTTAAACTTTTTATGGAAGGTTGCAAAATGTGGAAAATATATGCATTTGTATTTGCAGTGCTTTAAAAATTTATTTGGAATTATTTTGGCTCTTTTAATAAGTTGCATCATTATTTGGATTTTGCCCAATTTAGAGGTTGAAGTGCCTGATAAAGCACTGAAGGAAGACTTACAACTGTAGCAGCATAAGCTTTTTTTTCAGTGATGTGACCCCTTTCCTTTCATTGGAATAGAAGTCAGCAAGTTGAGGTTTGCTGGCATTTCTTCTGTGTCCTTGCTGTGTGATCATAGGCACTTTATGTACCTAGTCAGAGCCTCAGGCTTCTTATCTGTAAAACTGGATAAGAACCTTGCCTGTCTCAGAGCGCTGTTGTGAGGATCTCAAGGGATAATATATGTGAAAGCATTTGGGAAACTGTGAAGCAATACCTTATTATCACTTCCATGAAAGGGACTTTCAAATAATATTTACCTTTTGGTTGCATGGTCTGTCATAAGTAAATCTCTATTTAAACTCCTTTTTATTCATTTCTAAATGTGATTTCACCATAGTTCAAGGATCACAATGAACATATGTTTCATTCTGGTTCAATAAAATGATAGATTAAAAAAAACTCTGTACCATATATATTTTTTCTAATAAAAATTATAATTGCTTATTTGCATACTTCCAAAGGATAGTCTCCACTTTTCTATGATTGTTTCTTGGTTAAAATTTCTCTTATTTGTCTCAAGGGCATTTTATTTACTGATGTTATCTTACATTTCTCTTGTCATTCAAGGAATGTGTTAATTAACCTCAGACTCAATACCAGCCCTGGCTCGTGCAGCAGGCCCGCTTCCCGTTTGACATGTTTCCCTTTGTCATTTTCCTATGTGATCTCAGAGCCACTTTTCGATCCATCTGGCAGTGCTCATATTAGGCCAATTTTAATTAAACTTGTGATTTAGACTCTGAGACCCTGACTCAGATATTTTGGTAGAATACAGTCTTAGGTACTTGGTTTTTCCATAAGTCAACAAATTATGCAATTAAAATATTAAAAGTGAATCAAGTCTATACAACTTGATTACATGTTTTTTTAAAGTTCTAAGTATTGTACTGATTATTACTCACTACTCCATTTATTTCAAAAGAAGACATTTCTTGAAGTTTCTATACAAAATTAGAAATTGTTTGAACTGTACAGATTGTGAATTTTTGGATAATTATCAGAATTTTGCTCCATTTTTTGTGTTTAGATAATTGAATGTTCACTCTTCCTCCCTTATGGACTGGCTTGCACCCCTGTACTGTCCTCTCTTTTCAATTCTTCTCCCTCCCCACCTGCTAATACCCATGTTTGGATAGACAACCTTGGCTTTTTCGACACTGGTTCCCCCTCCACCCCGACTGTCTACAGCGCCCCTTTGTCTCTGAACATGCCTCCAGTGGTTTGTCTCCAATGAGAGTGCTTTTCTCACCATAGGCAAACTTTGCTGCAATTTTCAACTCAGAACCGACTTCTCAATCCTGAGATAACTTAATCTGACATGACCTGTCTCCTTTGAACGTAAGACGCTGGGCTCTCCTCATGCTCTCCTTGGCCTTACATTACTTTAGAGGGTTGCAGTGAGCATCCCAGATGTTTCAAATACTCCTCCGTGCAGGCACTCCCCGGTTACAGTACGATCAACTTCAGATTTACTGTTGCTCTCTAGAGAGCTGTGCGGCATCTGTGCAGGGTGTTTGTTTCCGAAAGGTCATTTCCTGGTGTGAATTCCAACCGAAGGAGATCAAGCCAGAATACAGCCTTTTTTCTCTCGAGTACTCATTTTACTAGGTAGAGAAATTAAGACTCCATTTAGATTTGCTGTACAGCACACAAAATTAGACAATGATGTGACATATTAATGATCGACAGGCAGAAAGAGGTGAAAATAAGAACAGTTAAGCTGATTTAAGTTTTGACATGTGTCTGGGTTTCATAATGAATTAAGCAGAGAATTGTTTCTGAGTTTGAATTAGCCAGTAGTTTATTCTTCTCATTATTTACAGTATCTCCTTTAAAGCTTCACAGTAACTTGGCTTCCTATCTCTCTGTTGGCTTTAGTGGCATTTGGCTGTCATTGTACTTTGCTTTCGAACAACCCAAAGCGAATTTTCCTCCTTCATGTATTTTGCTGTCGGTATCATCATAAGAGATATGGAACACAGCTCAGGGGAATAATGGGGGGAAGTTACCTGTTTTGTTTTCTTTACAACCTTCAATCTTAGTTAAACATTTCTGAAGGCATAGATTTGTTTTTCTAGCATTCTAAATAATTTTAGCAAGGTATTTTGAAGTAGAAGGCATTACTCCTGCATTAAACATTTAAAATAAGTTTTCCTGTAACAAATTGATTCTCTTTAACCCTAATGACTACCTTCTAGGCTGCTTCTGGTATCAGTATAAGTACCAGAGTTCCTTGTAGCATTTAATTTTTTATCTCCGTATTTCATGAAAATAAAATCCACTTCACGCTTTTCAATAATATATCAGATACCTAGAAATCATCTGATGTTAAAGGAGTCATGAAGCACACTGGTGCCTGGATTCTTCATAGAAGTGCACCTGAATGTGCTCCCAGGCATTAGAGATGTAAATAATGTAGCAAGTGAGATGATTTTTCAAAAAGCTGGCAACCAGGGGTTTATATTAAAATACATTAAATGGAGAAAGTTTGTCTTTGACTGTTTTGTATTCCTGTCTACTTGCAGCCCACCTGACCCATTCCCTGCCTGTTCTGTCACCAAGTATCACCATTTCCTAATGCAGAAAGAGAAGGTGTTATAGAAACCACAGTACGTGCTGACACTGTGAAATGACCAGAAGAGCAGTCGAGTAAGAAAATTTAACCCAGAGTAGAGCTGGCACTAAAGCAGGAGTATACTTTCGTCAGGTGGAGGAAGGATGGGGGAAGGGTATATCTGGCACAGAATTGTGGAAACACCTGGCATACCTGGTAGGTGGAGAAGATCACTGGGGGGGGATCTTAATGAGTTTGGTGGGAAGTTATAAGGAGGCAAGGCAGGAAAGATAGATTGGGTCATATTGTGAAGGCTTTGCATGCCAAAATAAGGAGTTTTGGTTTTGTTTAGGAGCCAGTGAACATCCAAGAAATGTTTTCCAAAGTTGGCAGAGAACCATGACCATCTTTGCTGTCTCTTTCTCTTGCTGCATGCTAGAATATGAGCTGGAAAGGAGTCGCTGTGGAGAACGGGTGGCAGGCAGGAAGATCTGCTAACCATCTGAAGCACTTTGCAAGAGTTCTACTCTAGGGGTAGCGAAGCTGGACTAAGATGGTGATTCTGAGCATCTGGCATGGCCGTCATTCATCTTCTACATGACAGACTTCTAGGTGTCTGAAGCCAGTCTTGTGTCCTCTATCAAGGCATATATTTGGGGGACTTATGAAGTCCCAGATTTCCTGTCCAAACAGGACAAGGTATAAGGGTTAGTGACCTGTCAACCTAATTGTAGAACTTGCCCTACTGCCCTACTATTCTCTCTAACTTTTATGCGACTGTACTCTTCTTATTACTCTGAAATTACAATGCTTTAAACGTTTGATTATTTTGAAATAACTCCAGTGGTGTTTAGAACTTTTGGAGAGCAGGATCCTGGAGACTTGTGTGTTAAATTTTGTTGCCAAATCTCAGACTGGCAACAAAGAACATTAGTTTTGGTTGTTTTTCATATCTCTCGTAAGGAAAACAAATGTTTTGGCTATAACATTCATTTCTGTTTGCTACTGCTACCTCCCCGTAGTTGTAGTTCCTAACGTGGTTGGAACTCCTTTTTTGAGGGCCCTACTTACGCTGCTTTTGCAACTAACGAAGGTCATCAGTAGTGAAGGCCATTCACCTGACATTACAGCTGTTGCTGGGAAACTAGTACTTTCCTGAAGGCACCATTTAATTCTGTGTCTTTTGGAAAAGTTGGAGTTCTTATTTAGTCATCAAGGAACATGGTGCTTTCATGAGCACTGCTTTCTGATGGACTCTTGCAGGAGGGACACTTTATTTGCAGAACCTCTTTGAGGTTCTGAGGTTGGATAAGGATGATAGTCTGAACCTAAATTCTTTCTCAAGACTGTGTTTTGGGAATGGATTATTGGGAGAAGCTTGCTTTTAGGTTACTAAATACAATAAACATGGCTGAACTGTGAGTAGGGATGCCTCCTTTAAGAGTTGAATAACTGCAGTTGCTTTTCCTGGCTCCAGATAGCTAGAATCTACAAGTGTGGCAGTCGTTGACTGCAGCTGGACTTGAGAGACATTTTAAGGGTGACAAAACATCATAAAAATGTAATACTTTTATCCAAAATCTGTTAGAAGAATTTGATCTGGAGTTTTGCTGAATATGTTTAAAAAAAATGTCTTCTGAACAGATTTTCATTAGAATATTTAAAAATTTACCTGTAAAGCAAGAGAATTTAGTCCATTACTTTTTTTTTTTTTTTTGCAAACTTAGAAATAAAGGAATTGAGTAAAAATTGCCTTATCCAATAACACACCCAAATTGCTCTTTTAGAAACAGTTGTTCAGGTTATCTTTGTTTTGATTTGTTTTAATTCCATCCAAGGAGAGGAGAATTTTACTTTGAGTTTTACATGTTTAAAGATGGGATTTTT
This sequence comes from Furipterus horrens, assembly GCF_987537825.1. NCBI lineage: Eukaryota > Metazoa > Chordata > Mammalia > Chiroptera > Furipteridae > Furipterus > Furipterus horrens. The sequence continues at coordinate 14,413,492 of NW_028327181.1, read as the reverse complement.
TCCTTCAAAAATTTTTTTTTAAAAAAGAAGGACTTCTACCCTATATATTCACTTTACTTGCTAGTTCATTAAATTATTTTTTCTCTATTTCTAGACATTTTATCTTTTTATCCTCAAAGTGTATCCTAAACTCTTAATTTAAATAGTTTCCTAATTGTATCTAAATACCAGTTTTGGTACCCTCGTATTCCTTGAGCAACTCTTGGCTACTCCTTTTTGAATGAACTCATTCTTTTTGAATCCCAGACATCATAATTGATTACTAGGGTCTGTGCTTAGGAGTCACAATTTCCTCTTCTCTCATTTACGCAGTCTATGTCCTTTCTCACAATCAAATGTTCACTAGGGTGTCATCATTTATTTTTATTCATTATTAAGCATGTTTATGACAAAGCATAACTTTAATATGAATGTAGATCAACTGGAGTATGCTCAGGATAGCCCCTGCAGTCAAGTTAGTGGGAGACAGGGGCGATTTTTAAACTATTTCAAACAAGGAATGGCAGAAGGAAATGAATATATTTAGCAACAGGAAGAGGCATGTAATAGTCCTCAAATATTTGAAGGATTATCCCATTTCACATCTTCTTAAAAGGTGTGGGTGGGGTAATTTTTATGGTATTTGAAGTATAACTTTAAAAAATATTGCAAGGACCAGTTGGTGGGAATAACAGGAACATGTTTTGGCATGTATGCTTCATTTAAGGGAGAACTTTCAAATAGCATGGTTTCAAGACAGGATATCTGTTCTACCTCTGAAAGTAGTGTTTTCTGTTACTAGAGGTGCTCAGCTTTGTGCTGTAGGAGCGCTGTTGATGGGGTGTAGACATCAAGGAGGGGGTTGAGTTAGATGGCCCCTCTACTCTGGGTTTCTTTGATTCTGAAAGATACACTTTTCCCAGCTCTTCAATAATATTGGAATCGCTAAACAACAGGCGTGATTATGAGACCGACCTCTCTTGTAGTTTTAAGTTTAGAATCATATTACTTAACAATTGTTATTTTTCTTCCAATGATTATCACCCGTTTTTTCACAGTAGGAGAAGGGTGGAGGGAAACTCCCACATCTTGAAGGCGGATACTGTATAACATTGCAGGGAGGACAAGGAAGCAAGGATAAGAGTCATAAATTGCAGCTGGAAGCTTGGAACTGATTTCTTTACCCTGCGGTAGCTCAGAAAGGATTCGGCTCCAAGTGTAATGAATAATGAAACATGATCTGAAGAAATTCTACCCAGGAAATACTCTGTTGCCTGGTTCATAAGTGACTTCCAGTAACTGTGCCTTCTGCTCTACATGAGAAGCAGTTCTCCTTATTCACATTCTCTTTCAGTTTGAGGTGATAGTTCAGAATTTGCTTGAAAAGTTCATTTTAATTGTAGGCTAATTTCCAGCACATGTTGGTGGCCTGTGGTCAAATGCAGAACAGATGTAGAAAGCATTGACTTTTAGACTGAGCTTTTAAAATAAAAGTTGGGACTTCTCTTCAAATGTTTGCTGAAACATTACCATGAGAATTACGGAGTCTTCTAGGTGGAATGAACCATAGAAGACACCTGATCCAATCTCTTTGTTCTTCCTGAGGAGCTAAAACAATTCACTGGGAAATGGGACAGAAAATTTGTGTTTGCTACACAATAGTGATGTTTTAGGAGCTTCCTTAATTTATTATTATTTTTCAATCCTTTGCAACTTTAAGGAAGTCCACTTCCTAGTGTTTTATTAATTAGGTCTACTCTATAAAAATGTGTTTACAAAACAGGAAAAACAGAAACTATAGCTGACTTTATTATAATTTTTCCATAATGTAACCAAAATGTGAGAGATTACTAAGAATTCATAAACATCTTTTCTGGAATACTCTTACTGAACAGAACCAACTTTATCACTACTTGTCATTCTAAGAGTTAATTGACACCCTGTGGCCTTAATTTTTCTACCCAACTCACTTCCCTTAGAGAGGATGTTGACTCTGTGACATTCAATTCAGTTCCTCAGGCTGTGGTACTTGGCATTGTACCAGGTCCAACAGAATGGCCCTCAAGGACCAAAAGAAGTGACTGGCTGTGTGAGAACTGGAAAACGAGAGGAGATAAGAAATTTGTCACCAGTGTGATTTAGTCCTGGTGTTGTTATCTGTGCAAATCACAAAGCATATTATACTTTGAAAGTACCTAGACTGCAGATATTATTGTGCTTTGTAACAACTTAAAGTTTTTTCTTTCTTGTAAAATAAGATTAGAACTCTGAAAAATTGAATTAGTGAAGCAGTTCAGTGGATTACTAGGCCACACCTACCTTGACCCTCAGCCTTATAGAAATCAAAAAGCATTTGCTCTTGTCCAGACACCAAAACCTTGTATAAAACACTGTGTGTGTGTGTGTACACATAATAATTCTTTCATATTCCCAAACCTTGGGGGAGTCTGGGCATGGTGGACGGTCATGCTGGGGAAAGGCCTTTGTTCATTACAACCTTGGAGAAATACAGTAAACCTTGGAAATATCATTTCTGTACTTGTGTTTGTTTTTCTTCCTCCTCCTTTCTCCAGAAGTATATTTGTCCCAGGTATAGGAAAAGACGAAATAGGCTGAAAGAAAACTGTATTTATTACTTTCCTTCCTAATTAGGCTAGAAAATAAGTTAGAATAAGTGACTTTACACTAGTGTGCCATTAAAAAATTAATTTTTTTTTTAGACAGAGGAATTTGGGGTGAGGGAGCAGGGGAAAGAGAGAGGAAGAAACATTGATTTGTTGTTCCACTTATTTATGTATTCCTTGGTCGATTCTTGTACGTGCCTTGACTGGGGATTGAATCCACAACCTTGGCGTATCGGGATGATGCTCAAATCAACTGAGCTACACGGCCAGCGCAAGTGTGCTATTTTTTTTTGTGTGTGTGTGTGTATGTGTGTGTGTGACATATTTACTCTCAATAGACAGGTGAGACTTGCTGTGAAGCACCAAGAAGGATTAGTATTTATCTAGTTTCTGAAACATAAATATGTTTCTTTTTAGTTGTTGCTTTTTAACACATCTCCTCCTTCCTTCAGGCAGGCCATATACACACCTCTTTAACACAGGTTAGACTTTCTAGGGCATGTACTTCCTCGAAGGGCCAAAACTGACCCTTGACATAGTTCTGTAAATTTGTTAACAGCCTTTTAAAAGGATTAAAGCATTTCCATGAATTAATAGTGAACTGAAAACCTGTTTTCCAAGAGGAAGTGAGACATGCACTGGAACTCCATGATCAGTCTTGTTTCTTGTCCAAGGGAACAGTCTAGTAGAGGTAGGGCATAAACGCACCCAGGCTAACTGGAAGACTAAGGGTAGACCTTGACTTCTGATGTTCTCATTAGATGTGAAGACTTTGAAATTTAGACTTGTTTTTGAGCTAAAGCATTTCTTTTCATAATTAGATGTTTACTAGTGCCAGGTTTTGAACTTTTAATGTAGCAGATGTTGCCAAAGTTTCTGATTGTCTTTCTGGGTGTCTCTAGGATTGTTTTGCTGGATCCCAGTGGAAAATGCATTTCTAAGCCCACAAGGCTCTTACTCTGCTACACAGCAGGGCCAGGCTCTTATCCATCTGTCTCAATCATAGATTTCCCCCTGAAATTCAGGAAAACGTTTGCCGTGTTAACTCATTAACAACTGTTTCAAAACAGTCTGATTTTTGACAGTTGGTGCATGTGGAGATACCTAATTAAAATAATTCCAGTCTTGTTAATAAGTGTGTTTTCTGGTTGTTATGGGATTATTGCTATCAAACACAAAGGACAGGAAGTTTAGCTGAGTGAATTATACTTGTATTCTTGTCCCTTTACCAACTTTATTGTAATTTAAGAGTTTAAATCCTTATTTTTTGAATATTTTCATTTCAGAGAATGAAGGAGGTAACTGGGGAAATGTTAGAAAGAAGAATAATAGCAACAGATGTAGTACTTGTAAAATACAGGAGATTTAGCCACCCAGGGATGTTCATGGATGCTAAATGCTTGTACAGAGTGAAATAGCCTCTCGTCTGAACTACCCTCTATCACTGTTTTTTGTCCTTCAATTGAAATGGATTTCTTCTTCTGAACTCCCAGATTGCTCTATGTCCTACTTATGGTAATTTCTTCTTTCTGCTGTAGCTTTTCATATACACACACATTGTATAAATGCCTCTCATTGAAGGCTGACTCTGTGACTGAACACTCCTATTTTCCGTAAAGCCTAGTGTGATAGCTTACACATTGTTGTTTACTCAGTAACATTCGCTGAGTGAATGGCCAATAGAAAGGAAGAGCATTTTACTACAGACTTTAATCTATTTTACATAATCCTATGCCAAGTCTTGGAGAAGGAACATAGAACCTGTTCTTAGGCACATAGGGGTATTTTTATTTTTAAATTTAAAAAACATTAAGTTAAAATCATTAAAAAAAAACTTTTGCATGCTGAATTTTATATGAGAAACCAACATGTGATTCTCTTATGAGAATCAACAAAATCTTGCAGACCAAATATTAAGTATATCCAACCTTCTTCAAGAAAACCCTGCATGAAGACTACTCCACACAGTGACTACCACTCAGAGCTATCACTAAAGTCTCCTGTCTTGACAACACACACACACTATTACATGGGAAACTAATGAGCAAACAGAAAAAAAATGCCATGCATTTAGGAGGTATTAGAAAATAAAATATTTGATCAGTCCCTGCTTCCTTCAGTCATTTGTCATTCATAGCCCTGTAGACGAATTCTACCACAGCTGTTTGATACTTTTCTGACCGTTGGTGGTAACCATGGTCACCCTTACTTTCCTAGACTCCATCTTCCTTAAAACTCTGCCCTCCATAGATAATTTTCATAAAATGAACACTGGGATTTTGGCAGCTGATAATAATGTTCTTAGTAATAATAGGGACACCTGAGCAGACAGTGGGGAAGAAAAACAGGAATAGGTGGGAGAGAGGTGATGGAACGAATGACGGGAGAAGGGGAGGATAGTAGAGGTTAGGTGCCGGGATACAGGCTCTGAGTGAGGAGCAGCAGGAGAGAGCAGGGTGGGCTGACAGGCAGGCCAGGCCTTGGAGAGGGTAACGAGTGGGTGTAGGAGAACAGGACCACGTCTGCCAATAGCATTTCCATTTTGTGTATGTGTCCTAAAAACAATACATATATTCCAGTTGTCTCTATTTTATTAACACCCAGGATGTCTTTTTGTTAGTGCTGTGTATCTTTTGCTTCTGGAACATGTCATTTTAGAAGGCAAGAGGTCAAAAGCCAAGTCATAGTCACATGAAGATGGAAGCTCGTTACTCCAGCTTTTTGGACAGATATTTCTTTACTTAAAAATGAAGCGTCTATCTTCCCTGTTACCTTTCCAGTTCCGACTGACCCCCTTAGACCTGTGGTGTGATTGGCTGGAGAGATTGTTTTCATGACAAAATGAGACCCATCACTGCTTTGAACCCACAAAGTTGGATGCCTCTGATGGCAAGAAGCCAAGTAAAACCTGTCAAATGCTCTCTTGTGGTCTCTTACACCTTGTTATATGTGAAGCAGAAAAAATGGGGGGGGGGTGGCATTTGAGAGACAGGATGCTATTAACAATTAAGAGAGCTTTGATTGGCTGACATGTATGTTGGTAGTCAAAGATACCTCGATTTAGGGACTTCCGGCCAAGATGGAGGCTTAGATGGACACGCTAGGTCTTCCTCTACAACTATAGAGGAATACAACTACTTCAAAACAAAGGATAACTAGAAATTCCAGAAAATAAAACTACACGGAAGCCCAACATATGAAGTTATAAACCAGCGGTGCCATTTGGGCAGGTAAGAGTTAAAGAAGGCAAAGCTGTTTGCGGAGCGGCGGGCGGGGCGGCGAAAAATCTGGGAGGCAATCAAGCCCCTGGCGTGCGCGACTCCAATCAAGCCCCTGGCGTGCGCGACTCCGGGCGCTGGGGAGAGCAGCCGCAGCATCGCCTTGAACAGTGAGGCCCAGGGGGGCGGGAGGACGGATCCCGGTCTCCTAGCTGAATAACTGTGTGAATCCATCTTGGACCCCCGCCCCCACAGAAAGCACCACAGGGCTGCGAAATAGGTTGCGGACAGGCAGGCGCCAGCCGGTCGCTGATTTGTGACGCGTACACAGGCACCGCCCCGGACAGCCAGCCCAGGAAAACAAAACGCATCTGTCAAAATGTGGCAGACAAATATAGAGATCCCGGTGGCACAACTCACCAGACAGCAGATAGAGAACCTGACAGATGAACAGATAAGAAACCTGTCAGAGGCTCAGTTCTGGGCCATTGTTATCAGGTGGCTTACAGAATTCACAAAAGAGCAGGAAAAAGATATGAAAGAAGCGAAAAACTTTCATAACGAAAGGAACAAAACCACATACGAGACAGATGGTGAGGAATCCAGAGTTCATTTCAACAAACTGGAATATGGAGAAGGAACAAGCAGTCAACCAATGCAGCGAGAGGAAATGGCAAGCAACAATAAGAGGATCAGAAACCTCTGGGACAGCTATAAAAGGCCCAACATAAGAATCATTGGTTTGCCAGAGAATGAGGAAGATGAACTAGAACTTGAAAAATTGAGTGAAAATATAATAAAGGAGAACTTCCCAGACCTGGGGAAGGGAATAGACATGCAGGTCCAGGAAGCAAGGAGAGTTCCCAAGAGACTGGACCCAGGGAGAACCACTCCAAGACACATTATAATCAAAATGTCAAAAATTAAAGATAAAGAGAGAATCTTAAAAGCAGCAAGAGAGAAGAAAAGAATTATGTACAAAGGGGTCCCAATTAGACTATCAGCTGACTTCTCAAGGGAAACACTACAGGCAAGAAGGGACTGGCAAGAAATATTCAAAGTAATGAAAATCCAAAACCTACAACCACGAATACTCTATCCAGCGAAATTGTCATTCAGAATAGAAGGACAGAGAAAGTGTTTCCAGGACAAAATAAAACTGAAAGAGTTCATTAGATCCAAACCACTGTTATATGAGATGTTAAAGGGACTGGTTTAAAAAAACAGAAGCTAGGGAAATGAAACAAAGGCAAACGAAACAGGCAACGAGAGTGGAAAAGGAACTGTGGGTAAGGGAAGCATAGTGGGGGGAGGTCAACAGGGAGGGGGAGTGGGGAGAGGGAGGGAGACGATATAGGAATTGGGGATCATGGTAGGAGGGAATGGAATAGACGGAGAGAGATTGGGAGGAACTGTATGCACAACTAATGGACATAATCTAAAAGGGGGGGACAACTGGAGGGAGGGGGGCCACCGGGTGGAGGGGAGCAGAGGGAAGGGAAATTGGCACAAATGTAATATTTTAATCAATAAAACACATTAAATCTGAAAAAAAAAAAAAAAAAAGATACCTCGATTTAATACTTCTTCTGAAGCACTTGGATATGGTAGCTGGAGGAAGGGTGAAACGGGCCTTTATCGAGATGGCTGCCTCAGGATAGTATCTGTACAAACGGCCTGAATGGAGGAGGAAACATGGACAAATGTTAATCATGCTTTCACTTTGAAATCTGGTGTCGTGTTTAACAAGGGATCAGGGCAGTTGTCCACTTAATGAGTTGAACTGTCATGTGGAATGCATGTGGACATTCACTGCTACGTCCCCCTTTGGACCTTAGTATCACTAATATTACAAGGTGGTGACTGCTTTGTTCATAACCAAATAGTATGTGGCTAGAACAAAATGTTTTAGCCAATTGTTTTTCCCTGTGTCAGCCTGGAAGCAGTCGTGTTGGGGTCTAGCATCGGTGACAGCAGATGATTGGCCAGTAGCAAAGAGCAATGATTGTATTCTGTGTTCCTTCTGGTAAGTTTGGCGAGAGTCTGTTGGTGTGCTTTTGTGTATGTCTGTTGGTTTGCTTAATAACAGATTGATGTACAGTTAAGACATATAAAAGTAGAGTGTCTGAGATTGATGGCTTTCATAGGTAAATTACCTTCCGGAAACTAGGAAATTGTATAGAAGTTGTATAAATCTCTTACTAAGCTGTGACCCCAAAATAATGAGACTTATAATAAAAAGAACATCTGAAATATGGGTTGTAAAGGCATGATTGGGCATAAAACTTTTGAAATTCTTTTCCAGTTTTGCTGATGGACCTAAAACAGGCATAGACAAACTGGAGAAAGTTATTAACACTAATGATAATAATAGCCACCATTAACTGAGTGCCTCTTATGTGCTAGACACTGTACTGACACCATTACCTACTTTGTGTCTTAACAACACTACCAGACGGTGTTTGAATGGTTGTTTTACAGTGGAGGCCACTGAATCAAAGACTGGGTCAGTAACTTGCTGGTGATTGCAGAATCAGGAAGTACCTGTAGTAATCTGGGATTTGAACCTGGGTCTGACACAGGTGTGCCACACAATTTCTATAGTTGTGTCCTTTAAGATGGAAAAAAAAAAAAAAATCACGAGTTGGCCTATAAAGAAGCAGTGCCAGACTTCTAAGGCAGAGCTTTCAACACGTTGCTGAAGATCACAAACCAACAACATGTGATGATCAAAATGAATTACAGAACAAGTTATTGAACTCACACTCTGGGGTAATTTCAGGTAAAGAAAACTATTAATAGCTCTTATTTTTACATGTGCCACCACAGGATTTTTAATGGGCTGATTTTCTCTGCTTTAAAAATGACAATGCTTATAAGCACGGTTGTCTCTTATTACCGTGTTAGGCATTATTCAGTGTGGGTAACAGGAACTTACTTTTCTCCTTCATCTGTCTACTCCTGCCACTGGAAGCAGATGTTCCCCTGCCATCTCAGTGCTTCCCATGACAAGCTCATGCAAAGTGGTGGTATTGTCTTTGCTCTTCCCACTCTGCTATTTCAGGGTCTAAATAGAAGACTTCAGTCTCCAGTGCATCAGCATTTATAAATAGCTGCATCCTTTGGAGCCTATATTTAAGTGTAATTAGGACTGAAATTAGACTTTAAATTTGGACACATTTAGTGAACTTGACCAGTAAGCAGATGGATGGGAGATATTGGCTTTTATCTAAGAAAAGGGTCAACACCTAAAAATCCTGTAGTGTTATTAACCACTGGTACCCCAATAAATTTAATTTAAAAAAATCCTGCATCTGAAACATAACAGCTAAGAATTAAATGCACATATTTTTTCCAACAAGTTGATATTTAGGTTTGGGATCATGGATCAGTAAATAAGTTGGTTATGTCTATGCCTCACTGTGAGTCTAGTGGTGTAGTTTGTTCAATAGATGACTTCATTAGCAGACTTTAGCCCATTGAGAATATTATTTGAGCTGGGTAAAGTAATAAATTAGTTGTGATGGTAGTGATTCTTTCCCTTCCTCTTCTCCTCCCCCTCATCCTCCTCCTTCTGCTTCTTGTCTTAAGCACATTTTATCATTTAAGAATCCTACTGATATGCTAAAAAGGAGATACCATTAATTTGATAATAATTATCTTGACATTAGGAATGTGTGACGTATGCATGTTTATTGCTCAGAGCATAGTGCTTTCTCCATTGGGGATTGCACCAAATGTTTGGGAGTGAATGAAGGAGTAGAGATATGTTTTTGAATTTGACTTCTCTGAATTTCTTTTAAGCACATTTAAAAGTTTTGGTTTTTATTTTTATTTCATCCATGGAACTTGAATAAGCGCTTAGTGAGCAATAGCCCTGATTCTGCTAATCTAAGGAGGTGCCTTCAGTGGAAGGGCCACTTCTGCTACTGTATATCTGCTCTCTCATTGGTTTCTTGACTGGCTATAATATGCCTTTGAATTTTCCCTTCTATCTGGCCCTCTACCAACCTATTTCTGCTTTCTTTAGACTGTAAACTATTCTGTGTTATCTTTCTTATCAAATCTTTCCAATCCCCATTTTTCCTGTCCTTACTGCTCCTATCTTCTTTCTCAACTGAAATGTAAACAGGAATTGTATAAGCTGAAACATTCATTTAAAATAAGAATAAAAGCTCTGCCTTTTCTATGATTGATATAATTTGTATTTTTTTAATGTAAGGTTTGGATTGGATATTGTAAGATTTCTTATGCACACATACTTGTTTAGAATATAGGCTAAAATAGTAATACTAGAAATATATTAATAACTAGCCTGGGGAGTTGGTATTACTGCTTTTACCATCCGGACTATCCTTAATGTTTTAGCTAATATTTACATATTAAGTCAAAAATTTATTTAGATCTCAATCAGTTTGAATGATATGGCCTCTAATTTGAAGGTTTTATTTGTTTCCAGATTGAGGATGAGCTGCTTACTAAGTCAAAGGTTTTACTTTGTATTAAACTTAGTACGTATATGGTAAGGAAACATTTCCAAGGGCAAGGTGGTTGTACTATTGCAGTTGCTGCTGCTGCTGTAACTACTATTGCCTCTGTATAAAACTGTACATATACTGGGACTCAGAGGAAGAGTCCTGGTGCTTTTTAGATAATGGACTTGAGGTACGCAGTTTGGTAAAGGTAAGAAGGATGTCATAACTAGCTTCGGAGAAATAACTTAAAGTAAAAAATGGTTGAAGATTCTAGATTTAATAGTAATTTGGACAAACCAGCTGCAGTCTATCTGGGACATCTGAATTTGGTCTGGCTGTTAGATGAGATGAAAAGTTATTGGAATGGAAAGGTGAGGGTTTTAAAAACTCAGGTTTCAAAAGAGTATATTGAATATAATATTATTTTGGTAAAGGCATGTGTTTGAATATGTGTATCTGGAGCAAAGGGAAAGCCCTAATAGGACATATCACTGTATCAAGATGCTGAATTAACACTGCTCATCTCTGATGATGAGAATGTGAAAGTTCATTTAAAGGTTGTTTTGCTCATCTGTATTTTCTAATTTCTACAATGCACATGCTTCTTTTATTATTATAGAAGGCTGTTTTGAAAATTGGCTGTTGAAGAGGAATATCTAGTCGAGTCTCCTTTCGATTGTAGATGAAGATGACTATTGGTGTGGACAAGACAAAGTACCAACGGCCTTGAAGGCTTAAATACAGCAACTTTAATAATATAAAACATCAAGAATAAAAAAATGTCTTATCTTTTCACTGACAGTATTAAAGATAAATGTATTAATTTGCGTGATTATGAGAAATTTATTTTCCTAATTATATTTTAGAGTGATAATACTATTCATTTTTATTTCCAGGTTATACACAGATTATATTGGAAAGAGCTAAAAAAAAAAAAAAAAAAAAAGACCTGGGTGACTGCAGAAGCCAGCCCAGGATTTGAATTTTACAGAGATTATGCAGAGTTCATGGTATTGAGAGTTTGGCAGAAATCCTCAGGAGTAAAGAAATTTCAAACAAAAGCTGACAGGAGACAGTTGGCTGGAAAATGAAAAAGTCTGGTAGAGTTGAAGTGCATCATATATTAGGGTCATTAGCAAGGCAATGAGTTTTCATTGCTAAATCACTAAAGTTTGAATTAAAAAAGAATTGTTTTGGTTTCTTTAGTCCATATTTAAGCTTTAAAAAATTACATTATATTTGACCCAGCTATTGCAGTTTTGTTTTTCTAAGTTGGAGTAGGAAGCAGGATATAGAAACGATAAACTGAAATTAGAAGAAGGAATATTGGCAAAAGGCTGGAGATACTCAAATGGTAGGGAAATTTTTTTCTCTGAGAAAAAAATTATTATGAAGCTGCACCCTACTTGGGAAATAGGTTCCAAAGTCAGTACCTAAAGTGAAAAATTGAATAGTCAAAATTACCTTAAGGAATTTCTTTAAAAATTTCATGCGAGAGGTCAGTTAATTCACTGCAGCAGATTTTTCCTCTAGTATTAGAACAAAGCAACATTTCTTTGACTGAGCCCCAGATGTATGTTTGGCTTGCAGTCTGGGGCCATTCTGCTTAGGGAAAAGTAATGCTTTACACACTAGAATCACCTCCTACATGGGGGCCAGTGTTCTAGCTGGACAAGGTTTATACTGCACCTTACAATACCTACGTTTCTGGGGCCATTTATTCCTGGGGTAACTGGTGTCACCTTGAACATTGGGTCCAAAATGGGCTCCTCTGGCATCCAGTCTGGTGCCTTTAAGGTGTTTGGTCCTGGTTCACAAGATCTGAGGATGTGTCGGATTCTAGAGATGATTTGCAGGGGCTACCTGAGACTTGGCATATATGCAGGGATCCTGGATTGAAAGGTCTCTGGGGTAGTAGAGGAGTCTTTCCAAAGCGAAATTTATGTGGCCTGGATTTCCTTTGTACCATCTGAGACACTGTATTTTATAGTAGGAAGAGCACTGAACAAGAGATTGAAAACTTGGTTCTCTGTCACTACTTACTTCCTCTGTGTTCTTAGGTCAGTGTTTCTCAGCTTCAAGTTATTTTTATTCTTACTATTGGGTTGGTTTACCACATAGCCAACCTATTCTATGCGCAGTGGCATCAGTTGTGCAGAGGCTCAGCTGTGGACGAGTAGGTGAGTGTTTGGTGCTTTTGGTGGCTTTAAGTGGTGGGCAGGGACAAAAAGACAGTCAGATTTAGGTGACCTCTTTTGAGAAGCATTCTTCCTTAATGTAGTCGGCAGGATTATTGCATGGCTGCTGTGTGCATGCAGAGTGCAGCTTTTTGTTTAGTATGGTTTGAGATGTTCTGAGTGGTTTTTATTATTATAGTATGTCAACTTGAGGCTCTTCCACAAGCTTATAGATTTCATTTTCTTTAATTGGGATGGGGAGGGAGAGAGAGAACAGCATTTACTTGGCATTCTTGCCTTTTAGAGCTGTGGGTTATTGATTCAGGGGCCTAGAAGAGTAATGCTGGGAAGTAAAGGTTCCCCTGGGAGCACCAATGTTAAAGGGCAAAGGGAAAATGATTAGAATTTAAATCTCCAGACTCCACTGAATTTGTGGCTTCATTAAAAAAAAGGGGGGGCGGGGAGGAGGAAATGATCTGGGCTGCTGCTGTAGGCTTTGTTTAACACTTGCATCCACCAACCAACGACTCTGAATTACAGCCTTTACAGTTGAGCCACACGGCCAAGTGTGAACAGCCAGCCAATGGGCAGACCACTCCTACTGCCAGGCCTCATTCTGGGCCATATTCAGTTAGGGCCAATCAATTCTAGCAGAATATCTCTGGTTTTCTAAGGGAGATTGTAACCTTTGGCTTTGGCTTCCTTTGAGCTAGTGAAATCTCTTTTGCCTGTTTGTGGAACATGTAATCACCAAATTACACACATACTTTGTTCTTTGATGTGTCAATCTTTAGAAATTCTGCTTCCCTAAGGTCAAGCGTTCCTTTTAGACTGTTTGATACCTAGTATTGCTTCTTAACATTCCTTTATGTCATTCATACTTATCATGTATTGCTACATTATTATCTGATGAAATGAAATTTAGTCTAGTTAATCTTTCAACTTTCACCTAATCAAAAAAATTTTTTTTTCTTATGAAATGTATGATTTCCTTGTAGAGAGGCCCTGTGTATAGTGGTTGAAAACATGGACTCCTGGCTATTATTTAACCTCCTTATTTCACTGTTGTCTTCTATAAAATGATGACATTAGTAATGCCCACCTCCTGGAGTTGGTAAAGGTTGAGTTAGGTAATAAATGTAAAGCACTTATTACAGTGACTGGTACTTAAGTATTTAATAAGTATTACTATTAATTCGTTGTTTTCCTAATGAATTTGCCTCTCTAATGATTCTATTTTAATAAATATTTAATGTAGCCTATATTTTCTGAGTGTATCCAAATGGATGGAAAGGCTGCCAAAATTGTTTGAGTTGCAGGGGAATGTCATCTTGGTGTTATAACTATGGAACAATTTATAAGAAGGAAATAGTCAACTGACAAGCACAGTTGCCAAATTAACATATACATGTCAGAAACCTGCAAAAAGTTTCTATAAATGATCTTTTACCAGCGCTTCAATTTATTTCAAAATCTGCTTTAAAAAATGTGTATGTGTGTATATATACACATATACACATATACATACATATATATATATATCGTCGGCAGCCGTCCGTCTCGAGAGACGATGGTGTAGCTTCTTAAGAGTCTATCTGCACCGCCGAGAATGGCTGTGCAGTCCGACTCGGGAGTGACACAGTATCTGTCTCCTCCCGTGTTGAATCGACATCTTACGATGACGCTGGAGTGTCCTCTGCAGTAAAGCTGAAGCTACAGAGCCTGGGCAGGGTGATATGGAGGGTCTGCTGTTGCCCATGCAGCAGACCCCCCCCCCTCTTCGCAGCTGAAGGGTCCAAGGGAAAGACAGAGTCAATACAGCTTGGCTTCAGGTGCGCCGCAGGAGTTGCCGGTGTTGACTACAATGTCAAACCGCCTTAGGGACTCCGGCTCCGGATTTTCTGTCGGGGTTTACTCCCTTAGCCTTTCCCCTGAAGAGGTATGCCGCAAGGCAGCGGAGGTTTTTTGGAGTCAGAGTTTTCCTTCTCTGATGTGCCCTGACTGGAAGATCGAACCAGCGACACTTAGCTTGCAGGCCGACGCTCAATCCACTGAGCCAAACCAGCCAGGGCTAGTATATATATATATATATATATATATATTTATTTGTTTAAGCTATGAGAAGAGGCATCATGGTGCTCAGGACAGTAGACCTGGAATTATAGCACTGTGACCTTGGACCAGTCACTTCCTCATTATGAAATTTAATTTTCTCTTGTGAAATGAGGTGGTTGGAATATCTGATCTTTAAAGTACCTTCAAGTTGATATTTTAGAATTCTAAGATTTAGGGCCTAAAGGTATAATTTGGAAGTGCTTTATTATTTGTATTAGCCATAGTTGTGAATATTTCTCAGATTCTAAGAAGTATGAAAATTTTCAGTGACTTTTCTCATTTTGCCTACTTTGATGCAAGATAAGCCACTGTTCATATCCAAATGGTGATTCGGCTTTGGGTGCATGGTTTTTCAAAATGTTGCTTTTATTTGGATATATTTTGTAATTAAATATTTTGGTTGATCAGCACATGTCAGGGGTAAAATAGCCCTACAAGGACATAGGGGTTGCTTATACAGGATTTATATAAATACACATAACAATGAATATTTGGATTGTTGCTGTTTTGTAAAGAAAAATATTCTCTGGCACCATACCTGCCTCCCTCAAAAATAAAGAGGAAGGGAGT
Organism: Furipterus horrens; assembly: GCF_987537825.1. Classification (NCBI taxonomy): domain Eukaryota; kingdom Metazoa; phylum Chordata; class Mammalia; order Chiroptera; family Furipteridae; genus Furipterus; species Furipterus horrens. Next base: position 14,398,334 of record NW_028327181.1, on the reverse strand, counting down.
GAGGAAGGAAGGAAAACTGATTTCTTCGTTTAAAAAAAATACATGCATGGCAGATTTTTTTGTGTGTTAAAAACAAATCCTATTACTGTGACAATGAAAATATGCACATACGTGTACACATCTCTAAATTGGGTTAAAGGAGCCTTGTCAGGCCTGATTGGGGATATAGTACAATGTACTTCTGATCTCTAAGTCTTAACGAAACTCAAACCTCTGCCTGGGGAGTTGAAATGAAAGACGAAAGTGTGGAGGCTTTCACTTAAAATGGTATGTTGGTTATTGATTTTGTTTCCAATAAGTAGATCATTTAGCTGGTTCAGTAGGAGTCACAGCTTCTGCTACAGCTCCAGTGTGTGTCTGACTATCCTGAGGAGGAGAGAGACAAAGTATCGGGCAACCAGGAGCCCTGTACCACCCTGAGGCTTGCACTGTTGAAATGCTCTGTGTTCTCCATGCTATAGGTTTCATGGAAACAAAGCGGGGACCGCCCTCATTACGGTGATGGGTAGTAGCCCAAGCAGCTGTGAAAGTGAACAGAAAACTATCCCTGTTTGTCTTGGTTTTTCCATTCATTTTGTCCAGAAGTTTAGCATCACCAAGCAGAGAGGTTCACATTGCTTATTGGCATTTGAGAGTCATTCTGATATTGTTGCAAATTAGATAGTTTTGTAACTGTAAGTTGTATCTTGCATTATCAGAAGCTGTTTAAGTAGCGATTTTGGTGTGATACATAGAAACCTTATCAGGGAAGGACTGACTTCTTACTTAGGGCTGAGGGTTTTGAAGAATCCCAGAATTTGGATTTTATATTTATTATCATGGGAACAACGACAAAATAAAACGTTTTTATTGTTTTCAAAATTAAATGCAGTAACCTTTAAGTGTTCTATTCAAGGTACTGTGCTAGTGACTTTGGATCATCAGGTATTTTAGTATAACATGATATATGTATGTTCTACAAAATTGTGCATCAAATATATAGGGCTTATGGGAAATATAGACTACTCAAAATCCATGCAACTTTGAACCATGGAACAAAAAATATATGTCCCCCCAAAGCCAGTAGCTTGGACAGTCCAGGCAGGCAGCTCAGCATGAGTGGAAGTTGCCATAGATATTAAAAATGCACTAAAAAAAGAATTTTAAAATGCTGACCTGCAGAAATATGAGCTAATGCATTTGAAAGTGGAGCCCCGAGCCAGTGGGGCTGCCATTAAGGTGGGCGTAGAAGGAAGGAAGAGTTGCCCTGAGATGAGAACCAGAAATTACGCCTCTCTTAACCTTGTGTGCAGGCATTCACTTTTCATTTTTCTTAAATAGAGAAAGGAGTCTGTGTAGCAGCCTAGCAGAAGCCATTTTACTTCTCCTGCTGAAGGTTACAATTCTAGTGTACTATTCTAGCTCCTCTGCCTAAGGAAAAAACCACCTATGAGCCATGCAGTGGCGTTCCGTGTTTTATTGCCATGAGCTAAACGGTGCTGTAGAAATGTTTTGTACAGAATGAACTGTAACAGTGCAGATATGAGCTCCACCTATGTGGATTTGATCATCTACTTGAGAATATGAGAAATAAAGTTAAATGATGAGAGGTTAACAAGTGGCTCGAGGAGATACTGTAAGAAATAATGAAATGGTCTAGGAATTTATTTTATTTATTTATTTTTATTTTTGGTTTTTCAATTACAGTTGTCCCCTTTTCCCCCAATTTCTCTCCCCCCCCAACCCACCCCCTCTCCCGCAATCATATCCCTCCCCGTTGTCCATGTCCATGAGTCATTTATATGGGTTCTTTGACTAAACCCTTCCCTTACTTATCCCCCTTCTCTCCCTCCCCCTTCCCCTCCCCCCTATTGACTGTTATTCTGCTCCTTGTCCTATTCAGTTCATTTGTTTATGTTGTTCTTTAGTTTCCTGTATTAGGTGATATCATATGGTATTTTTCTTTCGTTGCCTTGCTTATTTCGCTAAGCATAATTCTCTCTAGTTCCATCTATGTTGTCGCAAATGGCAGGAGTTCCTTCTTCCTTTCTGCTGCATAGTATTCCATTGTGTAAATGTACCACAGTTTTTTGATCCACTCATCTACAGATGGGCACTTAGGCTGTTTCCAGCACTTAGCTATTGTAAACAGTGCTGCAATGAACATAGGGGTGCATAAGTTCTTTTGAATTGGTGTTTCAAGATTCTTAGGGTATAATCCTAGTAGTGGAGTCGCTGGTTCAAAAGGCAGTTCCATTTTTAATCTTTTGAGGTAATTCCATACTGTTCTCCATAGTGGCTGCACCAGTCTGCATTCCCACCAACAGTGCAGTAGGGTTCCCGTTTCTCCACATCCTCGCCAGCACTTGTTGCTTGTTGATTTGTTGATGATGGCCATTCTGACTGGTGTAAAATGGTATCTCATTGTGGTTTTTATTTGCATCTCCCTGATGGCTAATGATGTTGAGCATTTTTTCATGTGTCTATGGACCTTCTGTATGTCCTCTTCGGAGAAGTGTTTGTTCAGGTCCTTTGCCCATTTTTTAATTGGGCTGTTTGTTTTCTTGATGTTGAGTCATATCAGCTCTTTATATATTTTGGAAATCAGTCCCCTGTCTGAGATGTCATTGGCAAATATGTTTTCCCATATGGTTGGTTTCCTTTTCATCTTGCTGATGTTTTCTTTTGCTGAGCAGAAACTCTTTAGTTTGATGTAATCCCACTTATTTATTTTTTCCTTTATTTCTCTTGCTTTAGGAGATGTATCCGTGAAGAAATTGTTATGTGAGATGTCTGATATTTTCTTGCCTATGTTTTCCTCCAGGACTTTTATGGTGTCACGGCTTACATTTAAGCCTTTGATCCATCTTGAGTTTATTCTCATGTGTGGTGTAAGTTGGTGGTCTAGTTTCATTTTTTTGCAGGTCCCTATCCAGTTCTCCCAGCACCATTTGTTAAAGAGGCTCTTCTCACTCCATTTTATGTTCCTTCCTCCTTTATCAAATATTAGTTGACCATAGAGGCCTGGGTTTATTTCTGGACTCTCTATTCTGTTCCACTGAGCTATATGTCTGTTCTTATGCCAGTACCAGACTGTTTTGATTACAGTGGCTTTGTAGTATTGTTTGATATCTGGTGTTGTGATTCCTCCTGCTGTGTTCTTCCGTCTCAAGATTGCTTTTGCTATTCGGGATCTTTTTTGGTTCCATATGAATTTATGGAGTATTTGTTCTAGGTCAGTGAAATATGTCATTGATATTTTAATAGGGATTGCATTGAATCTGTAAATTGCTTTGGGTAGTATGGCCATTTTGATGATGTTGATTCTTTCCATCCAAGAACATGTTATTTGCTTCCATTTATTTGTGTCTTCCTTAATTTCTTTCTTCAATGTTATGTAATTTTCAGAGTACAGGTCTTTTATCTCTGGTTAAGTTTACTCCTAGGTACTTTATTTTTCTTGTTGCTATAGTAAATGGTATTTTCTTTTTTTGTCTCTGTCTCTGATAATTTATTGTTGGTGTACAGAAATGCCTTAGATTTCTGTATATTTATTCTGTACCCTGCTATTTTGCCAAATTCATTTATTATATCGAGTAGTCTTTTAGTGGAGTTTATAGGATTTTCTAGGCATACTATCATGTCATCTGCATATAATGAAAGTTTTACTTCCTCTTTCCCAATTTGGATGCCTTTTATTTCTTTTTCTTGTCTGATTGCTGTGGCTAGGACTTCCAACACTATGTTGAAAAGGAGTGGAGAGAGTGGACAACCTTGTCTAGTTCCTGAGTTCAGGGGGAACGCTTTCAGTTTTTGTCCATTGAGTATGATGTTGGCCTCAGGCTTCTCATATATAGCCTTAATTATGTTAAGGTATGCTCCCTCTATTCCCATTTTGCTGAGTGTTTTCATCATAAATGGGTGTTGTACTTTATCAAATGTTTTTTCTGCATCTATTGATATGATCATGTGATTTTTGTCTTTCATTTTGTTTAGGTGATGTATTATATTTATTGATTTGCAAATATTAAACCATCCTTGCATCCCTGGAATGAAGCCCACTTGATCATGATGTATGATCTTTTTTATGTATTGCTGGATCCTGTTTGCCAATATTTTATTGAGGATTTTAGCATCTATGTTCATCAGTGATATTGGCCTATAGTTTTCTTTCTTTGTTGTGTCTTGACCTGGTTTGGGGATTAGGATAATACTGGCTTCATAGAAAGAGTTTGGGATTTTCCCCTCTTCTTGGATTTTTGGGAACAGTTTGAGGAGGATAGGAGTTAGTTCTTCCCTGAATGTTTTGTAGAATTCGCCTGTGAAGCCATCCAGTCCAGGGCTTTTGTGTGCAGGGAGATTTTGGATTACTGTTTCAATTTCCTTCTTTGTTATTGGTCTGTCGAGACTTTCCACTTCTTCTTGATTCAGTTTTGGAAGGTTGTATGTTTCTAGAAATTTGTCCATTTGTTCTAGATTGTCAAATTTCTTGTCATACAGTTGTCTGTAGTAATTTCTAACTATCATTTGTATTTCTGTGGTATCAGTCGTGATTTCTCCTCTTTCATTTTTTGATTTTGTTTATTTGGGTTTTCTCTCTTTTTTTCTTGATTAGACTGTCTAGAGGCTTGTCGATTTTGTTTATTTTTTTGAAGAACCAGCTCCTAGTTTTGTTGATTTTTTGGATTGTTTGTTTAGTCTCTATGTCATTTAGTTCTGCTCTGATCTTGATGATTTCGTTCCTTCTTCTTGCCCTAGGCTTTGTTTGTTGTTGTTGTTCTAGTTCTTGTAGCTTTATGGTTAGGTTTTTTATTTGAGATTCTTCTATCCTTTTCAGATATGCCTGTATTGCTATGAACTTCCCTCTCAGGATTGCTTTTGCTGTGTCCCACATGTTTTGGGCTGTTGTGTGCTCATTATCATTAGTTTCTAGAAATTTCTTGATTTCTTCTTTGATGTCATTGTTAACCCATTCATTATTTAATAGCATGTTATTCAATCTCCATGAGTTTGGGTGTCTTTGATTTTTTTTCTCTGAGGTTGATTTCTAGTTTCAAGGCATTGTGATCTGAAAAGATACTTGATATGATTTCAATTTTCTTGAATTTGTTGAGGCTTGTTTTGTGTCCTATCATGTGGTCTATCTTTCAAAATGTTCCATGTGCATTTGAAAAGAATGTATATGTTACTTCTTTGGGGTGGAAAGTTCTATATATATCAGTTAGATCCATGTGGTTTAGTGTGTTGTTCAATGCCTGTATATCCTTGGTGTTTCTTTGCTTTGATGATCTGTCTATTGTTGATAATGGAGTGTTGAAGTCCCCTACTATGAGTGTGTTGTTGTTGATATCCTTTTTGTGGTCTTCTAGTATTTGCTTTATGTATTTGGGTGCTTCTATGTTGGGTGCATATATGTTTATCAAAGTCATATCTTCTTGATGGATTGTTCCTTTAAGTATTATGAAATGTCCTTCTTTGTCTCTTTTTATTGCCCTTGCTTTGAAATCCATTTTGTCTGATATGAGGACTGCTACCCTGGCTTTTTTTTCTGGTCCGTTTGCTTGGAATATTTTTTTATATCCCTTTACTTTCAGTCTGTGTAAATCTTTTGTTTTCAGGTGTGTTTCTTGTAGACAGCAAATATGTGGGTCCTGTTTTCTTATCCATTCCGTTACCCTATGTCTTTTAATTGGAGCATTTAATCTATTTACATTTAAGGTTATTATTGATTTGTATTTATTCATTGCCCTTTGTACTTCTGTTCCTCTCCTCTCTTGTTCTTTTCTTCTTTTTTCTTAGAACACTCCCTTTAGCATCTCTTGCAATGCTGGTTTGGTGGAGATGTATTCTTTCAGTCTTCCTTTGTCTGAGAAACTCCTTATTTCACCTTCTATTTTGAATGAGAGCCTTGCTGGGTAGAGTATTCTTGGTTGTAGGCCTTTGTTTTTCATTGCTTGAAATATTTTTGACCATTCCCTTCTGGCTTGTAATGTTTCTGTTGAGAAATCAGTTGATAGCCTTATCGGAGCTCCCTTGTATGTTATTTGCTGTTTTTCTCTTGCTTCTTTTAGGATTCTCTCTTTGTCTTGAAATGTTGCCATTTTAATTATGATGTGCCTTGGAGTGGGTTTTTGGGGGTTCCTCTTCATTGGAACTCTCTGTGCTTCCTGAACTTGTATAACTTTTTCTGTCATCAGGTTTGGAAAATTTTCTGTCACTATTTCTCCTATCAGTTTTTCAATTCCATGGTCCTTTTCTTCTCCCTCTCTAATTCCTATGATCCTGATATTATTTCTTATCATGCTATCCTGTAATTCCCTTACATCTTGTTCATATTTTTTCAATCTTTTTTCATTTTGCTCTATTGTCTGGGAGTTTTTCTCTACATTATCTTCTAACTCACTAATCCAATCCTCTGCTTTGTTTAGTCTGCTTTTGACTGATTCTGCTGTGTTTTTCAGTTCAGAGATTGAATTCTTCAGTTCTTCCTGGTTCTTGTTAACAGTTTCTATGTCTTTTTTTATACTAGTGTAGTTCTCTGCAAGTTCCCTATAATTTTCTTGGAGCTGCTGGTAACTTCCTTGGAGGTTGTCATAGTTGATTTTAAGGATGTCGAGTATATTGAGCTTCTTTACCACCATTGTTTTGAATTCCATGTCTGACATTTGGGCTATGTCTATTTCATCTATCTCTCTTTCTGAGGATTCCTCTTTTCTCTTCATTGAGGGGTTATTTTTGCGTCTTACCATGTTGGATTCTTTTTTTTTTTTTTTTGGGGGGGGGGTCTGCTTTGACTTCCCTCTTTGTGGTGTGAGATTCTTTATCGGAGATCTGGGGGTTTCAGTGGTGCAGTCTCTTTGATATCCTGAGCCTGATGTTCTTGAGTTACCCTTTATGTCGTTTGTTTATGCTGTTTGGTTATATTTCAGATGTTCTTTGGTAGGATCTTCCTTCTGGCTAGTTGGTTGAGAGTCACTCTATCCACTTTGTCTTGAGTTCTTTTTTGGATATGCTGTTAAAAACATAAACACATAGCCCATGTAGGAGACCCACACCCTCAAAAAGTATCCCCCACTCTCTATCCCGCTATCGTCAGCCAACGAGCCCGTATTAATATAAATGTAAAGAGATTAGAGCTTTTATACTATAAGAAGAATAGATAAGAGTTGCTTTTGGGGAGGAAAAATATAATTTTTGACAGAGGGGGTGATAGATTAATAATAGTTGAGACTGTGCAAGCCAGTAGGTAATATTTACATTGTATGTTAATAAAAATAGAAGAAAAGGATGGAAAAATGCATAATATAGTAAGAAAGTGGGATTGTATTGTATTGGGTTTATATAGTAATTATATTCTATTATTTAGAGTGATAGGGGGGCTAAACTAGACACACAAACAAATAAACAACAATTAAAGAGAAAGGATGAGAAGGTGAGGTTATATGCAACACGTTAGAGATAAAGTTTGTTTTTCTTTTTGGAAGGGGAGGAAAAAAAAAGAACCCCCCCAAAAAAACCCAAGAAAAGAGAAGAAAGAAAAGAAGAAAGAAAGAAAGAAAAGAAAGAAGAAAGAAAGAAAGAAGAAAGAGAGAAAAAAATTGAAAAAACAAAAAAACACAAAAAACCCCAAAAAACCCAAGAAAAGAGAAGAAAGAAAAGAATAAAGAAAGAAAAGAAAGAATAAAGAAGAAAGAAGAAAGAGAGAAAAAAAAATTGAAAAAAGAAAAAGCGATGTTTTTACTCTGTTTTAGCCTTGGTGTGTCGCCTTCCTTTTCTGCGTCCGCAGCTGGTCTAGTGTGGCGGTTCAGAGGTTCTTGTTTCTTGCAGCACTGGTGTGCGCCCCCGGTTGCCGCAATGGTGCGCACCCACGGTTGCCGGCACGGCGCGCTCCCTTGCTGCCCGCTGAAGCCAGTTGAGGTGCCCTTGCGCGCCAGCCCCTGCACGCGCGGGCGGCCCGAGAGTTTGCCCCGCGATTGGCGCCCATTGTCCCCGGGCTGAGGTGTTTCTGTGCTCGCGTGCCCGTGCCCTTAGTCCCTCTGAGCCGAGCTCCAGGGGTTGGTCTCTCGTCTCTTAGGGCGGGGCCGCGGACACTTGTGCTCAGTGGAAGTGAGCGTCTGTGAGTCGCTGCCGCCCGCTGTTCTGACACCGCAGCCGACTGCCTTCCCTCACCCATCTAGGCGGGCACGAACAGAGCCTGAGCTAGTGGTCTGCTTTCCGGCCTGGGGCCCGGCGCCCACGGGAGCTGGCTAGGGGTATCTGCACACGGTCCTCTGCGTGTTCAGTGGGCCCTCCCTGTGCCCGTTGGGGCACTGATCTTATGTCCGTTGGGGAGTGTCCGAGGGACGCCTGGACTCACTGCCCCACGCACCTGGGCCAGTGAATGAGAGCACTTCCCTATGCGCGCCCCCGCGACCCAAGGGGAGGGTTGGGGAGTGGATGAGCGCGCCTCTGTGCCTGCGCTCCTCAAGAATGGCCTACCACCCCCAAACTTTCCTTCCCTCTCCACTGTCCACTGGAGAAAAATATAAAGGAGAATTATGTTCTCACTTGCCCGGCAGCACGCTGTCTCCTGTCCTTCGGCGCCAATGCCACTTGGTCGAGTCCCGTCTCTGTCAGCGGGCAGAGATCCGCTCTCCTCCCGACTCCTCTCCGGGGTAGCCTGTGGTTGCCAAAAAGCCTTTGTGTACTTCTAGCCACAACCCTGGCTGGTTTGGCTCAGTGGATTGAGCGTCGGCCTGCGAGCTAAGTGTCGCTGGTTCGATCTTCCAGTCAGGGCACATCAGAGAAGGAAAACTCTGATTCCAAAAAACCTCCGCTGCCTTGCGGCATACCTCTTCAGGGGAAAGGCTAAGGGAGTAAACCCCGACAGAAAATCTGGAGACGGAGTCCCTAAGGCGGTTTGACGTTGTAGTCAACACCGGCAACTCCTGCGGCGCACCTGAAGCCAAGCTGTATTGACTCCGTCTTTCCCTTGGGCCCTTCAGCTGCGAAGAGAGGGGGGGTCTGCTGCATGGGCAACAGCAGACCCTCCATATCACCCTGCCCAGGCTCTGTAGCTTCAGCTTCACTGGAGAGGACACTCCAGCGTCATCGCAAGATGTCGATTCAACATGGGAGGAGAGAGATACCGTGTCACTCCCGAATCGGACTGCACAGCCATTCTCGGCGGTGCAGATAGACTCTTAAGAAGCTACACCATCGTCTCTCGAGACGGACGGCTGCCGACGACTTCTAGCCACAGCTCGGGCAGCCGCCCCAGTCAGGAATCCCGTTTCGTCCCCTTTTCCTCTGCTATCCTCACTAAACAGGTTGTTCCCAGATGGATTTTCTCTAATCCAGCAGTGCCTTGGCTCGACTCCTGCCAGTGTCCAGCTGCTCACTGAGATGTTCTGTCTGCAATTAGCCCAAACTGCAGACTGGTCTCGGGAGCCTGAAAACGCAGTGTCCCCTCACTCCTCCGCCATCTTCCCTCACCTGGTCTAGGAATTCAGACGTGGGGAAAGAGCTCTTCCGGAGGGAATGGTCAGGGACAGGTTAGGACAAGGTGGGTCATGGATTTTACTCTCTTTTCTTAACCCTCTTAATTTTCTGCGTGGAGCTAAATAAAAACATTTAACTGAACACTTCTAAGGAGTCATGCAATCCTTACAATTCTGTAGCTGTTAGATATTTAGTGCTCTCTCTGCCTCGTATTTCCTCCCTTTCTCCCTTTCACTCCAAGGCTTTTGAAATAAACCTCTCAAAGTAGAATACTTTATGGAGTCATAGTATATAACAAATACTTATTTCTGACTCAGTACCCATTCAAAGATACATAGTTTAAGGATGAATCTTCAGTTTTCTCTCTGGTGTTGAGTAACTTGTGATTGTGTAGTCAGTAGGCTCAATTTAACAGTTTTTCTGAATGCCAAGAACGGCACAGCACTGTGCTAATTGCCGAATAAGATGCAGTCCCTATCCATCAGGAGAGAATTGGAAAGAAGCATAAACAAAGCCACGTGAAAGTGTAGGAGAAAGAGAGAGAAATGTGAACTGGTAAAACTGTGGATGTCATCTTATAAAAAATAGGATTTGAATTGGGCTTAGAAGGATTACAAGATTTTGTCAGACATACTACATGAGGAAGAATTTTTGGCAGATGTGGAGCAAAGAATAGATGTAGGAAAATGCTGAATGTGATCAGAAATAGAAGATTTGTGATGTGGGTGGAGTAAAGTTTGCATGGGGGCTGGTGGATGGGTGTACTCAGTAAAAGATAAAGTTGGAAAACTAGGATGGAACCAAACTGTGGAAGTCTTTGGACACCAGACTGAAGAATTTGACTTACTCTCTATATAACGGGAAGCTTGCTAAAGTTTTGAGCCAAGGAATACATGATCAGAGTTTGAAAAAAAACAAAACACCTCACCACAGTTGAGTGCCTGCTTTTGTACACTGCTACTACCATTACATGCTTTGTGTTCTTATTTTGTTTACCCCTTATAATGGTCCTTTAAAGTAGTTATTATATGTATGGGGCGAGTATATGGGAACTCTCTGTACCTTCTGACCAATCTTGCCATGAACCAAAATTGTTTTTAAAAAATGAAATCTATAAGTTTTTTAAAGTAGGTTTTATCTTTATTTACAAGCGAGCAAACTGAAACCCTGGAATTTCAAATGATTTGTTCAAGGTCACAAAGCTGGTAACTTACTGCTCAAGGAAAGTGTGTACCTATCCAATTTTTAAAGTTCGTCACCTTTCCACTGAGGAAGTGCATTAGACAAGGGATTGGAGGCAGAAAGAGTTAAGGGTTAGCCTGTTGCCGAAGATAGAGGATGGGGAGCTGAACTCCTAGTAGTGGTAATGGAAATGGAGGGATTTAAAGAAATGTTAGGGATGGAGATTTGAAAGAATTTAGAGACTAATGGGACTAGGATAATAAGGAACAGGAAGTATTAGAGATACCCATTTAACTGGGAGAATATCTTCATTTGGTCACTGAATATTTAATGCACATCTGCTTATTTAAGCAATGGGTTTTCAGAACTGAGCAAAATAAAGTCCCTGCTTTCATGGAGTTTATATTCTAGTGTATGAGAGAGAGGCAATGCATAGATACATCAGGATGGGATGCAATTTTATCTTTGGTGAATAAAAAGTCATTTCTTAAGAAGTGGTGTATGATCAGAGACCTGGAGGAAGTACAGGAAGAAGCTATGTAGCTTCTGGGGGCGAAAAGGAGTAGAAAAGAGTAGTTCTGGCAGAAGGACTGTCTAGGGCGAAAGCTCAAGGGAGGGACTGTCCTAGAACTCAGTACAGGAAGGAGAACAATTTGGTTGGACTCGAGGGAATGAAGGGCTTAATGGTAAAAGATGAGGTCAAAGAAGTTGTTGGGAGGAGGGCAGATCACGTAGGGTTTGAAGCCATGGTAAGGGCTTTGGATTTTATTTTACAGAGAACATTAGAAGGTTTTGAACAAAAAGTTTCTATGTTCAGACTAGTGCTCAAAAGGATTATCCTAGCTGATGTGTGGAGAATAAACTATATGGGCACAAGGGCCAGATTCATGAGACCATTTGGCAGGTGCTGTTGTAACGTGGGCAAGAGAAAATGATGGCTCAGACCGAGGGGTTTGTGATAGAGTGCTGAGAAATGGGTTTGTTCTGGATTTTACAAAGATCTTCGCCTGAGGATATAGTCATTGACCCTATTGGGGGGAGGGGAGAGAGAAACATCGATCCGTTGCCTTCTGTATGTGTCCCCACTGGGAATTGAACCTGCAACCTAGGTATGTGTCATGACCACAGATTGAACCTAAAACTTTTTGGTGCATGGGACAATGCTCCAACCAACTGAGCCACCCAAACAGGGCTGGATTTCTTTCTTTTCTTTTTTTTTTTTGAAAATAGGACTAACTGAATTTGCTGAAGGATTGGATGTGGAGTATGAGAAAAAGAATGGAACTAAGTCATTTGGCTTGAACAACTGACATAATGGAGTTGCCATTTATTGAGAAAGAGGAAGAATGTGGATAAAGGAGGTTTTGGGGAAGGAAGTTGGACATAAGAGTTCAGTTTTTGATGTCTATTAGACATCTAATGTGGAGCTGAGTACACATTTGGAATTCAATGGAGTTACGAACTTATGAGTTGTAGGTTATGTCTATAGTCAGTTACACTGAAATCACAAACCATAACTGGAGATAGGTTAGGGGATATGGACAGTTTGGGACAAACACACCACTGCTGTGGGCAGAGGAAAGTGTCTCAAACTCAACAATGTTATTTTTATCAAAGCTAGCACATAAGTAAAGCAGCAGACAGAGAGACGAAGACAGGAGCAGAAACCAGGAATGGGAAACAAGAAGGAATGGCTAGTGAGTAAGTGGCCTCAGCTGCTCTTTCTGCATCCAAGCTCTTGTATAAGGTGCTTCCTAACTGAACAGATGATACACATTAGAAGAACGGAAAGATCATGGAACCCTTGAGGCCAAAAGAGAAGACTGTTTCAAGAGTGTGGAAGAGATAGGTCAAGTAAGATGAGACTGAGAATCGATCAGCTGGTTTGACAGCACGGGGGCCGCTGTGATCTTGCTCAGAGAGGTTTCGGTGGAGAGGGTTCAAGAAGATGGGAGAGTGAGGTAGTGACAGTCGATAGCATCCTGCATTTTGAAGTTCCATTATTAGGCATATTAATGTTTTTGATGATAATGTCTTTCTGATAAATGTGTCTTTTTGTAATTATGAAATATCCCTCTTTATCTTTGGTTGTATTCTTTGTTTTAAAGTCTTCTTTATCTACTATAACAATTTTCTATAGCCACTTGGATGTAGATTTGGTCTAGTTTAGCTCTCATCCTCATCTGATAATTAAGATTTTAAGTTGAAGGTATTTGCAGCATGTTTGTCTAAAGTCATGCATTCTAGATCACCTGTTCATTTGCTCACCTACTTGTGTTGGGTAGCTGATGTAGGAGCACTTACTAAAGGTCATATCCAGAGATAATACTAGCAAAGAATGAAGTCTACTCTGTTATCTATTCTTTAAAGACAGCACAAGGTGAATATCATATTTGTTGTGCCTCATTTATATCAGAAATAGCTTTAGGGGTCCAGGAAATACACAACTAATGATTTGAAGAAAGCAGCTCAAAACTCGCCACTTCTAATAGTAGCAAAATGCCTTGGTATGGTTGTCATAATTGCTACTATGATACTGTAGAGTAGTATATTCATATTTGTATCTTGAGGGAAAAATGCAGAGGCTTAAAATTGGCATTTGGTTGGTTTGGAGGATGGTTTGTTTTATTTCTTTTGATAGCCTGGATCATACTGGCAGTCACATTCCTTCATGACTACTGCGTTCATCCCTTAATAAGGTTCGTGTTGCTAGTTACAGTGGAATAATTAGTTCTCTTAGGCCTGGGCTGCTTCCATGATGCTTGCCTTTCAGCTGTCAGGCTGACTGTTGGGCTGCCTATCTGCTGGTGTCCGTTTTATTCTTTAGCCAAATAATGAAGAATAGATGCCCTCTCTTTCAGTGCCTCCTGCCAGTGCACGTCACATGTAACTTAGAATAGCATGGAGATCGAAGAGTACTTCGTTTTTAACCCAATGTACTGAGATATCTGAGACATATATGTTTTGAAATATGAATAGAATATAATTTTTAAGAAAAAAATAGTCTTTAAAATAGTCTTTAAATCTTGCAGTTTTCTTTGGCAGAAGAATAATATTAACATCTGGTTACCAAACTGTGGTACCCTTAAAAGAATTGGAGGTGGTCCAATTTCCAATAAACTATTGGATTAAGTGACTTCACTTGAGTTTTTATTATTTTTAAGTACACTTTCAAACCTCTATTCTCCCTGTAATTTGCAGTTTGCATTTATTTGCAAGCAGTGATTTTAGTTTACATGATGAATCACTCTCTATACCAACATTTGTAGGATACCACAAAAAAATATCATCAGGATGAAAATGCCAGGTTACCAAAATGCAGCAGACAGGAAGGCACCATCTCCTAATAAGGCAGCTCCATCTTTGATTCTTATTTTTGGAAGGGAGAGAACTGATACCGGTGGGTACTGATTTTGTACCATGAGCTTTACATATTTTATCTCTTATAGATTTGCAATAAGCCTTTAAGATAGGCGCATTCATTCCATGCAACAATCTGCTGAATCAAGGGGGGCAGATATTGTAATTTCTATTTTCCTGGTTTGGAATCTTAGATAGAGGTTGGTGAGTTGCCTAAGACCACATAGCCAGTCAGTGTTGGAGTTGGGACCAGACCCCAAATTTCTCATCCCTAGTCATTCCACTGGGTTCCTGATTTGTGTGTGTGTGTGTGTGTGTGTGTGTGTGAGTTTAATGATAAAGCTGTAAGAAACTTTGGTGATTTGTTTTTCTAGTTAGTTCAGCCTTCTCACCTAACATTTTGTCTTTCAACAGCTGCAAATTTAGTGCATGTATGTGTCTAATCCCAAGGTGAGTACCGTCCCGCTCTGAGGATAGGTAAGGCAGGTATCGAACAAATACTAGCAAAGACTTCTAACAGGTGCTGATTTCCAAGGGCCTGGAGAAGTGGTGAATCATGCAATCTTTCCCAGTGACATACTGGAAAGGCAGAACTGGAGCACTCATTTGTAGAAGTGGGGATAATAGTACATTCTTCTTAGGCTTGTCGGGAGGATTAAATAGATTAGCACATAATCCATGGGTAATGTATTTAGAACAGCACCTGACACAGGGTAGCTAATCAATAAATATTGGTTTTAGTTTCATGCTTTTTCTGCTCCATAAAACTGCCTTTCCAGATTAAAGTGTGTATGGGGGTTGAGTATTAAAAACATGGATCTTATGGACAAGAACAGTAGAGGAGAAAACAGGTTTTGTTTTGTTTTTTCTTAAGGAAACTTAAGCAGTACGTTACTACTCTTTAGCAGAAGGGATTGATTATAAGTGATTGGACTTTATACAGCATGGTCCTTATTCTTAGCTCCTCCTATAATTCTAATGTATGTAGACTTATAGGGATGTGTTTTTTTGGGTGTCATGTGAGTCACAACTTTGGGAAGGAGGCAGTTTTTATTTTTCTATATAGATCATGATTTTTATGCTGTTCCAGCAGTGTTTGATGACCTTATTCTCCCGTATACTCCTGTCTGAAACAAACAGAACGAAATTGTTTTTCTCTCCTCTAAGTGAGATCTAAAATGTGTCCGCGTTGTACTTAATTCACCTATATTAACAGTGGCACTTTTAACTCCTGTTGGAAGTAGCATGCTAACCATGTGTTCTTTAAAAAAATTAAAAAAAACTTTTTATTTTGAAATAATTTAAACTTACAGAAAATTTCCAAAAATAGAATAGGGAGTTCCTATGTACCCTTCACATAGCTTTCTTTTCTTTCTTTTTTTAATCCTCACCTGAGGCTGTGTTTATTGAGATTTTAGAGAGCGAGGAAGGAGAAAGAGACAGACAGACGACGTGAGAGAGAAACAGCAATTGGATGCCTCTATCCTCGCCCAGCTGGAGATAAAAGCCCCAACTTAGGGACATACCTTGACTGGAAGTTGAACCCGCAACCTTTTGCTGTACAGGACAGTGTGCCAACCAACTGAGCCGCCTGGCCGGGGCACACATAGCTTTCTTTAATGTTAACATTTGAATAAGTGTAGGATAATGATAAAAACTGATACATTAACACTGGTGCAATACTGTTAACTGATTACAGCCCATACAGATTTCACTAGTGTTTTCACTAGTATCCTTGTTTTGCTCTAGGATACAACCCAGGATCCTACATTGCACTTAATTGTGATATCTCCTTAAGCTGCCTCTAACATGGGACTTGTCTTCTTTGTCTTTGTCAGTCTTTAACATTTTTAAAAAAGATTTTACTTATTTATTTTTAGAGTGAGAGGAAGAGAAGGAGAAAGAGAGGGAAAGCAACATTGATGTGAGAGAGAAACATTGATTAGTTGCCTCTTGTACATGCCCCAGCTGGGGACCAAACCCGCAACAAGTATGTGCCGTGACTGAGAATCGAACTGGCGACCTTTTGCTTTGCAGCACAACGCCCAGCCAACTGAGCCACACCAGTCAGGGCTCCTTTAACACCGTTTTTAATAGTGCAAGTCTGCTGGGAATAAATCCTTTCAGATTAAGAAAAATTTTAATTTTAATTTTTGATTGTAGTAATATACATATAACACAATTTACCATCTTAAGTGTATGGTTCTGTAGTGTTAAGTGCATTCACATTATTGTGCAGCCAGGCTCTAGAACTCTTTTCATCTGGCAAAACTGAAACTCTATACCCATTAACAGCAACCCCCCATTCCGGCCTCCCCCTATCCCCTGCCAACCACCATTCTATTTCCTGTCTCTGAATTTGACAAATAGGTACCTGATACAACTGGAATAATTTTGTAGTTGTCTTTTTGTGACAGGTTTATTCAGTTAATATAGTGTTTTTAAGGTTCATATTTTATGTAGCATGAACCTGTGTATCAAAGTTTCCCTTCCCCTTAAGACAGAATAATATTCCGTTGTACGTGTACACCACATTCATCTGTTGATAGATGAATGGATAGCTTTTACCTCTTAGGTATTGTGAATAATGCTGCTATGAACATAGGTGTGCAAATACCTGTTCAAGTTCCTGCTTTCAGTTCTTTGTGTTATATACCCAGAAGTAGAATTGCTGGATGATAGGGTAATTCTTCTATTTTTAATTTTTTGAGGGACCACCATACTGTTTTTCATACCAGCTTTTATGTCTGAAAATGTCTCTTCTTTGATACAATGTTTGAAAGATATTTTCACTGTCTGAAGATTTCTTTCAGAGACTTAAAGACGTTGCTGCACTTGTCTCTCTTGTATTATACGTTTCTAGCGAGGAGTTTGCTGTCATTCTTAGCTTTGTTTCTGTATAAAATCTTTATTTTCTCTGGCTGCTTTTAAAGATTTTTTTCTTTATTAATGTGTTTCAGGAAATTGATGATGATGTGCTTTTTTGTAGTTTTTATTACACAGTTTTTATTTTAAAAATAATAGTCTTTATTCAACCTGGACACTTTTCAGTTTTTATTTCCCCGGGTGTTCTCCTGCCCCCCCCCCACCGCCCCCCCCCCGCCCCCCCCCCCCCCCGCTTCGGGGACTCCAGTGCGCACGCCCACTAGGCTGCCTGAGGTTGCTCATGTAGCTCACTGATGTTCTGTTGGAACACTTGTTTTCAGTCGTTTCAATTGGTATGTCTTCAAATTTGCCAATATTTTCTTTTTTCTAATTTGCTGTTAATCTCACTTTCTGCATTTTATTGTCTGAGACATTTTGTTTTTTGTCTCTAGACCTCTGATTTGTATCTTTTAAAAAATATCTTCCAGGTCTCTCCTTAACATGGTCGTGTTTTCCTTTATTTTCTCGAACATGTAGAATATTATTATAATAACTCTTAATATTTTTTCTGCTAATCTGTATAATTTCTGTTTTTCTATTGATTTATTATTTTTCTCATTATGGGTTGTATTTTCCTGCTTATTTGCTTGCTTGATAATTTTGGATCGGTGGTCAGACATGGTGAATTTTACTTTGTTGGTTGCTAGATATTCTTGTATTTACAAAGTCCTTTTAAACTTTGATGTGGAGCTTTGTTGCTGTTAAATTATTTGGAAATGGAATGATCCTTTTGAAGCTTATCATTAAAAATTTGTTTTGTGGGACCAGAGCAGTCTTTCAACTAGGCCACTTGCCTCACTGTTGAGGCAGTCCTCTTTAGAAACTTCATGCCCTGTGAGGATTTTTCATTCTGGCTAACTCAGAAGACTGTTTATTCATGGCTCTGTGGGAGCTCTGGAGAGTGTTTGACCTACTTCTTCCTGGTGGTTCTTTCCCCAGCCTTGGGTAGTTTTCCCATATGTGTGCACTGATCAGTTCTCAGATGGATACTCGGTGTGGGAGGACCCGCTGAAGATGCGCGCAGTTTTCCCTCAGTGCAGCTCTCTCCTCTCCAGTGTTCTGCTCTGTGACTTCTACCCACCGTGGCCTCCTTGGACCCCTACTCTGTCTTCTCAGCTAAGGGAGACTGTTGGGACCTTGTTGGGTTCCCTGTCCCAGAGCTGCGGCCTAAAACTCTGCACGCTGTGAGCTTGGGCAACTGTAGGACTTACTCTCCGCTCTCTTGTTCTGTGTCTGAAACTGTTAGTTCTGGTATATTTTCCACCAGTTTTTTAGTTGTTTGAGTAATTAGGTAAATAAGTCTGTCCCTGTTACTCCATCTTGCCTGGAGGCAGAATTAGAACAAGTTATTTAATCTCCTTATGTTCTAGTTTACTCATCTATAAAATGAAGATTATTATGGGTTTGTGAGACTTAAATAAAATAATAGGCATAAAGCGCTCCGTGCAGTTCCCGGCACATACTAAGCGCTCAGTAAACGTTAGTTGTTATTATTATTGGCATCAAAAAAGGGGAGAGATTGTCTTGAACCAGTTTGGGAAACTAGGAACATGAGTCAGTTCTTTTTATTCCGATTTCACGTTCTCTGACCTGTAAGTATTAAAGTGCAAGGCTATTAGTGGAAGTGTTTTCTTCTCCCTCTCCATCCACCCGGTCCCTCTCCTTCCTTCCTCCCTTCCTTCTCTCTCTCTCTCTCTCTGTCTCCCTGCCTCCCTCCCTCTCCCTCTCTCTCCCTCTCTTTCCCTTCCTTCTTTCCTTTTCTCTCTCACTTTCTTCCTCCCTTCTTCCCTTCCTCGCCCCCCCCCCCTTTGTCTCTTTCACCAGGCCTAAAGCATTATTCTTCATACTCTAAGCAATATAGAAGGTAGTAACTTTCTCTGAAACCCACCCCCCAAAATCCAAATAGTATAGCCATTAGGAGTACAGTAGGTAGAGTCAGATTAGATGGAAGTCCTTGCTTCCCCTTTTATCAATCTGCCGTTTAATTATTCTCAATTGCCTCATTTGTAAAATGAAGCGACCCCACATACTTCACATGGCTGCTGTGAGAATTAACTAAGTTAACGTATATAAAGCGCTTTAGCACAGTGCCTGTCACATAATTAGAACTTAGCTTTACTAGTAGTAAAATTCACACCAGGGATCTAAAACTGAAATGACCATATTTAACTCCAACTTTCTAAGCCTTGGTTTCCTTTCAGTGGTCTTCTTTTGTAATACACAACTTAGTAATATTTGTACATCACTTTATAGTTTACAGAATGTATTCACATATATTATCTTATAGTGCTTGAAACTTTGTTTCTATTTTCCAGTGAAGAACCCCAGACTCAGAAAAGATAAGAGATGAACGTATAGCTGAACAGCTAGTGAACAGCAGGGCCACGACCAGAGAGAGTGATGAGAGAACTGTTGAAGGGTCCTCTGCACTGTTCCTGCAGCTTCCTAGGGAGACGTTTCACTTGGGTCTAGATTTACATACTGTGTCATCAACAATGGATTTTATATTCTTTCAGGCAAGGATCAGGAGGTGTCTTACTCTTTTCATTTTGCTTAGTGGCCAAGATTCAATATAGAGATATTTTTTACATGGTATCTGTGAAATGAAAAACAATTTTGCTGTTTACTCCCCCCAAATAAGAGTGATTATTGAGTAATTAATACACATTTGTGTAGGATACTGTTAAATGTTAATTCTTTCTTCTAAATGTAGACATGTAACTATACTTGAGAGATTTTAAATTTGAAAGCAAATATCTTCTGTGTAGGTAAATTTACTGAATTTTCTTTTCAGGATAAAGCTTCTCTAGAATTACATCAAATGGAAGTTGTACTAATTGCTTTAGTAGATTCCACTTACAGATCAAGTGTCTTTGAGTAAATATAATTGCTTACAGCTATATCTTATCAAAGCAATAAGCTCAAAATAACTTCTATGGAATTTAAAGAAGAGAGGCAGGATGTTTCAGATAATGAACATTTTCTGTTGTTGCTTTTGAAAAATAGTTTTTATTTTGAAAAATGTCTGTATTCCTACATGTTGCTTTCAGAAAGAAAAAGAAGCAAAAGTCAGCAAAACAAAAAGCACCTTCAACTTTTATTTTGTGGTTCTTGCCTACATTTTTGTATCCTTATGGGGAGAGAGTTTTCTTTGGGGCTGTTGATTATATGCTAATCGTCATGGCTTATTCATAGTAATTGATTTCCCCCCTTTTACTTCCCTAGTATGAAAATAGTTGTATTATTTTAAGGAGCCTGTTTGGACCAATTTATTTTAAAACATCCTGTTTACAGATTTAGGCAGAGGATTGCTATCATTTTAAGAAGCTAGTATTGTTTAAATCTTCTTGTAAGCTTCGTCTAGTTATTTGGTAGTAGTCTTACATATTTCTGTATCTACTAACCATATATTATTTTAGCTAATAAATCTACATTTGGTGGGCCTTGCTCTCATAATTAGAACACCTAATACAGCTGCTACACACTCGTATTTTGGAACATGTGGTTGACCTCTGCGGCCTCTGGTGTTCTTCATCCTCTCTTCTCCATGGAAGGATTCTGTCAGTAGCCCTGTAATGCCCTAGGATGCTAAGAGTTGCAGTGCAACTAAAGCAGCCTGAGCATTTGGGATCCTCCTGATTTTCTCATCTTTAAAAAGCATTAGATGTTTATAAGCAATAAAACTGTTGTGTACCATATGAAGGAAGGGCTTCCTGGGAGTATCTGAAGAGGTTTAAAATGGAAGTCAAACTCCAAGGTTCTATTTTTTTTTAAGTGTAAAATAAAAATACAGCTTGCCTTACCTCTAATGTTCTCCTACTCTCTTCTACTTGCTCGTGTGCCCTTCTGCCCAGCTCTGTGGTATTCTTCACCTCTCAGACTTTTGCTATATGTTAGAAGAAAGAGGGCTTCAGGTAAATGCAAGCTTCAGCAGGAAACATAGACTGTTTAGCTAAC
Source organism: Furipterus horrens (assembly GCF_987537825.1). Classification (NCBI taxonomy): domain Eukaryota; kingdom Metazoa; phylum Chordata; class Mammalia; order Chiroptera; family Furipteridae; genus Furipterus; species Furipterus horrens. Next base: position 14,377,451 of record NW_028327181.1, on the reverse strand, counting down.
CCACATCTTACTGATGGAGGTGTTCCTGGCTTTGGCAACGGCTTGTGCAATGTCACTTGATCAGTCAGTGTGTGGCTTATACTTTTGTTCTCCTGGCTTCTGTGTTTGCTCCCTATAGCACAAATCTTGCTGCATTTCACATTTTCGATGTTTGCTACTAGGGCATGTTGGCAGTGGTGATGGCCACTGAGATTAATTGAGAGGAAAAATGAAGGAGAAGGAGAAGCTGACCAGCAGCACCAAAGAGTCCCCCTCCTACCCCTTCCGTTAGGAACAGTTATTGTTTCTACACAGTGCTTCACACAAAGAGCAGGATCTTAGGAAAAATAGACACCAGCGTCTTATACTTACTTTACTCCTTTAAAAAAATGGTAAATAGGACAAACCACGAACGTGGGGACGTGGGGAGAGAAAGTGGCAGCTGGCAGAGGGTCCAGGGAGTATGGCTGGGACTGCAGGGAGAGGAAAAACATTGCTGTGTGGGTGAGTGAGACGCTGGAGTTTCAAAGTGGTGGTAATTTTACACTGCAAGTCCTGTAATTATGTGCTTGGCTGTTTAATAAAAACATCCTGTAGTGAAATTACTATATATTTACTCTGTATCTGAAATGTAGAATATCTTAAATAAATGCGTTATCAGGGGATGGGTACTACATCTGAATTTTTTGAAAGAGGAAATTAGATGTTTTTAATAGCAGCTGTTCACTAATTTTCCAACTAGAATGATCAATTCAGAGTTACCTGATTAAATCTATCACTTGTCAGTTTTGAGGGTTTCCTGTTTTCTGAACGTTTGAAAGAAAATTTTAATGAAAGCCAGTGGTTGTATGATTAACTTCTTAGATGTGAACCACCTATGAAAAACACTGGTAGCCAAGGTGGTCAGATTGAATCTACCTGGCCTGAGATTGAAGTTTATCTCGGGTTTCTAAGCTATGACCCCTTGGACGTTGCACATAGGGGCGACCATTTTACTGCTTTAGTGATCGTTGAAATGAATCTGTGTAAGTAGAGTTAACTGTAGTAGTGCCTGACTCGCCTGGGGATATTCTTAACAACACAGATTCTGATTCAGTGGATCTGGGACAAGATGGGAGTTTCTGCCTTCTAACCAGTTCTCAGGTGGTGCTAATGTTTCTGGGCCAAGGACAACATGGGGTAACTCTGGATTACGGTATTGTTTCGCTGTCTTCCTCTCCTCCTCCTTTCTGTAGTTCTTTCTGGATCCGAGTGTCTCTCCATCTCTTTCTCTGGTCTCAGCTTTTGTCTGTTCCTGACTTACGCTGTCCGTGTATCTATCTCTGCCTTTTAAGAAATCCCTTTCTTTGCTTCTCTCTGCTTTCTCCTTCTCCGCCTCCCCTGTTGTAGCTCCTCTCTCTGACCACGTGCCTCTCGGTTTATCTCGTCTTTCAGCCTTCTTTCTCTTTCCCTCTCTGCCTCTCCCCATCCCTCTCTCGTGTGTGTGTGCCCGCGCTCACGTACGCACATACACATGTACACAAACACTCAGCACCTTCAGAGTTACAACGTAGGACACAGAAGTGTTCAGGAAGAGTGGCTGCCGGTGTGTAATGATGTTAGTGTGGTAGTTCCCATTCTGAGGCTAAGCTACAGCTGCCTTCTCGTTGCTCTCAGAGACGAGAAAAATGCCAAGGGGCCGCGTGCCTGAATTTTTATTCACCATTGAGATTCTGGACACTGAGGCATGCTTCTAGCGGGGAACATGGTTCCCTCACCAGTAAAAGCACATAAATCCCCCAGGCTAATTTTGTCATTACAGAAAGCTATAACGGTAATTCAGAATCCAGCAATTTTAGCTGATAAACTGGGTTCCTCCCCCTAATTTAATCACAACCCTTCAAGTAGCCATGGTTCTTGCAGCCATACATGCACCAGCCCCCAAGATTTAGTCTTGATAGAGTTCAGGTCAGCTAGCTAGTAAATTTGAACTAAGTACTTAAACCTTGGGCATTAAGTTCTTCATTTGTAAAATAAGAGAGTTTAACTAGGTGGTCTCCAAGGTTTCTTGTAACTATGACATACTATAATTTAAAAAATCATTAGGTAGAGAACATTTCACATATTGGCAGTTAGTTTGTTCAAAGGATTGGATCATTTCCCCATCAAAATATAATTTTTTTTCCCTGTAAAATGGGACTAGACTTGATTATGCTCTGGGTTTAATTTTAAGATTAATCAATATATTGCATTCATTTCTTAATGATCTTTAGTAATGCAGGTAACAGATAATATAAGTAAAATATCATTTTTATTTACTTTAGAACACAGAATTTTCTTCCCAGTTGGTTTGGTTGGGCTGTGATTGGACATGATTTGTATTTGTGGAGCTACTTGGAGCTCTCACTGTCTAGACATAATATCTAACACTAGGTAATCTGAAGCCCCCAAAGCCCAGATGAGTGTCTTACTTTTCAGTGTTCTGCATACTCTCTATTTATTATCATGAAACAGAAGTACAATTAATAACTTTTATAAGATATCATGGATCTTAGAAACATCCATTGTATTTTATTTTGATTTTGGTGGAGAAGAAATGAGGATACAAAATAGAATGAGCAGGACCTTGATGAGCTGAGTTCCTTATGTATCTGTGTCTTTTATAAGTGGTCCCTATACTTGTTAGATGCAGTATTCATATACAAGAGCTAGTTTGAATGTCCCTTGGATTCAACATCTCAAAGCTTCACATATATGTTTTCTATCAAAGTATTTCATTTGATAGGTGACTATGTGTCTTCTGAGATAAGACTTGACTTTTTTTCAGGAAAACCTTTGGATAAACATATAATTGTAAAGGTAGTGATATTGCAGGCTGATATGTGCAATCATTGGTATCACAATGCAGGTTCAGGTAGTTGGGGAATATTAGATTGGATGAGATATAGAATAGCATTTGTGTAAGATGTTCCCTTATTCTCCAAAACAGGTATATCTTGTTTTAAAGAAATGTAGCATGTAGAAAGTCAGGGTTTAACTGAAGAGGAACTAATTTGGGCACTGCTTATGGGGGTTTGGGCAGGATTATGGCAACTGGAAAAGGGTAGTGATGTGCTGGAACTAGCATCCCTGGGAAGCTGTGGCCACCTTCCCTCGGCCAGGGGAACAAGAGAGGGGGTACCGGTGTTGCTGAAGCCTGATGAGAGGTGGCATCGTGGAAGAGCTGTGTAACAGAAGCTGCTGCTGTGGAGGAATGAAGGCTCTCAAACGGTTGCAATGGGGCAGAGGGAGCCATGGGGCTGGGGAAGAGGGACCAGGAAGAACTGCTCTGATACCGCTCTCCTCCTGCATTCTCATTTGCTGAGCTCAACCAGAAGCCAAGGGGCCAAGGGAGCCGTGACTGTCCAGACAGGTTGGCCTCCTGGTGCCCAGAGGGAGCTGACAAAGGGGTGGTGGTAGAGGTGGCGGGGGGAAGCAAACAAAATAATCAGCACAGAAAGGATACATTTTGATTTACAGATAGAATTAAGTTTTAATGTAAAATGAAGCACATCTGTGATTTCATCTCATGTTTACTATATATTTCTGTTAATGTTATGTATATATTTTAACATCTATCCTTTAAATTTTTTACAGATAATAATTTTCACTATGCCTTTTAAATACTTTAAAGTGGCATTCTATATAAATGCTAAAAGCCAAAATTAGCTTGTTCTGTAGATTTTATTTCCGTAAACCTTTTATTACATGCAAGAAAAGGAGACATGCTAATCATGTTGACATTTTCTTTTTTTTTTTTTTTTATGCTTTGTTTTTTTCTTCCAGATTTAATGTGTTTTATTGATTAAATTATTACATTTGTGCCAATTTCCCTTCCCTCTGCTCCCCTCCACCCGGTGGCCCCCCTCCCTCCAGTTGTCCCCCCCTTTTAGATTATGTCCATTAGTTGTGCATACAGTTCCTCCCAACCTCTCTCCGTCTATTCCATTCCCTCCTACCTTGATCCCCAATTCCTATATCATCTCCCTCCCTTTCCCCATTCCCCCTCCCTGTTGACCTCCCCCCAATATGCTTCCCGTACCCACAGTTCCTCTTCCACTCTCGTTGCCTATTTAGTTTGCCTTTGTTTCATCTCCCTAGCTTCTGTTTTTTTTTAAACCAGTCCCTTTAACATCTCATATAACAGTGGTTTGGATCTAATGAACTCTTTCAGTTTTATTTTGTCCTGGAAACACTTTCTCTGTCCTTCTATTCTGAATGACAATTTCGCTGGATAGAGTATTCGTGGTTGTAGGTTTTGGATTTTCATTACTTTGAATATTTCTTGCCAGTCTCTTCTTGCCTGTAGGGTTTCCCTTGAGAAGTCAGCTGATAGTCTAATTGGGACCCCTTTGTACATAATTCTTTTCTTCTCTCTTGCTGCTTTTAAGATTCTCTCTTTATCTTTAATTTTTGACATTTTGATTATAGTGTGTCTTGCAGTGGTTCTCCCTGGGTCCAGTCTCTTGGGAACTCTCCTTGCTTCCTGGACCTGCAGGTCTATTCCCTTCCCCAAGTCTGGGAAGTTCTCCTTTATTATATTTTCACTCAATTTTTCAAGTTCTAGTTCATCTTCCTCATTCTCTGGCAAACCAATGATTCTTATGTTGGGCCTTTTATAGCTGTCCCAGAGGTTTCTGATCCTTTCATTGTTGCTTCCCATTTCCTCTCGCTGCATTGGTTGACTGCTTGTTCCTTCTCCATATTCCAGTTTGTTGAAATGAACTCTGGATTTTATTTCCTTTCCTTCTGTCTCGTATGCGGTTTTGTTCCTTTCGTTATGAAAGTTTTTCTCTTCTTTCATATCTTTTTCCTGCTCTTTTGTGAATTCTGTAAGCCACCTGATAACAATGGCCCAGAACTGAGCCTCTGACAGGTTTCTTATCTGTTCATCTGTCAGGTTCTCTATCTGCTGCCTGGTGAGTTGTGTTACCGGTATTTCTAAAGTTGCCTGCCTCATTTTGACAGATGCGTTTTGTTTTCTTGGGCCGGCTGTCGGGGGCAGTGCCTGTGTACGCGTCACAAATTAGCGACCGGCGCCTGCCTGTCCGCGACCTATTTCGCAGCCCTGTGGTGCTTTCTTTGGGGGCGGGGGTCCAAGATGGATTCACACAGTTATTCAGCTAGGAGACCGGGATCCGTCCTCCCGCCCCCCTGGGCCTCACTGTTCAAGGCGATGCGGCGGCCGCTCTCCCCAGCGCCGGAGTCGCGCACCGCCGGGATTCCTCGCCGGGGTCGCGCACCGCCAGGGGCTTGCGCAGCCGGGATTCCTCGCCGCCCGCTGCTCCGGGTGCAACCGCAAACAGCACTGCCCTCTTTAACTCTTACCTGCCCAAATGGCGCCGCTGGTTTATAACTTCATATGTTGGACTTCCGTGTAGTTTTATTTTCTGGAATTTCTAGTTATCCTTTGTTTTGAAGTAGTTGTATTCCTCTATAGTTGTAGAGGGAGACCTAGCGTGTCCGTCTAAGCCTCCATCTTGGCCGGAAGTCCGACATTTCCTTTTAAAGGTGATGAAAGATATTTTAATTAAGCAGGAATCTTTGAAGAACCTGTGAGTTAATTTTTAAAATATGACCGAATCTCAGATGCAATATGCGGACTGTATAAAGAAAAGAGTCCTTCTATTTTAGCGCCTGATCTTTTCTTATGAGTGATGTATATAATCTAATATAATTATAGTACTTGTTAAAACTGATTACACAGCCCTGGTTGGTATGGCTCAGTTGGGTGGGCATTGTCACGCGAAGCAGAACTTCACCCGTTTGATTCCCAATTAGGGCATGTGGCTGGATTTTGGGTCCATCCGGGTTGGGACCCATAGGAGGGCAACAGCTGATTGATGTTTCTCTCTCTCATTGATATTTCTCTCCTTCTCTTTCTTTTTCCCTTCCCCACTTTCTTAAATAAAATTTAAAAATATAAATGTTTTATTATTTTTTTCATATTTTTATTGTTGATTTTTGCAAAGCTCTTTTACCCTAAGTATACGCTCTCATCAGGTACATGCTTTAGAAAGATTTTCTTTCAGTCTCTGGCTTAGTTTAGAAAAAAATTCTAATTGTCTTTTGAGGAACAGCAGTTTTTAAATTTTAAATTAAAAGTTTTTTCAACTTGTTATTTTATAGATTCTACTTTTGGTGTCATATGTAAGAAATCTTTGCTTACTCCAAAATCACAAAGGTTTTCTATAGTTTCTTCTAGACATTTTATAGTTTTAGGTTTTATATTTTAGTCTACAGTTGATTACTAGTTGATTTTTGTATATGGTGTGAGGTATGGATCTACATTCTTTTTCTTTTTCTTTTGGCATGTGGATATTCAGTTGTCCCAGCGTCCCTTGTTTAAAAGGCTCTCCCTTCTTCACTGCATTGCCTTTGTGCCTTTGTGTAAAAACTGGAATTTTCTTATTATGCTCTTCTGCTTTTCTGCTGTGTTGTTCAACACTGTGGGGAAAAAAAAGGAGAACAAATAAAGACCAAACTCTTTGGAAAATAAACAAGACCTTTAATAATCTGGTCCCATTTTAACTCTCCTTGGTTGTATCTTATCATAACTTGTCTCTCCCTGTCTTCCTCGGTTTGACTGTGTGGAATTGCTCTTGGTTCCCTAACTGTGTCATTAGCTTTCACGCCTCTGTGCTTTTGTACAGGATCTTTCTTCCCTCTGCCTGAGATTTCCTTCCCCCAGTGAAGCATCAAGTCCTTTAAGTCCATTCAAATGCTGCCTCTGAGCAACCTCCCACTGCCTAAGCTACCGCTCTCTCCTTTGTGTCACCAAGCACTTCGTACTTTTTACTTTCTCTTGTGATTATCTTCATATCTGCCTTTCCTAACACACTGTGAGCCCCTGAGAAGACAGGGACAAGGGTCATGACTAACTCATATTTGTATCATAGTGGCTAGAACTCATTACGTAAGAAAATGATAGACGATTGGGTGATTGAGAGGAAATTAGAAGCGAATATTTTAAGAGAAAAACTGGTTGAGAAAAAAATACATTGTATTTAGGTTTGGTTTGTCTTTGTTGGTTTGCTGTTAGAAATCTTAGATCGGACTGCATATTTATTTGTCCATGGGTTTCTTTAATAACTGCACAGTCTTCTTGGTTGAAAATGGTATCATTGTTTTCAACAGTTAAATGCAGTTAGTAACTGACAGAGGAAAATAACTAAAGACCATAATCAAGAAAGATGTGTTGAAAATGGTATTTCCAACCAATATTCATGTAAAAGAAGAGGAAAGAAGTTGTGGAACTAACAGCTGCTGAATTGTGGCACATGCTTTCCTTTTGGGTTCAGTTTTACATAGTATTTAGTACATAACCATGTGCAGATTGGTACTTAATAAGTATATGATTAATATATGCCATAGCTTGTGTTATGCTTTCAAGCTACTTGTGAATGACACACATTAAATGTTACACCTTTTTACACATAGTTGTTAAAAATTCTTAATTCCAATGAAAGGGATTTAATTAGAAATGTTTGTGGGATCTAATTTTGGTACTATTTTTACATTGTGTTGCTCAGTAATGTTTGGCAATATTTATAATAAACCAATAAATTCAGATTGCAGGGAGAAGTGATTAGAAGTAATACACAGACAAATATATGTATGTACATGTGTTAATATCCACACACAGATTTTATTTTTTCTTGTTTATGAGAATGGATTTCACCAAAGAGAATAAGATTTGTGTTCTTCCAGCATTTGCAGAAACAGCTTCTAAACAGAGGCCCTGAGCCCATTAGCACTAATGAAAAGAGTCACTCAAGGGAATAAGATGGATATCTTGTATTTGCATGTATGTTCTCATGTATGTTTTCTGCTACAAATAGTTTCCCAAAGCTTTCTTCTGTGTTTTCAGGTGTATGTATCTTTTTCCTGGTAGCTAAGCTGTTAGGAATGACACTTATTTTTCATAGCAATCAATCATTTCATGACCTTATTTTCTAATTGTGAATATCACCTAAATAAATCTATCACATTAGAGTTGTTCCTGTGCACTAATGGTATTGAAATAAGATTTATGTTTTTGAGTTTCAAATTTAATATCCCTGTCTTTGTGAGAAGGGTTCCCTTGTACCCAGCTTTGAGAATGTTGGACTTTGTTTTAAAAGAAACAAAATATAGGTGTAGTACAGAGGATTTTAGGGCAGGAAAGTTACTGTGTGTGATATTATAATCGTGAATGCATGTCATTATACATTTGTCCAAACCCATGTAATGTATAATAAGAGTAAATAAACCCTAATGTAAACTATGTACTTTGCATGATAATGATGTGTCATTGTAGGGTCATCAGTTGCAACAAATGTATCACTCTGGTGGGCTATGCTGATAATGGGGGAACTATGCATGTGTGGGAGTATATGGGAAATCTCTACCTTCCTCTCTATTTTACTATCATCCTAAAACTGCTCTTAAAAAAAAGCCTTTGAAAAAAAACTAACAAAGAAAATATGTTTAAAAGAAAATGCTATCCCAATGTATAATTTACCAATGTTCAGAAAATCGTAATTTTATGTAAAAATATTATGATCCTAATTAGTGTTGGAAACTAGCTTTATTGCAAGCTACCAATAAGAAGTTCGCATGACCTCAGGCACTTTGTTCAGTGTTCTGCCCAGGATCCCAGAGGAGGCTACAGGCTCAGTTAAGCAGGTAGGATTCTAGCACATATACCATTCATTGTGTCTAAGCAGGCCCTTTTAAATCTGTTCTATAAGTTGTGCTTGTATGTTAAGATTTTGTTTGAAGAAAGATATTGGGTGCTTTGTGATGATGATACTGATGGAGAGAGGGAGAGAGAGGAAAAGAATGAGAAAGAGAGGAGGAGGAGAAGGAAAGGAGGGAGAAAGGGGGAGGGAAAAGGGGGAGGGAAAGGAAGTGTGTTGGATTAAGGATCAGACGTTTTAGAAGCAGACCTGACTCTGCTAGTTCCATGTCATCTTGGACAAATGACTTCTGGGCCTCGACTTCCGCTTTTGTAAACGGGAAGGTATACAGTATCTCTGTATCCTGTGCATTGCTTAGAATAGCGGCAACCTGAGCACACTCAGGTTAGAGCTCTCTGCCCTGGTCCTGCCCATGTCACATCCCGCAGGCCTAACAGTCTTATGAAGAGACATGGCATCTTGACATTGATAAGAGGCCACTCCATTGTCTCAGAGTTTCCCTCTGAGCTGAATGGCACCCACTCTGCTAGTCTGTTGTGATTTATAAACAACGTTTCTGGTTACCAAAGTGCATCTGCTTGACAGTTGGCAGATGGCACGTGGGCTTATCATGAACCAGGTCCTGTTTCTTGGGACCTGCCCATGTACTACATGTTACTTGACAGGCGGGTGAATGTGATTGGATCCAGGAAGAATTTCTCCCCAAATGTCGTAGGCACTGAGAAAAACTCTGAAGCATATACAGAAGCACTTAGTCTCTAACTCCAGTAAAATGTATCTTATATGAGGAAAGATAGATGATTGGATTCCGGCTGGGCAGCTCTTTTTCCCTAACACAATCACTAAACCAAATTTGTTTGATGAAATCGAAATCTGATTTGAGAGGCTATCAAGGACAAAGGTTGTTTAAATGCTGAGGGACATGATCATAGTCAAGCAAGCCACTTTTTCCCGATATTATCCTGATACCTAAGACAGCCACTGGGAATAATGGAAGAGACTAAAATAAAAAAGTCCTTTAGACTTCTTTCCTTGGCTTACTATTTAATTTTAGTCATTCCAATCTATGTTCTAGGATTCAGTCTATAGGCTCAAACCTATTAGTATTTAAAATTATGCCACTATTTTGACTCTTGCAATGGGGTGCTCTTATTAAATAATCTGATTATTAGAGTCATCATTACTGCAGTCTTAGGAATTGATTTTGTTATACAGCTCAGTAATTTTATAGGTTAGAGGAACCAGGGTACTTCTCAAGTAAGACCCTGTGCCATTTTACTTAGAGAGGTGAGATCAGGAGATGTGAAGGCCACAGAGAAGGAGGGAGCCGAATAGTAGACAAGGATGGAGCCAATAATAATAAGAAGAACCCATTGGGAGCTGAATGGAAGCTGCAAGGGAGGAAGGTGAGGAAACGCAGTGGTCCTCATTCACTCACCGCCTGTAGCTCCTCTGTTCTAGGCCAGTGGGAATGTTGGTACTTCAGGCTGGAGGCAGACAGTTACTTCAAAACAGCAAGTTCCTTGGCTTAAAATGTTTCATCTACTGCCTAGGAGAGTGAATGTTGTGATATATGAGGATATTATTGGCTTAGGACAAGGCTTTCTTTGCTAATTGGAGGTGCTTCGCGGGCCCACTCTTGGCATACCAGCTGATTCCTCTTGTGCTGCACTGCAGATTGCTGATTAACTGCTTTTATGTATGCAGAGCTGACAAGTCGCCTCATTTAGAAACAAACTGTAGTGCTCTGCGGAACTAGTCAGAAGTTCAACTTGACATTTAGAAATTGTAAACCCACAGACTTCATGACACGTAATGCTGTCAGTTTAAATTATAGCATTTCTACCTAGAAATAGGATAAAAAGAGCTAGTAATATAGCCTGTGACCAGTGTATTAGAGAGAGATTCTGCTCTAGTGAGCTGAGAGATTGTGCTATTTGGGTCTAACATTCAGTAGCGCTTCTTTTTGCTTGGATATTTTCTGGGTGACCAGCCAGTGTGAAGGGTTGACACTGCGAGTGGTTGTAACAAATGCGTATTAGTTCAACCAAAAAAAAAGAAAAAGAAAAAGAAAAAAGAAAAGCTCTTTTCTTGCTTTCAGGGGAGGATTTTGAGTAACTGAATTAGGAAACAAATGAGTTGAGAGTTTAATTCTCAAAGTACTTTATGTCAACATGAGGAAGCTTAGCAATAATTTCACTAACTGGAAATATTGAAAGAATTATATAAAGCATGTGGAAGGACGGTCAGAAGAGTCAGGTTGGAGAAAACAACTTCCTCCTTGATTTTGTACCTCCTTATCATCCTGTCTGAGCATCTATGTGGCATTTTGACAAATTTACCTCCAACCAAATCAAGGAACAAGCTCTCCTGTATTGGAAGTATATTGTGATGCAGGGTAGCATGGTCTCACCTGCTGGCTCTGGAATTCTTTGTGACTGATTGCTGGTGATTTGGGGTGGGGTGGGGGGTGGTACAGAATGGTGAGGCAAGGTGCCTACTGGATGGGAGAACACTGGGGGAAAAAATAACTTTATACCTGTTACCTTTCCTTTTCCTTTTTTTTCAGTCTACATGTTTATGTAAAGCTATTGAATTTTAGGATGTAAAGAAATCCATTGAATTTTTAAAACTATGACTGGAAATGACATAAATAACTTCTACCTAAAAACTAAACCAGTAGCTCATGTAGAGAAATGGTCACTGTTTTAGGTCCTCTAACCTGCCTTTGCTTAGGAAGTGTGTTACACCGGAAAGAGTCCTGCACTTGTAGTCAGGAAGAATGGCTTTAATTTTACCTTCCGAGTCAGTTTTTTCATGTAAAATGAAGATACCTGTTCATCTCTATTTATAGGTTTGTTGTGAGATTACCAGTGAAATTGGAACTCTTTTGTGAACTAGGACGTTTTATGCGGATGTAAGGTGGTGGTATGATTGTTGTGTAGGGTAGCCCGTGCAGTTACACACGATCTCATGCTCCACAGAAGGGCCTGTGCTTGGAATTTAAGGCTGCATGGTTATTGTCTTGAAATTCTGAATAATTGTGTCTTTCAATTTGTGTTTCGTAAATGAAGTTGGCTGGGGCAATGGAGCATATGCCAGGGGCATGGAACCGTTATGACCCAGCTTTTTGCCACTTTTTACCTCCCTGGGATGAATTCTGAGCTGCCCACTCCCCTGCCACGGTCCAGAGACTGCTGCCACCCTCCACCCTGGCAGAGACTTGGCTGTGGGCACAGGAGGAGTGGGATTCGGTGTGTTTCCTACACACCAAGTCACGGGTGGTGCCTATGAGGATGTGCGTTGCCCCACGAGCATCCTCACGCTCTAGGGAGTACAATATTAAGTATTGAATAAAAAAACAACCACCATCACTTTTTTAGGGAGAGACCACAGAAAATCTCTTCCCCTGTTTTTAAACAAGAGGACCCATATTTTCATTTTACACCGGTCTCCACAAATTATGTTGCTGCCCCACAAAATATGAAACCAGGTCCAAGTATACTAATTTTCAAATTCTGCCCTTCAGAGCCCCAGGATTTCTCAGGGCCCCTTCAAGGCCACCAAGGAATGTGTAATAGTGACTTTGACAAGAGCCCTTTGATAGCAGTAGAGTAGGGAGTGGCTAGATGGGAGTGTCTAGAGGACTGAGTGACAGGTGACGGTGTAGACAGCAATTGAAACAAACTAGTCAGGGCTGTGACAAGTCGGGAAGAGAGTGCTAACTGGAGTAGGTGATAAAATAGAGGGAAGGGTCTTTATTTGTTTTTCTCTTTTTTAACTTAAAGAGAACTGAGCATATTGAAATGTTAGTAGGGTGAAGTTAGTTGAAAGGGAGAAATTAGATATAATTTCCAATATATTTACTGAAAATTTATCATGTAATTTTTTCTGTACATTTTTGAACTGAGATTCAAATGCTTTCATTTTCCAAAGCAACAGAAGGTGCCTTAGATTCTATTCTTTATACCCAAATAAGAGGAGGGCAGTGTGAATCCCCTCAATGTGGCGCAGGGCCATGATAGTTGGCCGCCTTCTCAGCTGTCATGGACTGGTGCCGGAGCAGAAGGCTACAGAATGCCTTCTCCTTGACTCAGTAGTACAGCAGGGTGATCTTCTGCCCTGCACAATGTGTTTGGGTGCGAGATCTGTTGGGGTTTTGAATACTCATCTTTGCAGCATGCTGGGGCACCTGTCATATTGGCTCCTTTGGGAATCTGGCATAGCTTTTGGCAGTGATTACTATTCTTTTACTGCTTGGGGAATTGAAATTAATCGGCTCTTGCTTGAATAGAATATTTAACAAAATTTGAAAATACAGTAGCCCCCGCCCTTACCTGTGGTTTCACTTTCTGTGGTTTCACTTTCTGTGGTTTCAGTTACCTCTGATCAGCTGCAGTCTGAAAATAGTCAATGGAAAATTCCAGAAATAAACAACTCATACATTTCAAATTGCATGCCATGTTGAGTGGTGTGATTATGTCTCTCGTGGTGCCACTCCAGGATGTGGATGATTCCTTTGTCCAGAGCATCCAGATGTATGTGCTACCTGCCTGTTAGTAGCTTTGTAAGTGCTCTTGGTTATCAGATCAGTTAACACACATTTTGAGAGAGAGAGCGAGAGAGCACATTCTCATAACTTTTATAACAGTATATTGTTATCATTGTTTTATTATTAGTTATTGTCACCTCTTTACAGTGCCTCGTTTATGAATTCAACTTTGTCATACGTATGTATGTATGTATGTATAGAAAAACACATAGTATACGAGTATATGGGTTCAGTGTGTGGTTTCAGGCACCCACTGGTGGCCTTGGAACATATCCCTGGGGACAAAGGGCTACCGTAGTGGACAGAAGAACTCTGGATCACTATATTTTTGTTTATTTATAAAATGAGAATAAGACCCCTGCCTCACAAGTTGATGGCAGGATTAAATGAAATAAGCGATGTAAAATGCTTTTAGTATGGTACCTAGCAGGATTAGATACTTGGAAAATATTAGTTTCCTTCCTCCTTCCTCTTTCTTAAAAAAATTAAATGTTGTGTGGATATATCTTATGTGGATATGCCCTTCTTGATACAACAGGAATGGTCACAAAAATTACGTGTAACATCAGTTTTAAGTTTTTAATTACGTATATTGGATGAAAATTCCATTGAAAGAAAACTTTCAGTGATAATTCCTTTTCCAAAGGTGTGTGGGGGGGATACTTTTGTAAAGAAAATATCTCCAATTTATTTTAAAAAAATGTTTTCCTCTCTAGAATTTATTTAAATAAAGGCAAATAGATTTTAACCTCTCTATCTCTCCTTTTTCTTATCTGTAAAGTTGGGATAATAATAATGCATAACATAATGTTGTTATGAAGTTTATTCGTAAATGGTGGCTAGCACATTTAAGTGCTCAATAAATGTTAGCATAATTATTTTTTCTTCAAATGCGTAGTTTCTGAGATTAAAGATCTCGTGTTTTTAAATACTTACACCCATGTTTGTTTTAGTAAAGTAGTAGTATTCTTTATTCTCACAGTTGTTTTAAGATATATTAATTTATATCAATAACATTAGAAAAAGGTATATTGTGAGTCATGTACCACTTCTGTTTGTTTATTTATTGGGGTAAAATATACATATAAAATTTAGCATTTAAATCATTTTTAAGTGTGCAGTTCAGTGGCATTAGGTACATTCACAATTGTGTAAACATTACCACTCTCTAGTTCCAGAACTTTTCATCACCCAAAACAGAAACTTTGTACCCATTAAATACTTAAGCCCCCATTCCTCCTTCCCCCATCCCCTAGCAACCTCTATTCTGCCTTCTGTCTTTATGAATTTGCCTTCATAACATCATATAAGTGAGAGTATACAGTATTTGCCCTTATATGTCTGGCTAATTTCATTTAGCATAATGTTTTCAAGATTCAGCCATATAGAATGTATCAGAATTGCCTTTTTTGTATGGCTGGATAATATTCCATTGTGCATATATATACTGCATTTTGTTTATCCATTCATCTGTTGATGGACATCTGGGTTGTTTCTACCTGTTGGCTAATGTGAATAATACTGCTGTGAAAGTTGGCATACAAGTACCTGTTTGTGTCCCCGCTTTCCACTTTTGTGGGGTATACTTGTATACCTAGAAGTGGATCTGTTGGATCATATGGTAACTTTTTGAAGAACTGAGTTTCCCACAGTGGCTGTACCATTTTTATTCCTACCTGCAGTGCACCACAGTTCCATTTCCCCAGACATTTGCCAACATTTGTGTTTTTTCCCCCTTGTTTTGACTATAGTCATCTTAATAAGTATGAAGTGGTATCTCATTGTGGTTTTGATTTTCCTAACTAATGACATTGAGCATCTTCTCATGTGCTTGTTGGTCATTTTTGTGTCTTGGAGAAATGTCTGTTCAAGTTCTTGGCCCATATTTATACTGCCTTGTTTGTTTTGTTGTTGTTTATAAGAGTTCTTTATATATTCTAGATATTAATCCATTATCAGATATATGATTTGCAAATATTTTCTCCAATTCTGTGGGTTGTCTTTTTACTCTCTTGATATTGTCCTTTGTCACATAAAAGCATTTAATTTTGATGATATTCAATCTATTTTTTTTTCCTGTGCTTTTGGTATCATATCTATTAAAACATTGACAAATCCAATGTCACAAAGCTCTTCCCCTCTGTTTTCTTTTAAGAATCTTATACTTTTAGCTCTTATGTTGGGGTCTTGGATCTATTTTGAATTAATTTTTGTATATGCATTAGGTAAGGGTCCAACTTCATTCTTTTGCACATGGATATTGTTTTCCCAGCACCATTTTGAAAAGTCTGTCCTTTCCCGATTGAATGGTCTTGGCACCCTTGTAAAAAGTCATTTGGCCATGTACACAAGGGTCTATTTCTAGGCTCTCCATTCTGTTCCATTAGTTTATATGTCTGTGTTTATGCCAGTACCTCACTGTTTCGATTACTGTAGCATTGTAGTAAGTTTTGAAATCAGAAGATATGAGTCCTTGAACTTTGTTCTTCTTTGTCAAGATTGTTTAGATTATTCAGATTTCTTGAAATTCCATATGAATTTTAGGACGGGTTTTTGTTCTGTCTGCATTTAATACATTCATTCATCTTTATTTAAAAAATACTAGCTTAAAAAAAATTATGTACTCCAAAAAATACAATCCTTACAGCTTCCTATAGTTGCCAATTATACTATAGTAAAAAAATATACTAAATTGATTTATAATACTTTTTAAAACTCATATTCCATGAGTACAGTGAGACTTTGATGCAATGAAATTGATCTTTGTGTGTAACTTTTTAGAGGTGCCTTATTATTTTAAAGCTATCTCACTATAGAGTCATATAGTGATAAAGAGGATGGCTTTTGAAAGCAGACACATCTTTGCTTGAATCCTGGCTTTGCCATTCACTACTCGTATGACTTTGGGCAAGTTATTTCTCTTTGAGCCTGGGTTTCCTTATCTGTGAAATGAAAATAATAGGGTTGATTTGAAAATTTAATGACATACAAGGGTTTTAGCACAGTGTCAGCCACAATGAAATACTCAGTAAGATAGCTTTAAAAATTTAGGCTAATGTGCCTTTTTTTCATGTGTTCAATCCACTGTATTGGGTTATTAATTTTTTAAATTGAATTTATTGGGGTGACATTGGTTACTAAAATTGTATAGGCTTCAGGTGTACAGTTCTATAATCCACCATCTGTACATTGATTGTATTGGGTATTTACCGTCCCAAGTCAAGTCCCCTCCATCACCAATGGCCCCTCCTTGGGTAGATGTTTGATAATGGGAGAGTGGGCATCTGATGGTCTGTGTTCTGCCATCTTTGCCTCTGACAAGCTATGTGATTGAAGATGCTACTGAGCTGTGATTTTCCCATTTGTAAAATAAGGTGTCTTCTAACTTATAATTCTTTAGTTATATATTTCATTTTTCTGTGTCTCTGGAACCCTTGGTAGATGTACTTTGACCTATCATATTCCATATTCTTTGTCCCAACTCTTTTCCCTACCTTCATCTCCTGTCTTTTCTGCAATTTGGGTGATTTCCATGCGTTACTCTTTCTAGTCACTAATTATCAGCTGTGTATTGTGCAGACTCCCTGTTAAGGTCCCCTGCCCCAAGTGAGGTCCCCTCTTCTTTTAGTTCTAGAATTTTTATGTGATTCTTTTAAAAATCTGCCATTTCATTTTTTATACTGACTTAAAAAAAAAAAAAACTTACTCTTTCTTTATTGTCTTCAATATTGGTTTTAAACATAGTTGTTTTAAAATTTCTTTTACTCTGTTAAATTATGCCCAGCTCTTATGGTCCAGATTCTTCCATCTACATTACCACTCTGAATGGAATTTTCCAGTTCCTGTCTCATAGGCAGATCTTGGCAATTCTTGGTTTATTCAGGTAGTTCATGTCTGCTGAGCAGTGTGTTTGCGGCCTGCAGCCTGGGCACCTCTCACAGTAGCTGAAGCCTGTGGATCGATTCCAATACTTACTATTCCTGGGAGCTCTATTGGCTTCAGCTCCTGCTCATGACTGTCTTTCATCTTTGTTTCTAGCACTTGGGGGATTTCCTTTATTTGAATCTGAGCTCAAACATGTAGCCTAAAGTGATTTCCATGTAGTCTATTCATTCTATGTTTTCAAACTGAGAGCCGTGTCTTCCCACCGTAGCCCAGTACATCATTTTTGCCATGTTGGTTGGAAGCCTCTGCAATATCTAGACATGTGTATGCATGTGTCCCTGTCTGTTGGGTCTTAGAATCTTAGACTAAACATCCCCCCACCCCCCCAGCTTAGGACTTTGTACGGAGTTGGTTGGTACTCAGCAGCTAGCTGTTGAATGAGTGAATGAATGAGATCTAAAGCACTGGTCTCCAGCTGTGAAGCTTATAGATAGATAATTGGTGAAGCTTTAAACTTCATTGTTGCTTAATTTTTGTTTTCTTCTGCCTTTTTCTATTTTTAAATGAACTATGTAACCTGTTTTAATTAAAGTAAATGAATTAGAGGGTGAGTCATAGAGGAGAGAATACCCAGAAACTAAAACACAGCAGAGATCAAAACTGCATCAGGAATTAGTGATCCAAAGAGGGAGTAAATATCAATAAATCACTAAAAGATATTCTAAGACAGAATCAGTGAAAAGCCCTCAGGGACCCTCTGAAAGGAGAGAGCAGTGTTTATCAGCTCCCCCCTGTACCAACCATTTGTGTTTTTCCAGGAAATGCAGCTTCTTATCTTTATAAGCAGACTTCGATAAAAGATTGCCGACTAAGTAGTGTGTTTTTTCTTGACTTCCAAAGCTGCTTTAATTTTCTCATAAATACCAAGATAATCTCACTTAAACTAAGTGGCTCCTTCTATCTCAGGCAGAGCCTATTTTTCTGCTCTTCAGCTTGAGGAGGGTTAATATTGGCGCTGAATGAACATCTGCTGGCCCCATATTGACACAGGAATAAATTATTCAGCATGTAGTATTTGGGAATTTAAAAGCTCCATGATGAATTCTACAAAACTATATTATGTCTCTGACATTCTAAGGTTTCATTATTTTGTCTTCAATTATTCACAAAGGCTTTTTGCTTCTCAAAGCTTATATGGAATTCTTCAGATCAAATGAGCCCAAGGCTGAAATGATGGAAGACTATATTAAGACATAATGTTCCTTTTTGTTTTGGTAGTATTTTTCTTTTGAGGTGGGCTAAACAACCCTTTTTCTATACATATAAAATTGAGATCTGTTTGTTATGGAAGTGAGCTCTTCTACTGGTAGAACACAGGTTGTCAGGAGTCGCTCTCTGTATGCAGTGTGGCCAGTCCTTTCCTGACAGCTCTGGAGAGATGTTTCTTGAGGATTATACCAGTAATTCTTAAACTTTGTTTACTAAAGAAAATAATCTGATTTCTAAATGTGCATGGAGTGGTGCTTTAAGATCTGAAGTCAAGCAAGGGTCTCTCCTAAATACCTTTGAGTCATTCTCTGTTTCTACGCTGCTATTGCATTTACTCTGGCCTTCTGTGTTTATAATTGCGGGGTTGTGATGGCTTTCCACGAACTCAGGGATTCTTGTGTGTGTGTGTGTGTGTGTGTGACACACACACACACACACACACACAGAGGGAGGGAGGGAGGAGAGGTGGATCCCTTTAGCATCTGGTAGAGCCTGTGATTACAAAAATGCTGATAACAGTAATACAGTTCTATCCGTAGAGTCCTGTACAGCTCAAAGTGTGACATATCTTCCAGTTTCACCTAATCCAGACCTCAAAAAATATTCCATCAAAACTAAAACTTGCCATTGTTTGATTAACCCTGAAGGAGATTTTTAGAGTTTGAACAAAACAAATTAAGCCATGAGAAAATCTTTTTTTAATTCTTGAGGAACAGTTAATGAAATACTATTAGTACTTTGTAAGGACTGGAAATCAAAATAAAGACCCAGATTTTCTTACAACATTAATCATAAACACAATACATTCAGTGCCTAAAATTGCTAGTAAATCTGCTAGATGCGCAGAATTTATAATAGGAAAAGAAGTTGATATAGCTATGTATGTTATCTGGAATGCAGTTAATGTTTAAACTTGCCCCTTCAATGCTGTTCTTACAGCCTTCTGTAGTTGCTATTTTTATATACAATGTGTGTAGGAAGGGACAAAGCAAGGTGAGAGATAATGGACCTGTTTTTCTCCAGTGCGTATGTCTCTCTGCTAATGAGTTAGATATGAAAAGAAGTGCATTTATTTACTCTTTTCAACCTTCCAGGTACATACTGGACAGGTAGGTAGGCTGGTATTGGACATGAAGATAACATTGTTGTCTCATTTTCTTTTTTTTTTTTAATATTTATTTTTAGAGAGAAGGGAAGTGAGAGAGAAAGAGAGAGAAACATCAATCTGTGGTTGGTTGCCTCTTGCACACCTCAACTGAGGAGCTGGCCTGCAACCCAGGCATGTGCCCTGACCAGGAATCAAACCAGTGATCCTTTGGTCTGCAGGCCAGCAATCAATCCACTGAGCCACACCAGCCAGGGCTGCTGTCTCATTTTCATTGTAACATAATGCTGGGTTAACTTTTTAGAAGTGTTGGGTACTCTGAGGCATTAATAGTAATGCCCTGGGATCATGTCATCCATGCCCCACCCCACCTCCCCGCCTTTTTTATTTTATTTTTTAGTAGTTAGTGGAGAGTTAATTTTCTGGGTTACAGTAAGAAATTTTTTTTTCATATTTTACCCCCAATACATCATGATATAAATTATAACAATTGCTTACATTTGTATCTGTTTACTGAACATTTTTACTTATGTGATCTCAGTTTATCCTCCCAGTAACATGTGACACAGGTATGTCAGGGATTACTCACCTCTGTTTCACAGAAGAGGAAACTGAGGCCCAGGGATGTTGTGAGTTGCTGAGGGTCACAGAGGAACTAAGTGGTAGAGCTGAGAGGGAAACTGTGGCTTTTTGGCTGCTTCACAGTGTTCTTTTCTGTAACTTCAGTCAGGGAGGGTTGCTCTTTGCTTTCTCTGCAGAACCCTTTTGTGCTGCTCAGGCAGACGGATGGGCGTTCGTTCAGTCTTTGTAATGGACGTGGATTATGTCCCCATCTGCTTGGTAGGAAATCAGTGACTATACTGAGCATTGTCCATGTAAAATATTAAATTGCATCAGAACTTATGACATTTAAAGTGCATTTACAATGCAGTTAAGATAACAATTTCATCTGTTACTGTGTAATTACAGAGGTTTTCATTCACTTCAATTTAGCAAGCTGGAAAAATATGACCTCTGGCTATGTGGCCTTTTCATTTTGTGTGAGAGAGAGTGTGTGTGTGTGTATGTGTGTGTGTGTGTGTGTGTGTGTGTGTGTGTGTGTGTAACTAATGAACTTGGGGAGGTTTCATGACTTTCTGCCCTGCTTTTCCAAGGACTCTAATTGTCTCTGCTGCAACTCCCAAGCCTCCTCCTCCTGTCTGCTGACAGCAGTCAGCTTTTCCATGTGACATAGAGCAGCAGATTATTGATTTTGTGTTTCGTGTCAGGGCATTGTGTGTGTCACTTGAGGTGGTCTTGTGGGCATTTAGTTCATCAGTGATTATGCACAGGGCCCACTTTAGCTTGAGCTGGGGAGGAAATGGCAAACAGGAAAGGGCCAGGGTTATTCTTTTAAGAGTTACCATCAGGGACTGTACAGTAGAGAGAAACACTGAGCTGTCACTTCTCCTTCAGTGTTTCACTTTGATTTCCAGTTGACATATTTAAAGTGCCTGACATTTCGTTTCTTTGTGTTCACTTGAGCAGGGAGTGTGGGATCAGAGGCCATCGATCGGTTAGCTGTAGTCTATAACTCTTAAGTAGCATTTGATCATGAATAAAAGCTCTATGTGTTTGGAAGCCATCCCTCAAACAATTGGGTGTGTCTGCAGCCTATGGGTGGCTGTCCTGTTCTCATTCAAATGTGGGGAATTTGGTCAGGTTCCACTAGGCTTCAGGGAGTCCTTGCCTCCTCTCAAGTGAGAGTGATCCCAAGGACTTGAGGGAGTCTGTGTCCTTTATCTTGGCTCAGATAACCTCTGGTGGCCTGCTGGGTGAGACCAGTGCCTAGTACCCTATGGGAGCCCCAGTGAGCCCTAAATATCATCTCTTCACCCTAGTCCCTCAGCTATACTCTACTTTTCTATGATGGGGGCACATAAGACGACTTAAGGGTCATGGTGCATGTGGCCAAGGGCTAGAGATGCATCTATTGCTTTTATATATATTTTTTGACAACCTGAAGCCATATTTATGAGTTCTGCCATTGTTCCCAGTGTCTAAGAGAGTAATGGTTATTTTCTTCTATAAATTTGCCTGAGGGAATCTTCTAGCCATAAGTGGACCAGTGGAAATCAAGGTGTAGGTTCTAGACTAACTTGGAACAGTAAAAAGGCATGTGTCTGGTTTTAAGCCTGCTTCTGGTTTTGATTGGTTGAAACCAATCTGATAACTCTCAATGGTGAGGTCAAAGCTTCATTGTTTTAAGTCCTTCTCGTAAGATGTGTGAGATGGCACAGGGGCTCTTCCTCCTGCCACCGTTCCCAGTGGCCTCGCCTGCCTCGAATGGGTTAGGAGTTAATTTGATGATCCGCGCTTTGGGGGCTTTGTGCATGTACATTGTTGCTGAGTCATACATTGGTCATCGCATTGCAGGCTACCTGTGGTGAAACTCTGGTAACGAAACTCTGGAGATGAAATTTGAACTTGAATGGAGTGCACGCTGAATGAAGAGGAGCGTTAAGTAGAAGGAGCTGAAGGAGTGTGTACTAAGGAGAACAGGGCAGCGACTTTTAAGAGTTCCTTTAAAATTTTTAGTTCGATTTTACCCTGATCACCTCATTGAATTTTTTTTGCTTGGTTGTTTCTTGACTTCCAAATTTTTGTTTGTTTGTTTTTTGTCCTTTTTATTTAAGTTGCTTTCTTTGTTGCCGTGCTAAGTTAGCAGTTTGTTTGCCCAGGGCTGCTCCCCAGCTCCTATCCATGTTCCTGTAGCAATGGATTGGCCATCTTAATTTCACCCCATTCTCTCCCTGCTCTCCTTCCTCTAAATTACCTGCATTGTCTGCAGGTAAAATGGCTTGTATGTTACAGGAGTTCGCCATCTATCAAGTGTGTACCGAGAATGGCTGTTAGGTCGTTTTCCTGGACACGTAAGTAGATTGTTTCCACAAGCCTCACTTGTTTCACTTGCCAGGGCTGTCGGCAGCCAGTTGGCCTGACAGGTGGTAGCTTTTGGATCTTTCCCTGATGTTCTGTAGCGCACTGTTAGCCAGCTTGGATCCCTTGTTCTCAAACTCTGGTGAGAGTTTGGAGCTGGTGTCTGTCCTCCTGGCTTCCTGAAGTTTCCAGTGGGCATAAGGTAGACCCAGTGTTTCACACAAGAGCTGTTGGCCAGCACGTTTTCATCCCAGTTATTCAAATTGCTGTCCCTAATTCAATCTGACACATTAGAATGAAAGCCATGCAAAACTTTGGTGCCCCATTTTGACAATGTTGGTGATGTCTGATGTCTGGGATAAAGAATGATGAACTATGACATGTGGAGAGTTAGACCCGAGGTCATGTTGTATATATGCTGCCTGTTATCCTATGGCCTTGACCAATTTATATATCCTTTCGAATCCAAATTTATGGTTGGTAGAATGGGCTAATAGTATATATATCACAGTTTGTTGTAGAAATTAAACCATGATATATATGAAAAGCATCCAGGGTAGTGCCTGACACTTAATGTTTATTTTCCTTTCCACACAAACCGCCTCTACCACTGACTCCCACCCTGAAGATTTAATAAGAGCTTGAAGTTTATAAGGCAGAGTGAGTGATTCAGTTTAGTCATATGAAATAATTTCTTGCCTATAAATGCTGATTTTTTTTTCCTGAGGAAGGGTTTTAACATGGAATGAATTTCCAATTATTTTAAACACTTTTATATAATTTTGTCTGAAGTAAAGATGATGAACTAGTACCTATTTAATATCCCCTCAAGCACTATAGTTTTATGATTCTTTGTTGTTTTTGAAAAACCAATATAACATGCCTTTCTGGGTTTTAAGTTCTGATTTCTATTCAGTAATAGTGTTTGAAAAAAAGAAGTGAGCTTCATAAGAAATGTTTCTTGTTTATGTAACTGGAGCATTAATTTTTTGTGATGATGTTTTGTCTTAAAAATAAAAACAACTAAAAATGAGTTTCTCTGCCAAATCTTAAAGTTGCTTTGCCTTGGGCTCTGTGAGCCAGCTCAGGCAGATCCATAAAAGGTCCTTGCAGGCACCTCAGGTAACTCGGTGTCCTTAGATCTCAGAAGAGAGCCGGGCTGAGGGAAATGGGAGAACAAGAGGACCGGGAAAGGAGATGGTTCTGGACTTGAGGATTCAATAGTCCCATGTACTATATAAGGATTTTTAGGGGGTTGTTATTAGTATTTTGGCAGTATTTCTCCTTCCTGTGAGTTTTTATTTCAGGGGTCTAGCTTTGGAAGTTTTGTTGGGCTATAGTATGACATATTCCTTTGTGGTTCCAAGTACTTGTGGCTGTTGTGGATTTTTCTTTTTAATTTCAGTTCCTGTGATATTAAGACCAGCTGGTTAAGTTATTTGTTTTGATACAGAAAGGTATTATGACTAAACTATGCTGAATAGAACTTGAATCAGGGAGGCAGCATGCTACAATGAAAAGAATAGACGCTTTAAAAGTTAGATATGAGTTTGAATCTCAACTGCCTTGCTTAAGGAATGTGTGTGATGGAAGACAAGCTGTTCAGCCTCTCAGAGGCGCCCCTCCCTCACTGGGAAAGTGAATTTGCGATTCTCATGTTGTGGGGTGGTTGGAAGCATTCATTCCTATAGTGTCCTACATGTATAGTTCTGTCTGTCTTAATCACCCACCTTTTCTTCTCCTTCCTCTTCCACTCCTTACTCATGTGAGTTCAGCCTATGATTGTGTCAGAGCCTTACCAGCAACTGCGAACATAAAGAAGAGGAAACCCCTCCCTTCCTTCTCCTGATTAAGGTTTGGGAGACTCATGTTCTCACCCCTTGGGAAACTTCCCTATCCCAGTGCTGGGCTATGTCTTATTTCATGCAGATTATAGAATTAGGATGCTTACAGTATGAATTTGGAACGGATCTCTTTTAGGTTGTTTATTGTAATAATCCTCTTCACTAATAATATCAATCAGAGAATGGTTTTATCTTTTTAGTTATATTTCCCTTGAACATTTCAGACTTTCAGCATGTTAGAGACTCATTCCTACGATTTTCTTAATGTTTAGATTCTTAGGCTTGGCAGATGGTATCATGGTTCAATATCAGCAACAAGGTATTTATCCTGTGTTAATTCTGAAGCATATTTCATAAAGATCTTGGTACCACCTTTTTTGGATGAGGAAGAAACCTGAAAAAATTTTGAATTGAGATTATTTTCAAGAAAGCCTGTTTGAATTTGCTGTTATTTTATTGGTAACGTTAATTCAGGGATGTTTCATTATTCTCTGTGGTCAGCGCGCCTTTTCAAGACACAGCTTGAAGCCACTTGTTTTGAATATAGTCTGATTTTGGGGTTGTGTTGTGACATACACACTATACTGTCGGACCATCGATTGGTATACATTCTTTCACAGGCACAGACCAGATGCCAAGTGACTAGCAGAATGACTAAGGCTGTTTTAAAATAGTAAATGCTATTTGTTTCTATTGAATTTAATAATATTGTTAAATAGTAACAGTGCATATATACATATGTGGTTATGTTCATACATAAAGAATCACATATATTTAATGTTGAGGTTAAAAATCATTTTCTGTATCCTTTCTGTAAGCTCCTAAGGAAATTAAAAATACCAGAACACTGGGTTAATCCAAGTTTTTACTGTTTATGTAATTTTTTAAATAGGTAGGAGGAGCTAGTTTTCTACCAGCATCTGAAAACTGTAGAGTAGCTGTATTGGTGTGCAGAATCCATAACTCAGTGAAAACGTTGCTGTGAACAGAACAGGTTCCCGTAGGTGTTCTTCGATGTTTGCACATGTTCCAAATTAGATTATATTCATCTCCATTGTTGTATTCTAGAAATCTCACCAAAAGGACTTACCTGTGCTCCATGAAAAGTAATCCTTTGGAATTCTTGAATTAGACTGAGGGCATTGTTATTCTTTTATATCAGAAACTTTTAAAGTCACATGTAATCTTCCCATCCAGGTTTTTCTGTGTAATCTCTATTGTATTATATTTTATTCTACAGTTAAACAAATTTGTGAATTACACATTTTAGAGAGACTTTATATGTATCATTCATAAGGTGTTGTGCTTTTCCGTTAATGTGTACATGTACATGTATGGCCCCTTCTGCTACCAAGTAGAAGTTGTCATAGTGTAAATATTTCTTTTCACTTAACTTTTTTGTGAGAATAGCCTGGTTCTCTAGTAGCAGAGGCTGATGTGAATTAAAAGGTGTTTGGAATTTCCTCTCATGGGTCTAATAAAAATTTTAGTCTAGGTCTGAGTATGTGTATGTTAATTTTGCACATTTACTTGAAAAATACTTTATACTTTGAGTTAGTCTAGTTTCTCTTATCTCCCTTGTATGACCAATAGTTTGCTCTACAAGTTAGACATGCTGCATCGATACATTTGTTTGATAAAATTATCGTTTGACTTCACCTTTGAAATATACTGTATTTTTCGCACTATAAGATGCATCTGATAATAAGACACACCTGACCATAAGACTCACCAAGGTTTAGAGGAGGAAAACAAGAAAAAAAAAATTCTGAACCCAATGGTGTACTAAAATATTTAATAAATATAACAGAATAATATTTCAACCATGTAAAGTGAACAACAGTCAACAGCAGTATTAAGAACCATCATCACTCTCATTAACAAATGAGGAGAGACTTTAAGGTTCAAGTACTCTTCTGGTTTTCTGGGAACCCCAAGAACTCATCATTGCTAGTGTCAGAATTTATGAAGCTCAGTTGCTCACAATCACTGATATCACTTTCTTTGCTATCTTCATACTGACCAGACACCTTGAGATTCAGGAGTAAAGTGGGACATACAAGCGTCCCCAGGGGTTTTGCATGGGCCCACTGCTTCCTCTTTTAACAGCTGTCACCACTGCTGACAGGTCAGGTAATACGCATCATGGTCTGTGATGCAATATTTTCTCCATAAGACACACAGACATTTCCCTCCCACTTTTGGGGGGGAAAAAAGTGCATCTTATTGAGTGAAAAATACTATAATTTGATTAGATCTGTATGACTTCTTAACACATGATTTTACATATATACACACATATGTAATTATATACACTTTTTTGTGTCTCATACATATATAAAATCATAAATGTCTTGAAATTAATTTTATTTTGCTTTGCCCACTGTTATCTATGAAGATTATAGAACCAAATTTTAAACCAATTTAAACCAAAATAAAAGGTTAGAGAATAAGAAGACTCTGGGACAGCTCCAAAAATGCCAACATTTGAATCATAGAGTTGCCAGAAGGAGAAGAAGAAGAGCAAGAAATTGAAAACTTATTTGAAAAAATAATGAAAGAAAACTCCCCAAATTTGGCAAAGGAAATAGACATGTAAGTCTGGGAAGCACAGAGAGTCTCAAACAAGTTGGACCCAAAGAGGACCACACCAAGACACATCATAATTAAAACGCCAAAGGTTAAAAGATAAAGAGAGAATCTTAAAAGCAGTAAGAGAAAAGCAGAGATTTACCTACAAAGGGGTGCCTATAAGACTATCAGCTGATTTCTCAAAGGAAACTTTGCAGGCAAGAAGGGAGTGGCAAGAAGTTTTCAAAGTGATGAAAAGCAAGGACCTACAACCAAGATTACTCTATCCAGCAAAGCTATCATTTAGAATGGAAGGGCAGATGAAGTGCTTCCCAGACAAGGTAAAGCTAAAGGAGTTCATCATCACCAAGCCATTATTATATAAAATGTTAAAGGGATTTAAGAAAAAGAAAAATATCAAAACTATGAACATTAAAATGACAACGGACTCACAACTATCAACTAAATCCAAAAGATAAAAACAAACTAAGCAAAAACTAGAGCAGGAACAGAATCATAGCTATGGAAATTATTTGGAGGGTTAGCAAGGAGGGGGAGGGGGAGAACAAGGGTGTGTTGGAGTGGGGGAAGGTACAGGGATTAAGAAGCATAATTGGTAGGTACAAAATAGACGGGACATTAAGAATCGTGAAGTAAATGGAAAAGCCAAAGAACTTATATGCACTACTCATGGACATGAACTAAGGGAAGGAATGCTGGAGGAAAGTGGGGTACCTAGTGGAGAGGGGCCAAGGGGGAATAATTGGGACAACTCTAATAGCATAATCAATAAAATGTACTTTAAAAAAAGGATTAGTTTACTTTAACTTATGTTATGTTTTAATATTTTTCTTAAATTTTCTAAAATGAACATATATTCCTTAATCAGAATAATATGAATCTTTAAAATAAGTGTATTTTAAATCTCTTTGAAAGAAACATCTCAAACTTATTTGGTCTTCTTTTTAGTTGAGAAATATGTGTTATTTGGTTAATAATGTATTAGCATCAAGAACTTAAAAGTCCAAATTGCAAACTTAACTGTAAAGTCATTTTAAGTAATATTACCTTTTTATTTCAACATTGCATTAACATGTTAATTATGTTCTAAGAACATAGTTCTCTAACCCAGATTATATACAGCAATTAGGAAATTTAACACACATAAAGCAAAGAGAGACTACTTTTTACTACAGAGTTTTAAAGTATGTGCAGAGTACAAATACATGCCCAAATTTTCTAACATTAAAATGTTTTTATGATATAAGCTGAGCTAGTTAAAAATAGCAAAAATCATTAAGAAAAGAATCAGGAAGTCTGACAAATTCCAAAAGAAACATGAAATTTACCTCTGTTATTTTGACTTTGGAATTAATCGAGCAGCTTTTTTCCCCTCCTGTATTGCCCACAATTCTTGTTTGTATTTATCCTCAGTGCATCTTAATTAGCCAATTGAACAAAGACAGTACCTGTTTGACCTTAGAGATAAATGCGACTTAGGATCCTCAGGGCGTTGGTATCAGGGATTGTTTTAGGCTTCTAGAAGATGCTGCCTGTTGTACTCTTTGGAGATTTTAAAATAAAACACTTTTCTTAATTGTCATCTAGTTTAATTCAATATTTCAGGGTGTATTTAATGCAGGAAAAAGGCATTTGAGCAATAAAAGAGTGTGATATTTTTAGAGCACTCATTAGCCTGTAAAATGTTATTTTCTCTCTTCTGGTCATTTTATTGAGGACCTTGAATGTAGACCCTGTTTGTTAGAGACTCTTGAATGCATAAATCAATTTTGACATTTTCTTTGGTCCAGTGATAATGTGACTTGTTAATAATTACGGTAGTAACTTCCAATTAATGAGAATTGTGACTTCAGATTAGGTTCCTTCTAATTAGTACTTTGTCATCTTACTTCATCAGAAAGTGGTGTTTGCTGGTCTGGAATTAAGGAAAGAGTTCCATTTGGCAATAGGGGGTTCATTAACACATGGAAAGAAAGAGACTGGCTCACACCCTTCTTGCCAATTACAAGTGTTTTTGTTAAAAGGAAAAGCTTGCCCTGCTTTGTAGGGGAGAGTGGTGGCAGATTTCTTATCCAAAACTCTTGCTAGGTATTCTTTTTAAGAGAAGATGTTTGAAAAGGAGACATTAAAATGAAACCAAATGTGGTAATCACAAGGCTCCAAATGACAGGGAATGTAGAAGTACTAAGGAGAAATCTGGGATGTCTAGGCACTTACCACTCCGTAAATAAAGAAGATCACATTTCATAGCATAGGATTTTAGAATGTTAGCGTCAGAAAGAACCTTAAGAGATCGCTTGACCTTAACCTTCCCTTTAGAAATGCTGGAATTGGGGCCCAGAGAAAGTAATTGAAATTAACAGGTTGTCAGTAACAAGTCTAGGACCAGCCCAAGGTTTCTGTCCAGTGTTCTAGTTCACTAACATATATTACTACTGTCTTAATTACTGTTCTATCAGGAAGATTAAACTAGTCTAAATGCTTTTCAGGAAATGTGAAAATTGAACTAGAAGCTAGAAAATGTAGTAATTTATTTTCTTTAGGTTTGTCAGAAGTTTGGTACAGAATTATGCTTGAGAAGTTAAACTTCTTTCACCATAAGTGGTGAATAAGTATAAGAATTTTAAAATTTGGCATGTAAATGCTTTTTAAATTAAATGTCGTTCAGAATAAGGAGCCCAAATATGTAATGTAAGAGGTGTAGCTTGTACAGAAGTGTGGGTAGAAGCACAAAATGATCAGGTCAGAACTGAATGTTGGCAGAACCAAGGACATAACCTAGTTCATTTTCATATGGAAGTTATCCCCTCACATCCTAGGTCAAAAGGACATTCTTACCTCATTGCTTGTAACGCGTTCTCTGCTGTTGCAATGTGAGACAGACAGCTGAAAGGATCAGGTTCTGAGTGGATTCTGATGTCTCCAAACTATTTTGATTTCAAGTATACTGATATCTGTATACTAAGTTATATCTATTTATGTTGAAATCTAGAGGCTTCACTCTCATGGGAGGGTAAATGAATGAGGCAGAAGGAAGAGATCGACTTTCTAAGCCTCCCTCTTCTGTATTTATTACAAGGTGTTTTTACAGTTGTTACTTTTGTCTACTTAAAAAATATTTAGATTGTTGGAAATAAGTAAATGAAAATTTGAATGATTTTCAAATAGATTAAATTGAGCTTTTATAATTTAAAATTGTATATATATATTTTGTTTGTTTGTTTGCCTTGGGTCTGCTTATTGAACTTAAATATTTCTTTAGGAAGGACCTATTCTGATCTGTGATTTCACTGGCAAAATCAGTGTAAGCACTTGAATTTCAAATGCATGGGTTTTACATTTAAATTACCGTTCTTTGCTCTAAGAAGAGCTCATGAAAACCAGCTATAGTTCATAAGGCTGGTCTCTTGCAGTGAAATTAGAGGCTGTTAGAACTATTGGTCTTATTTTCAACCGAGTTAGTTAACTGCCTGTTAAGGTTCAGAGCTTATTGACCAATAGGCATTTCCTCCTCTGGCCATAATGACACAACGATTTTCATTAAATCCCAGAGTTTATGGAAATAAAATAGAGATCTTGCAAAGCAAATGGCTGCGTTTAATTATTAGGATTAATTAGGCATTTAAATATGGGTATAAAGTATGTTTTAAAAACAAGTATTTCTATTTCATTGCCCTGAGCCAGTTGTGCTAAAGGGAATGAAGATATTGTTATTCTTTCTTGTTTCACAAAGTGTATACATTGTAATTGCTGAGCCATGTGTTTAGAGAGTACTTATCAATGTTACAGAATTTGGTAGTTTAATATTTGGCCTTTATAATATTCAGAATAATTTTGAAAATAATCAACATGGCTGCTAGGACATTGAAAGTAGTCTTCTGAGAATTTAAGGAAATGATTTGTCTTTTCTCAAGGTCTTTTAATGTGATAACTTCAGAACCTATATTTCTATCACTTCTATATTCTTACTTAATTATCGTCACAGTTTTATGCTTAACAAGGATTCTTTAATCTTTTCTTATTATTGAATTTATTGGAGTGACATTGATTAACATAATTATATAGTTTTTAGGTATCTAATTCTATGATACATCATCGGTATATTGTATTGTGTGTTTACGACCCCAAGTCAAGTCTCCTTGCATCACCGTTTCTCCCCCCTGAACCCCTTCTGCCTCCCCCCTCCCTTCCCTCTGGTGATCCCCATGCTCTGTTGTCTGTGTCTGTGCGGTTCTTTTGTTTGTTTAATCCCTTCACCTTTTCCACCCAGCCCTGCAACCCTCCTCCCCTCTGACAGCTGCCAGTCTGTTCTCTATCTATGACTCTGTTTCTATTTTGTTTGTTATTTTATCTTATTTATTAGATTTCACATATGAGTGAAATCATATAGTACTTGTCTTTCTCTAACTTGTCTTCCACTTAGCATAATGCTCTCCCGGTGCATTTATAGAGGATTCTTTACATAAGATATCAATTAAATTAGGGACTTTATGCATCATTTTTGAACTTGTAGTGGTTAAAGAAGTATCTTAGGAACTAGTTAAAAGAGCTTATTAAAAAATTAATGTATCCTGAAAGAAGGTAGAGCAAATGATAGATTATGAAGTGAAACCTAGTTGTTGAGCATTTGGGATTTTATCCATTACATTAAAAATTGATATGAAATCTGAATATTCATCTCCAAAACTATTTGAAATCATAAGCTGCAGAATTGGAGCTACTTCTCTGTAGAAGACTCATTTGCAAGTGTCAGCCAACATTCCTTTCAAACAAAGTGAAAAGGATTTCTTAATTTGGTTTAGAAGTATGTTTTTAGAAAGTTGATGCAACCAAATTTATTTGCATTTCCTCTGGACAGGATAAATCCATTAGTTTGGATAATTTCTCCCCAAGGGGCGGTGCATCTTTTTCAAACTCAGATAACCAAGAGCATTATGGGAAAAGCTTTCTAGGTTAAATTCATGTCTGTCCTGGCTGGGGAGCATGCTGAGCCACATAAAAGATGTAAAAATATATTTAGGCTCTCTGGATTTCAGTGTCTAAGGAAAGGAAGGAGGAGAGAACTGAGATTTTAAAACACAGTGAGTTCAAGGAATGAATTTGAAAGTGGTCAGGATTGAATATTTAGGGAAAGCAGAATGAAAGAAGGTGTGCTAGTGGTGTGGAATTCAGTAGTAAATATTTAAAGATGGATAGACTATATATTTATGGTAGGTTATAGCTTATAGGTACGAATGAAAAATGATCCCTGCCTTTGAAGAACTCATTTTCTGTTAATTTTGTTCATTTGTTTGTTCATTCACTCAGTAATCCTTGGGGGTATACTATGTGTCAACACCACACTGGCTATACAAATATGAAAAGGCATGGTCTCTGCACTTCAGGAGCTTTTAGGCTGCAAAGCTTATTCCTGACATTTCCATTTGGAACACAGAAAAAGTGCTCTCTTATGAACACTGTTTAGAGGGAGGCCGCATGCTATAGGAGTGGAGACCTGGCTTCAGAGACAGATAGTTCTGGATTTGAATCTCTGTTCTGTCACTTACAAGCTATTATCTTGGACAAGTTATTTAACCTGTAGCAGCCTCAGGATTCCAATCTTTAAAGGAAGACATAATAATCTACCTTGCAGGATTATTAAGACTAAATAACTTTCATTAAGTGCTTGTCACATACTAACAGATATATCAGTTCCATTTCTTTTCTTTTCCATAATATTGCTAGTCCTGTAAACTAGTGACATTAGGTATGAACTAGGTCATTGTGAACTGAGTGGATAATATAACCTCCCTTGACAGCATAATTTCTTTTTATAGAAAAAATGCTTAAAACAGTTTAGCAATTGACTTTGAAAACGAACTTTCATAAACCAATTCCTGTAAGTTAGGGAAGATCCATATTCAATTTTTACATGTACTTGTTTATATTTTGCTTTGAAACATTTCTTTATTTAATACGCAGCACACACACACACACACGTATCTATCTCCAAGTTGATTACATGTTTTCTAAAATCTGAGATTAATTATCTCTTCTTATATATCCCTGTAGTACTGAATACTTTTATACATATTAGGTAGCAGACACACTTTAAAAATTAAATTTATTGGTGTAATATTATATAAATTTCAGGTGTACAACTTTATAATACAACATCTGTATACTCCATTCGAGAACACCTTCTTGGTGAAAGGTAAAACAGTTACAGAAAAGATGCCAAAGATTAATTAAATTAAAAATATGAAATCATTTTGATTCAGCAATTTAAAACTTGTCAACAAATAATACTAGAAAATGTTTAAATTTTTAAAAACTCAGACTAAAAATATAAAATTTTTATAGAAACAGAGCTTTAAATGAGGAAGGGAACAATATTAGCAATTTGAGAGCTTTGGAAGAGGGCATGGAGTCACATCACTCCTGCACAGGAATACCTGTCAAATAGTATACCAGAATTATGTGGTGTAGGAGACCCTAACAGGTTGAAGAAGAGCGTTAATCTGGAACTGTTTAGCCAACTGAGGCATCAATTGTCTGTGAATGTTACTCTTTATGCATGGTTACCAAGACATAGATTTACTGATAGAATTATGCAGTTATATTTGGTGGTTGTACTTGTTTTCAAGTGATTTTGTAAAATATAGATAATCCCAGTGAATAGGGAATTTTTAACACATTAATATTATACCTGAATAAAATCTCTCCCCATTTCTCAATCAAAATAATTTATTAAGTTTCTAGGAATGTAGGAACAGCTATGCTATTCTGATGGCTTTTTTGAAAGGAAATTCATCTGCCCTATCTCTGCTAGGTTTTCCTTTTTGGAATTGCTGCCATAATTTCATAAGACTGCATCACCAGTAGGACTGTTACACTGATGAATGAAAGCTCCTGCGCCTGCTGGCAGGCACTAAGTAGGCTCTAAGCAAACCGAAGTTCATTGATTCTTAGCAGGGCTATTAAGAAAATAAGTGCAAATTGTCAGGAGAAGAGAGGTTTGTTCTTTAGCATCATCACTTGACTCTTGGGTAAGAACTGTTAGGCACGGCAGAGACTGTTTCAATTTGTCATCCTCCTGAGACATGATCTGCGGTGCTGAAATAAACCATTGCTTCCTATGAGCAGGGAAAATGAGAAAACGGTTCATGCCCAGACTGGTCCATTTAGTTAGGAGGACAGCCACATAAATAACTACTTAAGAAAACAAAAACAAAGAAAAAATGGGAAACCTGAGTCCTTGGCATAGACCCTTTCAAGATGAAAGTGTCTGTGAATACTATGTACGGAACGAAACTCCGTTTAGGACAACTATAATGGGCTCAGTGGCAGACATTGTGAACTTTAACCTCTCTTGACCTTAGTTTTTCCATCTATAAAATAAAAGCCATTTTCTTGTCCTGTCTCATAGGGCAAAGCTAGATTAACTCATGACTGAGAGAAAGCCCTGGCATCACGGGGTTATTAGCAGGATGTAAGGTCCTGGATGTGCACCAGCAGAGAAGCAGCATGTGCATCCATTGTACTTGCTGTCTTCAAGTCCTGTTTATTATGTTTTTGTGATTTAGTTATTTTTCTTTTTAAAAAAATCAAACTATTTATCTATTGATCTGTCTATTTTATCTACCTTATTGAGGAAGGAAAATCTGTGGGAGTGAGTCAGAGGACACCAGCAGGAGAGTGGGGAGGCAGCACGATGTCGATGAAAGAGCATTGATTTTGGCATCAAGCCACCCCGACTGAGCTCTCCCCAGCAGGTGTACAACTTCCTTTTATTCTCTGAAGTCAGGTTCCTCATTTAAAAGTGGGTATAATAACACCTGCTTTCCAAAGTTGTCGTGGGAGTTGAGTCATCGCATGTCATTCCTTTGCAGTGTAGTGTCTTTCTGTATAAATTTTTAGACTCAGCTCTCTATATGTGCAAAGAGCCTTATATGATTTTTATTGGAATAACATTAACTTCATTTGTGTTTGTTCACCTTGGGGAGTGTTGATCTTGTAACTACATTTAGTCTTTCAATTCATGAATATGGTATGTTTCTCCGTATATATAGGTCTTCAATGATTTCTTTTATGTGTATTTTGTAGTTTTCAGCATTGTCATTTTGTACATATTATTTTAGATTTAATCTAAGTATTTTAAATTTTCGAGATATTGTTAATAGAATTGTTTTCAAAAGTTCAGTTTCTAGTTGTTCTTTGCTTTTGTAAAATATGATTGGTTTTTGCTGTGAATCTTGTGTCCATTGACCTTGCTATATCCATTGATTAATTCTAAGAAAGAGCTTTTTGTGTTTTCCTTAGGATTGTTCATGTTAATAATCATATCGGCTGTTTAGCAATATCTTTCTTTCTTCTTTTCCAGTTTGTTTGCCATCTATCTCCTTATATAGACTTAATGCACGACCACCTCTCCCTCTCGTGTTATTTCTCTGAAGGACTTCCTTTGCGTGTATTACTAACATACTCTCTTTTAGTTTTTCTTCATCTGACAATATTTTTATTTCAGCATCATTTCCCAGGATGTTTTCCTGAATGATTACAGTATTTACAGTTTACAGTTCCTTTCTTTCAGCACTTTAAAGATGTCTTTCCATTGCTTTCTGGCCTCATGGTTTGTGATGAGAAAACTGTAATCATTTAAATTGTTTCCCTACATGTAAGAAGACATTTTTCTTTGGCTGCTTTCAAGATATTTTTCTTTGTCTTTTGTCTTCAGTAATTTGATTTTGATGTTTCTTTGGGTTAATCCTTTTTGGGGTTTGCTAATCTTGAATCTGTAGGTTTATATGTCTGCTTATGTTTTTCACAAAAGGTGGAAAATTTTCAGCCATTATTTGTTCAAAGTTTTGGGATTTTTGTTGTTGTCATTGTTTTGTTCCATACTCTTTATTGTCTTCTACCGGGACTCCAATGTTAAACCTTTGTTATTACCAACATATTCATGAGACTGTTCAGTTTTGTTTTTCAATTATTATTCTCTCTGTTGTCAAGATTGGGTACTTCTTATTGATCTATATTTAAATTCACTTTTTTGTTATCTCAATCTACTGTTGAGCCCATTCCTAAATATTTTACTTCAGTTACTTATTTTTATGCTTAAATTTTTAAATTGGTTTGTCTTTCTTTTTTTCCTTTCCTGAGAATGTCTGTCTTCCCATTTGTTGCACAAGTGTTTGCCTTACTTCTTTTTTGTTTTTTATTGTTGTGCTATTACGTTGTCCCAACTTTCCCTGGTTGCTCTCCCCTGCACCACCATCCCGCCCCCCGCTTTCACAGTCAGTCTCCACTCTATTGTCCAGGTCCATGGGGCATTTATCCCTGCTCCTTGACTAGACCCTTCCCCTTCTTTCCCCTCTTATGACCGCCCCCTCTCCCCTCTGGCCATTGTCAGTCTGTTCCTTGTTTCCATGTCTTTGGTTCTGTTTTGCTCGTTTGTTTGTTTTGTTCATTAGGTTCCTGTATTAGGTGAGACCATATGGTATTTGTCTTTAGCTGCCTGACTTATTTCACTAAGTATCATACTCTGCAGTTCCATCCATGTTGTCACAAAAGGTAGGAGTTCCTTCTTTCTTTCTGCTGCATAGTATTCCACTGTGTAAATGTGCCACGGTTTTGTATCCTTTACTGATGGGCACTTAGGTCTCAGGAGGATGACAAATTGAAAAAGTCTCTTTCTTGCCTAACAGTCAAGTGATGATGCTAAAGAACAAATCTCCCTTCTCCTGACAATTTTTACTTCTTTTTTGTCTGGGAAACTCCTTATCTCACCTCCCATTTTAAATGAGAGCCTTGCGGGGTAGAGTAGTCTTGGTTGTAGGTCTTTACTTTTCATTACTTGGAACATTTCTTGCCATTCCCTTCTGACTTACAGTGTTTCTGTTGAGTAATCAGCTGGTAGCCTTATCAGAGCTCCCTTGTATGTTACTAGCTGTTTCTCCCTTGCTGCCTTTAAGATTCTCTCTTTGTCTTTAAATTTTGTCATTTTAATTATGATGTGTCTTGGGGTGGGCCTCTTTGGGTTCATCTTGATTGGAACCCTCTGTGCATCCTGGATTTGCGTGACTTTTTCTCTCATCAAATTAGGGAAATTTTCTGTCATTACTTTTTCAAACAGGTTTTCTATCCCTTGCTCCTCTTCTTGTCCTTCTGGTATCCCTATGACACAGATATTATTATGTTTCATGTCCTCCCGCTCCCTTAAGCCTTCTTTGTTCTTTTTGAGTCTTTTTTTGTTTTGTTGTTCTGTCTGGGAATTTTGTTTCTACTTGTCTCCCAACTCGCAGATTCGACCCTCTGCTGTGTTCTTAATTTCAGATATTGTATTCTTCATTTCCTCCTGGCTCTTACTGATAGTTTCTGTGTCCTTTTTCATGCTGGTGTCAGTAGCAATAAGTTCTTTGTAGCTTCTTTGGAGTTCTCACTGAGCTAATTGAGCATCCTTATAACCATTATTTTGAACTCAATGTCTGATAGTTTGCTTGCCTCTATTTCATTTACCACTCATTGTGGGGATGCCTCCTTTCCTTTTGATTGGATGTTGTTTCTTTGTCTCCCCATTTTAGGTGACTCTTCTTGTTTGTTTCCGTTTCTTAGATTGATCTGCTTTGACTCCCCGTATTTGTGGTGTGACCTTCTGTGGTAGGAGACCTGTGGGATTCAGTGGTGCAGTCTCCTTGATCTCCTGAACTTGATGCTCTTGAGATGCCCTTTATGTTGTTTATGTGGGCTCTCTGGTTGTAATTGGGTTTTGGTTGTTGTTGGTGGGTCCATCCCTTTGGCTGTCTGACTGAGAGTCACTCCACCACCACATCTTGTATGCTGTTGTACAGGTGCTGCAATTATGTTCTCTTTCTAGATCCATCCCAGGTGATGCATAATATGTCCCAGTCTGGCCCTAGGCAGCCTGTTTGAGACTATCAGTGATCTGTGGCTGTCTCCTTCAATTGTTAATCTAGTCAGTCTGTAATCAGCAGTCAGACTTAAGCACCACAGGTTGGGATAGAGTAATTTCTGTGGGCAGGACTATTGCTTCCCATCAGGCTGATGCTACTTGGAGGGGACTTCTCTGCTTGAGCAAGATGGCTTTTTCAGTATGGGGAATGACTCAGCACAGGGATCCTGGCAGATGTTCCCTCAGTTCTCTCCCCAAAGCCACCATCCCGAGACTCTTTTCAAGTGTCTCCAGTCCACTGTGCCCTCCCTATGTTGGAGTCCAGGGTAAGTGGCCACAAATGAAATTTTGTGCATTGGCCCTTTAAGAACCTCTCTGAGTCTCCAGCTGTCTCTCCCTGGCCAACAGAAACTGCTGCTTTTCACAGCTGGATGTTACCTGGGTTCCATTGTGGCTCTGGTACTGTAGGCTGGGGAGCCCAGCTTGGGGTTTACACCCCACACTTCTCAGGGGGAACACCCTGGTCACTGAAATTTCCCTCTGGCACTTTAGCTGCCACCTGTGGGAGCCCAGCCAGCCTTCCTGGGTCTCCTCTGCACTTCCTACCAGTCATGTTGTAGTGAAGTGGTTTCTTCTGTCTGTCCGTGGTTATAAGGCTTCTCTCCAGCTATTGTTCAGTTGGTTATTCTGGATGATTTCTCTACAATTTAGTTATAATTCCAGATTGGTCCTGGGAGGAAGTTTGTGCTGCTTCCACTTACTCTTTGCCATCTTTGATCTCTTGCCTTACTTATTGTAATGTGGATATTAGTTACTTTAAAATCCTTGATAATTTTTACTTCTATTTCATCTCAGAGTTGGTATCTGTTGATTGCCTTATTCCTTGTGAGTTGAGATTTTTCTGATTCTTCATAGGCTACATAATTTATTTTTATACCCTGGATGTTTTGGCATTATTCTTTGCATCTTGTTTATATTTTTAAAAAATATAATTTTTGTTTGTTTGTTTTGATAAACAATTTACCTAGTTAGGTATAGGCTGTAAGTCTCAACCCACATTTTGCGGAGTTTGGTTCCAAAGTCAGTGAAGTTTTCAGAGCCTTTGTGGTTCTACTAAGATCTTTGTATGTATCACTCAATGATCAGTCTGAGAATTACACGGTAGTCTCTCCTATAGTTTAATTGTCAAAACTTTTGGTATTCTATTTAGGGTCACACCTCTTTATGGGATCGTTTTCATAAGTACTCTCCTATTTCTGATCTCCCCTACACTTTCCAGCTATCTGGATGCCCCTTTCCATCCTCTAGTTAAAAACTAGGACTTTAGTTTTTCTATTCTGCTTTGCATGTCCTGTAATTATGTCTGTATGAGGCATCAAATAATGAGAGAACAGAGAGCAAAAAAATTGGAACTCATCCTGCACTTTTGAGACGGTAGCTAAAGTGATCACAAAGAAGTGTCCCCTTCCCCAGAATTTGAGATGCCTGCCCAGCAGCCACTGCTGTTGCCATCTTCTGCCACTGCTAGCCTGCCAAGGGTGTGGCGTGGGGAAGAATGGAGACAGGATTTTCCTTATTCTTTCTGACTTGTAGGAGTCCTCTTTCTTGCTTCTCTGACCAGAAGCAGAGGACTTCTTGGAGGGCTTTATGTTTGGACCCAGTAAGTACTACTTTTTCATTTTCAGCTGCTTTTGAATCCAAGCTGGGCAATACCAGATGGCAAGGATAAGCAAAATAAAACAGGAAGCCCATTGCTGGTTTGGTACTACTTTGAATTCTGGCCTCCTTGCTCAGTTCATCTGCTATCATTTACTGTTCAGAGTCCTCAGAGGGCTGTTTCATGAAGTCTTTCCAGGGTATAGTTTCCAGAAGATGGGATGTTTACTCCATCTTGCCTAGAAATGGAACCCATTTTGTTTTGAAAAGATATAAAGTGTATTGTTATATTTTTGAGCTAGTAAGTATCGAGGAGCGTTTTTCTTTTTCTTAATTTTCATTGTAATAATATGGCACCCTACCACACATCTGCCAATATGGAAATATCACATAACATAGGAAGGGGAAATATTTGTGCAAGTGTTGTTTGGTCCCTGCTCTCACCACTTGCTCATGTTACCCTGCTTATGTCCCTCTCCCCAATATCTATTTTTTTCTAGAGACTCTTACTGCCAGCTAGCAATTGAAGCAGTTGACAAAGGTAAAGATTGCCAGGGTTCAGGCAATACTTCTCCAGCTCTGCTTTCCCAGACACCTAAAGTCAGGAGAGAGGGACTATTTCAATGATCAAGGCTATAGGCTGAGTGGTGATGGACATTTTAAAATACCTTCTTTCTTCCTTTTTCTTTTTTTAGAAATTGTGTGAACCTTTATTTTATTTTATAATTGTTCATATAAAAATAATTCTCCATTGATTATGAAAAGGTACCACTGTGGTACAGGATGTTGATAGTGGGGGAGGTTGTACATGTGTCAGAACAATGGTTATATATGAATTCTCTCTACCTTTCACTCAATTTTTCTGTGAATCTAGAATTATTCTAAAAATAAAATTCATTAATTAAACAGATTCTTTCTCAGAAACTTCAAATAAATTTGACATTTCAGGAGATATGTTATTATATGGCTTTGCCCTTACAGCCCTCCATTTGAATTATAATTTGATGAGAAAAGCAAGAGCTGATAGATCAGAAAAGGACTGTCACTAATGGTGGAATTTTATCTGCTCAAGGAAGACTTATGGAGAACTGCGATATCCCAATATATAGCACTTAGTGGCAATAATTTCTGATAGGCTGCTTTTAGAGGGAGTGGGTTTTCATTAATGTGGCATGGTTTGCGTATATCTACATTATGGGAGGGGAGATGCCAAGTGTTTTTTTTCCAAAAGTTAGTGAGAATTCAGGATCCTTTAATTCCCGTGTTATTGGCCTCAGTGTTTTTCTGAATCCACCATTCTTTCTGCTCACCCTTATTATTATTATTATTATTTTCCCATTTTGCTTCTGGTCTTGCAATATTCCCTCGGACTAGGCTATGTCTGTGAATGTAACTGAACAAAGACAGAGGTTTGACTGCCTGCCACCACAAAAGCCAAACTCATGAGTCAGGTGCTGGTGCAAAAGGGAAGAGGTTTATTTAGGTGCCACACGACCTGGGAGACTGGTGGACTCCTATCTCAAAGACCATATCAATCTTCCTGCTCAGGCCCACGGTTCTTACAGGGATATCTGTCTGGCTTTCTGTAGTGACATGTGCATTCATCCTTTTAGCTTTCTGTGCACATTTGGGCCCTATCCATTCATATTTCTCAGCTTGGGCACGCTTGGTGTAAGAACCTTTCCCTTCCACCATCTTGGCCAATGGTCAGAGACTCCCCAGCCTCTCCAATGACTGACTGTTTTATGGTAACGCGAAGGCGCACCTGCTCTGTGTTCCAGGGTAGGGGGAGGATTAGTAGGACGGGGCCACCAAACTCATGCTGAAGCCAGATGAGTTCTTGGAGAATGTTCAGGAAATTCCCCCTGGTTTTTATCTTGGTACAACTTTATACCCCTATGCCACACCCATAGAATGAAGGCATAAGATATAGAAAGATCAGACCCATTGTTCTAGTGGACTTCAGACTTCTTTCATTGTTTATTTTTAAAATTTAGAAGAGAAATTCCAGACTGTGGTACAGACATTTTATAATCTGATGCATGCTTTAACATTGGCAATCCCTCCAGTGCTAGGAAATGACACCTTAGTTATTTAACTGCTGGTTTTCATTTCATCTTTTCTTCAGCTTCTTATCAAATTTCTAATTTCTTTTAAAAATATTTTGCCTTAACATTTCTGATACATTAATTTAAAAGTAATTTTGAGAAAACAAATAGCTGATGTGATATGAAACAATTAGGATTGGAGCACATTTCCTTTAGAAATTGATATCAAATGTACCAAGAGCCAATGCTGGGGAGAGAAGCAATTCACAGCTGCAGATTTGGTTAGAACGTTATGTTGAGCCATTTGGGCCCCTGACACTGGGCTGCAAACTAAATAACGGCGTTTTCTACAATAGCCTCCAATCTCGTGCATGTGCTTTCCGCGTACAATGAAACAGACTGGTAAAAAACAGAAGTGGAGTTTTCTGGAGAGATAGGAATGATTACTCCCAGCTGAGCAGGTAAAACACATTGCTACATGAAGAATGTGTTCTTTGCTGATTCTCAAGGTTTTATTTTTATTTTTAATGTAAAGTGTCAGCAAATAGAAGCAAGAGAAAATTCACTTGAAAATGTCACCAGATAAAAGAAGGGTAGCAAATTGTATTGCAGGTAAAAATCCATTTTAGCCAGCAAACAAACAAGCATTGGCTGAGAAGCTTGCTGATGGCTCCTTTTGTTTCTCTTTGATTTAAAGCCTCATGCCTGTAATCTAATTAACATCGAACTGAGTTGCAAGTACAGTGGCCTGTTTGGTTCAATAATAATACATTTTTATGAAAGGTTAATGAAATGAATTTTCCTTCCATCCAATTCATTAAAAATTGTTCTACAATCAACGGTTGCTAATGAAATAGAGATTAAAAATTCATGTTCATAAATTTTCTGTGTCATTTCTGATTTTCCTTCATTTCTGCCTCCATAGGTTGAATTTTGCAAGTACAAGAATTCCCAGACAAAAGGCTTGATTTAGAGGTTAATTGCATACTATTATTTTATTTATTTATTTATTTATTTTAAATCAAAGAGGTAATATAGAATAGTGGAAAGAGTTTGGCAGCAGTCTTGTCTCTTTTTTTTTTTTTTAAACTTATTTCTTTATTTGTTTGTTTCTTTATTTTATTTTATTAGAGGGGAAAGGAGAAAGAGAGGGAGAGAAACATCACTGTGTGGTTGCCTCTCACTTGTGCCCCCAACTGGGGACCTGACGTTGAACCTAGTCATGTGCCCTGACTGGGAATCGAACCAGTGACACTTGGCTCTCAGGCCGATGCTCAATGTGCTGAGCCACAGCAGCCAGGGCTGGCTTGTCTCTTTTTATAGCTGTATGATTTGGGGCAGGTTTCATAATCACCTCTTTTTTTGCAATAGTTACCATAAGAACTTCTTGCCGAATATTGTGAGGGCTATTGATAAGCTATGGAAAGCACTTACCACAGTGTTGGACAAACATAGCAGTTCAATAAGTGATAGCTAGAACAGGCTTTGGAAAATAAAACACACACACACACACACACACACACAAATTTCTGATAATTTATAGTGGCAGGACAGTTATGCTAAGACTGGGCTCTTGTTAATTCTAAAATAGGTGTTAGGCTTGGGCCTCAGAACATTTTGCAATAATCCTAATAATCAGTGTATTAGGTTAAACTCAGAGAGGAAGGACTGTTGCATGTTTTGACTAATACATTTTTGGTCTTCTTTTCCACTTAGGCCAAAGAACCTTATTTCACCTGCATGGGATGTTTTTCCCAAATAATGAATTTATTAGATAATTAAAGCCTACACAAGCAACTGCCAAAAGTATAAACATTTAAAAAAACAATTTAAAATAAAAATTTAAATTATTTTCAATTACAGTTTGCATTCAGTATTATACTTTAAAATTTTTATTTATTGATTTTAGAGGGAGAGAGGAAGGGGGACATAGATAGATAGAAACATCTATTTGTTGTTCCACTTATTAATGCATTCATTGGTTGATCCTTGTATGTGTCCTGACTGGGGATTGAATCTGTAACCCTGGCATATTGGGACGACACTAACCGAGTTACCTGGCCATGCTCAATATTATTTTTCATTAGTTTCAGGTATACAGCATAGTGATTAGCCAACCAGATACTGTACAGAGTGTTCCCTGTACCCAGCTGGTACCACACATAGTTATTGCAATATTATTGACTGTATTTCCTATGCTGCACTTTATATCCCCATGACTGTTCTGTAACTGCCAGTCTGTACTTTTCAATCCCGTCACCCTTCTCACTCTGTCCTCCAAACCCCCACCTCCCCCGGCAACCATCAGTCTATTCTCTGTGTCTGTGAGTGTCTCTGTTTTTTTCCCCTCTCCTTTATTGTTCTTTAGAGTCGCCGAGTAATATATGATTGTGTAAATGTATCACAGCTTTTTTTATCCACTTGACTATTAATGGGCACTTGTGTTGTTTCCATAGCTTGGCTATTGTAAATCATCCTGCAGTTAACATAGGGGTGCATATATCTTTTTTAATTAGTGTTTTGGGTTTCTTCAGCTAAATCCCCAAAAGTGGAATTGCTGGGTCAAAAGGCAGTTCCGTTTCTAATTTAAAAATTCCCCTCAAATATATTATCTTCTTTACAGGCTTTTGGAATAGAAGATGCCAAACCTAAGTTTTAGCTATTTCCTTAATGACTTAGGGGATCATTGTGATCACTAATTTTTGTTCTAGGCTTAATTTTTATCAGACCCTCACCCACTTTACCACAGGTGGTTTCTAATCTGCAGGCTGGCAATGCAGATGAGCCATCTGATTAAATAGTAAATGCCAAATTGATAATAACACTTAGTGAGAAATTCACCTCTGTTCAATTTTTTAAAAAGTACCCTTTCTATTTTATATTTAATATGCTATATCAGTTAGCAACTATTGAAACCCTTTGAGGTTATCAGTATCACCCCCCTCTGTAAGTGAAAATAGAACATGAAGTTCTGTTACCATAAAACATCCGTTG
Source organism: Furipterus horrens (assembly GCF_987537825.1). NCBI lineage: Eukaryota > Metazoa > Chordata > Mammalia > Chiroptera > Furipteridae > Furipterus > Furipterus horrens. Next base: position 14,333,018 of record NW_028327181.1, on the reverse strand, counting down.
GGGTGGCAGGGGAGGTTTCTACATGGAGCGTGTGCAAAGCTAGCCAGGTAATTGGGTCGAATAAAAGCCACGCCCCCAACCCCATGCAATATTGGGGGTGGTCGCAGGGGAAGGCAGGCACATGGACCATAGAAGTCAGAGTGGCGCAGAGAAACGTCCTGGACCAAGGAGGCCTGTCAGTCTAGCCTGGGGAAAGAAGGGGTTGTTTGGGAGGTGGACCCACCTGAAGTGCCCGAAAGTTTGGGAAATTGGTCATTTTGAGAAAGCACGTTGTCCATCCCACACCCAGGCTAATATAATCCCAGGAGAATAAAGAAGCACTCTTGCTGGTGACCTGGAGAACAGGTGCGCTTGCCTGTTCTCTCCACAAGCCACGTGACCCATGGCCTCCGGGAGGGAGCCGACCTCCCTCTGGTGATGTGCTCCCCGGCGCGTTAGTGCGCTTTCTCTCCTGGGAGCCCGTGACCCTGAGGCCCTGGCAGCCACGTGTCCGTGGCCATGCAGTCTCCACAGAGGCTCCAGGAGGGAGCCTGAAACGGACGGCAGCTGGGAACAAGCTAAGCCACCTGGATGGGGACGAAGACTGCTCCACAGGATTGTGCTTTAAAATCGAGCAGGAACTCTGGACACTGGCTTTTGTCTTGGCCTCGCCGAGGTCGGTGGGACTTTTCCCATGGCAGAGAAATGAGATGGGCTTTGAGATGGCAGTTCGCCCTTCTCCCAGGTTGTGCAGCGCCCGAATAAAACCTCTTTCCTTTTGCACCAGCATCTGCCTCACGAGTTTGACTTTTGTGGGACAGGCAGCAGAACCTCCTTTTTTTTTTTTTTTTGTTCGGTTACAGTTTGGTGAAGTTAGGTACCGTATCCAAGGCACACAGCTAAAATGTGACCGGGATAGGATTTCAGTGTCAGTCTTAGGATTCCTTTCTCTTCCGCCCCATCTGCCTTGGGAGTAAGTCACGTAGCCTTAGTTCAGAGCTTTTGTAGCAGTTATTTCACTTGTTTAGGCTCTTCCCCTTGTGGTTCCCAATGTAGATTTGTGTTTGGAAGTTTGTTGTTAGAGGAAGACCACACCCTAGGATGGCACTGTCTAACCCAGTGACAGCTAGCTACTAGCCACTGTTTAATTCAATGACTGCTAGCCACACTTAAAGTATTTTATATGAAATGAAATTTAAACTTTAGTTTTTTTACTCACCCTGTTCACATTTCACGTGCTCAATGTCTACATGTGGCCGTCTAGAGGCTACCATTATTAGAGAACAGTTATGTCATTGCAGAATGTGCTATTAATTTCACCTTTGTTCTAAATGAAACATATGTAAAAACATAGCAAAAATAATTGCATGTATATATCTATACATGTGCTTATTTTATGCAGAATGGTAAAAACTTATTGAAGGCATGGGTCCTATGCTTTCATTTTTATGTCACATTTTTAAGTCACAGGACCCATGCTACATTTTTTTGTGGCATAATGTATAATTTGTAATATATAATAAATTTTATAGCAGTAATATGTGTATATTTATATTTTGCTCACATGATTGATATCTGTTTTAAGTACTACAAGCAGTCTTTTATTTTATCATACAATGAACACACTTCTTAAAAAGCATATGAAAGTTAAACATAGGAAATATCAAATATGAAAATGTTAAACAAAGATTGATATGTTCCATGAGTGGGGAATATTAATTCTTAGAGAATCAAAAAACAAAGTCTCAAACTGTGCCTTTCCTTTTGAGAATTAGTTTTAATATATTCTCTTATTTTATTCTTTTCTATTATGACTGAGTATAGTTAGTTCTGTATATATCCAGTGATGTTAAAAGGTTTTGTGCTTTTGGCACCCTGTAATCATTTTCATTTTTTAAAAGATTTTATTTACTTAATTTTAGAGAGAAGGGAAGGGAGGGAGAAATGGAGGGAAACATCAATGTGAGCAAGAAGCATTGATTGGTTGCCTCTTATATGTGCCCCATTTGGGGACTGAACCTGCAGGATGATGTCCAACCAATAGAGCCATACTGGTCAGGGCTAATCATTTTCACTTTTTGACCCAGTTCTGTTAAATTATAGATTAATACGGCTTCTTTTTAAAAACTAGTATCGGCATTTCTTTTTCCCCATTTAGCTTTTTAAAAGAAGAAGGGAAATGCAGTAGAATAGTTATGTAATTTATAAATATTATTTAAAAAGATGGTGATGATGTGGTAGCAGGTGATATGATAGGCTGGCAGGTAGGTATATTGTCATGTTATAGTTACAGGTATTTATCGTTCAGAAGATATAAAAAGAAGTTGAAATTCAAACAGTGAAAGACAGATTAGGAACACTAAAATATAACATTTGAAAGTACAGATTAAATCAAAGGCATAATATTTTTGAATGGTTGAAATAAGTAATAGACTATATATTATACATGTAAATGAATACTCTTAATTTAAATATTTTTACATATTACACATATTTGTTCTATGTTTTGTTGTAAATATATGTATGTACCTATGAGCATAGTAGTTTACCTTGTATGCCCTTCGAGCCATGGGAGAGTAGGATGTTAGATTATGGGGGTCGGTGATGTTTTGGAATTGTGAACTAGGAGTGGAGTGTTGAAAGTGAAGACTTAACGGCCTTTCCTTGCTTCCTGCGGTACTTGAAGGGTGAATAGCTTACTCTTTCACATATTTAGTCTTGGACGGTTTTTACTTTAACCCTTTCTTAGTCTTGTTGGACTGCTTAACAAAATACCATAAGCTGGGTGGCTTAAACAACAAACATTTATTTCTCACAGTTCTGGAGACTGGGAAGTCTAAGATCAAGGTGACGGCATATTTGGTGTCTGGTGAGGGCCCACTTCCTGGTTAATAGCTGTCTTCTTGCTGTATCCTTACATGGTAAAAGGGGAGAGGGGGCTCTCTGCGGTCTCTTTTATAAAGGCCCTAATCCCATTCGTGAGGGCTCCACTCTCATGACCTAATCACCCCCAAAAGCCCCACCTCTAAACACTATCACATGGAGGATTAGGTTTCAACATACTAATTTTGGAAGGACACAAACATTTAGTGTATGGTATGGCAAACTCTCTGAGGTGAGAAGAATGACCACTTAAGAATAATTACTAACAGTTTTAACAACAGGGCATAAATACTTCTGTAATTAGTTATATATTTATTACAGCTGAAGTATTACAAAACCTTACTACTAGTAAGCAGGTCTGCAGGTAGCAATCAAGACATTTATAGCTTTTTATATTCTTCCCTTCTAGCCTGTGATCACATTGAAGGTTCGAGTCCTGTCTTTGTTACTTTCTATTTATGGTACACCTCGCAGTGCCTGCTGCTAAAGATGTTTAGGGAATATTAATTGAAGGAAGGAAGGAAGGAAGACAGAAAGGAACTTATTTTTGTAACCCAGTTGTATTTGTGAGGTGATTTAGTAGCATGTGTGGAATAATCACCTGTGAATTTCATCACATTTTGACTTTTGCTTTGGAAGGGGCTGGCAGAGGATCCTGTGGTTGGCTGGGGCATCTCCCAACACCTGATAGTACCAATTATTTTCATCAGGTGGTTCAGATTTTGTCTGGTAGCCTAACAGCAGTGTGTTTCCCAGTTGCCAAGAATCTTATGGAGCAAGGGGAGGAGTGAATGAAGTAGTGATAAGAATTGAATAATATTATATTCAATAATAGAATATATGTTGGACTCCTTACATTCTGTTAGTTTGTAATTATGTGTTCTTATTAATATCTGTTTCTGATGAACTAATAATCAAAGTAGCTAATTGTATTACTCTGTCAGGCACTGTGCTGAATTCTTTTTATTCTATCACAATAACCCACAATCTAGGTTTTATTATCACCCACTTGAACTCCATTGTGGCGTACCTCTCACAGAAGTATCAATAATTTTTACTCAACAGTATTTACACATGCAATGAAAATTGCATGGGACGAAGATGGGAGAGCCACACTCTGAATTAGGAACAGGGGTTTATCAGAGCTTGACTTACTGTACTATCTTGGCAGGGGTATAACTTTAAGATTTTAACTGAGAGAACTCATAAAGTTGGATTGGTGATTGTGGAAGGAACTGAGGCAGGACAAAGGCAGACCTCTGAGCCTTCTATACCTCTTCAAAATTGTCTCCTGAAGAAAGGAAGCCAAGATTGTAGGCAACATGGTCTAGTCAGTCACCTCTTCCCATCTAATTATTGAATGTCCTAAGAAAACAAAACATGCACACTCTTCTTTAACTGCTGTGTGAACTTGATACCGCACCTGGCACTTAACACACTTTGCCTACTTAGTTAAGTAGATAAATCAGAACTAAGAGGTGGGGATTGCTGGAGGGAAAGGGTTCACCAGGCAGAGGAGGGCAGAGGGGAAAAAATTGGGACAACTGTAACAGCATAATCAATAAAATATACTTAAAATTTTTTTAAAAAGGTAAATCATATTTTTCAGTGATTTCAGTTAGCAGACAGGGAAATCAGTTCTCTCAGTGAAGTAATGAATGATAAAGTTTTGTTTTAAATATGCAATAAATTATAAAAATCCATTGTGACTAAGATTTTTGTGCTATTTTAGTTTTATTGATATATCATTGACAGATAGCACTGAGTGTTTGTTATACAAGTATAATAATTTGGCTTACATATATTGTGAAATGACTACCACATAAATTTTTGTGCTTTTTAAAATATATACCTGACATCAATAAGTAAAGACATCTTTTTTTTTCCCTATATAAATTATAATTACAGTTTACAGGTATTTCCCATGTAGATATTATATAAATAAATTTAACTTCTTTTAGTTTAGGTTTAATATAGCATTTCTAAAGTTATGTTAACTAGAGTTATTTTTTAGTTGGAATGTGGCACATATTGCCTCGTGGGTTTTAGAAATCACCTAGGATGTGAAATGGAAAGGATAGTGAAAAATGTCTATAAAACACATTAAAGATTAAAACAGTGGCTGAGTCCAGCGAAAGGAAGTGATCTTATGAATTAGCAATGAAAGTACACTTACAGGTTATTGTCTTACTGGGGGTCTGAGTTTTAACAGCTGCTGATAGTTAAATAGAAGTCTGAATAGCCTGCAGTAATCTATTAGCATTCATCCTGTTTATGGATTGTTTCTTAATAGAAACACTGAATAGTATTACATATCTTAAATCACCTCAAAGGGTAGTTGTAAAAATGAAATAAGTGAATATGTTTTGTAAACATGAAAGGTGCTCTCTCTCATTCTGTGTGTATGTTTCTGTAAGACAAAATTGTAAAATTATTAAGTTTAGTGAGTAGTAGATTTAGGAGTGGTTTGAAACTTCATTTAGATCCCATGACTACAGTCTGTGACAGCTCAAAGTGTATTGGACTGAGAAGTTAAATTTGTGTTATAAACTTGTAGTATTGTAAGAATGTTTAAGATCAATAGGAGGCTAAGTATTTTAGAAGGAGAAGTTATATAAAGAGTGAATGCATTGATAAGTCACTTTTATGTGTGAGTTAATCAGACATCAGGGTCCTTTGCTGGTTATGTACTAGCAACTCTTTGTCCATTCGCTGGTTTTTACTCTGTGTGTTTGAAACGAAACCGTACTTGCTTCAGACTATTCTAAAGTGTTACTTTTCTGGCCCTTTCTGCAATTAGCTGGAAGGATGTTCTCCTGTCATCAGCAACTGATAATACTAGTTTAAAACTAATCCAATTAAAGAAAATGACAGCAATGTTGTTTTGTTTCTCAGTGAAGCACACGTGTTTTAGATAGCAGCTTTATAATAGTGTGTCTGAAACACTACATTAAATATAGCCATGTTATGTTACTCATTATTAAAATTGTCTTAATAATAACCACATTGATTTTTCCACTAATTAGGTAAAAGGGGAAAATATAAAATCAGTGGGATTTGAGTATCTCTCCTGTGTCTCATACTTCGGTGAGATATAAAGCAATCTTCAAATCCCTGTCCTTGAGGATGCCTGAAATAAGTATGCTTACATTTTATGATGTGGAAAGAAATCAGATTTGATTACCAACTATTTGCTAGGTTTTTGAATGAAGACCATCTCAGTCTTAGTTCTGCTGACCTGTTGTTCTAATAAAGAATCATCATCAGCCTTGTTGGAGCATAGTGTGTAAGTAAAACACACATTATATTTTCTTTATTTTCAGGCATACTTCCGACAGGGTGTTGCCCTCCAGTATCTCGGACGTCATGCCGATGCCCTGGCAGCCTTTGCATCTGGACTGGCTCAGGACCCCAAGAGTCTCCAGCTTCTGGTGGGGATGGTAGAAGCTGCCATGAAATCTCCCATGAGAGGTAAAGATGGTAAAAGTCTGACACTAATTTAAAGTAGAACAATCCTGGCCTTTGAAAACTTTAGACTCGGGTGTTGAGAATTGATGGGTTATCAAATTTGCTAAGACTGTATATTTTATTTATTTATTTAAAAAACTTTAAGATACCTTTATTAAATAGAAAAGTTACACTGTGATTTTTATATACTGTTGAAAGCAACGACCATTTTATTTGTCTAAAGTTAGTAGTAGTTCCCATTTCTCTCTCACAATGTCTCTCTTTATTTAGTTCTAGGAAATAAATAATTGGGCAGATACTTCATATTTCTCTAGATCTATCTACTGGAAGGAAATTTCAGAGCATGAAGAAGAAATAAAGGAACATTTTTACATACTAACAATTTGTCCTTAGAACTTGGTTAAATTTGGCTTTTACTCAGAGTTCTGTGCTCATCTCCGCAGAAGTAAGTTTGTATTTTAGTAACCCTAAAAGAAATGATATATTTTAGACAAAGGAAGAGCAAGAATCACAGTCAGTAGCTGACAACGAGCCAGAATAGGATGGTGTAAGGCTACTGGCCTACATGTGTGTGGACGTAGATTACATTTTTGACTTTTGCGTTAGCTAGCTATGATATATGACTGTGGGTAAATGAATTGACATCTCAGGATTTTAGAGTTATCTGAAGATTCCTCATGTTTTTTGTAGTTCTAAGATTCTGTACCTCTAGATCATAATACCTCTAGTAGTAAAGCGATTTGCTTAGTTGGACCAATATGCCATCTAGAAATAATCAAATAAGAGAAGACATTAGTTATACATGCTAATATTTCATAAAAGGAAATAGCTGTGTGTGTAATATTTTTTGGAGGACTCTTACAAGATTAGGTTGAATTAAAAGGAAAGAGAGAGAGAAACAGATGCTAGTTTAAATGGTTTTCTCTTATTACTCTACTTTATACCGATTGGTATTCTGGAAAAACAATGGATTGAACATAGCACTATGGAGGTTGGAGAAGTTCTAATGCCCCAAACAGATTGGCTTCACTTTGAGGAACATTGATTTTTGAGGAATGAGCTCTTGGGAAGATTGGGCTGAAAGTGTCCACCAGTAGCCATTTTTGCAGAATCATGGAGACACTAAGGTAGATTTATGACATATAGTGGAAAAGTAATATTGTCTCATGATAATTAGATTATATCCAGGAGAAATCTATTTTTGTCTCCGAAAAGGGTTGTTTTTGAATTATCCTAAAATTTTTGATGGCAGTATCATTAGACGTTTTATCTAGTTTTGAAAATGTTTGCAACATTTGATTGTTTTAATTTACTGGCTAATACAGTTATTTGACTAAAAATGTATGCTAAGTAAAAGTTTGATTAACTAAATGATGCTCATATGGTCTCTGGGCAATTTCTAGCTATAAAAATATTTTCCTGAAAGCCAAAGATTTCATGTTTTAGAAAACAAGTGGGTAAGGGAAACCTCCCTTCATGCAATTTTATGACCCCATACAAAGCTGAGTCTTTGCTGCAGGAACCTAATGGCTTCTCCCACTGGGGGACCCGCTGTTAATAAACTCTGACTTAGAGCAGATGCGCTTTAGAGCTCCAGGGCTTGGTTGGGGGTTGGGGGTGGGGTGGGTGTGGACACACACACACACACACACACACACACAAAATCAATCTGTCTCCCCTTTCCATTTTTCTAATAGTTTCTCATTCTCTCCCTTTACCCCTCCACACGTACTTTTCATGGAACATTTTTTACTTAGTTCATGAAGATGTCATTTCTTTATTTTGAAGTGTTTCTGCTGCTGCCTTAGACTGTTGGAGTGCACATGTTGAGATCAGCAGAATCATACTTACTGTTTTGCCTTTGAAGCAATTTGCTTAGATAAATGTAAGGAACTCGTCCCTGCATGGTGAGAAATAGCTTAGTGCTGCTGTCACCCTTAGGGTTTTCTGTGCCACTTCTTTCCCAGCTTCTACTGAGTGACCTAAGGCCGACCCTGGAGAAAGCTGCATCTTACAGGTGCCTGGAGCGCTTCAATACTTTCTTTTCTTTCCTCAAGGCAATTTAATTTATCTCATTTATTTTTAGCATTGCCTTTACCACTGTATTTACTCCAGGTGGGCTTTTCTTATTAACATTTTATGGAGACACCATTGCTTTCCCCAGTGTTATTCTATGCATCATCTCACATCTTGATGACCTGCCTCTCTCTTTTGTCACAGGATTGTAATTCACAAAATCTATCATTCTTTGCTGCCCATTTTTTACCCTTTTTGGTTTAGCCTCCTGCAGCTTTCTAAGTCTGTGCCATTGTTGCATGCAGTGCAGCCAGGGTCCCTTTGCCTCCAGGTCTGATCTGTTGTGCCCCTTGTTTTTGTTTGTAACCCGGAAAGGCAGCAGAGAAAGCGCCCTCGTCCAGGTGCCTGTGCGAGCAAGCAGAGCTCCCCTGACCGGCATGCCGTGCCTATGGTTTGGCCTTTCTTGGAAGTTTCAAGATTTCATTTTTTTAACAAAGTAGAGCCAATCTATGTTAATATACTCTTGTTCCCAAATAAATATGTTACATTTACCCTCATTGAAATTACTTGATTTTTAAAAATATTGTTGCTGCCTATATAGTTAACTAAATTCAGTCTGTTTATTTTTATGGTTTCACTCATGCTTACTAACCAGATACCAGTTAAACTGTTTCTCCTGCGGCTCTGTTTACAACATTACATATAATGAATTTCTTTTATATCATTAATGAAATTGTAAAAATAAGTATAAATATAAAATGATACTCTCTTCTTTTATGACTTTTCAAGTTATCCTGTTACTGGTTCACATTTCTTCTTTTTAGATAGTCTCTCACCAATTTCAGTTCGTTGTAGCTGGTAAATGTTTATGCAAATTTGGATGGTGTAGCATAGTACTACTGCCAACCACGGATTTAATAATATAATTACAAAGCGAGATTGAGTTTACCTTTATTTGTTCCTCTAAAGATGCCAGGGCTGCTTCTTGCTGAGGGTTCTCTTGTGTATATTTCCTTTCCTCCTGTTAATTTGGTAATCTAAAGACTATTACATTTATGGGCCATCACCTGTCATGGTGTTTCTACCAGTCCCAGAGGATCCAGGGAAGCTGATTTTATGAAGTGCTGGTGGCAAATTGCTTTTGAATGTATAACCTTTTCTCTCGGGGTCACATTGGGGCTCACCTTTTATTTACCTAATTGTCCACCCTTGGTGAACTCTCTGAGGTGGCAGTTCCTTTTCACAGTAGGCCTCTTTCTGAAATATTATGTTAACAAATATAGACTCTTCCCCTCCAAAAGATTGGAATCAAATTTCAGCACCGCCACTTGCTATTCCACTGACCGAGCAAGGCTCCTCACTTCCCCTACACCTCAGTTCTTATCTGTGAGAGGGAAATGATAACCCTGGGGACACACAGGCAGGCAACTTGGGGGAGGCCTTCCCCTTTGCAGCGTGATGCCCTTCTTCTCGCTGGGGAGCGGAAGTGGCAGCAGTGACAATCCCGCGCCCCTATGTGTGGCAGGCGCTGTGTCGGGGTGTGGAACGAACGCTACACGGTACGCAGGGCCCCTTTTCTGAGCCTCACGAGAGAACTTTCTCTCGGGCGTCAGTTTCAGGAAAAGCCAGGTTTCTCATGAGTGTCGGTGTATTCTTATCTGAAAGGTCTAGGAATTTTTAGTGATTGTTTGTACTTTTGCTTTGTCCTTCCAAGCGTGGAGCCCAGTGTCCTGGCCACCTCCACGAAGTGTGTCAGGGCTTACAGTCGCCTGTCTGTGCGCCGAGTTTCATTGTCTCACCCCTACTTTCCACTCGCTCTGACTTCTGTGTGCGCCGCCTGATTTCTATAGAAGGCCTTGGAATCCTTTTTGAAGGAAGTAGAATATAAATAAATACACAAACCCAGAAAAATACGAAGTGGCTCAGACCAAGTGCGAAACATGTCAGTTTTTCTTTTCTTTTTCTTTCTTTCTTTTTTATTTTTGAGGGCTAAGTTTTGCTTTTAGTATGAACCAAAGTTTTTAAAATTGTCGTAAAATATACATAACATATGCGTACAACTGCCCACTTTGACCGTTTTCAGTTCTAAAGTTCAGTAGCGTTAGGTGCACTTGCAGCCTTGAACATTCTTCACGGCCGTCCTTCTCCAGAACTTTCTCACTTGCCCGCACTGACACTCTGTGCCCATTAAACTGGAGCTCCCTTTCCCCCTCCCCCGTCCCCGCTGCTCCTGGCGAATACTGTGCGCTGTCTCTCGGAATTTGACTACTCTTCGTATCTTACGTAAGTGGAATAGTACAGTACTTGGCTTTTGGTGACAAGCCCAGTGGTTTTTAATTTAGTTTCCTCTTTAGGGAATTAGCTTAAGAAAGGTAAAAATAAAAATTAGGTGAGTATTATGAACCTTACCTCTAAATTTTATTTTTTTGGGGGAGTACTTTACCCTCATAATACTTTGCCTACTTCTTACCTTGTCAATAGTTGCTTTTCTCTCTTTGGATCCCTGTTTTAGAGATTCATTCCGGGATTGTTTCTCCCAGGCTTCTAGATTCGCAGTTATGTAGTACATTTTAGTAATACATCCGAGAATAATTGGTAGTGGTCTCACCAGGTTTTCTTTTTTTTAGGAAAGTTGAAGCCTTAGTCATAATGCTAAGGGAATGTTATAAGGATAACTTGGAAGGTTTCAGAGCGTTTTACAGTGCCTTAGACAGATTGAAGTCTATAAAAGTGTTAGTTACCTTAAAAGTGATCTATAGTATCATTCATTTGGAATAAGACATTGTGCGTGTTAAATACACTTTTTTCCCTCAAATTCTATACTTTTTTTTAAAACTTCTAAATATGTTTGAAATTTACCCCTTGTTCTTCATCTGTTTTGTCATTGCAAACACAGAACTTTTCCTCTGACTGGATTTTCTGGCTTTTTTCTCTCCCAAACCAGTCTATGCTTTGCTATCCTTCCAGAATGAACTTTCTAAGATGTAAGTCTGATCTGTCATTCTCTTACTCATAATTCTGCGTTTTCCCCATTGTCTAGAGGTAGAGGCCAACCTCCTTAGTATAAGATAGCTTACATCTTTTTCATCCTCATCTCCAGTTTTTGGAAAACAGTTATTTTATTCCATCTGTGGTTTTGGGAAGACACTGGTTCCTCACATCTCCCTTTTCGATTAAGATGCCACTTCCTTTGGAAAGAACTTGCACCCCCAGGCCCACCCAGGGAGAGTTATCACCTTTTTCCTTTGAGGTCCCATAGCCTGTCCTACCAATGCTAAGAACCCTGGATTGAAAGTGGGATCATTATTTTATGTATTACTAAGAAAAAATGCTGATGATTAAATGATGACACAATTCTTTCTTATCACTGAACTTTTTGTTTGTGTATAAACTGAAAGAGCTCTTTTAGGCCCATTAGGACATAGAAGTGACAAACCATTGTGAGGCACCATCAAGTTCAGAGAAATTAAACCTCGAGTTCAGAGATATTAAAATGTGAGTAAATGTGCATCTCAGAATGGATGATATATAGTATAGTAAGTCTTTACGTAACATCATCTAGGTTCTGTGACTTTAAGCTAAATGATATACAATGGAACCAGTTTTACTGTAGGCCAATTAATATAAATAAAAGTTAAGTTCCTAGATCATCTCATCAATGTTAGAATGAAATGACATTGAACAAAGTGATGTTATTTGAGGAACTGCTGTATGTCTTTTAGCAGAGTGTGATTATTTGTTTATTACTGGCCTCTGCTACATTTCTAAAAGCCCTTTAAGTGAGTGTCAGGAAATGTGACTTCGTTCATTTTAAATAATTAAAGCCTTTACATTTTGAAAGAACGTTACTGGTGTTCAATGAATGTTGCATAGGTCTTTTACCTTTTTATGGAGTTGGTTTGACATTGACTATTTCATATGTTATGTGTAGTTTCTAGAAAGAATAACATTTTAATAGCCATAGGCTTCCAGAACTGTTCCATATGACCTGATAAAATTGTAAAATTAGTGCATTTTCTAACATCCTAAGTTTACTTTTGAATAGGAATTAGAATCATAGAATAGCATAGTTGGAACGGATCTTAGAGATTCCCGAACCCAGCCTGTATATTTTTATACATTAAAAATTTTGATGAATTTTTATTCATCAAAAGCATCACCAAAATCACAATCTATACATTTGAAAAAGTGAAGAGACTGAGGCTACATGGCTTTGAAATCCAGATCTTTTTATACTTAGCTCAGTATTTTCTCCATTTTTCCACATTGGCTTTCTTCCCTGTAAATTAATGTTCTCTGTTCTCAAGTTGGCCTGCTCATCATTCCCTCTTAATCTATGTACCTGTCTTCTCCTGGATATTTGTTTAGGACAAACTCTCTGCCTAGAATACCCTCCACTCTCAGAAAAAAATGCAGTGACTTGTCTAAACCTTACTCTTTCTTCAAGAAATCAAGTCCTGCTTCCTCGAAGCTTTCTGGTTACCCTTGATAATCATTCCCTTTTCCACACTCATAACATGTACTGTATATGAGCTTGCATTATAATTTATCTTTTAATATATTTATATATTCTTTCCTATATATTGCAAAAGGAAATCTGACTTTTTACCTCTGTTTCTTCAGTTTTATTTTTATTTAGTGAAAATCTGTACAATTGATTATTTCTTTTTTGGAGGTGGGAAGAGACTATTCCTAGTATTTCCTTTAGTTCTCTGTGGGAAATTTCCCTCAGTCCTCTGATTTTCCACTATTGTATAGTTTTACGAGTTCATTTAAATGGCTGTTTTTTTTTTTTTTTTTTTTTTTTTTTAACTAAGCCATGATTGCTATGATTTAAAAAATCACCAATGGAAGCCCTGTATCTTTGCTGCCATCAGTCATTTTGGTCTGTCAGTGTCTGAGCACTCGTCCTGTGTTTTGGGAATTTTCTATTTTCTATTCTTCCCACCTTCCACTTTAAAACATCAGGTCCTGATTTTCCCACCCTCCTTTGAAGCTAGGATGCCACTTTTGATGCAGGAGCTGAAAGTTCAAACAGAATTTGTTTTGGGGGTGGTGGGTGTCCTTGGTGACATCTGTTGTGTAGGGGTGGCATTCAGTAGTGGTAGAGGCAGCCCCAGAAGCTTTGCTATCTGGTGTTTAGTTGCAGTAGTTATGTTGCCTTCACCAGGAAGCTTTTGTGACATGATTTTGACTTTGGGCCTGGAGGCCCGGTTTTCTACCCTTCCCAATAGCCACTTAGCATATTTCTTTTCTACTTAAAACCTGCCAAGGTGGGTTTCTTTTGTGAGCAACTAAGAATTTGTCAAGGGTGGTGTCATAGGGCCTGGACTGAGACCCGCGGCAGGTTCTTGTCTAGGCGCTATCCCATACTGTCTGACCTGGGTCAGTCACTTAAATACTCAGATTCTTTATATCTTAAATAAGGGTATTTTCAAAGTCTTCTAAGATCTAAAATTCTAGTATTTTTGCTTCTACCAGGTTGGCCTGTGGGATGCTAATGTGATCATCATTGGCTGCGAAACCCATGAGTGGGTACCACCAAAATTCTGCTCACAGTGGTTTCAGTGTAGTATTGTTCTTTTCTTCTGTAGCAATTCCAGGGTTCTTGTGCTTGTATTTTACCCTACTGGTAGCTGGTATTTACTGGTTCTATGTGCTGCTTGCATCTTGACAGGTATAAAAATGTTTGTTGTTTCCTCTTTAGTGATCTGATTGAGGGGAAGAAGTTCTTTAGGCACCAGCGGTTTCGAGGTTTACATGGCCGTGTTGATTCAGACAACAGCTCCTTAACGAGAGTGAGGTTTCAAGTCATAAGTTGTAAATATTACATTTTAATGCAGTGCTGTGGGCTGAGAGATTCACGATTTAAAAAGACCAGCCTTTTTTATAGTTTTATACATGGGCACAGTGGCACAACTAATGTGAAATAGTTTCTCAGGAAAACTAGCAACAAATGTGTTATAAGTGCCACCTCATTGTAGGGTTATAGTCATTAGCTCTGCAGTTGTCTTTAAAAAAGGAGAAGGGAAGAAGGAACTTAGAGGTCAACCACATTGAAACCTAACTTCAAGTGGAAAGAATTTCCTTTGGCTTCCTCACTACTAATGTGTGTCTTTGCAAACATCACATGAAAATAAAGTGATATCAACATTCATGTTGTCTTCCACGTTACCTTAGTAAACTCGGACAATTTCTTTATGGTTTCATTTGTCACAACAGAAATTGATAATATTTTTTAATTTGGTCCTACTGACTTCAGAAGCAGCAGTGGACACTGGGAGGCCAGTGAGGATGACAGGTATTTTGTTGGGAGGGCTTCTCATACTGCATCTTCCAGGGAAGAAGGTAGATAGGGTTTATTAATCAAGTCATTTAGATTCAGGCTTAACAAACATTTATTGAACTCCAAATATGTAAGGGACTTTTACCTATGTGGCAATAGCAAGTTTTTTATTTAGTGCCAATTGTTATGGAGTTATAATAAAATATTAAACAGCCCTACAGTGGTGTTCAGGTTTAGCTGGGAAACTTTTTTAAATTAACACATTTGGAACAATTCTAAAATAGTTAAGGGCCAAACTGCACCACTAACTGTAAAGATGCAGCAGTTCAGGTACAAAGATCAGTGTGGGCTGGGGGACCGGGGTGCTGTACAGCTGGGGCGGAGCTTGAGAACACGCTTGTGAGCGTTGGAGAGGGCAGCCGGCCAGAGAAGGGGTCACCATTCAGGCACAGTGTGGTGTCAGGGAGCAGGTGAGTGTGGCATCTGCGTGCCAGGGTGGAGAGAAGGGACTGGCCGGCTGAGGTCGGTGCCCCAAAGCCGTGTGGGTAGGCGGACCGGGCGGTTGGTGCTCGGTTAAAGGTGGAAGGACTTGCCCTTGGAGTAGGCCACGAAAAGGTGTGATGGACGTTTGGTTCTAGAGCGCATTAGAAAGGCTTGTTCTGTGTCTCTTCCTACATTTTCTTGTTTTCTTTTGTTTTTCTTCAGACTCCCTCGAGCCCACTTATCAGCAGCTTCAAAAAATGAAACTGGACAAGAGCCCCTTTGTGGTCGTGTCTGTGGTTGGGCAGGAGCTCCTGACCGCCGGCCATCATGGGGCCTCTGTGGTTGTCTTAGAAGCCGCGCTGAAGATTGGCACCTGCAGCCTCAAACTGCGAGGTTCTGTTTTCTCCGCCCTGAGCAGCGCTTACTGGTCTCTTGGGAACACAGAGAAGAGCACTGGATACATGCAGCAGGACTTGGACGTAGCCAAGACCTTAGGTGAGTTACGCTTCTCTCCTTTATTTCAGTACAGAGAGGAAATAAAGAAAGCAGATTAACCTGCCATAAATGGGAATAACATGTGCATTGATAAGGGAGTGTATCTCTAGAATATACTCTGTTTTAGAGTACTCGGCTCTCTAAGGCTTTTTGTATAATAAGGTACCGAGGTTCCCAAAAGGCCAAGACATGTGAATTAAGATATTCATTGCCGTCCTCAGAGATTTGGGCTTACAGATGTAATGTCCTAAGTGATAGTATTATTGGGCGAATCTTTCATCGTAATTTGCCTTTTTGCCTACATTAGAACGCATCATCCTTTTGTCGGGGGAGACGGCGCAGTGCCGTGGTTAAGAGAGAGGACCGTGGGGCCAGACTGCTGTGTAGTGTGACCTTCAGCACGTTGCCTCAGCACTCTGTGCCGCCGTTTCCTCATCTGTAAAATAAGTGTGGCTGGTGGTTATGATTCTTGTTACTGGAACTATTCAAGGACTCGCAGGGTTGCAGTAAGGGAAGGGATATGGTGAACCTACCATCAGCGTACGTCTAAAGAAGCTCTATATGGTAGTAGGTTTGGCATCAAATGATTGAACCAACAAGCTGATGGTTACTTGAAACCAAAAGTCATGAGCAGAGCAGTGAAGTGACTCAAAGAGCAGCTTGTTTGTGTCCAGGTTTCTAACCTCTCATTTCTAGGACACTTTTGTCCCTGACTGCAGTTGTATGACAGCAATAATAGTTGTTAGTTAGAGACTTCAGTTCTAGGACCATAACCTCCCACATGGAGCATTGTAGAAGAAGAAAATACTTTTCTAAAAGAAGGCAAGTGAAATCTTGGCCAGCAAGTCTGTGGCTCTTTAAGTAAGATGGCAATTATAGAGTAAAATAATGCTGTACCTTAGAGAAGTTTTTTCTTTTTTTAAACCCAATCAGGTGACCAGACAGGAGAATGCCGAGCTCATGGGAATCTAGGCTCTGCATTCTTCTCCAAAGGAAATTATCGGGAGGCTCTCACTAACCACAGGCATCAGTTGGTGCTCGCCATGAAGCTCAAGGACCGAGAGGTAGGAAGTTTGCCTGCAGACCAAAACTGTTTTTTATTTTGAAACATGGACTTTCTTTTGCTGTTTAGAATGTTTTAAGGACCTTAATTTTTTACTTTCAGAAGTGAGTAATTATTGCTTCTATCTTTCATCAGCCACCAGGTGTTGGACATCTACCACCTGTTGGCCTTAGGGATACAGAGATAAATAAGACATGGTGTTTGACCTCATGGCCTAACAACTTGGTCAGATGCCTTATTCTTATTCTATTCAAATGTGCTGTGGTGTAGACATATGTAAAGTTAGCAAAAGTCTCTGTCGTCATGATATATTCATGAAGTTAAAGAAACATACATTATGCTTTATTTCAGATGAACTATAATTACTGCAAATCCTTCACATTGTTTCTTTGGTGGATTTTTAATGAGGGTGGTAAATGCATATTAAGTCTGATTGAGAGATGTGAATTGTCATGATAAAGAAATATCCTAGTGTTTATTTGAGAAATGAAGTATAATATTCTCAGAGACTTGGTATCTAGTAGATGTGACTTGATGAGAAAGCACCTACAGAGTGGAAAGAGGTGGAGTTTGGGGATGAGATAGACCCAGTTTTGAATTCCTGCTCTAGTCCTTCTAGCTCTAGGATCTTGGGGGAGTTATTACTTAACTCCCCTTTGCCTCTGATTTTTAATTCAGAAAATGATGAGTCTAATTTATTCCACTCACAGTTGTTATAGGATTATTAATAATATATGTAAAATATCTAGCATGGTACATAGAATTCATAGTGGACTATAAATGGTAACTTTTAGTATAATATTTGCAATAAGGAAAAGAAGGGTAATAGTGAAGGCAATGATACATTTATATATTAATCTGTATGTTGGAAAATATATTTAGTTACACTTGTATCTCAGAATTTTACTATGGGGCATCATAGTGATTAATTGTATTATTTAAATGATCAGCATCTTCAAGTCTCCAGAACCCTAGGAAGGAACAGGGGGAGAAAACAGCCTGTGCTGGAATTGCCCCTTGGGAAGACTGAACCTCTGCAAAATCTCTCGCATCCATGGGTGTCAGAAAAAAAGCCTTTGAAATCTACCAAAATAGAACAGTGAGGGCCATGCACTTTTGGCAATTTTATTCTCAAGAGAATTACCTAAACCCTTTTCTCTTTGCCAGTTTACTCTTAGACTACAGACAATTCTAACAGCAGATGATCTGATTTCTTGATGTTAAGAGAATAAAAAGAAGGATCAGACTTATTTATACTCTATATACCTAACCTTCAGAATATATGTATTAGCTCAACTACTGGAGAGGGTTAGAAGACTTCTAATTAGGGGTATGTGATTGTCATGGGTATTAAAGAGAAGTGAAATTTTTCTGCCTTCCCTCTTCTTAATAGTGTAATTTTCTATAGCCTGTGTTATCTGGGTTGTATAAATCTTTGCTGTACAATAAGTAACGAAGAAATCATTGGGTTATAAGGATGGAAGAGGCCTTGAGATAGTACTGGTTACAATTCTGTCTCCCAAGCCTTCCCATTTTAGAGGCGACCTAGCACAGACAACCTCTGTCCCTCTTTTGCTGGCCTGTGCGTAACTACCACCGCAGTAGTTCACAGGCCTGCCTCTTGGGAAACCCTCCTTATCTGTTAAGAGACCCTGAGACTGACTTTTAAATCTACTTCCTTCTTCTCTGGGAGTAAAGAGAGAATGTCCAGCTACTCTAATTTATGGTCTCCTCCAAGTTTGTGATGACTGAAACCTAAATAATTGTTAGAACCCTCTTTTGACTGTTCCTGTCACTCTGGCCTGCTGCGGTTGCTAGTTAGCCATGGCTTGGCCACAGCAGAAGCCTCGTTTTGGGGTGTTCTGCTCTCCAGCCCACGCTTCTGCTCAGTGTTGCTGAGACATATTTATCTGATTCTAGATTGACCTATGGAATTTCTCTTTTCCCTCACTCTTTTCTGTGTGCCTCTTCTCTGGAATTTTAGGTACCCTTAATTTTCTTGATAAATTTAATGTTATTTTCTTAACCATTTATCTCAATTTTTAAGGTTGTATTTGAGTGCTGCTTCTAGCCTGCCTGCAATTAACTGGAACTCTTTACTTCCATAGGCCTGAAACCAGCCACCAGTGGTTAAGACTGGATTTAACATTAGTTCAGAACTTAAAGGAATATGTAAAACGTCTAAAGGGAACTATTGCAATACTGTATAAATTTTTTAGGTTCAAAGCTTTAGTTGACCAGTCTTCTGGAATTTAACTCTGTTAAGTGTGACGTCTGCTCATGAAGCACCTGAGGTGCGCAGAGCGCTGTGCTGAGGGTTCACGGTCTAGGCGCTGGGTGTGGGGTCATGCCCCTTAAGAGGCTTATGTTTTCTTTGAGACAGAGCTTTAACACAGCAAAAATATTAAAACACTTCCTGAGCAATAAATGATAATGTTTCCTTAATCACTGCCAAGATGCTGGAATTCTAAAGGAGACAGAAACGGCTGCAGCCTGGAGGAAGCTCTGGGACACTCGGGTTGGCCCCTGAATGAGACACAGAAATTGGCATATAGGGCTCAAAGACCCGCTCAGCATGCCTGTCACGTTTTGCTGAGTGGTAAGATAGGTCATGCCTTTAGCAAAGATCTGATTTTTTTCACCATGTTATTTGGTATAGACTCTTGGTTTTTATAAAAGGTAATATTTATTAGTTTTGTTAAATTACGTAAGAAATAACATGAAAATAACCAAGAGTAAGTCTATCAGCCTGTTAATATTCTGGCTATAATCTTTCGGTCATATATGCAGTTATAATTGTGTATAGCTATTCTAACACAAATTGAAATCCTATTGTAATACTGTTTTATAACTTGCTTTTTCATTAATATTTTCCACTATTTTTAAAATCCTCACCCAAGGATATATATTTTTAATTGATTTGAGAGAGAGAGAGAGAGGGAGAGAGAGAAACATCGATGTGAGAGAGAAACATCAATAGGTTGTCTCTGTACATTCCCTGAGTCAGGATCAAACCCACAACCTAGGCAGGTGCCCTGACCGAGAATTGAACCCACCACCTTTTGGTGTACGGGATGATGCGCCAACCAACTGAGCCGCTTGACCAGGGCTTGCCACCAATTTTTAAATACTTCTTCATTTTATTAAATGTTCTGGTGCTAAAAGGCTTTATTATAACTTATTTTGTCTGCCCTCATACTGTCATTCCGTACATTTCTCTTCTACTTTTCTTTTCTGAATTATTGGGTGGGTTAGAGCTTTGAGAACTCTTCCAAAATGCAAAAAGCATACCTTTTTGAGTGTAAACGTTTCAGAGAATTTACTTTTTATGGTTACCCTACTCTTGCATTATGTCTGTGACCTCCAACTGTGCCTTGCTTCCCCTTCTGCATTGTAACTGATTCTTGAACAACGCTGGGCTTAGGGAGGCCCATTCCTGTGCAACAGAAAATCTGAGTACAACTTTCCCCCAAAACTTAGCTCCAGTTGTCACTCAGTATCCACAGGACCCCCACAGATACCACAATCTGTGGGTGCTCACGCCCCTTATGTAAAATGGCATAGGAAGTGCATACAGCTGTCCTTCCCCATTCACGGACTTAGGAAGACCCGATTTCCGATCTGTGGTAGGTGGAATACACTGATGAGAAACGCAGGGATGCTGAGTGCTGACTGTATACCTGTTGAAAAAAATCCACAGGTAAGTGGACCCATGAAGTTCACACCAGGTTGTTCAAGGGTCAATTGTATTCTGATACTGACATAAAGTATGGGAAACTGCCTTTTGCAGCAAAAGTTAACGCTGTGAATGCTATGATTGGCGAGGATACCAAACTGCATTTTTCTGCCTCTTACATCTTTGACTATAATACATTTTAAGATTTTTTTTCCCCCACCCAGCAAGATAGCAGCCTGAAACCACTTTGTCCACTTACCTTAAAGAGTAATAGGGCCCTGGCCAGCATGGCTCAGTTGATTTGGGTGTCATCTCACAAAGCAAAAGGTTGCCGGTTTGATTCCCGATCAGGGCACATGCCTGGGTTGCAGGCCTGGTTTCTGGTTGGGTCTTATGCAAGAGGAAACCGATCTATGTTTCTCTCTCACATCAATATTTCTCTCCCTCTCTTTCTTCCTACCTTCCCCCTCCCCTCTCTCTAAATAAATAAAATCTTTAAAAAAATACATGAGTAGGTTTATTTTTTAATACAATTACTCAGATACATAATAGGGGAAGTGATACCTTCTCCATAGAATTTTTATCGTTCTAACTAACCTTCTATCTGCTTTAATGGTTTCAAAATTAATTTCGGGTGCCAACAGAGGCCTTCCTGTGAGCTAATATTAATTGTCAGAAGAGTACATAAATTTTATTGTACTAGAGATGTTGTTCTCTATTCAGGGAATCTGATATGCAGATATGTTGATGACTCTGAAGTTCTGTTTGTTTTTTTTCCCCATCAGCCTAATTTCTCTCCTGAGCTTCCTATTTCTTTATTCAACTGCTGCCTGGACAGCCATCTTCAAGTCAGTGTTCTTGACTAGCCCACAGTCTGTCCCTCCTTCTACCTTCGCACCTGTCCTGTTGCCCCCACCACCTTACTCTCATGCTTGGTTTACTACTGGGTTCCTCCTTCCTATATTAGAAATCTCCTTTCTGGCTCCTTTCTTCTGCCATCTTTTGCCTGGACTTTTGCAGTGACCTTCTCTAAGAACTTTTCATAACTTTTTAACACTCTCCTATAAGCAGAGGAGAGGAGGTGTCTCCTGTTTGGAGTTGTGAGAGTAGCTTGAAACTGCTGTCATGTACAGGTGACTTCTTTCAAGTGGATGAGATTGTGAACTTAGATATCAGACAAACCTGGATGGAACTTTGGCTTGGCTGCTTAGTAGTATGTGACCCTGAAAATTCCATAACTCCTCCAATTTTTGGCTATTATGAAAAAGCTGTTATAGACTTCCTTATAAGAGATATCTTTTGATAGACATCAGCGCTCATATCTGTTAAGTGTTTGATCATACATATGTTTAGATTTATTAGATTTACCAGCTTTCCAAAGTAGTTGTACTAAATCATGTCATCAGCTATGTAAGGGATTTTTAAGCTTTAATAAAAAATAAAGGAAAAGGTATATGGAAACACAAATGTCTAAGTAAATAACTGTATGCGTAGTTAGAGGAAGGAAGTGATTCTAAAAGTAACTACTTCGCTTTTTGTGAGAATTAAATGAGTTCATATAAGGCACTTGCTTAGCACAGTGTCTGAGATGTAATAACGATTCAGAAAGATGCTGTTATTTTTGGCATTATCATTGTCATCACTTAATGGCTCATGTGAAAGTTGCATATACCTGTGTCATATCAGCACTTACTTTTTAGTGTAAAATGGTTTCCTCCCTGGATAGTCAAGTAAACCGGGCGCCCTTGGACTAAGTGCTGTTTGTTTTGTTGGGTTGCTTTGCATACTTCTTATCACACCGGAGTATGTAAATATTTTAATTTGTGAAATCTGCTCTAACTGCTCTGATTCTGTTTCTACTCTGTCCAGTCCGTCACCTACAGAGCTCTGTTAGCCTTCCAAAATTTGTTCCGGTCATGCAATTTTCCTTCTTAAAAGCCTTTGACAGCTTTTTGTTTCCTCCAGGATAAAGTCCAAAGCCCTTTATAATTGTTTTTTTTTTTGCATTACTTTTCTTCAGCTACTCTGTATGTCATACCCCTTAAATCCTGTTCATGTGTCCGCTTGCCGTGCTTTGTTAACTATGCCTCATACCTGACCCTTTGTATCTCTACTCACTCTGTCCCCTTGCACAGAAGACCTCATCTTTGACCCTTCCGCAGTGCTCCTTATTCAGCTTTAGTTGAATTATCTCTGCCCCACGAAACTTCTCTTTCTCTATTTCCAACTTTTCTACCCAATATTACAAATTTGATGAAGTTCAATTTATCAACCCATTTTTCTTTAGTGGTTGGTGTCTTTTATATCCTATTTAAGAAAATGTTTGTATATCCTTCGGTCATGAAGATATTCTCTTATTAGGCTTCATTGTTTTACCTTTTCCATTTAGATCTACTGCCACTTGGCATTTACTTCTGTGTGTGGTTTGGGGTCGGGATCAAAGTTCAGTTTGTTCCCCCAGCTGCTCCAGCACCATATATTCACAAGACTGTGCTCTGTGTTACTTCTGTCAGAAGTCAGATATAAGGTATATAAGGACTCTCTATTCTGCGCTTTTGATCTGTTTGTCTATCTTTGTACCAATGAAATGTTGTCTAATTACTGTAGCCTTTTAATCATTCTAGAAATCTGATCGTGTAATACTCATAGCTTTGTTTTTCTTTGATTGCTTTAGCTGTTTCAGGTTCTGTACTTTCATATATATGGCTATGGTTTAGACTTAGCTTATAGTTCCCCCTTTCTTCACTCAAACATCCTGCTGGAATTTTTACTGAGATAACATTGAATTTATAAATATATTTGAATCTTATAGTCCATGAATATGGTATATTTTTTCATTTATTTAGTCCTTGTAAAATCTCTTTCAGCAATGTTTTATAGTTTTCAATGTAGAACTATTGCATACATTTTCCTTAGTTTTATCCTTGGGTTTTGTGTGTATGTGCACATACCAATGCACGTGTGTCTGCATGCACACACACATGCTATTGTAAATGGTATTTTTTAATTGTGTTTTCCTTGGTTCCCCTTCCTCTACTCAGATATTTAGTAACCCTTGAATTTTTATTTGCTTAGCCATCTATATTCTGATACTGCTTTATTTTTATTATATTTTTATCACTATATAAGAAATATATGAATTATTTATATAAAAGGTTAAAACATTATTACCAGTATATTGTCCACTGTGGTAGCCACAACCACATGTAGCTATTGTGCATTTAAAGTGTGAGTAGCTGTATGTAACCCTATGTTCATTGCAGCATTATTTACAATAGCCCAGATATGGAAGCAGCCTAGGTGTTCATTGATAGATGAATGGGTAAAGAATATTATTAGCCATAAAAAATAAAAGAAAGAAATCGTGCCATTTGCGACATGATAAACCTATAGAGAGTATTATGCTAATAAGTAAAATAAGTCAGAGAAAGACAGATGTCATGTGGTTTCACTTACAGGTGGGATCTAAAAAAACACATGAACAAACAAAATAAAAAAGAGACAGACTCAGATACAGAGAACAACTTGATGGTTGCTGGAAGGGCGGGGCATGTGGGATGAGTGAAAAGGCGAAGGGGAGAAAGGGGTACAAACTTGTAGTTATATAATAAATAAGTCATGGGGATGTAATGTACAGCACAGAGCGTATAGTCAATGATATTGTGATAACCATACAGTGATAGATGGTTACTAGTCTTACTGTGATAACCATATCATAAGATATATAAATGTAGAATTACTGTATTGTATACTTGAAACTAATATGATATTGTGTGTCAACTATAATTTAAAAAATGTGAGTAGTTTGAATTGAATGTGCTTTAAATGTAAAATATATACTGGACTTCGAAATTTAGAATGAAAAAAGAATGTAAAGTGTCTTGTTGCAAAGTTTTTATACTGATTACAGTATAAATATAATATTTGATACATTGGATTAAATAAAATGTTACTAAAATTAATTTCACTCTTCTTTTACATTTTTATGCAGTTACGAGGAAGTTTAAATTATGTTTGTATTATACAGCATGGCTCTAGCCCGTTTTCTCTTATGGTTTTGTTTTTCAAATGTTGGAATATGATATCATTTTCCAAATGTTTTTTTCACTTAGTAGTGTTGAACCTCTTTTCATGTCAGCATGTACAGATCAATTACATTCTTTTAAACATCCGTGTAGTGATATATATTATGGATGTAGCATTCATCTGCTGATGGAATGTTTAGGGAGGTTTTTATTTTTCCTTTTACAAATACAGTTGCAGTAAAAAAAGAAACCACTTTGTATAAATCTCTTTGTATACCTTTAGGGTTAGAGTAATGTCTAACAAGTGGATTCTCTGGGCAAACAGTTACTACATATATTTTAGATTAAAAGATTTTCCCCAAAAAGGCTGTTCTAAATCCATAAAAGTTGATATCAATCTGAGATTTTTTTTTCAAATTGATTGACAAACCATAGCCATAGCGATACCTCAGTTTCACTTATTGTTTACTTGTTTGTAATGATGGTCTTCTCCCCGCTGTTTAACTGACAGCTCTGGAGGGGAAGGAGAATAGCTTATTCATATTGATATTCACTCATTCACTCAGCACATGTTTATTGGGTGTTCGCTGTGTTCCAAGTGCCATAATGATTTTAGGTATAAAGGTGAACATGTCATTGTCTTTGCCCTCAAGGAGCTCAAATCTGCTGGCAAACCTCTGTGGTGTCCCAGTCCGGTGTTGATAAATGCTTTTTGACCTGCAGGAAAAACACCGAGGGCTTACCATAGGCAAAGAGCGCTCTCCTCTCCTTGGTTTTCATGAATGGTGGTCTTTGTTTTACTCAGAGCTGAGGAAGAAACTTCTGAAGCCCAGTAGTAAATTCCAACTAAGCTTAGTCATCTTTTCTTTATTGCACTTACTTTATTGTCAGTAACTAAAATCTAAAATTCACTTTTGTAAGGATACTTTTTATATTCTGATAGTGCCTCACACATAAAAAATCTTTTAAAATGAAATTTTATTTGTTGTGATCTTGAAGATTAAGGCTAAATCATAATCATTATCAATAGATGGCACCTGTGGGTTCACAGGAACAGTTACTGACCCCCCCCCCCCCAAAAAAAAGACTGTTTGACTTTGTGAGAAAATGGAGCCTTCTGGATTTTCTTTAGGATGTGGCTACAGGAAATTCATTAGATGGCTTTCAATGACATCATCCTGACCATAGCACTTTCTCCAAAAACAATGCTATTTTTCTTGGACCATTTTGCAGACATTTTCTACACCATGTATATTAATATATTAGTGGTGCTAATATGAAATCCACACAAAGGTTTATGGGGTGTGTGTGTGAGAGAAAGAGAGAGACAGACAGTGAGAAAAGAAATGTAGTGAGATAATTGTTTTACTTCCAGTAGTACAGACGTGTGGTTCAAAAGGTAAAAAGCATTCCATTTTAGCTGAGAACCATATCCTCATTGGGGGTGTTAAGTTCAGGAAGGGAATGCTCCACAGTCTTTTCAGTGGTGTGTAACGGGCTTTTGAGAAACAGGATTGTTAAGCTGTAACTCTTCAAATCACTGAAGACTGTAGGGTTTGGAAAGTAGACACTTATGAAGAATGGAGATAGGATACCAATTTTTTTCATATGCTCTTTGTACTCTTTATTATGTCAGCTGAGCCAGACCTTTTAGGCCTCTAATGGGTAATAGAATGCTCTCTTTTTCCTACTTATAAAACAGTTATTACCCGGTGAATATGTGTGTGTGTGCAGTAGTACCCTCGTAACTGTGGTTTCACATTCCATGGTTTCTTAACTGTGGTCACCTGTGCTCCACAAATATGAAATGGAAAATTCCAGAAATAAACAATAAGTTTTAAGTAGCATGGCATTGTAAATAGCATGATGAAATCTCATGCCTTCTTGCCGTGTCCTGGGACATAAATCATCCCTTTGTCCAGTGTGTCGGTGTTGTACACATTGGCTACCTGTTGCCACTTAGTAGTTGACTGTTGTGGGATAGCAGTTGTGTTCAGGTCACTCTTGTTTTACTGAATAATGTTCCCAAAGCACAAGAGTAGTGATGCTGGTAATTTGGATGTGCCAAAGAGAAGCCATAAAGCACTTCCTTTAAGTGACAAGCTGAAAGTTCTCAACTTAATAAGGAATCTGTCATTTCACATCATCACAGTAGAAGAGTGAATACAGTACAATAAAATATATTTGAAAGACCACATTCATATATATAATAGATTATCATTTTTCTATATTATTATTAGTTATTGTTTTTAATCTCTTACTGTGCCTAATTTATAAATCAAACTTTATCATAGGTAAGTATATACGAGGTCTGTGCAGAAGGTATCCAGCCATGCAATATGAAAAATAGAGACATTTATTGATGAAGATACAAGAAACACTGTACAGAGGACAATGACACCTTAGTCCCCTTCAAAGTAGGCACTTTGGGACCTCACACAGTTCTCCCAGTTGCCATCAACTGCCCCGTTGTATTTTCCTGAATCTCATCCAAAGTCTGAAATCTAGTCCCTTTCAAAGGTGATTTTAATTTTGGGAAAAAACCAGAAGTCACAGGGCACCAAATCTGGGCTGTAGAAGGGGTTGAGTCACCTGGGTGAACTGATGTTTCACCAAACAACTCTGCACGAGACGTGATGCATGAGTAGGCATGTTGTTGTGATGAAGCTGCCAATCACCGATTGCCCACAGCTGCAGCCTTCTGAATCATCCCAATAGTTTCCGAAGAGGAATGTCCAAACTTAACGCAAAATTTGATGCCAATTTGTTGCTCTCCTGGCTCAGTCATTTTAAATGCGATGGCCACACAGTACATATGCTCACTCAGTGGAGTCTACCGCCCCCACTGACCAGTACCGTGAAATTGTCATTGTTCATGCATGTGCATTCCAGTCCATTCTCCTTGGCTGCCTGGTTACATGAATGTAGAGCAAACCATTTGGTCATATTAACAATGGCTGGGCTTTTTCTTGTATAGGAAGAAACATTATATGTAGTGTTTGGTACTATGTGCAGTTTCAGGCATCCCCTGGGGATCTTGGAACGTATCCCCTACAGTTAAGGGGGGCTGCTGTGTATGTAATGTATGATATGTCTACATATCATCCTGCCCTCAGCTGTTCCATTTTTTCCAAGTTGTACTTTATCATCACTCTGCCTATTATATTTTTGGTTGTCCTCTTTCAGCCATAGCATTTTGTAGTTTCTTCCTCTACAGAGTAAAAGGAACTTCAGACCAGAAATTAGGAGATCTAAATTTGAATCCTCGTTTTGCCACTACCAGCCATATATTGTAGGCAGACCTCTTCATTGCTGGTTCATCATCTGTACATTGGAACACCAGAGCAAATGATCTTTAGAACTACATTTCCCAGTGCAGTAGCCATTGGCCACATGTGGTTATTTTAAATTAAATTAATCAAAATTAAAGTTAAAAATTCATTTCTCCAGTCACAAGAACCACATTGTAAGTGCCCAGTAGCCTTTGTTTTTAGTGGCTGCCATATTGGATAGCACAGAAAAAATGCGCTGTCTCAGGTCTGGTGGGTTGTGCTTCTGGAGTCTCTTGTGGCTCTAATCTTTAATCAGAAGGCAAAACGCATCATTGTCAGTCATAGACCACTTTCACTTTTTCTTAGCGCCTGCTGTTTATACTAGAATCATTTGTATTCTTTTTAGACACAAAAGGAAAGAGGGAAGGTTCTGCTTATAATATGGCAAAGAAGCTCATCCCATCCCAGCCACATATAACAACTATAACCTGGAGAGCCACGCAAAGCAGGCAGAATTTGGAGGAGAGTTTAACACTTGGAATAACACTAGATGAATTACCTGTTTTTTAATGTCTTGATTTGCCAGAGTACCAGCCCCGGACCTCACAGTGTTATTAAAATATGTACAGAAACCTGTATTTATGTTGTTTGTGGAATCAGAGGACAGAGTTTGGGCTTACAGCAGTAACCAGAAAGTGAGGAGCGAAGCCTGGAAAGGAGAGAGCTACATAGGGGAGCCCCACATTTTAGGTGTAAGTTCTGACCAGATCTCTGAGTGACACCTGAAGTAAGCATTTGAGGGCAGATTCCAAGCGACTCAGCTGAGGCTGAAAGAACTGGACTTCAGCTGCTGCTCAGTTCAGGGGGAACAGTTTGGAGTTTGAGTTTGTTGGGGTTAACTGTCTGCAAAGAAAAATAAAAAAATTGTTACTTTCTCAAATAATATAACAAAGTCCCGAGTGTCTGCAATGTATCATTCACAGTGACCAGTATGTAATCTCAAAATTTTAGACATATGATGAAACCAGAAAATGATTCATATTCCAGAGAAAGGCACTTAATAAGACCACCTCCAAGATGGCCCAAATGTTGGAATTAATAGATAAGAGTTTTAAAATAGTTATAACTATGTTCATATATGGAAAGTAAAATATGTTTATAATGAGCGAATAAATAGAAAATCTTAACAGAGGAATAGAAACTGTTCTGTAAGAAGGTAAAGAAGACTTCCGGCCAAGATGGAGGCTTAGACGGACACGCTAGGTCTCCCTCTACAACTAGAGAGGAATACAACTACTTCAAAACAAAGGATAACTAGAAATTCCAGAAAATAAAACTACACGGAAGTCCAACATATGAAGGTATAAACCAGCGGTGCCATTTGGGCAGGTAAGAGTTAAAGAGGGCAGTGCTGTTTGCGGTGCACCCGGAGCGGCGGGCGGCGAGGAATCCCGGCTGCGGTCAAGCCCCAGGCGGTGCACGACTCCGGCGCTGGGGAGAGCGGCCGCCGCATCGCCTTGAACAGTGAGGCCCAGGGGGGCGGGAGGACGGATCCCCGTCTCCTAGCTGAATAACTATGTGAATCCATCTAGGACCCCCGCCCCCAAAGAAAGCACCACAGGGCTGCGAAATAGGTCGCCGACAGGCAGGCGCCGGTCGCCGATTTGTGACGCGTACACAGGCACTGCCCCGGACAGCCGGCCCAAGAAAACAAAACGCATCTGTCAAAATGAGGCAGACAACTATAGAAATCCCGGTGACACAACTCACCAGGCAGCAGATAGAGAACCTGACAGATGAACAGATAAGAAACCTGTCAGAGGCTCAGTTCTGGGCCATTGTTATCAGGTGGCTTACAGAATTCACAAAAGAGCAGGAAAAAGATAAGAAAGAAGCGAAAAACTTTCATAACGAAAGGAACAAAACCGCATACGAGATAGATGGTGAGAAAAAAAAATCCAGAGTTCATTTCAACAAACTGGAATATGGAGAAGGAACAAGCAGTCAACCAATGCAGCGAGAGGAAATGGGAAGCAACAATGAGAGGATCAGAAACCTCTGGGACAGCTATAAAAGGCCCAACATAAGAATCATTGGTTTGCCAGAGAATGAGGAAGATGAACTAGAACTTGAAAAATTGAGTGAAAATATAATAAAGGAGAACTTCCCAGACTTGGGGAAGGGAATAGACTTGCAGGTCCAGGAAGCAAGGAGAGTTCCCAAGAGACTGGACCCAGGGAGAACCACTCCAAGACACATTATAATCACAATGTCAAAAATTAAAGATAAAGAGAGAATCTTAAAAGCAGCAAGAGAGAAGAAAAGAATTATGTACAAAGGGGTCCCAATTAGACTATCAGCTGACTTCTCAAGGGAAACCCTACAGGCAAGAAGAGACTGGCAAGAAATATTCAAAGTAATGAAAATCCAAAACCTACAACCACGAATACTCTATCCAGCGAAATTGTCATTCAGAATAGAAGGACAGAGAAAGTGTTTCCAGGACAAAATAAAACTGAAAGAGTTCATTAGAGCCAAACCACTGTTATATGAGATGTTAAAGGGACTGGTTTAAAAAAACAGAAGCTAAGGAGATGAAACAAAGGCAAACTAAATAGGCAACGAGAGTGGAAAAGGAACTGTGGGTACGGGAAGCATATTGGGGGGAGGTCAACAGGGAGGGGGAATGGGGAAAGGGAGGGAGATGATATAGGAATTGGGGATCAAGGTAGGAGGGAATGGAATAGACGGAGAGAGGTTGGGAGGAACTGTATGCACAACTAATGGACATAATCTAAAAGGGGGGGACAACTGGAGGGAGGGGGGCCACCGGGTGGAGGGGAGCAGAGGGAAGGGAAATTGGCACAAATGTAATATTTTAATCAATAAAACACATTAAATCTGAAAAAAAAAAGAAGGTAAAGAAAGTAAAATGGAAATTTTAGCACTGACAAATACAAGATCTGAAATAAAAATGTTCACTATATGGGTTTAATAGAATATTGGAGAGGCAGCGAAAGAGACATAAACTTGAAAATAGGTCAATGGAAATTATCTATTCTAAAAATCAGAGAAAATAGATTGAAAAGAATGAGCAGAGCCTCAGTGTATTGTGGGACAATATCAAAGGGTCTTACACAAGATAAAGAAAAGAATGGAAAAAATATTTGTAGAAGTAATGGCTAAAATTTCCCTAAACTTAGTAAAAATTAATAAATTTACAGATTCTAAAATCTCAACTAACCTCAAGCAGAATAAATAAAAAGGAAACGATACTGATGTACTTTATAATGAAACTGCTATAAGCCAATTATTTTCAGAAAGAAATAGTGAAAGTAACTGGGGGGAAATGACACATTACTAGAAGAGAGCAACAGAACGAATGGTGGCTAATTTCTTAGGAGAAACAGTGGAGTTCAGAGGACAGTGCAACCAGATATTCACAACAGTGAAGAAAAAGGGAACGTCTGTTAACCCAGAATTCAATAACCAGCAAACATAATTTTTCATGAATGACAGCAAAATAAAGAGATTGTAAGATAAGTCAAAATCGTGAAAATTATCACCAGACCTGCACTGTAAGAAATGCCAAGGGAGGATTTCAGGCTGATGGAAAATGGTATCAAGTGGGAACTCAGGTCTCCAGGGGAAAAGGAACGATATCAATTACATAAATAATTGTAAATAATAAATGTGTTGGAAAATATAAAAGGCTACTTTTATGTTTTTTTCCCATATCTTCTTTAATAGACATATGACTGTTAAAAGCAAAAATTGCAACATTAAATTGTAAGAGATGTGGCATATATGAATGTAATTAATACATTTGATTTTCATGTATTGCTGAAAATGTTAAATGTTATTACCACTTTAGGAAAAGGCCTTGCAGTTTCTTTGAAATCCAAACATACACTGACCCTGTGGCCTGGCAAGGCCACTCCTAGATATTTACCTCAGAAAATTGAAAAACATAAGTCCACAGAACGACTTGTACAAGAATGTCCATAACAGTTTTATTCATTACAGCGAAGTCTGAGAAGTGCCCAAGTGTTCCGCAAGGGAAGAATGGATGTGTAGACTGCAAAATACATGCAGCAACATGAATGAATCTTGAACACATGGGATTGTGTGAAAAAATACAAGCACAATAGAGAACATATTTTATGATTCCATTAGCAACAAGTTCTAGAACAAGCAAAACTAATCTATGGTGAAAACAATTAGATCATTGATTGTCTTTGGGAGCAGATGTGGGGCAGGGATGGATTGGGAAGGGTCATGAATGGAATTTCTAAAGTGATGGGAGTGTCTTAATATATGTTGGTTACACGGGTGTATGCAATTGTCAAAACTCATCAAATAGTAACATTGAAACTTTATGTGTTTCACTATAGGTAAATTTTTAATAAAAAAGTAAATATTGAATTCTAGTTAGTGACATACATGCTGTAGTAGTTAGGGAGAAAGTATACTAATGTCTGAAACTTACTTTAAACTATATCAAAAACAAATGGGTTGATAAAAACATGTATAGATATGTGATAAAGCACATTGATTAAAATGTTATGATTGCAGTATCTTAGTGTGGACTTATAGGTATTCACTGTGTAATTCTTTCAACATTTCTTAGATTTGTAATTTATCACCATAAAATGCTAGAAAAAAATAAGGAACTGAGGACTTGGTGATAAAAGAGTAACGCACAGTTAATTCTAGTGATCAGACTGCTTGCTGGCGCCTGGCTGCTGCTGGCTCTGCACCACCTCCAGCTCCCGCCCCAGCTCAGGAAAACAGGAACACACCCCAGCTCCCTTCTCCTTCCTGGATGTGCATATCTATGGCATGTTCTGGATCAGCATCACAGCAGAATATTCATATGTGGGTGAAACCAGTTTAACTAGGTGCCAAAAATCGGGGCATTGAACATCATCAGCCCTGTGGGACAGTGTGGGTGGGGTGTGTGGAAGGGAGGAGTGGGGGTCTAAGTTCCTCTGCTCTAGGGAAGGTGGGAGCGCTCCCCTTCGCTGCATGGCCAGTGGCCTTTTCTTATAGCTCTGGCTGTGGGGAGCTCTGTCTTCCTGGCCAACAGGCGATAGGAGGGGGCAGGGCATAAGATATAGATCTCATGGAGAAAGTGCTCTATGTAGCTTACTCGAAATCACCACAGCCAACCCTTGATCTTATCCTAAGAAATAGGAATCCTATAGCACTAAACTGACTTGCCCAAGTTTAACCGTGAATTACTTTATAATTTGTGATATTTAAGAATTATTTATTTTGTGATTAAATGTGGCACTTCTAAAGATCTTAAATCTTTATGTATTTTCTCAATAATGATACAGTTTATAGAATATTAACTGAGTCCCACTCATTTAAAATGATGACCAGTGATAAAGGATCATTATAGATGTGATTAATATTTACTATTTACAAATAAATTTCTTATTTTCTTATAAATTTTTATGTTATTCTCACAAAAACCCAGAGCAAATATTTGCAGATCAGGAATGGATTTTTAGATAGTTCGAAATACTTAGTAATTTTCCGGAGAGATGGGCTCCCTGGGCTGTACTAAAAGCCTTTTGCTTAATAATACATGTGGTACCATTATTAGGGACTGTGAACTGAACGAAGAGCTTGCTAGGAAGTTTGAGCATAATGAGTCAAACTGAAAGGACGCAGAAACAGATAAAATCTGACGGTTTGGAGACTGCAGCATTATCTAAGGACTAAGAGGAACTTGAGTGCTATTCTTCCTAAGGGTACTAATGGCCGTCTGCGATGCTAAGATGCCGTCATTACAGTATGGTAGCTGGCAGGGTGCTCTGACAAGAGCAGCTTCTGGATTAATCACACTTCCTTGATTTTTAAGTTTGGACTTAACTATTCTGGAGACCATGGAAACTTGGCAAAACTGAAGTAAATTGGTGGTATTATTCCTGTTTTATAGGTGATAAAATTAAGGCTTAAAGTGCAACGAGTGATTGTGCTTTAGGTCACACAGTTTGTAAGTGTTAGAATCACGGTTTTGGAAAACAATATGAAATACATTCTACTTGCTATTTAGAATAGAATTTTTTAGTTCAAACCATTAATCCTTGCTGAAGTGAAACCTATTCTGCGTCTCCAGTTTTTAAAAAGATAATTTCCACAACACAACAAGAAAAACCATAATTTTTCATAGTCCATTTTAATTTTGTAAGGACATCACTGAGGTTTGTTTAATTTTATGTCATTGTGGGTTGAACAACTAAAATCTGATAAGAATAAATTGTAAGAACAATGCCCTTTCCATCTACTGCTATAGATGGTACAAATTAGGAATCCTTTCTTATTTTCAATTTTAGTTCACTATCCAAAAAAGTCTGTTTTCAAAGCACTAATCAGAATCTTTTATTCTTCCTGAATAAAACCCCTTTCCTCTAATTACCATAAAACATGTATGGATTTCAAAGTTCTTCTTTTCCACGGAGAAATAACATCCCAAAGAATTTATCATTGAATCGCTTATTGTTTTCATTCCTTAATCCACATTCTTCTGCCGACTCACTAACCAGGTGTCCACTGGTTTCTGGAGGGCTGTTAGGGCACATCTTCCGCCTTTCCTGGAAGATGGAGGCTGAGAGTACCATGAATCTTCTAAATTTTATCATTTCAATGTCTGATAACACTTTATTAGTTAATCAGTTAATTTTGTTAACTGATTCTATGTAGAATTTGTAATAATTGGTTAAACCTAAATTTTTACCTTTTAACTATCTTTTAGGAGGTCTTACTAGGCATACAAGAGGCTTAAATGATTATAAGATTTATAAAATCCAATCCTGGCTGGTGTGGCTCAGTGGACTGAGCGTCGGCCTGCAAACCAAGTGTCGCTGGTTCGATTCCCAGTCAGGGCACATGACTAGGTTGCAAGTCAGGTCCCCAGTTGGGGACACGAGTGAGAGGCAACCACACAGTGATGTTTCTCTCCCTCTCTTTCTCCTTTCCCCTCTCTCTAAAAATAAACAAATTATTTTTCAAAAAAGATTTATAAAATCCCTAGGGCAAAAAACATTCCCCAAATCTCCAGAAATAGTAGCTATATAAGGGATTCACTATGCTGGTCTGAATTTATAAGCAGAACATGGTTAAGATCAAATAGACTTTGGCTGAGTCCTCACTTGGACACTTATCTAGTTGTGTGACTTTGAGCAGGTTACTCAAGTTTCTTTAAGCCTCATTCTCCTAATCCATCGAATAGGAGTAATATATAATAAAGTATTTAGCACATTTTAGCATAAAGCACACGGTCAGTTGTTCAGTAAGTATTAGCTGCCACAGGAGGCACTGCCACCATCCTCATCATCTTCATCATCATCTTCTAGCCATGAATGCTTTTAGAGAAGTTCTAGTTACGATGTACACTGGACAGTAACATAACCACCGATTTATCTAATCAGATCTTATTACTGATTCAGGTCCAAATCAGTGAGGTACTTATTTTTCCTTGGCTATAAAAATTTACCTTCTTACCTGACCCCCATGGCTTAGGCTAGCCAAGATATGAGTATTAATACATTCGAAGTACCCCTATAATAAAACCAGGGGTGGCAGTTCCTGCTTTGTTGAGCTTTTAGCCATCTATAGAACTGCCCTCTAAAGCCTGTCACTTTCTGTCTGTCACTTTGCTTACTGGAGTCCAATGCTGCTTCAGCTGGGGGAACAGAATCACTGGGCCGGCCTTTCTAAATCAGACCAGTCAGATCCCACTTTTGACCCTATCTGCTGATTTAACCTTCTCCCCATCGCAGTGGAGTGAAGTGGCACACAGCATAGCTGGAAAAAAACTTTTTTTAAACTTCCTCTCCTCCCACAATAGGTTAAAAACGTATTACTTGGCCCCACCGTAGGATATCTTTATTCTCTCCAGAAAAGCAGCAGTAGTGCCGTCTTTCATAAAGGAGAGGAGGAAAAGGGCTTCATGTAAGAACAATTATAAGTTCAAGTTTGAAATACTTCTATCAGTGGCTGCCCGATAAGAGATAGTCTTATCAGCAAAGTCTGATAAGGGTTTCCTAAATTACTGAAATGGTAGAATACTCAATACCCATAAAGCCTGGGCTGGGTTTCTGGTTCCTAACATAGTTCAAGTATTAAAGGCAACTTCATTGCGTATGAGATCCTGTAAGAAAATGATTAGGAAAAAAAACAACCGCTAAATCAATAAGACTGCTTTATTAATAGTTTGTATCAAAAAACACGTACTGCTTTTATTTTTTAAGGCAAACTTGTGGTGGTGGGAACTTAAGAGCCCTCTCTGTTCCAAGTGAAATATGCATGAAGTGCAAAAGGGCTTTGATAAAGCTTTTATACCAGACTGATGGATTTTCTGAAAGTTGCCTTAGAAATGTAAAATTTCTTATAAAAGGTATGCAACACAGCCTAAATAGTCCATCCTATTTTATTTTTAAAAAGATTTTTAAAATTTATTTTTAGAGAGAGGGGAAGGGAGAGAGAGACACATCGACGTTGCTCTCGTGTGCCCCCAACTGGGCACCTGGCCCACAACCCAGACATGTGCCTCGACACAGAATCGAACTGGCGACCCTTTGGTTCACAGGCCGGTGCCCGATCCACTGAGCCACACCAGCCAGGGCTCCATGCTATTTTAAAGTTCTCATTCTTCTAGTGATTGCTTAATGTTTAATATATTGCAAATGAACCTGCGAGGTTCAAGGTATTGTATTTATTTTCTTGATCCATTCTGTCAGACTTCTCATTTACTAATATATCCTTATTAGCATCTTCCCTGCAACCTATACTCTTTTTTTTTTTTTTATTACTCTTTTGTTCTGGTCTTAGATTTTTTGTTTGTTTGTTTGTTTGTTGCTTATCTTTAAATTGTATTTCTTTTAGAAACACATGCTTTATGAGATCAAGTTCCCACTTGGAGCAGGGGCAAGCCCCACGGGAGACTGGAGTTGTGGCTGAAGCGTGTGTGGACTGTGGGAAGTCCAGATGCAAACTGAGCTGGGGCAGGCACTGTAGCCAGATCATGTGCAGGCCTTGGGGAGTCCTGAAGAGAGCTGCAGAGGTTGGTGTGGGCTGGGAAGTGGGGTACGCTGGGATGGCTGTGGCTGGCCAGCGAGAGCACCTTGATCAAGCTACTGCTTTTACAGTCAAGGTGGAAGGGGACCTAACAAATGGCACTCAGGTACCTCTGACCCTGGAGAAAGTTCTCGCAGTACACCTCCTGCTTGACAGATGCTCTAGGTTTTGTAAATGGGTTTCTTTCTTCTATGGTCCAGGCGCCCTTTTCCCACCGCCTTTCACTGTGCCCATTGTGGGTGTGTCTGCACCAGGCCCTGTGTGTTTCTTCCCTACTGCAGGCCAGTGCGCTTGGGCTGCGGTTCCCATGATGCTGTGCCTCTGTCTTTCCTGCCGTTTCCGTGTGGTCTCTGTCTTGTTTGTTTGTTTTTGCAGAAGCTGTGCAGTCAGTCCTCAGTTCTCCTTCTGGGGGCGTTGCTCTGCGTGTGAGTATGGATTTGATGTGTCAGTGAGAGGAGGTGAGTTCAGTGTCTTCTAACACTGCCACCTCGGACTGGGAGTCTGTCTCAGTATCACTGATGACCCTGTGAAGATATCTGTTCCTCACTTCTTGCTTTTTAATTTTTGTCTTTGATTTTCTGCACTTCTACTATGAAATTGCCTGCGTGTGGTTTACTGTGTATTTACTCTGTGTGAGGTTTGCTGAGCTCCTCAAATTTGTGGCTTGATGCTATCATCAGTATTGGAACATTCTCAGCTCTTATCTCTTCAAATATTGCTTCTATTCCATTTTCTCTCTCTTCCTGTTCTGGGACTCCAGTGGCATGTAAGTTATGCCTTTCATCATGTTTCATCTGTACTTTATGCTTTACACTGTATTTTTCATCATTTTTATCTCGGTCTATTTCACCGTACATATTTCTCTAGCCTATATTCTAGATCACAAGTATTCTCTTTTTAGTTGTCTAGCTTGCTATTAAGCCTATATATCACAATCTTAATTTCAGTCATTTTATTTTTCCAGAATATCAATTTAATTTTTATCACTTTCAATTCTCTGTTGGAATTCCCCATCTTAGTGGTTTTTTTTCTTGAACATACTAATTACAAATATTTAAAATTTCATATCTAATAATTCATGAGTTTATTTCTATTTTCTGTTTTTTTCTCTTCATCCTGTTTTTCTTGTGCCTAGTTTCATTTTTTAATTGAATGCTTATAATTTTGTGTGAAAATATTAAGGTACCTCAATGATATTATCTTCCTCCAGATAGAATTTTCTTTCGTATCTGGTAAACATTTAGAGCAGGAGTAGATCATCCTAATTCAGTCAAGAATGAGCTATTTCAGAGCTGGGTTTCATCAGATCAATTTCTGGTTCAACTTTACTTCTCAGCTTTAGACCTTCCACATTCCCAACGTTAGGTCTCAGGTTTTGTACTCACCAGGCCCCACCACTATGGTGGGCATTGAACTTCACTTTTTATCTTACCTATACCGCAGGAATACTGTTAACATGGTTGATCACAATTACTTTATACTTCGTCTCTAGGCATATGTGAGTTGTAATGTAATCACTGTCTTGACAGTAAAGATAGCTCATACTCTTGGGCTCACTTTTCTGTAATATTGGTCAGATCTTGACTTTCTTCGTAGTCCTGAGCTTCTGTTTTTATCTTCTTAGCCCCATATGATTGCTGAATGCTCTGCTAAGTTTTGGTGCTTTATAATAACCACTTGATACTTGACCTCTCAACCTTTTCCCCATAACCTTTTCAAATTGGAATATTTCTCCAGAGGATGTCAGACTCACCTCACTGAGTTTCTCTTTGTCCAGGATCTTGGTCCCTTAAGTCTTAAATGCCTTGAAACCACTCCACTGCTTTTAGATGGATTTTTAAATCCATTTTTCCTAGATATTTTTAGCAAATGAATTCTGCTACAACGTAGTCTGTCATAGCTGGAAGTAGTTTATTATGTACTTTTTTTTACTAATGAATATTTTGATTCCTTATTTTTTTTTAAGTTAGAATTACAGCTTTGGATCAGATAAGGATCTTAGAGAGCTCTCATTTTATAGCTAAGACAGCGAGGACCCTGAGGTAGAGAGACCTGCCTGAGGATGCTCAGCCCCGTTAGTGGCTGTTATCATGTCAGGGACTCCCAGCTTCTGGTCCATTGAGTTTTACTCTGAATCACTCGTAACGTAGCATTTGTGTCTTCTCACTTAGGTCACACCATGCCTAACCAGCATTATATAAAATTAATTCAACCTTGACCTGGTTGAGTGATGACAGTACACTGATGGCCTTATAACTCATGTTATGTGAAAAGAGCTTACATT
The DNA here is from genome assembly GCF_987537825.1 of Furipterus horrens. Classification (NCBI taxonomy): domain Eukaryota; kingdom Metazoa; phylum Chordata; class Mammalia; order Chiroptera; family Furipteridae; genus Furipterus; species Furipterus horrens. The sequence goes on along the minus strand of NW_028327181.1, from coordinate 14,293,998 downwards.
TTAAAGACGTGGCAACATTGTCAAATTGCAGGCACATCCATGAAGCATTATCTATGTTTTCAGTGCACCCACATTTAAGACTGAAATTTTCCCACCTTTTGTTAGACTCTACATGTAAAATGAATTTTTCAATCTAAAGAGGATAATTCATAAAGAATGTTACCAGATTATGTCCCTCTGTAGGTGCTATAGAGAAGCATATATTAATTATAATAGCTCAGGGGGCGTGCCAGAGAAGAATAAGGCATATATGACTATGGAATCACATATAGTCAAAGAGTGCTAAACCAAAGAATATTGTCTTGGACTTTTGCAATTTACTTTCAGAATGTTTGAATAATCTTTTTATTTATTTATTTATTTTTTATTGTTGTTCTAGTACAGTTGTCCCAATGTTCCCCCATTGCTCTCCCCTGCCCCAGCCCCCTGCCCCCACAGTCAATCCCCACCCTGTTGCTAATGTCCATGGGTCTGTTTGAATCATCTTAATCTTATTTCTTTTATTAGCCAAGTTGATAGCTTCTCTTAGAAAGTATAAATGTATTTTTAAATTCAGAGGACGCACTGTAGAATAAATGGAGCTGACTCTGGCTAATGAGTTTGATCTGGTGTATGGATCCCGTAGAGAAGCCATTGACAGTAGCTTTATGGCAACAGCTTGATGACTTGGTTTCCAATGGTACCCAGGATCTATATAGTAACATTCGGGTTGCATATCTTTTTGCCCTTCAGTTCTTATGTTAGGAAAAGTGAAACATAGATAATGGAAACTGGTAAATAGAAAAGGATATTAGTGCCCTGACTGGGTAGTCCATTGGTTGGAGTGTTGTCTCGATGCACCAAAGTTGCAGGTATGATCTCCAGTTGGGACAAGAAGCAACCAATGAGTACATAGACAGATGGAGCAAGAGATTAGTGTTTCTCTTGCTCACTTTCTATATAGTCAATCAATGAAACTTAAAAAAATTAAAATTAAAGAAAAGGACATTAATGGGGAATAAATATTGCTTACCATTCGACTTTTCTACATATAAAAGCTACTTTAAACTGTTTTTTTGTTTTGTTTTTAAATGGCAGGGCTAATCTGTACTTGATGACAGTCTGGAAAATAATTCTAGTATTGTTTTGGGTTCTCAGCTTCTCCAGACAGAGTACATTTGTTAGACAATGTCTGATCCAGGGATTATAGCTGTTTAATAGTGTTGCCAGAGCCATAATTTTATGTGCTTGTGACATTTCTCATTCTTCTCTATTTCATTTTAGAATGAATATAACCCCAAGGTGTAACGTTTCTAGTATTTGCTCTTTTTTTTTAATGCAGTTGTAGGATTCAAATGCTTCCCCAATGTTCCTCATTTTGCCGTTTGCTTTTTTTCACAAGAATTAAAGGGTTAATAAATAAAGTAAAGGTAAGCAACACGAAATAAATCTTTGTACCCAGGCCTGGGGACGCATAAGAACTCTAGAAATTGGATTATAGAGGTGGAAAGCAGGGAGACCATTTATAATGCTCCTCTCATTTCATAGATGAAGAGACCAACGTGTATGTGTTGTGTATGTAGTTGATTAGGAGCAGATTTAGGACTAGTCTGCAGGCCTTCTGACTTTGTATCATCCATCCCTCTTCTTCTACATGTATTTTCTTTTACCTTAAAGTCAGGGTGCTCTGGTATTTATCATTACCATGCTTGAAAAACACTCTACTTTTCCAAACTTTGTTTTCTGATTAGCATAAATTGAGAGCCAGTCTTTCTGAAAACTTGATCTCCAAGTTACATGTAGAATGACATCAAGTGAATTTAGCATTTCATCCAATGTCTTGTTCACATCATAAGCTGTTTTGTTTTGTTACAGAAATTAGTATTGGTTCATTATGCAAGAAGTCCAAAACTCATCCCTCAAGACAGTGTTGTTATATGTAGCTAAATAGGTCTGGCAAGAATGGGCAATGTACAAAAATAACTTTTAAGGGCAAAACTGGGAAGACTATTGAGAGACCACAAGAACTTAAAAGCAGAAATTACCAGGAAAATGAAGAGAGCAGAGCAATGTGTTTCTTGTTGGGCAGACTTCCCCTCAGGGGCCCTGTATTCAAATACTCTTTGACATTTCATTTCAATTCTTAGCTTCCAACGGCCACCGATACCACAGAGATCCAACAGTTCCTTCATCTCCTGGGCCTCTAGATGCCTCCTATTACAACCCCACATTTAAAAATAGCAGGGAAACGAGGGAAAATAATAAACTAGCTATAATAAAATTAGTGCTTGCGTGAAAGACTATTGCCAGAGAACAGCTTTTAGAAGGCCTAGTACTGCCAGAAGGCCACTGGCTATTGGCAGTACTCAAGCATTCACTGGCCAGAACACAGAGACCCTATTTGGGCATTTTATTAGTGTCTTTTCTTCATGATCATGAGTATAAAGACCATTTTTAAGTAATAGAAAATAGATCAGAAAAACATTTTTTTTGTCATAATAAATGTGTTACTCTTTCTTGACAACATAGAAAAGTAGAAATTAAATAACTGACTGAAGGAGAAATATTACTGTTTTTCTCAAAAAAACTGATTACGTGAAGGGTGTCCAAGAGCTAACATCTAAGAAACTAGATGTCTATATAAAGAACACCAGCACCACTACCAAAAAAACAACTCTTATTAATCTGTAACTGGGGAAAAAAGTAGGAATTAGACATGAAGGTATGGTGAGGACCATTGCATTTCCCATTAAATGCATACTTGTAGAAGATCTGGAATTCTCATTACACCTTGAAAGGAAAACTGATTCTTTTTAGAATCAGATATTTTCAAACTAGTGTGTCACAGAGCCTGCTATGGTTCAACGGGTCTTGCTACTAAGTATGTATGACCGTGCTACTGGCGCTCCTTCCCACATATATCATTAACGTAGGTGAGTCTGCCTTTCAAGGACGTGTTTCAGTGACCCGGATGAAAATATTTTTTTACCTAACCTCATGAATCAGTCTTTTAAAAGGACTTTTGTTGGCATCCGCCTGTCCTGTCTCTGCTGTTGAACTTGCCGCAGTCCTGTCCCGCACCATGGCAGACAGTGGTCTGGATCTCATTCCTCAGCAATAATCTTCTTTCTAGCAGCCCTGGAAAGAACGAGCTGGAGGATTTCAATACTAGTACTGTTATGAGAACCTTGGTTAAATCTAAGAAGTTGGATCAGCATCCAGAGCTTTCATTTTATTTTTTAAAATTTAATCTTTATTGTATTTTTTCCATTACCATTTAGTCCCCTTTTGTCCCCTCCCGCAGTAAATTCCCCACTCGGGCTGCAGGGGCCAGACTATTAGTCTGGTTCATATGCTCCATTTGCTCTTTAATCTCTTGAGTGTACAGAGTATGCATCTCCATTCTGAATGGACAAAAAAGAGTGTGTTCTTGATAGTACACTAGGCTTCAACATGCCTGTTAGGTTAAATAAGATAAAATACTTGATATTAAACTTTGAAAATGCCAGTAAAAGGATTTCACTGCAGCTGACCAGCTCTAGTCCCAAAGGAGGATGTCTCTGTCCTGTACTCTTACACAGGAATGTGGGATGTAAATCATTTTAGAGAGATTTCAAAAACAATCACTAAAACCTTGAGGAAAGACATTCAAATTTAGAAACTATAATCTGTTATTGGCTTTAATATATCTAGAGAATGCCTGTTTCTGATTAGGTGCTGCAGGTTTCAATCGTGTGTGCTGATTGGACTATAGGATTAATAGTACTAGGTTAATATATGAGATGATCTTCCTCTGAAGAAATCAGTATATTTTATATGTCTTAGCACATTCACTATTACAATTCTCAGACATCCATGTTTTCTTCTTGATATACTTTATTTCTGTTGGTTGCAGAAATAATTGGACAGAAGTAAAGCATCACAAGAAAGCAATGACTTGGGTCTTCCTCCCACCAAATACCAGAAACAGATATTTTTCTGTGCCTTGTTCCCGTGTGTAAAGTGTGATCTGCCCTGGCACCTAGCTGTTTTGGTGTCCTGCTGGCTAGTGCAAGGAGTGAATTTCCCAGCTTAGAAAGTTTTTCTAGATCGATATGCCAAGATTAGACTCTGGATTACTGAAGAAGCCTTTCCAGGAAATAGGAATAGAAAAACAGCTGCTTTTTCTTGTCCCTAGAAAACAGTATTTCTATGTTGTTCAGCAACTGGCTTCTTTCAAGGTATAGAATAAAAAAATCATAGAACTTGGAACAGGAAAGATACTGTAGGTCATTTAGTCTCACATTTAATGCAATAGCCTGCTGCTGCTCCTTCCTCATGTGCACCTGGGGAGTCAACCGTTATACAAGAAAATGTTCTCAAATGGATGTAATCTGAGCAACTCAGTATCCTTGATGACTTTGGATTTTGAGTTTAGAAGTGGTAAAATAGGAAAGGCCCCATACTTAACTCAACTCTGTTAAAATCTAACTGTGTACAAACACTGGAAGAGCAGTGATTTTCCAAACCCTGTACACACACACACACACACACACACACAACTCATGTCTTTGTTGGGATGTTGTCATGCAGTCAGTCACCCTGGTGGGGTTTGGGCTTTTATAGAGTTACTGAGTACACACATTCCACATGCTTAATAAACCATGTATATCACTTTTCTGTTGCTGTAGTAATGCCGTGTGACAAAACAACCACAAAACCTCACATACAACAATGCATGTTTATCTTTGCTTACGTATCTCTGATCAGAGCTAGGCTCAGCGGGGCTTACATGTCTGCAATCAGCTGAGGTCAGCTGGGTGGTGGCTAGGTAGCCTCTCTGATCTTGCCCAGCCCCTCTCACGTATGCAAGACTCTCCTTGGGACAACTGTGTTAAGCAGGCTCTGTTCCATGTGTCTCATCTCCCAGTGGGTCACCCTTGGCATTTCTTATGGTGAAGGCTGAGGAGCAAGTGTTTGGCCCACTTCTGCTTGGATCACATTTGCTAACTTCTTATTGGCCTTAGCCATTGAACTTGACTTAGTTCAAAGTCAATACCACATCCTCTCTAGGGAGAGTGAAGAATTATGGCTGTCAGCAGTCACTCTACCACAGTGTGATGGCTTAATTATCTCATAAAAGAGCATGATACAACCAGGTTATAAACACCTTAATGTGTGTTGTTTTCAATATGATTTTTGAGGAAGTAATGAACTTGCTGTCCATGTCTTCAGAAGGAAGACTGGGACAAAGGGTGACTAGAATCGGTTACCTCTTACTTTCACATTTTTGTTTCCATTTAATTCACACAAAAACCGATAATAACGCTAATAATTATTGCTATCCCTGAAATATTTGGGCTGCCTCACCTCTGCCTGGGTACTATTGAAGAAATGTTGATGAGAACTTTTAAAGACCATTTTCTACCCTCAGACTTTTATGATTCAGTGGTTACTACATAGTTTTTCTGAGTATATGTCTCATTTACTATGTATTTTGGCCAAATGACTTTGACTTTTTATTTCAACATTGCTCTCTCCACTATTTGTCTTGTCCCAAGAAATGTAAATTTTTTTAAATTTAAAATTTTATTTTTCAAATACAGTTTATAATCAATATTATTTTATATTCATTTCAGATGTACAGCATAATGGTTACAAGGACAATCATACACTTTATAAAGTGGCCCCCCTGATATTTCAAGAACCCACCAAGCAGCATACATAGTTATTATTAATACTGTTGACTATATTCCCTGTGCTGTGCTTTATATCCTGTTACTATTTTGTGACGACCTATTTGTAGTTCTTAATCCTTTCACCTTTTCACCCATTTTCCCAACCCCTCTCCCCTCTGGCAACCATCAGTCTGTTCTCTGTATCTGTGACTCTGTTTCTGTTTTGTTTATTTTATTCTTTAGAGTCCAGATATAAGTGAAACCAAGAATTTTAACTTTGTAAGTAAGTTAGTATAAGTCAGTCATTAACAACCTGGCATAGGAGATGATTTTTTTGAGTAGTGCTGCTGATCATCTAGCGAAACTGTGACATAGAAACAGTAGCTACTATTTACTAAGCCTGTCTTGTGTCCCATGGGACACATGCAGTGTCTCCTCTCATCCTTACAGTAAACCACGGAAGTAGGGAGTATCATCTCTGCTTTGCAGATGTGGAAACTGAGGTACCTTCTTTGAGGATACATTTCAGCAGGTGATCTGGTACCCATCATCTCTTCTCATTTCTTCCTTCCACAAAGACTGACGGGGAAGGACTGAATTAATGAGCAGTGATAAGCCATTTGTTCCTCATATAGGTAAAAATCAATCAATCAGTCAATCAAAGAATTTTTTACATGACCCCACGAAAGACATTTGCTTGAAATTACACATGAGCAATCCATCAGTCTTTTAGTTCCATTAATTGTATAATTTGTGCAAGTTGCTAATAATAGTTTCTCAAAATCACATTTAAAAAATGGGCACCAAATATATAAATGTAATTTAATCACTATTTCTTCCAAGTTATTTGTGAAATATCTGTTGCAGATTCTACTTTACAAATACTGTATATTTACAGATTGTCTTATTTCCAAGGAACTCATGGATAAAGCAGTTGTCATGTTGAAATGATCATTTTATAGGTCAGAAAAAGAAATATTGGTAGTTTCATATGGTTTAACCTTCACAGTCACTACTGTTATCTGAGATAAAATGAGGAATCACTCACAAATCACTAGAGATATCTTCAATGTAGACCTTGCTGTTAAACTTCAAGCCTGTGTTTCAGGGTGTGTCATAGGTACCTTCAGTTCATCAGGTCTGAATCCAAGCTCTTCACATCTTCTCTCTCCAGTGTGATCTCTCGGATTCTTCTGGCTTCCTTGTTGCCCACTGCAGAGAACAATTTTTTAAGTTGAGTTATAACTGACATATAAATCATATTAATTTCAGGTATACAACATAATGATTTAATTTTTGTATATGTTGTGAAATGATCACCACAATCTGTCTAGTTAATGTGTTGTAATATGCACAGCACAAATGTAACAAATTTTTATTATTACAATATGAACGGCTGGTCTTGGCAACATCCATAGCCATATATAGTTATAAAATTTTTTGTATATTGTAAACTTTTAATGGTTGCTCTTTTGGCAACTTTCAAATATGCAGTACAGTATTATTAAGTATTGTCACCATGCTGTGCGTTACATCCCAATGACTTATTTCTTTTATAATTGGAAGGTTGTGTTACATTGACCATCCTCCCACATCTGTTTTCTCCGCTCATCCATTGACTGGCACGTAGGTTGTTTCTATACCATGGCTATTGTAGATATACTGCAGTGAACATGGGAGTGCATATATCTTTTCAACTTAATGTTTTTGTATTATTTGGCTAAATATCCAAAGGTGAGACTGCTGGATAATAGGGTAGTTGTATTTTTAATTTTTGAGGCCCCTCTATACTGTTGTCCATGGTGGCTCCAGCAATATACATTCCTACCAATGATGCACAAGGGTTCTCTTTCTCTATGTCCTCATCAACACTTGTTCTTTCTTATCTCTGTGATAATAGCATTTTACCAGGTGTGAGTTTATATCTTGTGATCACGATTTGCATTTCCCTCATTTGCTGACTAGGGATGTTGAGCATCTTTTCATGGATCTGTTGGACATCTGTATATCTTCTTTGGAAAAATGTCTGTTCAGATCTTCTGTCCATTTCTTTTAGTAGAATTGTTTATTTTTTTGCTATTGAGATGTACGAATAAAGTTTTGTTATTTTAAAAAACTTGAGTTAGCTGCTCAAGTTCTCTAAACCTTTGTTTATTCATCTGTACAATGGAGATAAAAAACAAAACACTTCACAGGGCTATTAAAGAGATTAAATGATTAAATGCTAACATCATGCAGGGTACACAGTAAGGATATAATACGTAGTTGTTAGCCATTATTATTGTTTATTTCTTGATGCCAGAAACTGTGTCATTTATCTCTTATTTATCTCATTTATCATCTAATATAAAGTTTCACCATGAAAGCCTATCCCATGGCTTCCTTAAAAACCACTTTGTACATCTTAACCCTTATTCTGGAATTCTTCCAGATCACCCTCTCTGCTGGCCTGCCTTCCTCTTTCTTGCCCTCGCCAGTTCGGGTTCTGACCTACCCCTGCCGCCCCCCGCCTATTTTAGGCTCTGTAACTTGCATCCTGCCCTGCACCTAGTAGGTTCACTTGTCGACTGCCTTGGATGCCCTCATGGTCTCACGAGGGGATGATTTCTGTGAGTCATTCTCAGGGCTCGTGAGCCACCCCTCCCCCAGAGGAAGGCCCTGGTTCTTTACTGCCAGGGGCTTGTGAGATAACAGATTTGTCATCTTTACCTGCTGTTAGGACAGAAAAATCAGACCCCTCAGGCTAATGTTTAGTCAATCCCTGCCTTAGGACTTAAAGGAGTGATTTATATATAACATATGACTCTGGGATCCTTATGCCTACATCCCTTAGTTTAAGGTCTCTTCATTAAGAGTGATTTTATTTTATACATATTTTTAACTTAAAGAGGGAAATCTCAGTTATCTGTATCAGATGAAGCTATAGAAATAGGCTGTTAGTTTATATGAAGTTTCAGTGACGAAGAGATATTATGAACATATGAGATGTATTTGAGATACTTTGATGTGAATGAGAGATCAGAGAAACAAATTGGATAATGAATATACTGCTTTGAAAGATGTAACTTTAATTTCCCCTTGCTGCAGTGTGGAAAACTCTGTTTTTCTAGTTTAGTGGCTCAGAACAATTGTTTGCATAAAGTCTAATTTTCAAAGGTAGTAGCTGAAATAAACATGTGTGGCACACAGATGTCCGCAGGGCTGTGTTAGCTGTAATAGTTCAAGCTGTAGGACTGCCCTCATGTGACAAACAAGAGCCCCTGATGAGGTCTCTGCCCGAACTGACGATGTTGACTTTGATTTTGCCTAGTCTCACGGTATGTTGAGGGAGATTTTAGCCCTAATTTTGCCTCCAGGTACTGATTCCCTTCTCTCTGTTATTATTTCACTGTAGCAGGAGAGAAAGGATAGACATCTTAAGCTTGAAGTTGTTTCATCCGTTTTTTATAATAAATTTTGTTGATCCTGCATAATACAAGGTTAATGTTTCTGATACAAAAATCTGAGAATAGTAGATCTCAAAGGACTTTAAAGTTCCTCTAGCCCAGTATTTTCTGTACTTAGTTCCAAACTGTATTCTGTAAGATGTTAGAAGGTGTTCCCATATTAAAAATGTTTTATGGGCATAGTAGGTGTAAGATATCCAGGGCTAAGACGTGAGCTTAGTAGGCTTCTTTCTGTGGGAGTTCTCAGAGCTTTAAATGTGCTAAGGTACTTTGTTAATTATAAAAGGATTGTATACAGAGGGTTCATTAAGTTGGGAGAGTGACTCACATTTATTGGAATTTTTAAAATGTGGAACACCTATTCACACCTATCAGAAGGATCCAGTTAAAATAGTAAGACAGAATATGCCTCTTTGCTGCTCAAAACCATTGAAATATGTTCCCATCTCACACAGAAGAAAGGCCAGGATTCTTTCAGTGGCCTCCAAGATCCCCGAAAGCCTGAGCTTCCGACTTGCTCTGACCTCTTTTCTTGTGACTTCCTGCCGTGCTCAGGCCCACGAGGCCTCCTCAGTGAGGCCTGCTCGGATTCTCCTGTTGCCGACGTCCCTGTTCCCTTCCTGCTCTTTTTCTCCGTAGCACACAGCATCTATCCTAACTCCATCATTGCCTTACTTAACTTTTTTATTGTTGCTTTCCTCCTACTGGAGCGTTGTTCAATGACAATAGAAATTTTTGTGTATTTTGTTCTCTCTCGTATCCCCAGTGTCCGGAATACTGCTTTCCAAATAGTAGATACTCAGTAACTACTTGTTAAATGAGCTCATTGTCCTTGAGAGAAATCAAGAGTCTAAATTAGGGTGATGCTTCTGAGGCTTGGAAGTACAGATTTTTATCACCTCCGTCTCCAGTGGACCAGGCAGGAGAGCAAAGGCACAAGCAGACGAGGAGGATCCTCTCCAGGAAGTCCCTGTGTGAGGAAACAGGAGTCGTGTTATGATCTCGTACAGTGAATGTGGTGACATTTTCCTCCTCAGGACCGAGGGGGAGGAGGAGGAAATTACGAACGGTGCTAATGAAATAAGAGTAGGTGATGCTGCTCATCTTACTGGGCTGCACTCTCCTGTAATTACAGCCAGTGTCCCCTGGAAGGACAAGGGCAGCCCTCTGGGGCGGCTTGAGGGTGAACCCTTAGCTTAGAGCAGAATTGGTCCTGAGTCCAGGAAACGCGGGCCTGTCATCTTTAAGCATATGTATTTACAGGATACCAAATCTTGCCAAACAAGTCATATAGGGAACCGTTAGTTTTATTTGGGGGATGCTATTTCTCCAGTGACAGATTTTGCTGTTGTTCTGTTTTATTTTATTTAATTAAAAAAACAAAACAGGCTTAATTCACTTTATTTTTCTTGTATAAAATTATGTGGTGGCCACAGCTGGAGCCTGGGTCCTCTGCACAGAAACTTTGGTGTGGGTCTTCACACAAGATGGTCAGTGCATTCCTGATAGGGAGACTTGGTGTGAACATAGTCTATTTTCTAGAGGTTGGGGTTGAGATACCTGTGGGTCTTCGAGATGACATCAAAGGTGATCTTGACAAAGTACAGCCCCTGGCCAAGGTGTAGCAGCCATTGATACCAGCGGTCAGCAGCAGCTTCTTGGGCACAGGGGCTGAGACGATGCCAGCACCCCTTGAGGCAGAGATGAGGTGCACTAGCACAGTGGCCGGTCACCTCGCAAGGGACAGTGTGAGACTTGCTGACCTTGTTCCTCCAGTAGCCTTGTCCCACTGGGACAGTAGAGAACTTAGCTAGGATGATGGCAGAGGCTGCTTCCCTAAAGCACTTAACGCCCAAACTGATGTGTCCTCTGGAATCCCCAAAGGCATCAAATGCCTTGAACTGGCTCCTCTTGCCTGCGTGGGTCTGCTTTTGCACCAGCGTTTTGCACCAGAGTAATCTCCAAAACCTCGTCCTTGAGGGATACCTCCACGCAAAGTCAATGATCTCAGATTCCTTGATGGGCAAGGAGAAGAGATAAATCTCCTCCAAAGATTTGATCTTCATGCTCTTGACCAGGTGGCCTCGGTTGGTGATGGGAATCCACTCCTTGTCCATGGCCTGGCCTCTCAAGCTCAGAGGCCAGCCCTGGCCACAGCCTGGGTCCCCGATGCTGAATCCCCCACGGAAGCCCCTGCAGGCCCTCCCATAGCACCTGCATCATCCACCATTCGGTGTTGCCTCAGAGAAGAAGTGTTCTGTTTTGTTTTTGCAAAGCTCATTCATTTGGTTTCAGGATTTTGATGATTTCACCTTTTATTTTCCAAATCCATCATGTTAGCAATGAATTCCTTTTTTGTTTTTCAAAGAACAATAGAAAGTGAGGTTGGAGACTCAGTACTATAATAATTCTGGTTCTTGGCCCAAAGAAATAGAGTTTTATCTTTTAGCTGTCTGGTTTTTGGGGTTCCTTTCTATCATATATTTATCAAAAAAGAATAAGAGAAAAACTTTTAACCCCATTCTTTTCCAGATGGGTAAAATACATCATTTCTGTACCCTTAGCTAAAATGAATTCATTAGTGTCCTGGAGTTAATCCAAAATTCGTCTCTTTTAATGCAAAATGCTATAGTACAAAATCACAACTAATGATTTTCTACTTCCACTCCTGCCTCATAGGAAGAGAATTGTTTAGAAGTATGTTTATATCCCGTGAGATTACGCTTTAGGACATGATTGCTCTAAACAAAGCACAGGCTCTACTAGTCCTAATAAATTATGTCTTCCACATCTGTTCTTGTCTTTTCTCTGAAGCGTTCATCCAAGAGAACACAACGTCAACTGGAAATACCAGAATTGTGGGGAGACGTTTTTCTGATAAATGCATTGACAGTTGATTTGTTGTGATTAGAGGAAAACCTCAGGAGTAGGGGGTTTGGGGCTAAAAACTGACTTCCTAGCTCTGCTGCCAGACAGTGTCTCCTTCTGCCCTTTTCCCCTTGCGATTTCCTCAGAGAAATCATGTGACCCTGTCACTACAGTTTTTAATGCCAAATATCTAAGTGTCTTTAAAATGCAGCACAACACTTAAAGGCAAATAGTGAAGTAGTTGCATCTGACATTTCCATTATAGCTGCTCTTAGTGGATTCTAGACATCATACATAAAGGTGGCTAGCGGATTCTTTAAAAAAAAAAATCATGATGCAAACGCATTGAGCTGTCTTTTCGTATTTGATGCTCCATCCGTTGAACATGCAACACATTTTTTTCCTTAGAAATGTGATTTGATCAGAGGATATCTGTAATAGTCTAGACTAGATTTTTCTAGCATTTGTCTTATATTTTAGAGATGCAGCAATTTCTCATAGTTCTGTGACATATCTAAGTATTTCTGAACTAACATCAATTGCTTTTTTATCTCTAGGACTCCGAGTCCAAACTGGGGGAAAAAAAGTTAAGTTGCCACCATTACTGTCAAATTGTTGTTTTGTGTTGAAGTTAAAATTTTATTCTCAGACTTTGATTACATCATTTTAAAAATTTTCCCCCCATTTTTAATGGCTTTATTGAGATAATAATTGACATACAATAAACTGCATATATTTATATTTAAAATGTACAGTTTGTTAAATTTTGACATGAAACCATCACTACAGTCAAGAGAGTAAACATTTCCATTACCTGCAGAAGTTCCTTTGTTTTTAAATCTTACAAGTTTTATTAAATTTATTTTTACTCATGCATTAAATATTTAATGAATAGCTGTTATGGGCTAGGAACAGTGTATGATTTCAATACCAAGATGTACAAGTTTCAATCCCTGCTTTTGAAGAGCTCACAGTACAGAGAGAAAGGGAGATGAGTAAACAGGAAAATTAAAATTACAAAATAACAAATTCTTTGACCACATTTTACCGATTGACTCCCCCAATGATGGATTGCCAGCAGCTTTCCACAACCACGACAGTGCTTCTATAAGCTTTGTATTTGCTCCTTTCTGGGCTTGTATGAGAATTTCTTTGGAATATATACCCAGGGGTGAGGTCGTAAGATAGGCATATCGCTGATTTAGCCAAAAAATGCCAGACTCCTCCCTGGCGGAGATGTATCAGTCTGGAGCTGCACACATGGTTCCCACTTCACACATCCCCATCGATACACTTAGCATTCTTCATCAGTCTGGTTTTTATTGGTCTAAGAAAGTGTGACAGACTTTCTCCTTATTGTTTTAGTTTGTACTAATGAATCTGAGGATCTGCTTATATTCTTGTTAGCCTTTGAATTCCCTCTTCTATCTTTGTTGTCGCTGGGGTTGCTGTCCTCTTGATTTGTAGGCATTTCTTATATGCTCTAGAGTTCAAGTGACTTGCCAGTATTAGACATTGCAGATATCTCCTCTCATGCCATCTTTGTTGTGAGTTTGTGCAATTATTTGTATATTTTATTGCATTTTCCTCATTTTATAACAATGAGTGGGAAATTTAAATATGAAAGTGCTAATCCTAGCACAAAAAGATACATAGGTCTCATAAGCTAATACAAGTGAGATAAAAATGGAAAATACTTGGCCCTGCCCCAAATAGTACCTCTTTATCTTCAATTTGATTGTTTCTTTGACTTCTGATAAATGAAGGAAATGATAAGACTAAAGAACATATGTAAAATACCAAACACATATCTTTGAAGATCCTATCGAACAGCTTGGATGTAATTGTAGAATAAGAATTTTCCTTAACCTGAAATAATTGCCTGACCTGTACACATTCAGCCTTTGTTCAGATTTTCAAGAACAAATTGTACACCAGAAGGAGGACACAGCTCTGTCTGGGAGACCAGTCACAGGGCATTGCTAAGTAACCTCTGCCCCTTTAGGGCACTGATTTTAACTGTAATGTGCTTATAAAATATGTTTGCTTTCTGCTAGGGAGGGTGGAAGGTAGGAGGATTAAGAAAGAGTATAGAGGGCAAGTATTTTATCCTTTGGGGAAAAATTTGGGGGGCCTTTCACTCAATGGATTTTAATTACTATAAGGAAGAAAAGAAGATTTCTATGAGGACATCAGTGGTAAAAATCAGGTAAGACTTCCCATAAGATTTGCCTGAAGAGTCCAGGTAGTGTGAATAAATGACGTGAGTTCCCTTTTCCTGTCTTTAACTCTCATGTTAAGCCCTTTCTCTTCAGCATCAGCCTTATGAATATCTTGAGGTCTCTCCTGTCTTAGAAAAAATTTCCTTCAACCCTGTGTCCCTTTTTAGCTACATGCGATTTCTTTACCACCAATGGAAGCCACGTTTCTTAAAAACATAATCTACACTTAATACTGACACTTCTTGACTTTCTATTTACTCTTCCTTTAAAAAAAATCTCTTTAATCGTGTTAAAATGTTTAATTCTATAAGTTTTTAAAAATTGTTCTCATATCAGGGCAGGCTAGGTTATCCTGCAATAACAACCAACAAAAAAAATCTCCGTGGCTTAGAACAATGAAGGTCTGTATTTTGTTTATGCTACATATTCTTTGCAGGCCATTAGAGAGTCTCTGCTAAATGTAGTCACTCAGGGACCCAGACTAAGAGGCCAGCCACCATCTTGAGCATCAGCAGTTGTCCTATCAGAGTGAAAGGTGGTCTCGCCCTGGAACTGACATATATTACTCACCGACATGTGGGCCAAGAGGTATAATCGTATGTGCCCAGAAGCCACAGAGCTGGGAATATTTGATATTAATAACAATGACAACCACAGTTATATTTTATCATGTTTCGAGGCTAATAATTCTCAGTTTATTATGTCTTCTTACTTCCTCTTTGTGAATGATTTTCTTGTGTGGTGCATGTTGTTTTTCAAATTACGAGATCATCTTTATTGGGAGTGATTGTGGAAAAGTTCTTACTGATTAGCTTTGCCTTTGCTTCCGCTGAAGAAACGCGGGGGTAGGATTTGTTCTTAAAAGTTGATTTCTAGGTTTGAGTGTTCATATGATTTGAAAGATTTAAATTCAGGCCCCCCAACTGTTTGTCACACAGGCCTGAGGTATTTATTTGTCACTGGATACAGTGTTTCTCTACAGAAGACAGATGACAAATTTTCTGTGTCTTCCAGGAATAGTTTTAGTCCCCTTTTCATGAAGGGGGAAGGTCTTCCCAGGGTCCTTGCTTTGGACAAGAGTTTTAGTTCTGGTCCTCTGCCTTCTGTGAACCTAAGGCCAGGATTCCTCCATCCTATTCAGGCATTATTTCTGATTAGATGGCCCCTGGGCCATGACTCTGTTGGCTCCATACTTGCTGTTTTGGTTTTGAGTTCACTGTTTCTAGCATCGGGGGAGTTTTAATGTGTTATTATAGCTGGCCTTTCTGTATGTTTTAGAAGGAGGTCTACGTCTAGGCTTCAGTCACTCTTAAACCATGATAGTGGATCTGTTCTTTCCCTAATATACAGTTCTCAGTGTTTTTTTCAGTGTTCTTGATTGAATTCCATTTTATCAAACTCCAGGGATACTTTTCATTGCCTTATTTTACCAGATTTTTTTCCTGCATATTTAGTATTCTTGAGTAAGCACTCTTATTGAAATGTTCTTCATTCTTGGTTCTTTTTCTTCTGATTCTTTTAGTACTTTGTAACTGTTTCCTCAATTTTGTTTTTCTGTGTGTTTTTCTACATTTTTATGTATGTATGAGTCCATATAGTTTCATGACTATAATTATTACCAAAAAATATGTTTCTAGCCTTACCCTTTCGTTTCTTCATGTATTCAGTGGTCTGCTGGACATACGAATTTTAGTACCCCAAACTAAGCTTATCTAAACCTGGACTCAGTACTTCCCTTCCAAATCATTTCTTTCCATGAATTCCTGATATCACTTAGTAGTATTAGCCTTCCAAACAGGAAACCTGGCCCCTCCTCCTAGATTCCTCCTCTCCTTCAACCTCTCATTTAGTCAGATGCCAGGACTTGCTGTTTTAGCTCCTAAATATTATAAAAATCAGTATTCTCCTCTCTGTCCCTACCACCATGCATGATTAAGTCCTCATTATTCATTCATTTGGTCATACAGCCAATTGATA
Source organism: Furipterus horrens (assembly GCF_987537825.1). Taxonomy (NCBI): domain Eukaryota; kingdom Metazoa; phylum Chordata; class Mammalia; order Chiroptera; family Furipteridae; genus Furipterus; species Furipterus horrens. Next base: position 14,277,849 of record NW_028327181.1, on the reverse strand, counting down.
TTGGAAACCTAATATGTGCCAGGTACTGTGTGCTGGGTGCTCAGGTCACAGTGGTGACTAAGACAGCAAAGTCCCTGCCCCATGGAGCGTATTCACAATAAATATATACCATGATGTTAGATAGCAATAAGTCACTGCATTGCAGTGCTTTCTATTGTTATCTAGTGGTGATTTAGATAACTTACAGGTTTAGTTTTTTGGAATGTGAATAAAAATCTCTCTTGAGGATTCAATCTCTAATTAAAGTAAGTGACAGAAAATGGCATACTATGAGTATTTGCCTGAGTTTTAGATATGCAAAACATAAATTTACTTAAGTAGTTCAGAAATCTGAACAATTATTTCCGTTACATTACTGAAATGTATTCTTTTAAATGATCATTTGATTATATAGATGTTATTTTATGTGGTGGCTTTTTCTTTAAGCTATATTTAGAAAATTTCCCAGGAGTAGAAGTATATATGCTCTATCAAAAGTATCTTAACTTTCTTTTCATTTAATATTTTGTTTTTCAATCCAGTCTCTGAAATATCTATGTAAACTTTTTGTAGGTGTCTTTAAAGTGATGCTTTCGGAAAACATCAACAACAAACTATAGTTGAGTGTGCATTGGCGTACTCAGATTCTCTTTTGGCCTGTAACAGGGAAGGGTGTTGATTTGGATATCTTTATACCCACATTTTACTGTTCTTTGGCTTGCTGAAGTTCATGATGAATTAGCCAATGTGTTTCTAAAATCAGTGGCCGAACCGTATAACACCTAACTTCTGTTGAGGGAGGAGCAGAGGGGCAGAACATGGATCTGCTAGAGGATAATGCCAGCTTGCGACCTTTGAACACAAACCTGAGTTTCCCCTAATGTCCATATCTTTAAACGACTCCAGTGATGCTGATGGAAATGAAACTGGCAGTCTGAAATGAGGAGAAAAAAAAAGATCCCAGCATTCCAGTTATTGCAAATGAAGTTTTTCTCTGGCTTCAGCTGTTTTCATTTAGATAAATGCTTCTAGGAAGATGAGGCATCACCATTTGCAGTTATGAGTTTAATCATGGCAGTTACAGCTTAACTACCTGGCTTCAGTTTTGCGGAGATATACACACCACCATCCGCCTCTTTCCCTCCCTTCTTGATCTTGCAGCCATTCTCAACTCGGTACATTTCAGTAGTTGGAATACAGTATGGCAGGTGTCGCAGGTTAAAAAATGATGATTGAAGACTTCATCATCGTATTTCTCAAGGGATTTACTGGAGCTCTGTTTTCGTTAGGGAGTTGTAGCTGATCTTGACCACTGTCTCTTATTACTACTGGGTACTGGGACAGAAGTTGTTGAAAATCTGTTGGAATTACCCTATTAAATAATTTGGAGCAAAAGATAGAAATGAAATTACTCCAATGCTGGCCTGAGGCTGTTCTGGAGAGAGAGTTGTAGCGTGTTACCATATAGCTTCTTCGTGTGTACGAATTATGATACTGAATATTTTATGGCTATTTTTGAGTTGTGTTGTCACTGCGTATAATACAATGTAATCTCTTCTAAAAAAAGCGAGTAACTGAGTGGAGAATGTCTTACAGCTTAGCTGACGTGGCTAATAACTGGTTGTCTCGGTGGTCTGGGTTAAATGCTGATGGTGCTGGTGTATGTTTGCCTTTTAATCACATGGAATGTGTAATACTGAGAGAGAGAAGGAGCGAGAGATAAAGTTTTTGATTCAGGATATTTTTAAAATGGATAGTGGAATAGAATCATTCTATCTCATAGCCCTTTCGATAGTTCAGAAAAAAACTATGGATTTTCTCATGTTTCCATATTGTTGGTTAGGATGAATATTATCATTCCATACTTCAGACAGTGTACACAGCTGAAAAAAAGGTTAAATAAATTGGTTAAGATTAGTCAATTAATTACTAATCATATGCCACCATATATTTGTGAATCACTACATTTTAGTTAACAGTTAATACATGCTATATTTTTGTTTGTCTCAACAGTGTGAATCAGGTATGGAATCCACCTCTCTCATTCCCAGCTATTCTTCTTTTTTAAAATTTATAATAATTTTATTTTTATTTTTAAGTATATTTTATTGATTATGCTATTACAGTTGTCACAAATTTTACCCCTTAACCCCCCTCTGCCTGGTACCCCCTTTCCCTCCAGCACCTCCCCCCCTTAGTTCATGTCCATGGGCTGTGCATATAAGTTATTTGGCTCCTGCATTTCCTATACTATTCTTAATACCCACCTGTCTATTTTGTACCAACTGATTATGCTTCTTAACCCCTGTGCCTTTTCCCCCACTCACTTCCTTCCCTTTCCCACTGATAACCCTTCAAATGATCTCCATGTCTATGATTCTGTTCCCATTCTGGTTGTTTGCTTAGTTTGTCTTTGTTTTTTAGATTCAGTTGTTGATAGTTGTAAGTTTGTTGTCATTTTAATGCTCATAGTTTTGATCTTCTTCTTCTTAAATATGTCCCATTAACATTTCATATATTAATGGCTTGGTGACGATGAACTCTTTCAACTTTACCTTGTCTGGGAAGCACTTTATCTGCCCTTTCATCCTAAATGATAGCTTTGCTGGATAGAGTAATCTTGGTTGTAGGTCCTTGCTTTTCGTCACATTGAATACTTCTTGCCAGTCCCTTATTGCCTGCAAAGTTTTTTGTTTTTTTTTTTGAGAAATCAGCTGATAGTCTTATAGGCACCCCTTTGTAGATAACTCTCTGCTTTTCTCTTGCTGCTTTTAAGATTATCTCTTTATCTTTCACCTTTGGCATTTTTAATTATGATGTGTCTTGGTGTGGTCCTTTTTGGGTCCGACGTGTTTGGGACTCTCTGTGCTTCCTGGACTTACATATCTATTTTCTTCACCAAATTAGGGAAATTTTCTTTCATTATCTTTTAAAATGAGTTTTCAATTTCTTGCTCTTCTTTTTCTCCTTCTGGTATCCCTATGATTCAGATGATGGTACTTTTGGAGATGTCCCAGAGTTTTCTTATTCTTGCCTTATTTTTTTGAGTTCTTGTTTCTTCATTCTGTTCTGGTCAACTGTTTATTTCTTTCTTATGTTCCAAATCATTGATTTGAACCCCAGCTTCCTTCCCATCACTTCCATATAGTTTTTTTGGCAGGTCTGTTTATTTTTTGTTTTGAGGTTAGTTGTTACCCTTCTTATGGTTGTACAAGGAGATGAAGCAGGGCTACCTATGCCTCCATCTTGACTGGAAATCGCCCAGCTATTCTTCTAAACTTAGTGTTGGCAATCATTTTCAGGAGAGTCAGATGGTAAATACTTCAGATTCTGGGGGCCAGACAGTTGAAATTACACAACCCTGCTGTGGGAACATGAAAATAGCCATAGATCATAAATGAATGGGTATGGTTTTGTTCCAATAAAACTTATGTACAAAAATAGATGGTAGGTGGGATTTGGCCATCCCTTTCACTAAACTAGTAGCTTCTAAACTTCTCCCTGCTGAAAGGCCTTTTACGGTTCCCATCTGTGACTCCTTCCAGTTCCTTGTGTTTTGAAAGTTGGATTTTCAGAAACACCCAATATTGAATAATAATGAGTTCACTCTCTCATTTTTTAAATTAATGCCAACCAAAACTTGAAATGGCCATGTTTCTTAGAAGCTGTGACCGCTGAGTCAGACACAGCTTTATGATATCCAGAGTCCAATTTCTTGTAAAGGGCACTGTCACAGAGATGATGACTTGAAAATTAGGTAATGATATCACTTCAGCTGTGGGCCCTGGGCTAGTTGACTACCTCCTTCTTTAGCTTCTGTAATCTGTTACATGCCAGCCACAAAAAGGGGCCCACCTTGCCATCAGGTTATGAGAATAATCTTCTGATGTCTACATTTGTAGTTTTGTACCCCAGCCAGTCTCTCAACTGCTGTGCAACCTCACCAAGCTAAGTTACCCCTGCACCAAGTTGCTTCCAAAGATAACCCTCAATAGTGTTTGGGATGATGTAAAATTTTCCTTAGTGGTTATCTTTTAGAACTATGTATTAAAATATGTTAGTGATTCATATTCAAGTATTAATATTTTTGTGTTAGGGAATATGTACTTTAAAGTTTAAGAATATTTGGCTTATTAAATTAATGGGTCAACCTTGTGATTCTTAATATATGTGATTGAGTAATTGATTAGACATGATTTTGAGTTAGAACTGTAAGTTTGTAAATGATATTGGAATATTTTATAGAGCCCAAGAATCATCACATTTGAACATTTATTTAAAAGAATTATCTAAATTTTTTTGAAAGGGTTTGTCAATCAGATAACTAGAGCATTTAAAAGAGAACTGAATATATTAAATTTACAAATGTAGTTTAAAGCATCTAAGTGAGTTTAAGTTAATGTTATGATAGTCTTTTTTTTTTTAAGTGATAGTATAAAGAGGAAAATAAGAAATCTAAACTTGGAAACCTTAAGAGTGAATAGTTTTGAGTTGTGAAATATAGCAAATGGATAAATAAACCAAAGAATGCCTGAATAACCTTTTGTGTTTACGTCTTGTAGGGTATCAAAAAGGAAAACCTCACAGTAAAATAATCAGTATGTATAGTCATTGTGACTGCCTGTGCAGATGGGGTTCCTGACACAGCAAAGCAATGTGGGCTAGTCAGACTGCGCAGGTCACAGTTTCTTGGAGGCTTCAGACATATCGAAAATGTTTATGAAGCTCCATGACTTGCCTTCCAGGACCATGACTTGCCATTTACTTACATTAGACACCTCTCTTATGTGTAGAGTTAACTTCTTAGTTGAGTGTTAATTGAAATGTTCTACTTCAGGCTGAGAGGCCTCCTTTTAGCCACAACAAGAGGAGTGAAAACTTAAAGATGCTGCTCTGAGGACAGCGAACTGGTCTCAACATGAAATAGTGAGTGAGTGGCTGGTCTTCAGGCCTGACCTCTGAGGTAATGTCTCAGAACCGAGTTTTCAATAAAATAGATAAAGAATTTTTATTACATTTCCTGAGCTGAAAACACATCCATCCTCTCATTTTGCTGGACAATGTGTTTACCATTAAGGGCCTGCCGGTCTCCGTGAGAGCTCAAGGCAGCCAGGAGGGCATGCAGCCTTGCTGCAGGGGGAAGTGAAGCTTGGCCGAGTCCCAGTTGCATTACAAGTCCTGGCCGAGGTGCTGCCCTTTTGCCCTTGTCCTTGGGAAATTCATCAGTTCCGAGCGCTGCTACAGATTGCAAGACATTATCTCATTCAGCCCTCTTGACTCCAAGTAGGACTTTACTTAAATTATCTCTGGCAAAAGAGAATGTCTTCATGTACTACTTGTATAATTCAAAATTAATTTTAAAGCTGTATTTTAAAAAAATTACCTGTGGGAGGTTTTGTTCTACCTACCCCTACAGTCTGCTAACCTTTGGGAAGTAATGATGATAAAGAGAATTAGAGCGTACATATTTTGAGCATTTTCTGTGTGCCATATACTGAAGTAAAAACTTTCTATGCATTCACTCATTTAATTCTCACCGCTGCCCAGCGGGGCAGATACTGTTCTTGTCTTCATTTTACAAATGAGAAGACGCAGAGTTAGAGCTCCCAAGTGGCAGAGTAGGGACTTGAAACCTGGGTTTGTCTCATTTCAAAAGCCGTGTTCTCAGCATCTGGGTAATTCTGCCTTCACCAGTTCTGGTGCTTAGTTTGTCTTCTAATTGTGGTTTTCTTCTGGGAGTAAATAATCAGGCTATAGAAAGAATTACATGATGCAGTGCAAACTGAAGAATTTGGGGGATTAAGGAATTAATGTTGTTCTTATCAATCCTGTCTATTGTTAATTAACATGTGCAGGATTTATGGTTGGAAGGAAGTGTGGGCTCGCGGGGTAAAACTGGGAGGAAAGCAAACAGTTTGCGTAGTTCTGCATTTTCTCCCCTTGCCACCTACCCCGTCTGCTTCCAGTTTCCGTCTTTCCTTGCTGTGTGGGAAAGGGGAGACGCTAGACTGGTAAGTTATCAGGCGCTCATGGAAAGAGTGAGGGAACAAACTTACAGGAGAACAATGATTTGCGATAAGTGTGTGTGGACCTTTATTCTTGGTCCCACGTGAGTTAGAGGCCTTATAAATTGACAGGGCACTTTGGGTAGGATCCTTTCTCTCTCGCGAAGTGAACATCAATGGGGCGCATGCTCCAGTGTGGCTTCAGTGGGTGTGTACTATGAAGGGCCGAGTGGCACCCTGAAAAGCAGAATCACTTTTGAACTGAAAGAAGAATTACCTATTTATTTGGTTGGTGCATATAATAGGGTATACATGGGTTATCTTCACAATATTTTTATAGTTGGCAGTGTTGAGAACTGCATTCTGTTTTAAATTCTGACGTCCTCCTTAATTTAAAAGCACCTCTGGAATTAACACTCATTTTTCCATGGCACATAAAAGCCTGAGAAAGTAGTAGAGAATAAAGTAAATTCAGCCCCCAGCCTGGCCTCTGGTTTCCAGGCCGGCTACAGTGAGAACTGTCAGGGAGATAGATGGGGGCTCTAAGGTTTCCTGGAGTTTTCAGCCATGTGTGGGCACCACATGTGGTGTGTTCAGTGAATACAAATACAAGAACACATGCTGTTTCCATTAGGGACACATCAGACCCCTCTCTGTCCCCAGCCTTACTACAGAGTTGAATGGGTCATTTATCATAGGCCACTTACTGATACTGACTGGTGCTCAGGCCCTGCTACAAGTAAGCAGCAAAACAGTGTGACTTAATTCTTTTAGAATGCTTATCAGACAATGATATTATTTCTTAACAATTCACAAATTCATATACAAAGAAGCAGTTGAACTAGCTATTTATAGAGTGGAATGTATTTAAAGTGCAAACCTGACTGTCTACCTTCCTCAAACCTTTCAATGACTTAGAGTCAGAGTCATTCCAGACTGGCTTCCACCTTCTCTGCAGCCTCATCCTCTGATTGCCTGTAGAAGGCTGAACTGCTATTCGCCCTCCACATATACAATGAGTTTTGGCCTTGCCTTGACCTCTACTTCTTTGTTCCTTTTGTTGACAAGGCCTTTCTCTGCCTTCTTTGTCCGAGTAAAGCCTCTCATGTTTATAAGACTTAGGTCAGCTGTCACCGTACCCGGCAAAGCCTTCCCTATCTCTTTCTGTTCCCTCGGATGGGTTTGGCACTCCCTCTGAGTGCTCAGAGAATGGTGAGGTGTTGTCTGGCATAGGTGGCTCTTCTCTCGAGGTACTGAAGTAACACTTCTGTTTCCACCTCCTGGTGTGAGCAGCCTCAGGTGCCCAGCCCAGTGCTTTGAGAAGCGAGGAGGCAGCCGCCATCGATTCTTGAACTGAGTTGAACTGCCTTGTAAGCAGCTCTGAGCTTCACTCAGGCACAAGCACATATGATTCTCATTACATTCCTTATCCCAGGGCCTTACACACCCACACCATGAGAAAGTTCATACTGGAAAACCGGCCGGCAGTGTGACTCCCTCAATTTTCCATGACTGAAGAGCCCAGATATACAAACCCTACAATCTGTTTTTCTTTGCAAGTGTTGTCATTAGAAACACAACTGAGCGTTGTCTCTGGTGGCCCGCGCAGGCCCCTAGTGGCCGCGTCGTCTATTGTTTGCACTTCTGAGAAAAGTGCTGTCTCAGAAAGAGTGCCTGGTGTCTTGGTGATCTTAATTAAGCATTGCCCTGTTTTATTTGGCGTAGCTGCCCAGGGTCGGGCAGATCTCATCCTCAGCCAGAGTTCTCCCTAAAATTTCTCACCGTTTCAGTGTGTGAGTGTGTCCCGCTTACTTTCAAGAAATGCATTTTCTTCCTAGGCAGGGGCTGGGATGTGTGCAGAATGGTTTAAAAACTGTTTTCGTTGGGGTATAGCGCATCCTCAGGTTTAATTCTATGTTATTATTTTTACTAGTTTGCCATACTTGGTCTTTCTTCTCCTTGTCATTTCTTGAAGAAGCTGCTTAGCACAATGGAAAAAACAGGAGCTTTGAAGTTGGAGACCTAGGCTGAAAGCTGAAACTCACCACTTACTAGGCTGTGATTGGCTGGGGGCTTAACTCCGTTGAGTCTCAGTTTTTTCATTTGAAAATGGGGTGGTTCGTTCCTATGTCATTGGGTTGGAGTGAGGATTCGGTGAGATAATGATCACTGTGATCATTACTATATGCAACTATGCTAGGGTCTATGTGGGGTATAAAACACTGACACCTGAAACAAGTAAGTAGCAATTATAAGGTATTATACGAACAGTGGCAAGGTTAGCTCTTTGAAGAATCACAGACTGTTTAAAGACCAGAAAAGAGCCTTAGAGACTATCTAGTTTGAAACACCCCCCCCCAAAAAAAACAAGGTTTAAACTCTGATTATATTGTTAACTGTATTGCCCAGATTCACTTCCTTACCTATAAAAACAGGGAAAAGCATTAATATGTATTTCTCTAGTTTACACAAGTGGTCTAAGGCTGTAATGGAGTTATTACTAGGTGCTAGCAATACTGGTATTAGTATTACTGTAATTCTTATTAATAGGAGATACATAATCTTCCTACTGCATTTTGGTTTTATATTGAATATAGTTGAAGTCTATGATTTTTTCCCCATTGTGAATCATGGAAAACTGTTAGAATAGTTATTCAGTTCTCATACATCTGTTAAAGAAAATTTCTGCTTCTAAACATTATCAAACCCCCAAAGGGAAGCTACTGTTCCCTGCCATTTGTGAATGTAAGCATGACTTGAGAAAAACAACTTTCCACAGTATAAAAATGATGGTCTGGCCTGCTTTCTCTTTCCACATTCTGTCCTAGTGAGCTCTAAGGGCAGCTGAATGATAACTGCTTTCTCTCTTAATACATAATGTCTCCACTTGAACTTATCTTGCTTGTAGGCATGACACAAGCAACATCAAGGCTGGGCACCCTCGGTAGACCTCCTCCTAGGTGTATGCGGACAGCCAGCTAGATCACTTTCACTTCACTGAGCTGTGAAATTGACACCAAATTGTGCCATTAGCTTATTTCTGAAGGGTATGTTGTGCTGGGTGTTCTCTTCTTGCTTGCATGCTACATGAAAAAACAGTGACAAGATAAAAATGTCCCGTAAATGAACACGAGGGAGAAAATTTAGATGTGATTTGTCATGAATTAAAACATTGAATAATGTATCACGAGTCCCTGGAAGCAGAGGTGCTGAGAATTCAGAGCATGTATTGAGTATTGAAGGAAAAGAAAATGTAGAGCTTTGGGTTTCTCTTCTGAAGCTTTTTAAGATTTTCATTTGCCTTCTTTTTACCCTGCTAGCAAGAGGACAGTCTTCTCTGCAATCAAGTCATTTAGTAGCACTAATGTGTGCGTTCCCTGATTTAGGTGTCGTGGTGTGTTTATGTTGAGTCCTTTTCCCTCCCCACAATTAAATCCTTCTTCATCTACCTTTTGTTTAGAAAACTGAAATAAATTATTTCTCAGTAAAATCTTCCCCTATAGTTGAAAGGTGGTGGCGAAGGGTAACTGTAAATATGGTGAGTGGAAGAGATCTTTCTGAATGGAATCCACATCACCCTGGTGAGTGCATTCCACGTAGTAGACCAGTGACTGGTCCCTATCAGGCATTTGTGCTTTCTCTTTGCTCTTCTCCCAGATATCTACTTAGCTCTCTCTCACCTCCTCCAGGCTTTTACTTAAACCTACTCCAATCCTGCTTGTCCACCTTGCCTGCTTTATTTTCCTCTTGGAACTTATCACTGTCTACCTTATTGCCTTGTTTACTGCTTCTTGACACATCGTATGTATTTCACATTTTAACATCTCTGACTTTTGAAGGTGTCTAACAATGAATGACATCTGTGATTCTGAAAAATAAATGTGTATATTAGGCTCTTCATTGCATTTTTCTCACCTCTAAAATATAAGTTCCATGTGGGCCAAGAGTTCTGTTTATATTGTGCATTCTGCATCTCTAGTGCCTGTAACTGCCTGTCACCTTATTTGTTGAATAAACTGTCTAGGTTCAGGGGGTGAGGGGGAAAGCTATTCTACGTTTATTCCTCTATCATTGTCTCACCCTCCTGGCCTCTTTCCAACTCCTGTGCACCTTTGCCTTAGCCTGCTTGTCTTCTCTGTGCCAGAGGACACGCTCATTTTCCCTGGCTCCCATCCCACACTCCTGTGAGGTCACTAAAGCAGTGAGCTGGATGTACGGTGGGTAGCTGTCTGTCCCCTACTCCCTATAACTCTAAGGGTTCCCCTGCTGGCTCATATCTTACTGTGTCTGGCTCTGTAACCTACAGTCACAACAGGGGCATCAACACTCACGCTGTATTAGGACAATGCTTTTCCAACTCTCTGTGGCTAAGGGTCAGTTTTAAATTTCCAATGCATCACAAATTGACACATTTGTAAAATATAAAAGAAAAGCAAAAACAAAGTGAAATAATATTTTTTAAAAAGACAGATAAACAATCCTTGATTTTTTAAAAATATTTTATTTATTTATTTTTAGAGAGAGAGGGAGGGATTAAGAGAGGGAGAGAAACATCAGTGTGCGGCTGCCTCTTGCACGCACCCAACTGGGGACCTGGCCTGCAACCCAGGCATGTGCCCTGACTGGGAATTGAACCAGTGACCCTTTGATTCGCAGGCCAGCGCTCAATCCACTGAGCCACACCATCCAGGTCCAATCCTCAATTTTTTAATGGTTAGATTAAATAGATGTGATATTACTTTGAAAAAATGATGAAAACGTTTCTACATATGTATTATCAATTTCTGCACCTATCTCATTGCAGACCAGCAACTGTGTGCAGATCAGGACCAGTCTATGAACCACAGTTTGAGAAGCGCTGTATCAGGGCATGACTGGCGTCGGTTTAGTTCCAGCATGAATCTGCTGATTATTACGTCTGCCTTTTATAGACATTAATTCAGTTCAGCACCAGTAGTTGGTTGGTTAATGGAAAAATTCACTTAGAATAGAAATCATAACTGGTACACATACAGGCATATTATTTCAACTAAAACAAGCATGAAAAAACACTGACCCAACAACCTGAAGTTATAGAACCAATGCCTTTTCTTTAACGCTGGCCTCAGAGTTCAGCAGAGTTGTTCTTCTATAAACAATGCTCATTTGCAACTTCAGTTTCTTCAAAGAGATGCAAGAATTGAGTACATCATTTATAAAGAAATCTGAATGCAGAACACTATAGATGTTTTATTTTATAGAGTATTATATGGCTTCACTTATATTGAATTTGCCTCGAATTCATTGTCTTTCAAAAGTATTCAGTGTCATTTTTTTGAGAAACAAGAGCTTTGCTTTTATACTCATAGTTCATCAGTTTACCTTGCATTATATAATTATATAACAAATCGATGTGACATAAACTGGTGTGGGAGCAGTCATGAAGCTCCTGGTAAGTGTTCCACTCTGTTAGGCGGAATAGAGGTGCGGGGGAACACTGGGGGGAGACAGCAGTCACAGGTGATGGCTGTGCTGTGGCACTGGACAGTGTGTTCTGCAGAGGGAGCAGGAAGCAGGGGCTAATCTGTGCATTAGTAGGAAGATCCCTAAAACTAGAATCTGCTATGCTATTTTATTAATCAAAACTTCCTTTCTTAGCTTCAAAGTACCACTTTTAAGCTTCTGCTGGTGCTACTGCAATTCTGTTGAATGAATTTGTTTTCAGCCATCTTACGTATGATTATAAATGATTCATTCATATCCTTACTTACAAAAGAACCCGATCTTTTTAGTATATAACCATGTAACATATCCCATTCTTTTGATTATTTTATTTCCCTTTCTCTAGTTTCATGATCACTTTCTTGCATTGTTATAACCAAACTACTGTAAGTCCTGTGTCTGAAACATGGGAGGAGATGAAGTCCATTTTTGGTAACTTTTTATTTTTACATAATTCCGAATTTCCAAAAAAAGTCCTAAGAGTAGTACAGTTGATCCTTAAACAGTGTCGTGTTAGGGGTGCCGACCTCCACCACAGTCAAAACCTGTGTATAACTTTGACTCTTCCCAAATTTTGCCAGTAGCCTGACATTGACCCAAAGCCTTACTGATAACAAACAATTGATTAATACACATTTTGTATGTTATATGTATTATGTACTGTATTTGTACAATACAGTAAGCTAGAGAAAAGGAAATATTAAGAAAATCATAAGGAAAAGAAAATACACTTAACAGTAGTTACTTTAAAAAATTTGCGTAGAAGTGGACCCACACAGTTCAACCTGTGTTGTTCAGTGGTCACCCTTTGAAGAACTCTCTTGTGCCCTTGACCCAGGTTCAACCATCATTTTGACCCACTTGTTTTATCGTATCTTCTTTTTCTCCATGTGCTTTTTATCTTGAACCTTCTGAGATTGAATTATAGGCATTTACCTTTTATCCCTAAACACTTCAATTTGCATTTACTGAAAATAAGAGCATTTTTTTTTACATAGCCATAGTGTAATGGTCAAATTCAGGAAAGTTAATTACAGATTCAAGACTACTACTATTAAATCCACAGCTCATGTTCAGATTTGTCAATTGTCCCAATATGTTCAATCTGGCTGGTTATTTTTTTCTGGGTCCAGGATCCAATCCAGGATTACACATTGCGTGTAATTTTTGTCTGTTTAGCCCTTCTTGAGTCTGAATAGTTTCTCAGCCTTTCTTTCCCTTTCATGACCTTGACAATTTTTGAAGAGTATTGGCCATTTCTGTTTTAGAATTTCCCTCAGTTTATGTTTGTCTGATGTTTCTTCATGGTTAGATTTTGGTTATGCATTTTTGGGGCCGGAATCCCACAGAAGTGATGCTGGTTCTTCTCCGTGCCTCCTCTCAGGAGCCTGTGGTCTTGGGGTGCCTCCTTCCTGGGCAGGTGAACTTTGATCACTTACCTCAGTTGGAATCCGCTGGTTTCTCCACGGTTAAGTAACTTTTTCTCTATAATTTCTAAGTAATTTTTGGAGATGCACTTTGAGGCTATTATATATATATACTTCCTGTTTACTTTTTCTGTTTTTGTTAGTTGACATTTACGAGAAAAAAGAGAGTTCACTTTTCCACCCTTTATTTATTCATTTCTATCAGTATGGTCTCATGGATTTTTATTCTATTTTCTGTTTTGCTAAATGGGTTAAAAGTCTGTATTGTTATTTAATTTGATTTGATGCTCAAATGGTCCTAGACTTAGGAGTCCTTTTAAGCTGATTCCTATGTCTTTTGACATGTCTCCATTATTCTTTGAGTTTTTATTTACTTTCTGGTTCAACAAGATGTTCCAGGCTCATGATCTGCTTTCACTGCCCAAATACCAGAATCAGACATTTCTCCACTTACCTCTGGTTCTTTTTAGAGGGGAATGGTTTTAAGAAATCATGATCTCAACCAAAGGTGTGCTCATTGCTAACAAATGATCAATATTCCTCTCCATAAACTAAGCTAGAGGAAAAAATAAGCATGTATATAATATCCATATTCATCTGTATCCATATATATGTTTGTGTATATATATATGTAGAAATATATGCATGTTATATATGGGCATACATGTGTATATATACACACATATTACATATATAGCTATTTTTACATTTAACACTATTAAAGTCTCAAGTAAGTGATACAGATGATGGAATCAGTGGACAAATACTTTAAGACAGCTATTATAAATATGTTCAAGGATTTAAAAGAAAACATTTGATATAATGAAGAGAGAAATGGAAGGTATCGGAAACTTCCAGATTAAAAAAATACAATATTGAAAATAAAAAATTATTGGAAGGGCTTTGTAATATATTAGAAACAGCTGAAGAAAAGATTTAAAATACCTAAAGATGGAACAAAAGGATCCATCGAAATTGAAGAAAAGAAAAAGTGGCCAAGGCAAATGAACGGAGTCTCAGTGGTCCATTGGACTTGATAAGTGGTCTATCGTATGTATAACAGAATTCCCAGAATAAGGAATACAAATATTGAAGAAATAATTATCAAGGAATTTTTGAATGGCATGAGAATTATGCAACCAAGAAGATTAATGAACCCCATCTGTGCAGGATAAACACAAAGTAAACCTCACCAAGGATCACCATAACCAAATAGTTGAAAACAGAATATAAAGAGAATGTCTGAAGAGCATCCAGAGAAAAAAGACAGACATTAAATACAGGGGCTCAAAGATAATGATTATTGACTTCTCATCGGAAGCAATATAAGCCCCCCAAAACCAATAAAATGATGTCTTTGAAGTGTTAAAAGAAAAAAAGTCACCCTAGAATTCTATATGTAGCAAAAATATACCTCAAAAATGAAGATGAAATAGGCATTTTCAGGCAAACAAAAAGTGAGAAAATGGTTGCCAGCAGACTTCCAGTAGAGAAGTGTTAAAGAAAGTTGTTCAGGTGGAAGGGAAATAATAGCAGAGAGAAACGTATCTGCAAAGGAAAGAAGAGAGCTTAAAATGCAAATACATGGATAAATAGAATGCGCCTCCCCCCCATTTTCTCATTTATTTAAAAGATAATTGACTGTGTACAGCAGAAATAATAGCAATGTATTGTGCAGCTTATAGCATGTTGAAGTACAGAATACATTACAATAATAGCTCAAAGGACAAGATGGGGAAACGAAGATGCACTGTCGTAAAGTTCTATACACAAAGCAGTGTTCATTTAAAGTGAAAGATAGCTACTGTAAGCCCTAGCGGGCTTTCTCAACTGGAGCTCCTCATCTCCGTCACAGAGCACAGAAAAGTGAGTAACTGTTGTCTGAATTCTCCTAAGGACAGGAAATAATTAGTACCATTCTTCCATACACAGGAGAAGAGTTAAAACATTACATACAGTGGCTGTGGCTGCCTCGGGTCATTAGGGCTTCATTCTGTGATGGACTCCCGGGGCTGTGATAGCCACCGCAAAGGAAGAAGGAGCGGGGAGGCTGGAGGGGATGGGAATAGGGGAGAGAAAGAGAGAGAGGGGGAGAGACAGAGACAGACAGAGACAGACAGAGACAATGCTAATAAGCTGATAGAAGAAAGAAAACGAAATCCTAAAAACTGATCACTTGATCCAGAAGAAGGGGGTGAGGAGAAAGGAACAAAGGAGGGGTGACAATTCCAGGATTTAGGCAGTTATCCAACTTGTTAGAGCCACTCCCAGCTGCTCGGGCTCACTGAACTTCTGTGAGTATATTTGTCCTGCATTGCTGTATTCCTTTCACCTTAACACCATTAAGACAAATTCTCATATACAGGGTGGAGCAAAGGTAGGTTTATAGTTGTTTGTGTGAAAAATAATGGGATAACTAATAATGTAAGAATAAACTGTGTTTCTCAGACTTCAAACTGTAAACCTACTTTTGCCTCGCCCCATATAGTCCTCAGGTCTCTATTGATAGGAATTGCAAACTTTTGTAACTCTTTGGTACTTTCTCACATGTCACACTCTTGTACCTGACCCTCTGGAACTTCCAGGACTTGAGACTTGTTATTTGACTGTAGAGTTCTTCACAGCTGGAGGCAATTTTACCTGCATGGGGACGTTTGGCATGTCTGGAGGCATTTTTGGTTGTCACAACTTGGGGTAGGTGCTCCCAGAATCTAGTATATAGAAGCCAGGGATTCTGCTAAACAGTCTACAGTGCATAGGACATTTCTATACGACAAACAGTTATTCAGCCCAAAATGTTAATAGGACCACGATTGAGGAACCCTAGTCTAGAAGCAATGAGAGGTGATGGGGGTGGAATAAGAACTCAAGGAAGATTAGCATCTTCAAGCTAATTGCTTCAGTGGAGGCTCTTCATTACAGGTTGTCAGGCGAGGGAAGACTAACCCCTAGGAATCTGAGGTCCTCAGTTTCATCAGAATGTGCCATCTGTCCTTACTCTTTTTTCGGGGTCCCGTTCCTTCTCAGTCAGTGCCGTAATTAGTTTCCAGTGATCTGACATCTTGGTTCAGAAAATAAGAGCTTCTTTCAGGGCAGTCATAGAAGCATTCTGGTATCTTATCCCGACCTCGGGCTGGAAATTAATTAATTATTTTATTTAGTTATTAAAAAACATTTTATTTCGTTTTTTATTTTAGAGAGAGGAGAAAGTGAGGGTGAGAAACACCAATGTGAGGGAGAAACATTGACTGGTTGCCTTCTGTATGTGCCCCAAGGGGCTGAACCTGAAACCCAGGCATGTACCCCAATCAGGAATCAAATTAGCAACCTTTTGGTTTGTGGGACAGTGCGCATCCAACTGAGCCACACTGGCTGGGGCTGGGTGGGGAATTTAAAGTGTCAAGCTCATAATTTTATTTCTTCTAGTTCTCTTTCATACTTAGAAAGCCTACAGCCTTGATAACTTATTTTCATTTATATGGCAGAAGCTTCTTGATTACCCAAAGTGTTCTTTCTTGGTATTCGAGTTTGGGTAACTACAGGTAATACGTTTATAATCTGTTGTGCCACTAGATGCCAGGTACTATCAGTATCCTATTTAACACTGGCAACAGGGTCACTAATGCCTTTAAGTACAGTCAGATCAGAGAACCAGTTCTGGGTTCCCTTTTATTCTCTTACCTGGGAACTCCACTTTCAGAACCAATAGTAATATGAGTTATACAATCAAATCTGTTGTGTGTTAGGGGATAAGGGATTTAATATAGGATTTAGACCTTACACAAATGTGGGAATCGCTAAGGAAATGAAGGCCCAGAAGCAGGGGCTGGAGGATCAGTGGAAAAGTCCCTAATTTGTCCTCCTGAAGCATTGGCACAGGTGGCCAAGTTGGAGCTAGCAGGGGACTCTCATCGTCTGAGCACGTCCAGCTGTGGTGTCGGATGGTGAAGAGGGAATTCCTTCAGGGCTCTGTAGCAACGCTGTTGCCTTTTCATAACTACTGCCACATATCTGGGGGTGGACCTCAGACTCCTGTTGGTCAGCAAGACCAGCAGAAAGGAAGAAAACCTGAGTGTGGAGCAGGAGGAGGACAAGCACGGATATACCACGCATGTCTCCGTCTTCTCATTATCATGTTAGACCATGAAGACTTTCAGAGTAACAGCTACTGCTTCACTTCTACCTCTCATATTTCTTACAATTTTTTTTTTTTTGGCTTGAAATCATACAAGAAAGGGGATTCTAGGCAACGTAGTTCCAAGCTTAACCAGGTTAACAGTAGAACATAATATGGTTTCAGATTTTTACGTTTTTATCTATTATCTGTTGTGAGTTTATTCTTGTATGTGATCTGAGTTATGGATAGAATTTTATCTGTTTCCAGAAGCTACCCAGTTTTCCCCATCGACATTTATTAAAAGGTCTATCTCTGCCTCAGTGTCTTGAGATGCTAACTTATCATATTCTAAATGACTATTTGTACTTGCATCTATTCTGGATTTGTATTCTGTTCCATTGTTCGTTTTGTCTGTTGACATGCCACTACCACATTGTTTTATTTGAGAGGCTCTTACTGTGTTATTATATCTGACAGGGCTAGCTTTCCTTTGTAGCTTGAAAGCCCACATTTAAACGCCACTCATCTCGCTTTAATTAGAACCTCACTTTAATCAGTGTTTCACCTTGAATATTGGGAGTTATTAACAGAAAGGTGAAATTTGAGACTTAGAGGCCAATTAACTTTGCCACTGATTACTGTGGACCTGTGATGGGAATGACACTGCTTTCCTACAGAGCTAAGTGAAAGCAATAGACCACACATCAAATGCTGCTACAAATGTCCCTGGTTTCCTGGTCTTGCCTGTTTTAGAATGGAAAACAAAATAAGACAAAACAAACCAATAAAACCAGTGAAGTTATTGTGAGAATAACTAGAGGACCAGTAAAGTCTGGACTAAGAAAGAGTGATCCAAGGACTGTTTGTTGGTGGCTTTGACACTGGTACTCTGTGACTCTGGAGAAGTTGTTTTATCTATTTGGGCTTTGATTTCCCATCTGCCATGTGAGTGCACTAGGTCAGACACCTTCAATAGTCTTTCCTTTTCTAATATTGTATGTAAACCTCATGATACTGTGTATCAAAAAATCCTTAGAGAAGAAGCACTTGTAATATATATTAGCCCCTTCCTTAGAGAGAAAGACCTCCAAGAACAATGGAGGTAGTTATTGTCTATTAATGAGTATGTTTCAAGAACTTATTACATACAAGTTGACAATCCTACTGGAACAATTCAGCATTATAGTTCTAATTTAGAAGTAAATTATATATATATAAGACTTGTCCAGAAGGTATCCAGCCATGTAATATGAAAAATAGAGACATATATTGAAGAAGATACAAGAACCATTGTACAGAGGACAATGACACTTCAGTCCCCTTCAAAGCAGGTACCTTGGGACGTCACACAGTTCTCCCAGTTGCCATCAGCTGCCCTGTTGTATTTTCCTGAATCTCATCAATGGTCTGAAATCTCTTCCCTTTCAAAGGGGATTTTAGTTTTGAAAAAGCCAGAAGTTTCAGGGCACCAAATCTGGGCTCTAGGCTGATTCACCTGGGTGATTTCATGTTTTACCAAAAAACTGCACAAGACTTGATATATGAGATGTGTTGTCATGATGAAGCTGCCAATCACCAGTTGCCCATAACTACAACCTGCTAAATCATCTGAATAGTTTCCACAGAGGAATGTTCAAGCTTAACGCAAAATTTAATACAGATTCATTGCTCTACTGGCTCAATCATTTTGAATGTGACAGCCACACAGTACCCATGGTCACTCAACGGCATCTACCGCCCCCACTGACTAGTACAGTGCAGTCATCATTGTTCATGTGTGCACATTCCAGTCCACTCTCCTTGGCTGCTAGGTTATATCAATGTCACTCAAATCGGTCTTGTTATATTATCAATGGCTGGACTTTTTCTGGACAGACCTGTGTGTATGTGTTCCTCACATATCTCTTAAGAGTTCAGGGATTTTATTCACTGCTTTGTTTCACTGCGTATGGTTAAATATTTCAAGGGATCTCAGCCTCTCCCTAATGCTTCATAGTCTTGAAGTAAAGATGAGGCCAGTGTAATAGAAAGTGGAGTTTTAGATCCTAGTGAATTCCCTTTTCCCTAATAATTTTAGGAAACTCTTCCACTGTCATTTAGCCAGTGATGTATTGGGCTGTAGAATGCACATTATTTATGGCTCTTGTAACATATGAAACATGCTTCGAGTGGGGTGATGTATTGCTGGTGAATTTTTAACGTCTGAATGATATTTGGAATACATATGTTCAGCTAGGTAATCAACCCCTAGGTTGTTTTATTTTTCACTATGGACATGTATTTACATATAAAACAATATGGCAGTATTCTAGAAGAGTGCATATAAATAGTGCATTAATAAAAATGTGTGCATTTTGTGAGGTGTAGAGACATGTTCTTGTAAGAAGTAAAATTAAAATATGGGCATAATTATGTAATCTATATGATACAATTTAAAAGCAGGAAAGTATGAGATAAATTATCCAAAACTCAAGTATAAATTAGGAGCAGTTTGTCTATTCTTTCTACTACTGTACTTGATTTTATCCAAAATTATCACTGAAAAAAAGTCCACAATTTTAATGGTCAAATAATATTGTATTATTAATAATTATAAAGCAGTAAAGGAAATACAATTCAAAATGAAAATTAAAAAATGTTTAAGTACATAAACAACATTAATGTCATCATGGGAACCCTAAATAAAAGAAAAATAATTAGTCATAAATCTCCAGGAGACATTAGACAGATCATTCATGTGTTCACACTAATTTTCTCTCTTGAGCCACACCCAGGGATCAGCCTTAGCTCTACCACTCAACTGGTTATTTAATTACATTGAGTCTCAGTTTCTTCTCTTGTAAAATGAAGGTTGTACTTGGGTTCTTTTGGTTTTGAGGAACAGAAATTTATGAAAAGCATAGTAAGAAAAATGGAGCTTATTCTGAGGATGCATGTACCCTGGAATGGAAACTCCAGGAAGGACCACCGCTTTCTGTAGCTGATGGGCCAGTTAGTGTCCCTCTCTGCCGAGAGCTCTGATGCTCTCTGAGAGTCGTTCTGTCATGATTTGGCCTGGCCATGAGCGCCCGTGCCCCCAAGGCTGCCTCACAAGGCTTCTCTTTTTATGCCTCACTTCCGCTTTGACTTTACTCTTAACTGGCTCATTCTCTTAATATTTATTAGTTTAAGTTCCAGAAAGTGGTTTAATCTGATTGGTTGGAACTCTTTTTTTCATTTCAGACCACAAACCACGTCAGTGGTCATCCATTTGATTGGCTGTCTTTTAGTCAGATGACCATACCTGTTAGCTCAGCTGTGACGGGGTGATTGAAATGCCATGGTACTCCACGTGGCTCTCAGGAGGGATGAAGAACTTGTGGACTGGCATTCCCCATTACTGGCTTGTCTGATATAACAAAACTAATACCTGACTTACGTGGTTATAGGTTAATGATTTAAAAAATTATTAATGGCTTCCAGTTCTCTGCTGGATACTTTCTCAAACCTCACAAACTACTGTGGCCCCTCAGTGCACAAGTCTAGAATAGCTATTTAAGCTTTGTAGCAAATCAGAAAGAAAACCTCCCCTAAATTTTCAAGTTGTTGGTTGATATTTTAAGTTTCATGTAAATATAAACAATTTTTCATTGTTTCTTTGCTATTATCAGCGCTGGAATTAATGTACAGTTAGAAGCTTAAATGATGTGATGGTTGCCTTTGATTCTTAGGAACAACAGATAGCTCCCTTCCAGACATTTATTTTCACTGACTTCCCATGCCTGGTCTGTTAGAGCTGCGTTCCTGGTCGCTCTTGCATAGCCTTTCCCCATCAGCCATGTGTGAAACTGCTAACATTCCATGACCTCTCACCCCTGTCGGACTTCTAAACCAAACAGAACCTGGAGCTGTTCCCATCTGTAATCTACAGACACCAGCCCTCTTGTATTGGGTTTATCTTGTGATTCTAGGAGGAGTTAGAAGAGTTACATATACAATCTGTGCATTTTGACCCCTGCAGGAATTTAGAGTTAAAATTTACAAATAGGACTCTAGGCTCTTTCACCTGCTTTGTGTTGTATACCCAGTCTCACATGTTACGATTTTTTCTTTGGGTTTCCTTTGCTCCTGTATTAAAGCACCTGTGATAGTATATGGCCACTTATTTTCCATATCTTTCTTCTCCTATAGACAGTTGGTTCCTCAAGTGCAGAAATTACGCTCAATTAATCTGTGTGTTCTCCTCCCCACCTCTCTCCTTCCTGCTTCTATCTCTAGCACAGTAATATATGTGCTAGGTTCTATAGTCAGCATTTATGGCATGAACAGGCTGATGAAAGACAAGCTAGAGATACTAACTTTAGAACATACCTTAATGAGAGCAAATAGAAGGCTCACCAATGTTATATACTAATATTTATTATAATTCACACCTATAATACTTGATATATATTTTACCATTATAAGCTTCCCTGTGTAGGCACATGCATCTCTCTTACTTAAACATTTTTGCCTAAAGCTCACACAAAGAAGAAAGTGATGAGGTTAGATTTGCTATTAGGTTATTCCTGTTGGCTAAGGAGGATTAGAATCTTGGGATTGGAATGAATGAGAGCTTCATAGTTTGCACTTATGGGAAGCTTTTCCTGCTCATAAAGAAAAAAAAATGATTCAACTCACTCTAGACTGAATCTTCTGACCCTTCCCAGCTGGCACTATAGGGTATACTTCCACAAGAAAATATTCCATTTCTACTGAACTCCTCCTAGCCTCTCTGTGTGTCCCAAAATGTTGGTGTGTATAAGAAAATCCCTGGATGAACCTGTCATGGCACATGAAGGAAATGTTATGGAGGCATCTCCTTTGAAGGCTCTCCTGTGATGTCCAAATGTCAGCTGAGAATAAGAGAGTTGTTTTCTTTCCTGGGCAAGGAAAAGACGAAGAACTTCCCCCTGGTGTGAAGGTGCAGTCCTGTGTTGCAGTCACCTGTGAAGAGATTTTAATAAGCCTTGTCTGGCTCTCTTGAGTTAGATTTAATAACCTGCAGAAACCTTCAGCAGGATCAATAAGCCTTTTGCAGCCAGCAGAGCTCTATGCGTCCTGCTGCCTATCTGCAAGAAATTCTGCCTCGGCCAGGCGGGAAAGGGCCTGTCCATGGCAAGAATCTTTGCTTTCGCTCTTTGACTGCCACTTGGGCTGATGTGACCATTGCAAGTAGAAAGAGCCTGCATTTTTCTGTCAGGTTTCGTTACCTTTCACAGTAGAAGTGACGCCCGTCAGAGTCTGCTGTTGCAGGACGCAGGCTATTGCCACAATGGCTTTTTTCATTCTGTCATTTCCAACTGGTGTCTGTCATCTGGTGACCAGGCTGGAGAACAGATTTCCACTATTTGGATATTCCGTCTGGAGCCCAGACACATTTTATGTGTGCATCCTAAAATTTTGCTCTTCTTTAGAGTATTTTAAAATCTAAATATTTCAACATGTTTTATGGAACTGTATGTAATTCTCAAAACCCTCTCATTGAGAGGGGAAAACATCATCGTGTATATCTGGTACAAGAGGACATTTTGGGGAAGTTAGGCTGTGTCTAACCCAGAATGCTCCGAATGAGGCTTCAGTTACTGCCATTCACCATGAATGATCATTATTAACTCCTGATTCATATGTTTGTAGAATGGAAGGGGATGGTATGGAATAAGCTTTCATGACTAGCAGCCCTTGGGAACCTGCTTTTTGCCTCCCACTCTGCTGAACTATAAGTAAGGTTGGTTTGAAGACCCATTGGCTTTATTATACAATTTCAAATAAATGGTTAGGAGAATAAGAAAATAATGAAATCAGTTGAATCTGCAGTGTTTAAATAAGCTAGTTGGTTCCATATATTATTTGCCTACATTAGAATGGACTCAGGTGAATTGAATCGTTTTAGAGTTGGACTTGGCTGGGAACAGTTGATCGCAGTTCATTATGATAGCTGTTGAAAGTTAATTGTCTTCTTGATCCACTTGGTCCCCCTTGTTTTTTAGCTAGTTTAATTTTTTGGTATGTGTTTAAAAGCCAATAGAGGGCTGATTTGTGCTCTGTGGGAGTTTTAAAGGCAGTAGATAATCTATTGAAGATTTACAAGATTAGCTATCTTTTCCTTTAAAGCAAACTTTATTATTTTATTGAGGGTTGTTTTTGTTTTTAAGCACTCTGAAAAATACTTATTTTGTTTGTTGATTTAAATAAAAATTTTAAAATAGTTTCTACCAATAGAGAGGAGACTTGACTTAGAGTGGCTCTCCTCAGATCTGGGTTGTAATCTGAGCACGTGTACTTTTTAAATTTTATTTTTATTGTGCTAAAACATAACATAAGATTTACTGTTTTCACCATTTTTAAGCATACAGTTTAGTGATATTAAGTTTATTCACATTGTTGTTCAACTATCACCACCATTCATTTCCAGAACTTTTTCATCTTCCCCAAATTTAAATGCTCATTTAACTCCTCATTCCCCTCCCCACCACGCTACCAGTGCCTTGTGACCACCATTCTCCTTCCTGTGGCTGTGAGTTTGACCGTTCTAGTTATCTCTCATAAGGGAATAAAAAATACTTGCCTTTTGTGTCTGGCTTATTTTATGTCTTCAGGATTTAACCATGTAGTAGCATGTGTCAGAATGTCCTTCCTTTTTAAGTATATCAAATATATTATCCATTAATTATATTAAGTTTATTAAATAATATTTCATTGTATATTATCCTACATATTGTTTATCCATTTGTGACAGACAGTTGGGTTGCTTCTGCCTTTTGGCTGTTATAAATAATGCTGCTATGAACATGGCTAAAAGAATTATAAACAGGAACCCCACATTTGTTCAGGGTTCCTGCTTTAAATCCTTTTGGATATACAAGGTATGTCCAGAAAGTATCCATCCATGTAATATGAAAAAGACATTTATTGAAGACACAAGAAACATTGTACATAGGGCAATAACGCCTCAGTCCCCTCCAAAGTAGGCACCCTGGGACCTCACCCAGTTCTCCCAGTCGCCATCAGCTGCCCCATCGTTATTTTCCTGAATCTCGTCAACAGTCTGAAATCTCTTCCCTTTCAAAGGTGATTTTAGTTTGGGGGCGGCAGGAAAGCCAGAAATTGCAGGACACCAAATCTGGGCTGAGTCACCTGGGTGATTTGATGTTTAGCCAGAAAACTCTGCATGAGACATGATCCATGAGCAGGCATGCTGTTGTGATGAAGCTGCCAATCGCCCATAGCTGCAGCCTGCTAAGTCATCCAGATAGTTTCTGTGAGGAATGTTCAAGCTGAATGCAAAATTTGGTGCAGATTCGTTGCTCTATTGGCTCAGTCATTTTGAATGTGATGGTCACACAGGACACTTGCTCATTCAATGGGGTCTGCCGCCCCCACTGACTAGTACATTGAAGTCGTCATTTTTCACGCATGTGCATTCCAGTCCACTGTCCTTAGCTACCAGTTTACATCAATGCAGGGCAAACTGTTCTCATTACATTAATAATGGCTGGACTTTTCCCGGACAGACCTTGTATACCCAGAAGTAGAATTGCTGAGTCATATGTTAATTCTGTGTTTAATTTTTTGAGGAACTGCCATACTGTTTTCTACAGTTTCAGTGCATAAGGATTCCAGTTTCTCCACATTGCAAACACTTTTTCATTCTTTCTCTCTTTCTCTCTTTCCCCCTCTCTCCCTCCCTCCTTCCTTCTTCTTTCCTTCCTTTCCTCTCTCCCTCCCTTCCTTCCTTCCCTCTCTCTTTCATATCATTAAGTGGCTATATTATAAAAGGAGAAGGGTCTCAAAAAATGACTTCAGCTTCCACCTTAAGAAACTGAAAAAAGAAGAGCAAATTGAACCCAAAGTAAGCAGAAGAAAGGAAATAATAAAGATCAGATCTGAAATCAATGAAATAGAAAAAAAGAAAAAACAGAAATCAATATACCCTGAAGTCAGTACTTGGGGAAAAATCAATAAAATTGATACTTTAGTCAGGTCATGAAAAAAAAAAAAAACAGAGAAGACACAAATTGCCAATATCAGGAATGAAAGAGCAGATATCACTATAAATATTTAAAAGATAATAGGGGAATATTATGGTTTATACCAATTTGTGCCAATAGATTTAATAACTTAGATGGAATAGACACATTTCTTGAAAGATAAAAACTACCAAAGCTCACTAAAGAATAAATAGATGACCTGGATAGCACTGTATTTACTAAAAAAATGAAATTGATAAATTGGACTTCATCAAAATAAAAACTTCTACATTTTGAAGAACACTGAGAGCATAAAAAGAAAATAAATAAAACAATTTAAAAATTGGCAAAAGAGTTGAACAGACACTTAATCAAAGAATGGCAATGAATAGCAAAAACCAGGTAAAAATACATTCAACGTCAATAATTTTTAGAGAAATGCAAATTTAACCCTTCACACCTATTGGAATGGCTACAGTGGGAAAGACTGGCTCTGCCAAGGTTTCGTGCAGACGTGGAGGAACTAGAATGTCCACACACTGCTTCTGAGGATGTGAAATTGTACCGCCACTTTGGAAAACAAGTTCGTAGTTTCCTAAAATAGTTAAACACGAACCTGTCATATGACTGAACCATTTCACTACTAGGTATTTCTGCCAAAGAAAAGAAAGCATATGTCCCCACAGTGACCTGTACATGAGCGTTCAAAGCAGCTTTCTCTATAATAGAGAACAATCCAGACATCCCGCAACAGGTGAATGGATAAACAAGTTGTGGTTACAGCCAAATAATGGAAAGTGTCTCACTAACAAAAAGGAACAAACTGTTGATATTATTGACAACATGGATGAATCTCAAAACAATTATGTTGTGTGAAAGAAATCTCCCCTCTCCACAAAAAGAGTACAAACTATATGATTTCACTTATATACAACTCCGTAAAATACAAACTGATCTTTAGGCAGAGAAAGCAAATCAATAGTTGCCTGGGGATAGGGCCAAGTGGGAAGGGGCTAAAGGCAGGCATCACAAAGGGACAGGAAGTAACTTCTGGGAAAAGTGGGGTATGTTCACTATATTGTCCGTGGTGATGGTTTCACAGGTGTATACACATGTCAAAGCTTATCACATTTTACACTGCAGATATTTACCATTTATGTTATGTCAATTTCCACAATAAATAAATCGCATGCTATTTTGAATTATCTGTGCAATTCTCCCCTTCTTTAGTTCATTATTATACTTTCCAATCATATTTGTGTTGTCACTGGTCCATGGCTGAATAGTTTATCTTAATTTGAAGACTTGATTGGAGACATTTCTCCAGGTGGAAGCAGGAATGAGTAACTTGGGATCATGGAATGAAAACTTGAGGCGCTCTTGTTTTTTCAGTGAGATGTGGCATAGCTGTGAGGCTTTTTACGTGGCCATTAATGTGTAGACAGTGTAGTTTAAGGAGCTTGAGTTTGGAGGCAAAGAATTTGTGTTTTTGCATTTATTGGTTCTCACTACCATTGGATAACTTTGTTACTCTCTGAGCCGTAGCTAACCTTGTAGGGGTAGAACAATTTCTGTGGACACGTTTTAGTCAGGAGTTACTTGTTTCAAGTGAAGGAACCTCTTTAAACTCATATAAGCAAAAAAAAAAAGAAAGAAAGAAAGGAGGAGAAGAAGGAGAATATAATCACAGCATGTAGACATATATAATGAATCCTAGGGCAGGGAGTTCAGCAGGACCCTCAGAAGGGACACTAGAAGCAAGATAGTTTTACTCTCTCATCAGCATTCCCTTCCTCCATCCCTTGTTCAGAACCTTGTGTTTCTCTGTGCACATTGGCCAAGACACACAGACGTCCTGAAACCTAGTTCTACCTCAGTGTCTTACTCCCAGAATTGATTGCTAGACCCTAGTTTTTCTGCAGAAACCCCTTAGAGTTTCTGAGGCTGGATAACAGATTCTCAGAAGAGGTCATCTTATTGGCTCAGCTGGATTCCGGGGTCCATCAAGGTATAAGGAGCCATAGTTGGAAGGATAGTCAGGTAGCCCAGTCAGTAGGGGCTTTGAGAACAGATTCTTGAGAAGGTCTGCGTCAGACAGGCACATTAAAAACTACATGTACTATAGATCCTTCATACTCTAGATCAGCAATGTCAGCATCACCTGGGAGCTGATGAGAAATGCAGAATCTCGAACACTGCATGTTCACATGACCTCAGGTGTATATATCAAAGCTCAAGAAGTGCTGCTTAGAGCAGGAATTTTTCACCTGGGCATTGACATATGAGGCTGGATCATTCTTTGTGGTGGGAGCTTCCTGCGCCTTGTAGGATGCTTAGCAGCACCCTTGATCTGTACCCACAAGCTGCCAGTAGCAACCCCCACCCCTACCCGAGTTCTAACAACCAAACAGTTTCCAGGCATTGCCAGTTATGCCCGGGGGAACATTGCCCTGGTTGAGAACCACTGCTATAGAGGATTAAAAGAAATAACGTGTGAAGTGTTTTATAAACTATTAATATCTGTGCAAATATTAGTCTGATGGGATTTGCCCTCCCGAAGCCAAAGGCCATGAAAAAGGGTAGGTTTACTATCAGGATTTAGGTGAATTTTTATTGCTTTATTAAGTTAGGTTTTGTAACACTCTTGCACACTTTACTGCATTAATTTATAAAGCCATTTCTTTTAACTTTTCATTTTTCTGATATAGTGGTAAACTGTTTTATTCATGTAGATATCATATACCCATTAAATCTTGAACTTAGCCACTTGTTTAGCTGTATTTGCTTTTTTATAAAATATCTTTTGTCATTTAACAGTGAGAACCTTTCAAAGCAATCTCTTTGGGAAGTTTAAACTCTGATCATTCAGGAAGTTCCACTGCTGTGGCCAACTGTGGAGATGTAAAAACAGATCAAATCCAGTTCAAATAATTAAGTTCTAATGCACAGATGTTTGAAGCTCATGGAAATGGATTATAAAAGCCAGAACCACTACAATAGTTTTCCTTAAACTTTTAACAATGAACAGTGGAAGTAAATATTTTCTCAATTTCAGTTACATTTGTGGAGAAGTAAGCCAAGTATACTTTCCAAGGGGACTTTGTTGGCTTCACCTAATATGGTTTAAAAGTTCCATTTTTATGTCCTTAATTGCTTACTTATGCTACTATATGAATTCTGTCCTTTGAGGAAGGAGTCTGCTGTAATAATAGCATTAGGGAAGCTCTCGCTGAGTATTTGTGGAATGGACAGAAAGAAAGGCTGAAGAGCCAGCAGAGAAGCCATGATGGTACGCAGCACACTGGCTCTGGCCAGCTCTCCCCGTGGGATGCACCTGCTCTGCTCAGTGTTGAGCTGAGATCATCTCGACAAGGGCCTTACGGTTCCTGGATGTGTTCTCTCCGTAAGTCTGACTCCAAGGACGTATTAATCAAATTAGTTCTCTTTTTGTCAGCATATTTAATGCTTGTCCCTCATTATGAATGGAGTTCTTTCATTGTCGAAGGCCAAAGGGCCATTTTAAAATGCAGATCTCTACATATTTTAAAATAAAATGAAAAAAGTGTGCATAATTTGATCCCATTTCCGGGGTTTAATATTTGTATTACGAGGCTGCAAAAGGATCATGCAGATTAGCTGAGACCTTATTCCCAGCCACACTCTCTTGGGGTCATTTTGAGCATTAACAATCAGATTTGAAGGATTCATTTCAACTTAAAATCTTCCACCATAGAGAAGAATTGTCTGATACTGTCGTGCATGTCTGAGGATGATGAATAGCCCTTTTTTTCTTGCCCAGTAGAAGGTAAAGTGCTGAACTCAATAGCCGGCCTCAGAAATAGTCATTGCTGTGTCTGCGATCCAACTTGGTTCTTGTACATTAGGTTTAGTCATTAAAATCTCACATGCAAGAGCAGAGGGAAGCTGTTCTCGCATGCAGAATGAATTTTGAAGAGGAAATACTTTTACTTTAGCTTCAGACACTAAAGATACCATGTGCCAAGGCTTATGTTTTTCTTGTCAGCAAAGGGAGAGGGACTTAATATCACCTTCAGGTCATGTGGATTTTCTGGGTTACCCACAGTGGCAGCTGTGAACGACCCTTGGGATTTTTCTCTCTTTTTAAAACATGTGGGTGTTGTGTTCTGCTTTACCTCTCACATCTGGTGATCAGAGCTCAGGGTCAACAGGGAAAATGTCTGACTGTGCACACAGATTTGCAGTTTGTCCATAAAAGATTTAGTGCTGTTTTTTCAGCCCTCTGTGTCAGGCTTCAACTGCATTAATGCTCATTAAAGAGCAGCAGTTATGTGAACCCAGGCATGTACACAGAGCCCCCATCAATATTGCAAAAAGTGGGTTGTGTAGCAGGGGGGTGAGGGGTGTCAGTGGTGGGGATAGGGGAACAGAATTAGGCTCCTAAGGTAAGATCAATCAAGCATGATTTCATTGCTTCCTGGATTAGTTGTTCCGATAATTTTTAATCAAGTAACCATGAGATAACAGCCACTATTCCAGGTGTGAAGAATGCAAGGTTAAATGGTTAGCTGTAGCCTTTTCTCTCACACACCCGTAGTCTATTGGGGTAAAGACATGAACAATCATAACTCGATGGGTGCTACAGTAGAGGCCCAGACAATGGGCGCATTTCAGGGAAAGTAATGTTTGAACCAGAACCTGAAAGGTCAGTAGGAATTCTTGAGATGGAGATGAAGAAGACAGGGCACTCCTGGCAGAGCAGAGAGAGGGTCAGTCTCAGAGGCATACAAGCTCATGCCGTGCCCAGGACGCGGGAGTCTGTTCCTGTTCGAAGGAGTGTCACGGAGGGGCACAGGGCTAGATGGGCACACCGAGCCTGGGTTGTGGTGGCGTTAATAACACGCTATGGATTTAGACTCTGCGCAGTGTCCTCAGCAGTGGCAAGCCGCTTTCTGTCTTCTCTTACTCAGCTCCCAACACCAGTATCTCCAAGTTCAGCCTCCCCTAGATAAGGAGTCCTTTCCCAAGTCAGTCTCTGGAGCAAAGGCCGTGCTGGGTAATCAGCTCATTGAACCTGGAATTGGTCTTGCCCTAAACTGTGGTCTGCCCAGATACTCACACGCTCCTGGAGCTCTTGGACTGGACCCTCACTGTATTCTTGTTCACCTGGTCCTTGTGACTGGGCTTTTATTGGGTTTCCTAATCAGCTTTTCAGTTCCCTGAACTAGTGCTTGCTTCAGGCTTCGGAGCGCGGACACTGAGTGTCTCTCTCACCAGTCCTCCTCCTTGAGCCTAGATTCTTCTCTCCATGTTCTAGCTGCTCGCTCCAACTGCCAGCTTTCCTGGGGCCACAGCACTGTCACCTGCTTACTGTGGGTTGTATCGAACCCACCAAATCATACCTTATATAGCAATGCTCTCTCAACTCTTATGTGGATTTGTTGCACCTCTATGGCTATAAATGTATATTGAGAATAGGCCTGTACTTCTCCTCCATAACTGTCAAATTCATTAATTTTTCTCACCCTAATCTTGGTTCTTGTCAATTTCTTCCTATTCCCATTAGCCACATTGTGTACTCCAACATATATGTGATGAACACACTCCTAAGGCGGTCCCATGATCCCTGCTTCCTGGTGCTCATGTCCTTTTATGACCCTTCCGTCATTGTGAGCAGGACCTGTGACTTCCTTCTGACCAATAGGATACGGCAAAAATGACAGAACGCATACGATTGTATGTGTGTGATTATGTCATATAAGACCGTAATGCCTTTCTTACTAGAGTCTTTCCCGTGTTGGCTGTGAGGGTGGGTGTAGCCATGCTGGGGGACTACTTGTGGCAAAGAACTGCAGGTGGTCTTGAGGAGCTCTGGGCAGTCTCTGCCGCCAGCCAGCAAAACACAGAAGCTCTCAGTCCTTCACCTGCAGGAGCTGAACCTGCCAAAAGCCACAGGAGCAGAGAAGCTTGTCCTTCCCTAGAAGATCCACCAAATGAGGACCCAGGCCGGTGGACACCCTGACCGCAGCCTTGCAGAGGACCCAGTTAAGCTATGCCCCGACTCCTGACTCACAGCACTGTGTGATAATAAATGTGTGCGATTTCATGCTACTAAGTCTGTGGTAATTTTGTTATGCAGCAATAGATAAACTAATACAATATCTCAGTGGAGCAAAACAAGATACAGCAATTAGAATATGTGTTCTGGTTAAATATTTGACTGGTAATTAGATGTGTAATTGTACTTTATTAAACATTCTTTCTCTCTTCTAGCATTCCTAAGGAAATGGGAAATTTTATTTTCTACAAGGAACTGGCTCATCATCTTAATTGCCTCGTTCCTGAGACAGGTGTCCTAGGTAAAGGACACCAGATGGGACCCAGCAGCTGGAGTGGGGAAACTAAAATCACAGAGATGTTGCTGAGTGCAACCTTGTGTGTAGCGAGAGCAAAGGAAAAACAAATGAATTCTTCCAGGTTTTCTTGCAAGTGTTGGGGAAGGTGTCAGCAGTGTCTGACGTGCACCGATAATCAGTGGTTCAGGATGAGTGTTTGCCATCGCTTTTGAAACGGAAACGGTTTACAAATGTTTACTGGCAGAAAATATAAACTTCTGTCCAAAGCATTAAAAAACCTCTCAGTTTCAGAGCAGTGTTAGATTGATTTGTTATTTCTGCATCATCTCCATAGTAATTGACCCACTTATTCATAGTGCTTCTGATCTTTAATTGTTTAACCTCTCTCAGCTTCTGCATATGTGCAAAAACGGGATAATCTCCATCTTACATGGGGGAAAGCGTTAAAGATAACATTTTGCCGACACCTATTGAGTACTTGGCTACTTGTTTCACATCTCATGTGATCTTCCCAGCAGACCTGTGAAATGGCGTTCTTTTTAAATCTTCATTTTGTTAAGGCCAGCGCGCTTAAGTAATGTACCCAAGAACACATAGCTAGTAAGTCTGAGACAAAACATAAATTCTGACGACTTCAATAATGTCTTTTCTCTACTCAGCAGTTCTCAAAGGCTGGTCTCTGGAACCCCTGGTCCCTGAGATCCTTTCAGAGAATCAATGAGGTCAGATTATTTTCATAATAATAGTAAGATGTTATTTGTGTGTTGATGTTTGCTCTGATGGTACAAAAGCAATGGTGGGAGAAGTTGCCAGTGTGGTAGCATGACTCTGGGAGCTCGCGCCAGACTGTTCTAGAAGTCATTCTGTTCTGCACTGCTGTCAACATGCAGCTAAAAGGAAGAAAAGCCAGGTTCATTAGGAATGTCCTCAATGAAGCAATAAAAAGCATTAATTGTATTGAAACTCAACCCTCGAGTACATGCCTTTTAAATATTCCCTGTGGCCGGGTAGGTGGTACGTATGAGTCACCTCTGCGGCCCACCAGCCGGAGTGCTGTGCTGGTCTCAATCAGAAGCACTCTGCAGTTGTTGGAGTCGTGAGCCGAGTGGCAGGTTTTTTCATGGAACACAGTTTTTACTTGAAAGAATGACTGACGGAAAAACTGCGGTTATACAGACTTGAGTGTATGGAGAGATTTTATCAAAAATTAATGAGTGAGCCTGACACTTCAAAGAAAACAGTATTTATTGCCAACTCAAGGTTTCAAGGAAAAATTAGAATTTTTGAAAATTTGAATTCTAAATTGGCTGTGATTTTGACAACTTCCCAATACTTAAAAGATTTTTCTGATGAGCTTGGTTGTATGTTTTTTTGATATCGTATTATAAAATGTGTCAACATTTGGAAGATTATAAACTCAGTGAACAATATTTTCAAATAACTAATGCAGGATGTTACAAAGTCATGAGTAGGTAAAAGATCCATTCAAAGTACAAGATAGATCAATGTATGTTAATGTAACAGCACAAAAAGTCCGTTGGTATAGTGTCAGATTACACATCGATGCTAACCTTTAAAAAATTGCTACTCGTAGAATTTTAGGGTAGTATTAAAGACTAATAGTCACGATTATTCCTTTTCTAGTTCCTTTTCATATCTGTGTGAGGCTGTGTTTTATTCTTGTATTTCAATTTAAACAATGTAGTACAACAAATTGCATACAGAAATAAATATGAAATTCTAGCAGAAAATGTTAAAGATTTTAAAAAATTTAATGATGCCACTCTTTATTATTTTGTTGTTTTAGAGGACCTAGTTACTTTTTATAAAAATCTTACTTGTATGAACCTATAGTGGATTTGTAATTTTTAATAATTAATAAATACTTTAAAATTTTTGCAATTTTAATTCTAATATATTAAATATTGAAATGTAAACCCCACATAAGCAAAGCTCTTTAGTGTTGTATTTGTTCAGAGTCTAAAGGGGTCCCAAGACCAAAAGGTGTTTTTAGAACTGAATCTTTATACTGTTTCTTGTTGACTACATGCCTATTCGTAAACTAAAATAAAATGTTATAAGCAGACTAACTTGACAAGGCACTTTAGAGATGCGTAGTCCTGTCAGTGATGATGATGAACCTGTTTCACCTTGATTCTAACTATTATCCTTGATTTTGCTGTTGAGAAAGAAATCTGATTATATTAGGAGATTATATATAATTACCACTTTCCTTTACTGTAATTTCTTTTTTTCTAAATGGAATCCATAAATTAGACATGACTTGGCTGAACTGATATAAATAAGTATGTGATGAAACTTGTTTTATATTCATGTTGGAATTTATCATTAAGTCATTTGTAGATTTTTCTGGCAAGTTACACTTAATTTTAATGGTGCAGAACTGTAGGCTGTGTTACTGACCAGTTGATGTGTACAGGTTGAAATCAAACTTGCCATTGAAATAATTCCTTAGCCTCGCGGTCTGGAAGCAATATAAATCGGGCTTGCTAATTACCCCCCTTTCATCTTTCTTGTGTAGCAGAGTGATTCTTGGGACCACACAGCTTTAGCATGACATGTATCTTGTGTCGTCATTAACACTCAGCTGTTCGGGGCCTTGAGTTCTCTGACTTGGATCATGTAATGACACCTAATGAATATGCTTGGACTGCCTGCAGCTAATCTCCTGCCTGTATCTGAATTTAATATTCTCTCCACACTTGAGTTAAGTGTTTTCATCACATGAAGTTTATTGTTTAAAATAATATTTGTTGTCATCAATATCCTTAGTGGATCTCAGGATCAATAACAACTGTGGTTTTGTTGGAAGTTGGTAGAAGCTGCCAATATGCTTTTTTCCTCAATGACGGCCTCGCGCTTGCTTGCCTGCCTGCCTCTCTCTCTCTCTCTCTTTCTTTCTAACTTTCCCTCCTATTTAAGTGAGGCCACGTGAAGTGTATGCATTCAGCTTAGTAGGATCAGGGATAGCAACGATGACAGAAACACAATCCATTCTCTACTACGCCCCGCTTTGCAGCTCGTAACTCAGGTGTTACCACGTACCTCAGCTCCAGTGCCCGCGGCTAGAGGAGAGTTAGACCGTGCCCTGAAGGCCCCGTCCAAGCTCACCTCCTCCCCCAAAACTCTTCTGACTTTCTTTCCACACCCCTTTGCTGAACTCAGTCCACGCTGAATGGATCCCTCCCTCCTCCTTCATGCCCTATTTGAACGTTTTTTCCCAAATCAACTACGATAATTACTGCGCATGTTACGTGCCAGGTCCCCATACTATACTCGAAACTCTTCAGCGACAGGGACCATGTCTCATTCTTTCATTCTGCAGGTGCTGAGAGCCTTGTTCTGTGTCTCAGTTGCTGTGCCATCTGCTGAGGATGCGACAGTGACCCAAAGTGCCTGTCCTCTCACAACTGAGGCATCTGTGACCCCAGCACCTAGCCCTGTTGAGTCTGCTGTATAGTAAGGGCTTAGCAGAAAATGGCTATTGAATGCTACCATGCTTTTCATTCAC
The DNA here is from genome assembly GCF_987537825.1 of Furipterus horrens. Taxonomy (NCBI): domain Eukaryota; kingdom Metazoa; phylum Chordata; class Mammalia; order Chiroptera; family Furipteridae; genus Furipterus; species Furipterus horrens. Next base: position 14,242,985 of record NW_028327181.1, on the reverse strand, counting down.
AGTCTTTTTTCTAGTTAAGTTTTTAGCCAGTCAAAATGTAATGAACCTGTACTCTATGTAAGTCTGGCTTTTTTTTTTCTCTCTGGTTTCAAGGCACCCTTTGTATATAAGATTAAGGAAAGTTAATTTAAAAAATCTTATATTTGCACTATGCCTAATGATTAACAAATCTTTGCCAATACTTATTTCATTTGATTCTTAAAGTATCCTTAAGTAGAAAAGGTATTTTATTCTCATTTTGTACATTGTCAGTGGGATTCTAGTTTTCTGATTCAATGCCATTATACCTGTGCTTACAAACATATCTTCACATACATGTGTCAGCTTAAGATGAACTTGCTTTTACTTCTTTAAAGATCAATTCTGTAATAAGTCCCTGTTATAGGGTGTGGAGACAAGGAACAAAGAGGGCAGCGGAGGCATTATTTCACAGAACAAGACCCAATTAACGTGAGCCAGCACTGGGACCTCTACCTTCCTTCTGTCAGGTGTGAGACGGTAGCACAGCTGTGGCGGTCACCAGCGGACACGGCCTCTCAGGGTTAGGGAGCACCGCGTAAACCGTCTGGTCCAGGCTCCTTTGTACCGAGGAGACTGAGGTACAGAGAAGTGAAACGGTTTATTAAAGTCTCTCAGCTGGTCTAGTGGCAGCCAATGCATAGATCGCTTAACGCGAACACACGAAGCCGGGAGCACCGGTCTCTTGGTGTGTGCTAAAGGTGCTTAAGACGGCCGTGTGTCTGGGAAGCCTTTTAATTCAGCCGACCTGTTTTGAGTCAGTGACTATGAAGTAGTTTTCCTTGGCAGATCCCAGATGCTTCTAAGGAGAAGCTGCTCTTTCTGAATGAGTGGAGGCTGACCCTTTAATCTGTGGAGGATAAGGACTTTCCGTCTAAAATTTGAGCGCACACTTTTCTGACAAACTTCTGCCCAGAGGCTGAAATTTGTTTCAGGTCTATAAAGCCTTAGAGTCAGTTTCAGGCATTGCCTGCAGCCTTTTGCATCTTTGAAGGTCTGAAAAGATATGTTTTTGGTCAGAAGTCAAAATACTATATTCCAGAAGACTATAGATCATTATAATTTTATAGGATATTAATTTATGTAGAAAAAGGCAAGTTGCTGTTGTGGGAGGGTAGACTGTAGCCATGCCTGGTACACTGGGGAGGTCACATGTAGGTGTGGGGCTGTTTTTATTTCTTATTTCCAGAGTCTTTGAACTTCTTGGTTTTCTGGTTTGGAACACAGAGATGTGTGTGGACTCAGAGCTGTGACTCAACCCCGATCCTCTTGTGTGGGAATCTTTTCACCAGCCCACTCTGTAAGTGTGCAGGAGTCCCAGCAACCTCTGCCAGGTTTGCTTTTGTCACATTAGTATATGGATGAAGAGCCTAATGTCATGTGGGGTTTGTGAGCAGGGCTGGTGAAGGAGGATGGGATCCACAGCAAAGCACCGTTAGGCTCAACCAATGCTAAGTTACTTTGTCTTTAGTCGTTAAGAACTTAGGATGTGTGGATATCAGGGGGTGCGTCTTGGGAAATCTGTATGCCCTTTATCCTTTTTGCAGATATTTAAGGACCTTAAAGCATTTTAGGCAGGTTACAGAATGAAGGGAAGAAACTACACATATACACAATCACGCAAATACTACAAGTTCTAAACTTGTGGCATCATGTGTATAGGACTCGCTGAAGCAAGGTGGCTCCACAGAGTGGTCAAGGGTGCAGCATAATGTTTCTCTTGCCCTTTGTTTGCCTGCAGGATACATAGCTTCCCGAGACAGTCCCCAGGCATGGCAAGTTCTGCCAGGTCGAGTGCTCCTACTCCACACACACACACCCTTTTAACTACCCTTATCTATCTGTCATCTATCTGTATTTTAAACCACTTCTGGAGGTATGAGTGACATACACAAAGCTGTGCGTATTTATTGTCTACAACTTGAGGAGTCACTCCCTTTTGTTTCAGGATTTCGGCGCTCTTTTAGAAGAGTCTACGCTTACAATCTATGTGCTTTGCTTAAGTCTGTGTTTAAACAGAGCACTCCCGGGTCCTCCACCAGGCTCAGCGAGAGCAAGACCAGCTCCTTGATGGAGAGAAAATCGAGAACATTCCTGTGTGTCCCTGAGCCATGTCTCTGCCTTCAGCTTTCCAGTGTTCTAATGCTAAGTTAAGAAAATGCAAAGAAATCTTTTTCTTCTTTATACCTAATCTGTTTTGGGTGTTCTGCTATGGATTTACATAGTTAGGAATCTACAAGGGCAGGTATCTTTGGCCTCATTTTATCACCTGAATAAACTGAGGCCTGGAGGGATAAATAACTTGTCTGAGGTCACACATATTAAGTAGTAGAGCCAAGATTCATTCCCACCTCCTTCTGATCCCAAACGTGGCCAACTTGCCCTTTCCAGTATGCCACGCGGCCGTGGACAAGGTTTCAAGGCCTCTGCTTTTTGAGTCCTTTTGTGTTCCTCTAGTGGCATGCTGCAGTGATTCTTAGGATAAATTAACCCATAGTGATGACACTATGTCACAGCAGTAAAGAAGTATCTTATTGAAGGCCTGTTTTTTTGTGCCCCCTTTTATAGCTACTCAGCCCCCATGGAATCAAGTGGCATCCCCTTCAAAAGGCCTAGTGGCTTGGTTTTTGCACTTCGGATTTTCCCTATAAGGGTACTACATTGAATTCACGGACAGCCTTAGTAATAGATAATCACCAACTGGGACAATATTATTTACATGTGGAGGATTGTCCCAAGTGTATGTTCCTAATACTGTTTTACATTACCCAGTGTTAAAATGTTAGAATGAATGACTTGTCCTGACTAAACCTTCTCTTTGTCCTCCAAGTTTTACTGCCTTTGCCCCTTCCTTTCTTCCGTCCTGAGTATAGACTTTCCCCCTTCACTTGTAACAACATGAGTTACTTCCACTTAACTTACTTTTGAGTGGCTGTTTCTTGTAATAGTGTTGAGTAAAAGCACTAATGAGTACAGCAACTAGAATGTAGCCTGGCTCCCAGAGTAGAAATGGATCAGTTTTCTTTTCCTAGCTTCCCCATAGCCAAAATTCAGTCACTTTTCAAATCCCTGATCAGAGGACCTGTCTATTTTGTTTATGAAGCCCTCATGCTATTTAAGGCAAAAGGTACCTTCTCGGTCTTAAATGATTTAACAGAGATAATATTAATCAGAGCTCATCTACTGCAGGGGACATAGTAACTAGATTTGTGCATCAGCAGAGTAGGCTAAATTTTCCTCTATGGCCTAAGTCTGAGCAATATGATAAACTAGGTTCTCTTGTGCTGGCTCTGGACACTTACCCGCTGCTTGGGCTAGCCCAGATACTGTAATTCGTACCCAATGGCATTAAAGTTGAACAATGTTTAGAAGGTGGATCCATTTTGTTACTTCTCCATAGACTTAAAGAGCAAAAGATATGGAGGTCCTATATGTGACCCTAATTTGTGTCAGAGCCCACAAAGAAATCTGAGGAGGCTAGAGCATTTGTTAGCTGAAATCTTCATAGGTTTTTTTATCCTTCCTCCTCCAAATGCATGTATTTATCATCACTTACCAGTCTGTGATCATGACCTTTGTGTTTTAATTAGGAATTACTGCAAAATACCTCATGGCTGATCCAATTCTTAATTAGAATAATCATGGGAATAGATTTTGCAAGTTGGAATCCCAGGGACTTAGGTTGAATTTTTAAGTAATGCTGTGCTAGAACCCTAACCCCACCCTTACCCAGTTTCCAGCAACGTTTCCTTTTTCTTGACATCCTGTGGCTATTTAGGGGTTTGTGCTGCCAGAATCTGCAGTATCCCTCTCCTACTCACCAGACACTTAAACCTTAGCACGAATCAGTGCAGGGGGAATCGAGGTTATTTCATGAAAATCAATGTGTTACTTCTTCCAGGGATTGTTTTCAGGTAAGCCTGATCTCTAATGGTGAAATCAATGATTTTGTGGCTTGTTAAAGGAATTTATGAATAGGGAAAGTAAGAGGATTTAGGCTTATGTGGGCTCCTTCCCTGATCTAGGAAATCGTACCTTCATTTCAGAGCTGCTTTCGGAAGTTTTACTTGAATGTATTTATTCCATCATGTGCTTTGTTTTGTTGTTCACTTAACATCTTCATCATTGAAAATTCTCATTTAATTCATACCAGTCAAAACAGGTCAATGATTCACCAGTTAACTTTTTTATGTGAATCTCAATTCCCTTAGTCCTTTGGAAACCACTAGATAGAAATGTCATTTTATTAAAATGTAATATCAGCTTGACCCTGGAGTGTGGGCAGCCAGGCAGAATTATCATCAGGTGTAACTTCTAGGCTGGGCTTCAGGTACACGGGATCTTTTTTGATTTTGTCACATGTATTAATTACTGTGCTGCACCACCTTGAACAGAGGTGCTGAGAAAAATGAGTCTCAAGAAATTTGAGAGTATTTTTAAAGAAAAACTCAAGTCTATCACAGAGAAGTAAATGACGGTGAATAGTCATTTCTGTGTGTGTTTCTAGCATAAAAGAGCCTCTTGTCATCTTTATTGTATTCATCTACAAGGCTTAAACTCTTTGTATTCCTTGTTTCAGTCTAAGAATGAGCAAAGAAACAAGAAAACACTGCAGGTAACATTTCACAAGGACCCTTATGAAGATAAGGCCAAAGTGAGTTGGTTGTATGCTCTCTACTGAGATCGTATTTTACCTGGAACACATTAGTTTGGGGCATTTGGTCTGAAATCTGAGAGACTAAATAAATAATAAACAGTTGTAAGAGAAGGATGGGGAACCTGCAAGTAATAAAATAGTATTTACTGCTACCAGGAGTCCTCATCATTAGACACTTAATTTTCTTTGAATGAGAGTGTGGATACATAGCTGCGCTTTTCTAGTGTTCCCTGTAGTGTGTAGCATTTATGAGTGTTTAATAAATTTTTATCATAATTAATATCCCAAATGGGTTGGGATTTTCTCTGGGGGATGGAAGGACTAGAGGTTTAGGAACCTTGGGAAAAATTAAAGTTGTTTTTTTGAGTTACTGCTTGGCTGTGTCTGAGGGCAATCCTGATTTACTTATTCAATGTGTTTCTTGCCTCAAGCCTGGTTCTATATAACAAGGTAGTCGTTTGGCAGAGCGATGAGTCAGGCAAGCGTTTATTATTCTGGGCACATGGCGTGAGAAGAGCATGGGTTTCAGAGTTAGACAGATCTGGACTTGAATTATAGTTTTTTTCTAGTCTGGAAAATGAGGACAATTCCACTTTTCTTCCAGGGTTTGTATGAGAATAGTAATGCAAACAAAGGACCAGGCATAGTAGAGGCTTCACATATTAGCTATTGCTAATACCCTGTAGGTAAAGATACTGAATCCATGTGAACTCCAGAGGAAACAGGCTGGCCTAGTCTCAGTGGTTGCTGTGGTTAGTATATTGGCTAACGTCGCATCACCGTGTACCAAGTTCTGATAGTCCTCAAGTTCAATTCAGCACATTTAAAAACTTACTGTTTTTTTAAATTACAGTTGTTATTCAGTGTCATATTAGTTTCAGGTATACAGCATAGTGATTAGACATTTAAATAACTTACGAAGTGATCCTCCTGTTTAGTACCCAACTGCCACCATACGATAGTTATTACAATATTATTGACTATATCCCTGTGACTGTTTTGTAACTGCCAATTTGTACTTCTTAATCCCTTCACCTTTTTTTACCCAATCAATTCCCCTCCTCTCTGGCAACCATCAGTTTGTTCTTTGTATCTGTGAGTCTGTTCATGTGTTGTTTGTTTATTTATTTTTTTCTTTAGATTCCACATGTAAGGGAAAGCATATGGTATTTGTCTTTGTATGCCTGAGTTATTTCACTTAGCAAATACCCTCTAGGTCCGTCCATGTTGTTGCAAATGGTAGAGATTTCATTATTTTTTATGGCCAAGTAATATTCCATTGTCTATATGTATCACATCATCTTTTTCTTCTTCTTTTATTGTTATTCTATTACAGTTGTCCCAATTTTTCCCTCTTTGCCCTCTTCCACCCAGCCCCCTCGCCCACTCCCACAGTCAATCCACACATCGTTGTCCATGTCCATGGGTCATTCATACATGTCCTTTGACTGGTCCCTTTCCCTTCTTTCCACCATTATCCCCTTACCCCCTCCCCTCTGGCCACTGTCAGTCTGTTCCATGTTTCCATGTTTCTGGTTCTTTTCTGCTCATTAGTTTACTTTGTTCATTAGATTCCTTTTATAATTGAGATCATATGGTATTTGTCTTTCTCTGACTGGCTTATTTTACTTAGCATAATATCCTTCAGTTCCATCCATGTTGTTGCAAAAGGTAGGAGTTCCTTATTTGTTTCTGCTGCATAGTATTCCATTGATCCACTCATCTACTGATGGGCACTTAGGCTGTTTCCAGCACTTGGCTATTGTAAATAGCACTGGTATGAATATAGGGGTGCATAAGTCCTTCTGAGTTGGTGATTTGGGATTCTTAGGGCATATTGCCAGCAGTAGAATCACTTGTTCAAAAGGCAGTTTCATTTTTTATTTTTTGAGGACATTCCACACTGTTTTCCACAGTGGCTGCACCAGTCTGCATTCCCACCAACAGTGCAGTAGGGTTCCCTTTTCTCCACATCCTCGCCAGCACTTCTTGTTTGTTGATTTGTTGGTGATGGCCATTCTGACAGGAGTGAGGTGACATCTTATTGTGATTTTAATTTGCATTGTTTTTTAAATTTTCATTATTTTTTATTGCCAAGTAATATTTCATTGTATACATATACCACATCCTCTTTATCCACTTACCTATTGATGAGCACTTAGGTTGTTTCCCTAGGTTGTGTCCCTATCTTGGCTATTGTAAATAATGCTTCAGTGAACGTAGGGGTGCATATTTCTTTTTGAATTAGTGTTTTGAATTTCTTCGGATAAATACCCAGAAGTGGAATTGCAATTCAGCACACTTTAATGAGTACTACTGAATCCTATGAGAGAAATGAGTAAGATACAGTTTAACCAGGGCTAAGCTCTGTGCAACATGCATGTGCTCTTATGTTTGGGAGAGAGAGAGGTCACCCCTTTGGGGTGGGGGGAGTCAAGGTGGATTTTCTGAAAGATTTGGTTGTTGAGAGGAATCATGAAGAATGGGCGGTATTTTGATAGGCTGAGGTAGATATGAGAAGTGGGAATCAAGGTATTAAAAATAAGGCAGTGAATAACCTTTGTGGGGAGAGCAATAACATAATCAGAAGAGCTTTTGAAGGAACAATATCGGTCTCCTTGTGGTGGCGAGGCAGAGGTGGCATAAACAGCACACCTCTGCTGGTGTCGGTCCTGAGCCTGAGTTTAGTGACTTTATTGAAACTGCAGATGAATGCTCCTCAAAGTTATGGATAACGTGGAATTGTGGTGGGATGGATTAGTCTGCAGGGGAGGTGGGCAGGAAAGAGCGCTGGGGCTGGGGGACAGGATTAAGCTTTAAAAACACTTCTGCAAGTTAAACTCCTGATCACAGTTATATAGAATGGCATTCCATAGAGATCAAAGAATTAGCAGTTTAATTCTGCCATTAAAGTAAACAAGCCAAGCGCAGCTGGATAGGGGAATACATAAAAATTCACGGGACTTGACCTGGTAATTATCACACCTCCTGTTACATGAGCACGGTCAGGCACTGGGGACCGTGGGGCCAACTCTGAGACTTAGGATTCCTGAACAGATGTAGAGAACCTTTACAGGTTACAGTAAAAGTAGCTACTCTTTATTGAGTATGTACTATTTTATTGTGACAAACAATGGTTAACATTTATTGAATATTTGCTTGGTGCCAGGCCTAAAGATAGTTATTATCTAATACCTTCGTTTTACAAAGCGAGAAGCTGGAGCTCTGGAGGTTTCAGTAGCTTGCCCTCAAGCCTGAGGGAGAAAAGCAGTGTTCCTCTGGCTGTCCCAAAGTCCTGTTTGCCTCACTTTCCCATGTTGTCTTCCACCAAAGCATACAAATACATGCAAGTAAGTGTAGAAAATCAAATCTGCAGAATATGTGCACTATGTTTCCATTCGTATGAAATTTGGAAACATACAAAAACACTAACAATCTTTTAATCATCCTAAGACATGCTTTCATTGATTTGAGAGAGAGAGAGAGAGAGAGAGAGAGAGAGAGAGAGAGAGAGAGAAGGGAGGGAGGGAGGGAAGAAAAGAGAGAGAGAGAGAAAGGAGGAAGAGGAGGAGGAGGAGGAGGCGGCATAAATTGGCTGCCTCCCATATGGACCCCCACCGGGGATTGAACCTAGGCATGTGCCCTGACTGGGAATTGAACCCACAAACCTTCTGGAGTACAGGATGATGCTCCAGCCAACTGAACCACGCAGCCAGGGCAACACTAACAATTTCTGTGGATTCATAACATACAGTAATAGTATATTATACACGGGAGTGATAAACACCAAATTCAGGATATGGTTACTAACTGAAAAGGAAAGGGGAGGTAAACTGCATCTGTAGTGCTTTCCTTCCTTCAAAGATTAGAAAAAATATGGGAGAATGTTAAGATTCATTAAAGCTGAGTCATGGGTACTCTTTATATTATTTTCATACTTATCTCTGAAAAGTTTAAAAAATTAAAAATGAAAAGGAAAAAAAGCCCTAAATTACCACATGGAAAGCTTTGGTGGCCCTTGCACGGGAAGGGGGACCGGCTAGAGCCTGCGTGTGCCGCTCCCGTCCCTCTAGGGCAGCTGGGAGCCTCCACGGGCCTGTGACGACAAGCGCCCTGCTGGTTTGACATCTTTATAGGATTATAAATCCAAGATACAGGATGAAGACGCAAAGAACATTCTCTCACTGCTCCCTGTTTCTTGTTTTTAAACTACTGAATTAAAGCAGAATTTTGAAGTTTCTGAACCTCGTCAGACGCAGTGTGGTGTTTCGAGAAGAGCCAGGGCCCTGTGAGGCCAGACTGACCGAGGCCGGAATCCCAGCCGGGCCACCTGGGCACACGAGGCTGGGACAAGTGACTAAAGCCCCCTGAGCCTTCGCATCTTCTGGGAAATGAGGAAAAACTACCACACGGGATTGTCGTGGGAGCGAGAGATGGCACGTGTAAAGGGCTGAGCACGTAGTAGGCACTCCTAGAAGGGTATTTCGGTTTCCCTCTGACGCGCTATACAAACACCGGTTCCGCTCAGTTCCCTGCGCGTCTCTCTTGTCCCAGGGCCGCCCTCCCTCTTCGGCCACGTTCGTCTCTCACCGGGGCCTGGTCAGCAGCTTTCTCGCCGTCCCCGTCAGCACTGGCTCCCCTCCCGGTTTACTGCTTCCTGTGATCAGATCTTCCAGAAGCGCAAACCAGGCCACACCCGCGTCGGGCTGGCTTCAGGCTGCCCTGCCCTCCGTGGGGTGCCCAGGCAGCCCCTGCCGCCCCTCACCCTTGGTCCTGCCCCTCAGCCGCACCCCTGCCTCACCCACACCGAATTTTTGCGGTAACTTCAAAGGCCCTGACTCTCTTGCCTCTTGCTTCTTGTCCTCCCCCACACCTTGCCCGTCTCACCTTCCTGATTCTCACACGTTCTTCAGGCTTTATTTTTCTCTCTCTTTTTTTTAATATTAGTTTCAGGTGTACAACAATGACGTGATATTGTATATATTGCTAAGCGATCGCCACTTTCAGTTTAGTGAACATCTGTCACCGGACAGTTACAAATGCTTTTTCTCATGATGAGAAATTTTTAGATCTACTCTCTTAACAACTTCCAAATATGCAGTACAGCATCATTAACTACAGTCACCACGCTGTACATTATGTCCCTGTGACTTATTTATTGTATAATTGGAAGCTGGTACATATTACCTGCTTCACCCACTTTGCCCTTCACCCCCACCTCCGGCAACGACCAGTCTGTCCTCTGTATCTATGAACTTGGTTTCATTGTTGTAGATCCTGCACATAAGTGCGGTCATACAGTATTTCTCTCTGACTTATTTCACTTAACAGGTTGTTGCATATGGCAAGATTTCCTTATTTTTGGCCCTGGCAGAGTAGTTTAGTTGGTAAGAGCAGTGTTCCGATATGCCAGGGCTGGAAGTTTGATCTCCCATCAGGGCACATACAAGAATCAAGAATGAATACATAAATAAGTGTAACAACAAATTGCTGTTTTTCTCTCTGTCTCTGTCTCTCATCAATAAAAAAAAAATCTCCTTTTTTATGGCTGAATAATATTCCATTGTATATATATATCACATCTTCTTTATCCATTTATCTGTTAATGAACACTTAGGTTGCTTCCATATCTTGGCTCTTATAAATAATACCAGAGTAAACATGGGACTGCATATATCCTTTTGAGCTTAATGTTTCTCTTTTCTTCAGATAAATGCCCAGAAGTGGAACTGCTGGATGGTATGGTAGTTCTAGTTTTAATTTTTGAGGTCCCTCCTTAGTGTTTCCCCATGGGGGCTGCACCAATTCACATTCTCACCAGCAGGGTACAGGGCTTCCTTTTCTCCATACCTGCGCTGGCACTTGCTATTTCTTGTCTTTTTGATAGTAGCCATTCTAACAGCTGTGATATCTCATTGTGCTTTGCATTCCCCTAAGGCTTGGTGATGGTGAGCACTTTTTTATGAACTTGTTAGCCCAGGCTTCATTTTGAATCTCATTTTCTCTGGGAGGCCGTCCCTGATCCCTGCCCTAGGTTAAGTCTTGCTGTTTCACCTCATCTCCTGTTCTTCCCCAAACTTCATCAAACATTGTAATCTCTTGTTTGAAGTCTGTGCTCTCTGCCACCTTCATGCTCTTCATGAAATCAGAGTGCATTCATGATCATTGTTATACCCTCAGCCTAGCTGGCAGATAATAGGTACTCAAAAATATTAGTTCCGTTTAAATAAATGAATTTTGAGGTTGAGGAAATGCTGCTCCTATACTTTACTCACTGTGTGCTCTTGGTTAACTGACCCTCCTGATCCTCAGTTCTCCAACCTTTGAGGTACGGTAACACTATCCAACTTCCGTGTGTTATGAGTTGTGAGCCAATGGGTGTAGTATAATTGTGCTTTTTGAAAATAAAAACAAAAATACCACTTATTTATGTAACAACGCACAATTTTCTAGTAAATCAGGTAGAGTGGGTCTCTGGGAACCCATTATCAGCAGCTTATCACAGCAGAGTCGGTAATCCCCCTCCCAGGCCCTGTCCAGTCTTCTGACCTGCCGATGGGTTTATATTGCCCCTTAATTGCTAGCTGGAGATGGAGTGTTTAAGATTGCATTACTCTTGTTTGTTTATTCCCCATTCTGGGCCCTAAATGCCTTCCTGTGGCTCTTAAATTCTCAGAGGAGTTGTTTTTCCAGCCCTGCAATTCAAAACCCTGCTCTAAACTGTCCTTTTCCAGCCCTGGTGTCTGGTCTCTGTGGCTAGGATTTTGAACTGCCTTGTAAAAGAGAGGGGCGCCTCATACCAACATTATCTCTGAGCCCATTTGGGCTTACGTTATTATTTTGAGATCATACTTTATAATTATGACTTAATAAGACTAGGATTTTTAAAAAAATAAAAATTTTTGAATTACACATTACTACATTCTGCTATAGAAAAGTTAGAAAGCAGTGCTCAAAAAGACGAACAAAAATGACATGTCATTTTATTTCCCATCTGCAAGCACTGTTAAATTTTGAACTTTTTTAGTCTTTGTTCCTTTCATCAAAAATAAAGTCAGATTTTAAAAATTTTCTAAATCAATATTTATACATAAGTTGTACAGAAGCAATAAATGTCATCCATAGTGCCATGACTCAAAATAGTGTTAACTTTTTTATTTTTGACATTTTTAAAGTAAAAAGATAAATAATATACAGATCGTCATAGTAAAATTTTTAAGCATCAAAAATGCTGTTCCTTCCTCATCCCTCCCCCTCATCTGCCCAGAGTAACACTTCAGTCCATTTAGTGTGATCCTTCCTAAGGGGTGGGGAGGGGGCAGTTGTTACTGCATCTAGTGGGTAAAGCCAGAGATGCAGCAAAACATCCTCCAGGATATAGGACAGCCCCTCATTCCCCTAAAAATATGTCAGGAGTGCCACTATTGAGGAAGCCTCTTCCCTCCCTTGTTCTATGAATATGCACATACAATGTATGTTTATACTGGCATCATATTTTTTCTGGTTTTGGTTTCGGCTCTTAACAATATGCCTTAGAGATATCTTCAACTCAGTTCATATACCCTTGACCCTCGAACAACATGGGGGTGAGGGGTTCCTACCCCCTACTCAGTCAAAAATTTATGTATCATTTTTGACTTCCCCAAAACTTAACTATTAATAGTCTACTGTTGACCAGAAGTTTTACCCATAACATAAACAATCAATTAATACATATCCTGTATATGTATTATATACTGTATTTGTACAAGAAAGCAAAGTAGAGGAAAAAATTATTAAGAAAATAATAAAGAAAATAAATTCACAGTATTTATTGAAAAAATTTTACATATAGGGGGAGCCACTCAATTCACACCCATGTTGTTCAAGAGTCAAATGGAGTTCTACCTTACTTCTTTCATGCATAGTATTCCATTATATGGGTTTGCTATAGTTAATTTAATCAGTCCCCTAAACATTCATTTAGGCTATTTCTGATATTTTAAATTATCTTTCTACTTGATTCTTTATATATTTTTTTCTAGAGGTATATTTAGAAGTAGAATTTCTGAGTTGTAAGGTATTACTCTTGTTTCTGGGAATATGTAAAAAACAGTAGATTGGAGTTGCATTGTATATAGTGTATTTAACCACTCTTTTTATTTAACATTATATCATGATTCTGACAGAGACTGAGCTGTAGCTTTACCAAATCTGTTTTCTCTGTGTGTGGACCCATGCCTAGACTCCATTTCCGAGCCTCCTCTGCAGTTAGTAAAGGCCTGTAACTCACTTCTTGACAGAAGATTTTTGCTACTTCTAGGTCTGGCCCATAAAACACTCCTAGTCATGACCATCCAAGCTCTTTTCCCAACAGCTGGGTGGACGTTGACACTGAGAGTAACTTTGGAAGCTAATGGCATGAAAAAGGCAGAGCCGAGGGCAGCTGGGGTCTCTAAATGCCTGTGAGGACGGGGCTCTGCCTGCACCCCATTCTGCCTCTGTTGGTCTGGCCCCACCTGGACTGTCTCACGAGCAAGAAATAAACTTTTTAATGTTACGTTAGTGAAATCTTGGCGTTCATTACAGCAGCTAGCATGATTCTAATAAGTAGAGGGAACATTTTTTTGTTTGATTGAATGTTTTGAAAACACCATTTTAAATAACTGTATGATATCGCATAATATTATTGTATCATAATTTATTTAACTGTTCCGCTATTACTGAGCATGTTTATAATTTTTAAGAATTTTTCTATGCTTATAATTTTTTCTTATAATGTTGTGACAACTTATCTACAAAAGTCTTCATTTAATTTTCTCATTATTTTGTTTGTATAGAGAAATGGTTCTTTTTTTTGTTGTTGTTGTTAAGTTTATTCCTAGGGACTTTAATTTTCTTGTTGCTATGGTAAGTGGGATTTTTCTTTTAGTTTCTATCTCTGAAATTTTATTGTTGGTGTACAGAAATGCCTTCGATTTCTGAATATTGACTTTGTACCTTGCTATTTTGCCAAATTCACTTACTAGATCGAGTAGTTTTTTTTTGTGGAGTCTATAGGGTTTTCTATGTACACTATCATGTCATCTGCAAATAATGACAGTTTTACTTCCTCTTTTCCAATTTGGATGCCTTTTATTTCTCTTTCTTGTCTGATTGCGGTGGCTAGAACTTCCAAGACTATGTTGAATAGGAGTGGAGAGAGCAGACATCCTTGTCTTGTTCCTGATCTCAGGGAGAATGCTCTCAGTTTTTGCCCATTGAGTATGATGTTGGCTTCAGGTTTCTCATATATGGCCTTTATTATGTTGAGGTATGCTCCCTCTATTCCCATTTTGCTGAGAGTTTTTATCATAAATGGGTGTTGTACTTTATCAAGTGCTTTTTCTGCATCTATTGATATTATCATGTGGTTTTTGTCTTTCATTTTGTTTATGTGGTGTATTACGTTTATTGATTTGCGAATATTAAACCATCCTTGCATCCCTGGGATGAATCCTACTTGATCGTGGTGTATGATCTTTCTAATGTGTTGCTGGATCCGGTTTGCCAATATTTTGTTGAGGATTTTAGCATCTATGTTCATCAGCAATATTGGCCTGTAGTTTTCTTTCTTTGTTGTGTCTTGACCTGGTTTTGGAATTAGGTTAATACTGGCTTCATAGAATGAGTTTGGCAGTCTTCCCTCTTCTTGTATCTTTTGGAATAGTCTGAGGAGGATAGGAGTTAGTTCTTTCCTAAATGTTTTGTAGAATTCACTTGTGAAATCATCCGGTCCAGGGCTTTTGTGTTCTGGGAGTTTTTTGGTTACTGCTTCAATTTCACTAGCTGTTATTGGTCTATTGAGACTTTCTGCTTCTTCTTGATTCAGTTTGGGAAGACTATAGGTTTCCAGGAATTTGTCCATTTCCTCTAGGTTGTCAAATTTCTTGCCATACAGTTGTTCATAATAATTTCTTATAATCCTTTGTATTTCTGTGGTATCAGTTGTGATTTCTCCTCTTTCGTTTCTGATTTTATTTATTTGGGTCCTCTCTCTTTTTTTCTTGATGAGCCTGGTTAAAGGCTTGTCAATTTTGTTTATCTTTTCAAAGAACCAGCTCCTACTTTTGTTGATCTTTTGAATTGTTAGTTTAGACTCTATGTCATTTAATTCTGCCCTGATCTTGATGATTTCCTTTCTTCTACTTGATCTGGGCCTTGCTTGTTGTTCTTCCTCTAGTTCTTGTAGCTGTAGGGTTAAATTTTTTATTAGATATTCTTCTATCTTTTTTAGGTAGGCCTGTATTGCTATGAACTTTCCTCTTAGGACTGCTTTCGCTGTATCCCATAGGTTTTGGGTTGTTGTGTGTTCATTATCATTAGTTTCCAGAAACTTTTTGATTTCTTCCTTGATGTCATTGTTAACCCATTCATTATTTAATAGCAGAGAAATGGTTCTTAACTGGGAAAAATTCTCCATGCCACCCCCTGCCCCCACCCCTCCCAACCAGGGGACATTTGACCATGTCTGAAGACATGTTTGGTTGTCACAACTTGGTGGTGGTGGCTGCTACTGGCATCTAGCAGGGAGAGGTCAGGGATGTTGCTAAACATTCTAAAATGCTCCAGACAGTCCCTTACAACAAAGAATTGTCCTGCTCAAAATACCAATAGTGCGAAAGTGGAAAATTCCTCGTCTTTGGCCTAGAAGGAAGATTACTGCCTCAAAGAACTTTTTAGGACTTTTGATTTATATGTCAAGGGGCTTTTCAGAAAGGCTTCAATGGGCTCTGTTCCTACCAGCCGTGCGTGAGCGTCCCCACCTCCCTCCATTCTCCCCAATATGGTGAGTTTTTCTTTTTATTTTTTATTATTGTGTTTTTTTTATTTTACACTTTGCTGTTTCAAAGTTGAGGTAAATCTTATTTCTTCTGTGTTCCCTTACTTATTAATAGGATGATTTTCCCCATGTTTGATTTTTTTTTTTTACACTGTGTTGGTGAATTGTTTGTTCTTTCATTCCTTATTTGTGGCAGATATGTTTTTCAGAATTTTTATTTGTTCCATTTAATTTCCTTTATGATGCTTGCCATGTTTTTGACAACAAAATTAAAATTTCTTATACAATCATATCTTTTGATTTTATTCTTTGGTATTTCTATTGGTTTTAGGCTTAGAAAATCCTTCTACATTCAGAAATTAAGTAATTACCTATATTTTCTTATAGTTTTCTGTGCTCTATGTTTGTTTTAACCTTGTTGTCTGATATTTATTTTAAAGAATTGCATATTTTTAACCAAGTGTTCTGTCTCTATTTACTTAACAGGATTTTTAAAGAAGCCTTTAACACAATTTGAGGAAAAAAGTAAACTTGTACTGAAATATGTTTCTGGTGATTAAAAATTTCACACCAATGTGAATCATGGCCTAGAAGCAGGAAGTGAAGCAGATGTTTAGAGAACAACAAATATGCAGGAGGTCTGGATTGTAAGGAGGAAGATAATAGTGAAAAGGAGGGATGGGATCACATTGTGAACATCATTCCTTGCCAAGCCTTGGGGCTGGATTAGTGAGCATTGAGAAGTCATCGAAGGTGTTTAGCAAAGGGATGGCACAGTCAGACCTGTGCTTTAGGGAAATGGATGGAGGAGTAGAGAATGGAGCGGGTGGCAGTCAGAAGGCCCTTACAAGACTATTAAGCCAACGCAGCTGAGAGACAAAGAGGCCCAGAGTCGGCAAGGTCTGAAGTAAGAGCAGGGGTCTCAGAAAGCTGGTGCCGAAAGGAGCCGGGGCCATCCTGCGATGAGGGAAGTGTGTTTGGCTGTGGAGAGTAGAGTGTCTATGGGGAACGAAAACACATGCATACATCGTCTGACGGGGACAGCCAGGCTCCGTGAGGCGGTTTTCCTGTGTGGGAAGACGGGTCAGTGCTGTCAGGTGTGTTGTTGTTGTGTTGCTGTTCCTGTGGAAGTTGAAAGCCTGGATTTTTTTCTGCAAAATTCCTAACTAAAAAAACCAAACATGTGAACCAAATAAAATGTGTTTCCTGGCCACAATGTGCTACATTAGAGGTACCCAGCGGTAGATTCAGTAGCACTTGCTCATCATGGAATATAGGGAAAGAAGGAGATTTAGAGCAATCGAGGTAGCTTCAGAGGTGGTGTGGCCCGTGCAGGTGGTGCAGCGCACTCGGCACAGTTGACATTCTCAGGCCGGAATGACTGGGCTTGAATCTTAGCACTGGATGACCTTGAGCAAGTCACTTCATCTCTCGCCTGTGAAATGGAGATGATAATAGCTTCTATCTCACAGGGTTGTTCTGAAGATTAAATGTATTAATACAAGTGAAATGTTTAGGCCCATGCCTGACACAGAGCACTCCTTAGTAAATGATAATTATTATTGCAAGTACTTGTTCGAATAAACACTACAGTTAAGGGACCAGGTTGTGGGCAGAGCCAGCGTGGGTTTAAATCTCTTCACACTTTTCAGCTGAGTGACTGTGGGTACATTACTGCACCTTCGTATGCCTCTTCTGTAAAATTCCTAATTCTGTTGCTTATAAAGGGTTGGGCACAGGGAAAATTGTACAGATACTTGCAAAAGAAAATGAAAATAAACCACCTTTTTACACCATATAAAAAAAAATAACAAAGTCAAAATGGATTAAGGATTTCAGTGTAAGAGTCCAAACCATAAAACTCCTAAAGAATAAACATACAAACAAACAAAAAACATAGGTAGTAAAATCTCTGACATTTCTATTAGTAACATTTTTTTCTGATACATCTTCTTGGGTAAGGGAAACAAAAGAAAAGATAAACAAATGGGACGACATCAAACTAAAAAGTGCGCAGCAAAGGAAACCACCAACAAAACAAAATGACAGCCTACTAAGTGGCAGAACACATTCGCCAATGAGATATCCAATAAGGGGTTAATATCCAAAATGTTTACAGGTAGACACAAGTAAGTTTACAATTGTGAGTGCAGAAAAAAGAGTTTATTAGTGTATTACTCATTATTATTATTATTAACCTACTTTTGTCCACTCTCATATAAAGAACTCATACTACTCAACACCTAATAATCAAACAATCCATTTAAAAAATGGGCAGAGGACCTCAATAGACACTTCTCCAAAGAGGACATACAGATGGCGAATAGGCATATGAAAAGATGTTCAACATCACTAATTGTCAGAGAAATGCAAATCATAAACCACAATGAGGTATCACCTTACATGTGTCAGAATGGCTATCATCAATAAATCCACAAATGACAAGTGTTGGTGAGGATGTGAAAAAAACAGAACCCTCATGCATGGGGAATGCAGATTGGTGCAACACTATGGAAAACAGTAAGGAGGGTCCTCAAAAAACTAAAAATGGAACTGCCTTATGGCCCAGCAATTCCACTTCTGGGAGTTTATCTGAAGAAACCCAAAACACTAATTTGAAAGAACTTATGCACCCCTGTGGAATAGCCAAGCTATGGTAGCAACCCAAGTGCCCATCAGTAGACAAGTGGATAAAAAAGCTGTGGTACGTATAGACAATGGAATATTACTCAGGAACATAAAAGGAATGAAATCTTACCATTTGTGACTGCATGGATGGACCTAGAGGGTATTATGCTAGTGAAGTAAGTCAGAGAAATACAAATACCATGTGATTTCACTAATATGTGGAATCTAGAGAACAAAACAAACAAAACTGAAACAGACTTACAGACATAGAGAACAGACTGATGGTTGTGGAAGGGTGGAGGACTAGCGGACTGCGTGAAAGAGGAGAAGGGATTAAGGAAGTACAGGTTGGTAGTATGGAATAGTCACCGGGATGTGGGTTAAACATAGCGAATATATCAATACTATTGTAATAACTATGTACGGTGCCATTTGGGGTACTAGAAATATGGAAGGGAACAGAATTCTTTAAAAGGAAATTTAAAAAATTGTTTTTATACGATATCCAAGGAATCTTTAATCAAGTTAATGCTATTTGTTAATGTACATGAATTTGGAAGCGGAAGTGAGGCTAGGGAAGACGTGGAAGGGCATGAACTTCTAGTTTTATGTTCCTGTCGTTCACCCACTGCCCCACCTTCCACCTGTGTTTTTGTTGTTAAGTCCTCTTGAATCCACTTAAGCATTTTAATGAGAAAAGCAAAACTGAGGGCCCCGCCTAGTTAATTTACTGTGGTTATGATCACTCCCCTGACCCCGTCCCTTTTACGATATTTCCTTTGCCCAGCTCTTTATCAGCAAGACCCTGTAGGTTAAGGTTACAGATTGAACTTGTATCTGAAGAAGTTGCCCTCCCAGCTCCCCATTCCCTTAAGTTGGCACTACCTCTGTCCCCACTACTGTTGCCCTGGTTCAGGCCTTTATAACTGCTTTCAGCTCCTAACCTGTCTCCCTTATTTCTAGTTATGCCACTGCTGCAGTTCATCCTTCACACTGCCCCTGTGATCCTTCTGCATTGCAGAACCAGAAGTAATTGTCACTTCAGTTCTGACTGCTGTGGTTTTGCTTGCTTTTCTGTATGCCAGTCACTAACATAAGACTTCACAACACACCTATAAAACTCCTTTCTATATATCAAGTAATCTATAGCTCCTCAGTCCCACCTCAGGATAAATCCTTCTTCCAGGTTTTTCTGTCCTGGTCTGAACTTGACTAGTTCTTCTATAGGACCCTGCAGGGCTGACACTCTGATTCTTTCCTCCCCTGTGATCCTGAGAGCTCCCTTTACCTCTTCCTGTCTTGTAACCTCTGCTTCCTGCATTGGATCTTCTTATTTGGTTTACACCCATGCGTTGCTGGAGCACACCCTCATTAGTTCTCTGAGAAAAGACTTGATCTCAAAAGTCTTTAATTCCACCCTCAGCCTTGATTGATAGTTTGGCCAGGGGATAGACTGGAATGCTGTTCTCTCCAAATTTTGACAATATTTGATCCATTGTCTTTTAGCTTGCAATTGCTGTTTAGAAGCCAAATGCTACTCTTATTCCTAAGTATTTGTATATTAACAGATTTTTTTCTCCCTAGAATATTTTAGGATCATTTCTTTATACCTGTTGCCCTGAAATTTCAGAGTGCGTCTTTTCTTCTTCTTCTTCTTCTTCCTTCTTCCTTCCTTTTCCTCTTCCTTCTTCCTTCTTTTCTTCTTCCTTCTTCTTCCTTTCTTTCTTCTTCTTTGTCTGGACTTTCATGTGTTTAATTTCTGAGAAATTTTCTTAAAAAACTTTTTTAATAACTTGTTCCTCTTCATTTTCTTTGTTCTCCACAGCTAGAACTTTTGTTAGTCAGATGTTAAGCTTCTTAGATTGATTCTCAAATTATATTATTTGTTATTTAAAAAAAAATAAGCATACTTTTCTATGAAGCAATATTCTTAAATTTGTTCTACTCCATGTGCCTTTTTTTTATTTTTATTTTTTGCTGTCATTAAAAATTTTGAAGACTTTTCTCATGTTCCCTGAATGTTCCTTTGGTGTGGTGCTCAGAAGGGCCATGGCTGCAGTGTGGTATTTATCTTTATTGGACATGGTTTTCCCCCATCATTTCATTGTATCTGTTCTCGCTTGAATTCCTGTTGTTGTGTTCGTTGCTGATTTTGGTCACTGTATTTCACGGTAGGGGTTTCCTCAAATGCCTGGTAACCTTTGGCTGAGTGCCCGTCTTCGGAATGAGGCAGGAAAAACTGATAAGAGCCTCTGTGTGATTGGATGGGTCTTGGGCACAGATAGATTTTAATGCCACTTGAAATATAGTAAGTTTTTATTATTATTATTATTATTATTATTATTATTATTATTTGGGGAATTACCTAATGTTACTATATGCACGTCTTTCCTTTGGACCAACTTTTACAGAAACTTTTAGTCTGCTGCCTTATGTAGCTGCCAGCATAACAGAAAGTGATCAGAGCAAAGGGGCTTATAATGTGGAGAGATGCCCAGGGAAGAGACTCTCACCATTTAGAATGCACATTTTCACTGATCCTTGTTCTCAGTGTAGCGTTTCATTTCTATCTTCATTTCTAAACATCTGCAGAAAGTAGGCTTCCATCATTTGCCAGACTCGGGGAGCAGATCTAGGGTCTAATTGCTTCTTGTATAAGTTTATATCCCATCCTGTGTTTCAGCCCTGCATCCCCTTCTCTGAACTTCAGAAACCTTAGCGCCTCAATTCCTGCTCCTTTCCAGCATTCTGCAGCTGGGCTTGGCACCCCTCCTCGCAGGCAGTTTGGTTTCTGTTTTCCCTGTCCTACTAAATCGGTTACCATCCGTCCATCTGCTTTCCATCTTCTAAAATTTTGTGGATACCTCTCATCTGCTGGCATCTTTCTCAATCTTTTTGATTTTATGGGCTTATAGCTTAAAAAATAAATCTTCCACTGTTCTTTTACTGGGGTTTCTGACAGAAGTTGATGAACTTGGATGTTTCCACTTGTCCCAGTCACCCAGATGTCTGTCGCACTTACTTTTTCCAGTCTGTCCCCTCAGCTGTGAGTGACTTTGCAGCAGATGGCTTTTCTCATGTATCTTTATATTCCCAGGGCCTAGGACATAGTAGGCACTCAAGTGGCTGTTGAATGAAGACACAAATAAATACATTTTAACTATTCTTTGCTAGTGTTGCAAAACATTTATTTTCCTGATGTTTCTGGAAGCAAGTGCCTACAACGCCACTCTCGATTCTACCAGCGTTGAGGCCTGTCTGCATTGAATGCAGCTGGTATTCACAGTATGTTGGAGTTACTTAGAATTCTCAGAGGGCATTGTTATGCAGAGGATTTGATTAAGTATCCAATGATGAATATATCTCCTAGACTCGTATTACGAACCCCCTGAAGCACATTCTTGACACCCCCCAGTTGACTTAATCAGCACATTGCGTGTTTATTGCACTGCTCTGGTTTCGCCTCTGATGACACCCATGAGAAGTATGAGGACCACTGTTTATCTCGTTAGGGAGAAGGTGGTGGGAGAAGCCTCCCAGGGGAAATGTAACTCCCTTGGACACATCTGGATTCTGCTGTGAAAGAATGGCAAACCTCTGACAGGATCCAGGAGTGAGGTTGTGGAAAGGGGCCTCTCCGCCTGTTACCACGGGTTCGGCAAGCTTAATGTCCTTACACAGGAATTAGATTGAAACAAATCAAAGTTCTGTCTCTTTAACAACTCATTGGGTGTACTTTAGAGTTCTGTGTTTCTTTTCACACTTTCACATTTATGAAAAACTATTTCTGATAGTTTAATGTTTTAGCACAGGTATTTGTACATTTCTTTCTATTTTTTATTTTGCATCCCTTCTGTACGTAAGAGATTAGTCTTAACCCTTACCCTCTCTCTATTCAACATTTCTACGTATTTTTCTTAGATTCCAGGCACATAAGCCAGCACAGAATGAACTCACTACCAGTAGAGTAATCTTAGAACTTGGGAGGCAAAACTTTATTTATCTTCCTGTTTTCTCCTTCATTTCCTCTCTCTCTTCTCTTCTGAACTATAAAATTAGCTAAAATAAGCTTTACGTGTAATTAGATATGATACAACATGTGTTTTATTATGGGGAAAATGTGCTGCTACTTTCTTGGGAAGAAGCCAGAGCAGGAAAAGCCGGTATCCACCCCCATCTGGAAGGGGGCATCATCACTCATCACTTCACCTTCCCCCCTTTACTGCTTTCTCTCTTTAACAGCGACACAATCATCACTTCCCCTTTCACCGTCTACTGGAAGCAAGGGAAACCGATCCATTCCCAGCCCCAGGTTTTTTTCAGAAAGAGGCTTCTGAGGTTTCTATAAAACTACATGATTTCCAGCAGTCTTCATTTAATACCATAATACTTTGAATGAAACCTTCTGGACATGGACCCTGCCATTCAGGAATTGGACTAATTCTTTCTTTCTGTTGTGTTCCCAGGACACACGTATTACTAAAGCGCACTTAGATGGTCCTGCCTGAATTCACAGCCCCATGCCACTGTTAAGAAAACCATCTCTCTCACTAGATGGAGTAAATGTAAACCTGAGTCGTAACCCATCTTCTGAATGCCTGTAATTATAGACATTTGGGGCAGCTTTCTGGGATTTTTCAGGCATGCCAGGCACATTAACCAGTCCTAGACCTGGCATATTCCCTAAACTTCTCATTTCATATCTCAGCATCTATATATAATCATGAGGATAATATTAATCAAATTAAATACACCTCTTTTTTAGTCTCATATGTAGATTGGTAAACTTGAAGAGTCCTAAGGGCAGTTTTTATATCTTGGGTGGGGTTAGGTAGGGCAGTGAAAATTTGTAAGCTGCTCAAAAAATAACAGTGTAGTAGAATTGTTGCAGGTTATTTTCTTCCTCAGACTTAATAAGATTCTGAGCCTGTATCCAGTTTGCTATACAGTTTGACAATAGCCATTTAAAAAAATATTGCAAATTGCCATGGCTGGTGTGGCTCGGTGGATTGAATGCCGGCTTGTAAACCAAAGTGTCACTAGTTTGATTCCCAATCAGGGCACATGCCTGGATTGCAGGCCAGGCACCCATTTGGGGACGCGTGAGATACAACCGCACATTGATATTTCTTTCCCTCTCTTTATCCCTCCCCTCCCCTTTGTCTAAAAATAAATAAATAAAATCTTTAAAATACATATTGCAAATTAGAAACTCTTGCCTGCTAAGCTCTTCTAAGCACTGAATTGTAAGCAGCAATAATAACAAGTCCTTTTTAGAGCGAGCGCCCTTGCCTTCTTCACATTTTGTCTGGGGTTTCCGGAGGAGGCAGTGCAGCTTGATGGAAATGCTCTGGTTTGCAGTTAGCTGGCCTAGATTTCAGTCCTAACCTTGCTATTTAGTAGTAACTGTTTGCCTTTGGACCAGTTACTAACGCTGTCTGTTTCCTCATCTGCAAAGTGAAGGTAAAAATTTCTATCTCATAGGGCCTGGTGGGGATTTGGGATAATATAAATAGAGCACCTAATACGTCATAGTTCATTGATTCTGAGATTCTTTTTTTTTTTTTCCCCATAGTTTAGTGTCTCTGAAATAAGGATGATCTTACAGTCAATAAGTAAGCATACAATCATTGTTTAATTGCAACATTTTTATCTCTTTATTCGTGGTACATGTTGTAAAGTCCTTCTTAAATTCATGCCAACTTTGATTTGATGAAATATGGTATGCCTGGCTCTCAGTGAATAGTAATCATACTTATTATTACCTATTTTTTCTAAGAAAGATTTTAATGGTATCAGAAGTAATCTGAATTTTACTAGTTTTCCTAGAGTCTAATTTGGGTTACCATTGTAATTATTCTTAGGAAAATAGTATTATAACAAAAATAGTAGTGGCTCCTCTTTAATCACCTGTGTCTCATGTGAACAATGCAAAGGGAAAAGGAGACTATTTCATAAGACTTAGCAAGAATGTAACTGATTGGATGAGGAGTAGCAGGTAGAAGAGCAAGGACAGATGTGAGGGACCATGAGTTCAATGCAGGCAGACAGCAAGGCGACAACTGAGAAACATTTTTGTCTGTGTGTCCGATTCTTGCAGGCATAGGGAAGGTTTGTTTAGTGCACCAGAATTTTACTTAAAGAGAGCTGACAGCTGAGAGGTGTTGGTACCACACAGTTTTTCTGGCACTCTTATGTTGGAGGGTTAGAGTTTTCTTTTTTTAACATCCTGTGCACATGGAAAGTCCCGTGACTATCAGTTTGGTTCTTCGAGTGTTTGCTTAGTGCCTACTGTGTGACAAGCATCACACTCCACTCTAAAGTTACAAGACACCTCTTGGCTTCAAAGAGCCCTTCTCTCCTTCATCTACATCCTCTGTCTTTTTTTATTGCTTCAAATAGAAAATATATGAATCATCTCTTTTTGCTTTAGAACATATTGCATTGACACTTTAGTACATTTGCTGGTGTTCACTTTTACCCGAAACAAGCATACCGCAGAAAAGCAAGGTTTAAACTATAACGTAATAAAGGACTTGATCATACTTGTACTTAGAAATGTTAATTATCAGTGTAACCAACATTTAACATCTGGTTGAATATTTTATAGTAAGCTAATATTTAAAAAATAATTTAGAGTCTTACTTAAAAACTGTCTTCAGTGAACATATTGTGTTTCTTTTCCTTTTTTTTAGATCTTGATGTAATGTTTTCTTTCTTTGGGGATTCCCAAAAAGAAATATCTCTGTGCTTGTATACCCAAATAATTTCTGTTCCAAAGGAACAGTGATAAATGCCACACAAGGGAAATGACATTTTTCATGTTTTTAATTAATATAATGAGAAAGGAAGGAAGGCACTAATTTAATGCATTTAAATTTTAAATAAACGTACAAAATAGATTCAATGAATATAAATATATGACTTTGAAATTACTTAATTTACTGAGTTTTATTGGTATTTAGCATCTATAATAACAGCTAGCAGTAATTGAATATTTGTTATGTGCCAGGCACTATTCTAAGCTCTTTAAATGTATGCTTCTAACAATCCCATGAGATAGATATCATTACACCCTCTTCATAGATAAGGAAACAAGGACAGAGAGTAACTTCCTTAAGGGAATTTAGCCAGCAGAGACAGGATTTAATCACTGCCTAATCACTGTATTACCCTTTAATTGATAAGTCCATTATTATTCAGGAGACAGAATCAGTAGCTGTTCGAAAAGTTACTAACATTTGATTAAAGTTATTAAACTTTGCCATTGAATTTGTCATTGAATACTGGCTTGGATTTTAGAAAAGCAGTATGTATTTAAATATATTACAAGCTCATTTGTAATCAGTGTCACATAATTTAAGAGATAATATTTATTATTTAAAATAAAACTCAGAAATCAATTCTAAGTGGATTAGTATATAAATAATTGGCATTAAATAAGATTATTAACTTAAAAACTAGTATAATTATAATTTCAGGAGTCTAAAAAAGCTGGTCTTGGGTCCCTGTTGAATATGAGGCCAAAAGACAGGGAAAAGTCAGTGGTCACCCTGAGCTTTTGCCCAGTTGTTGGAAGGAATAGTGATAGCATTTACTTCTTTTGTTCATCATGGAAGTCACAAGAATAAGTCATTGAGAAAGGCAGTGAGGGCTGGAGCATGAGGTGGCTGTAAGATGTTGTGACGGAATGTGGGCAGAGCAGAGCCAAGAAAACCTGGGCTCTAATCCGCTTTTGCTGGTCACAAGCAGGTTGACCTTCGACCAAGGTACTTGACACCTCTTGGCCTCAGTTTCTACTTCTAAAGACATTGATGAGTTACATGATTAAGTGGTTTACAAACTCTGCTCTAAAGAGTCCCACAGGGTGCCAAAGATTCTCTTAAGGCTACTTGGAGGGAAAAGTGCACCCTAGTCCAAGTCACCTTAAACAACTACACTTTTATCACAAAATCACATGTATTTGCATTTTTGTTTAAACAGAGTTTGAAAATCAGTGGATTAGGTGATCTGTGGGGCCTCTTCCAGCTCTAAAATCCTCTGTCTCTTGTTCTTAAATCCGAGTTTGGAATTATCCACCAGGAATAGAAATCGAATTGGCCAGAATAAGGGAGAGTACAGACTGCGGAGGCTGTGGGCGGTTCATTCCCGAACAGCTAGAAGTCATGAATTCAGGTCTCAGCCTGTGGTAGGACCTATAATGATGTTCCCTCATGGACGGTTGCGGGGTTCTCAATTGTTTCTTAACTTTACAACCTCTTTCTAGGTTTCCTGAGGACTCCTTTCAATCCAATTTAAATATTTCTTTTTTTAATTGTCATCTCCTGGCCCCTGCAAATAAGTTGTCCTTTTCTTGGGCTGTTTTCCTTCTGAGAAATGTCTCCTCTGCCTGTTGTATGTGCGCTTGCACACATATGTGTTTTCCACCCCTCGCTCTCTCCAGCTTCCCCCCTTATATCCTGCACAGCCAGTGTCAGATTTTATGATTAATATAAATACTGTCTTCAAAGGGTGATTGACTACATTCCAGCCCCCTATAGACAGTGTTTTATAGTTCACTAAAATTCAGGTTGGCTGGCAAGTATGTGATGGAACAGCATTATGGCGGAATGTTTCCTAACCCAGGTCAAACGATTGCATAAGAAGCTTGCGTGGATTGTGTCATAAGAACTCAGTTGAGAAGTTGAGACTAGGCTATCTGCCTGTCACTCTCCCAAGTAAAACTGAAGATGTAGGTGAAACTGAGAGTTGGAAATAAGTTTCCAAAAATAATCTTAACTGATTATTTCAAGTGAGTGAGAGAATTTATCCTCCAATTCAACTCTCTGATAGGACTACCAAGACTCAAGGATTTTTACTTGGTCATCATTTTGTGGCCAATGAACTTTGAGGAATGAAGTTCTTTGTAGAAATCTTCCCAGATGGATAGCTTGTGGCTGCAGTGCTGGATGTGAAGGAGAGAAGAGAATCCCTAAGTAGCCAGGAGGAGATGTTAGGGAGTAACACTTCTGTACTCTGACGTTCCGCACCAACCTCACCGTTCGCAGCCCTTCCTGAGGAAGGAGCACGCACTCCCCCATTGGCTGCAGCTTGGCTGTTACAGCACATAGCACAGATGCCTGTTGTATTGCATCAAGTTTACACAGAGCATCAAGTTTTTAAAAAAATGAAATCATTGTAAATTCTGGCAGTTTTTATGGCATAATTAAAATGTCTAACAGGATACCTCTGGGAAACTAAATGCAGTTTTACTATTTATAGAGCCAGCAGAGGTAGTGTTTCTTGCCAACTTTCATATCTTATGACCTATAAATTGCTCTTAATAGCTAATCTGTCATCCCAGCTTCTCATACAAGAAAGCTTGTTTCCTTATTAATCTGTTAATTTGCATCTGCAAAGGACATTTACAGATTCTTGGTTTGAAAACATTGCTGTATTAATGCTGGGCATTATAAATAATTTATTACCTGTGATAGCAACTGTTAGGTCTGGGTAATAGATCTCTCTGACAGTGTGTTATTCTTTCAACCGAATACAATTTTGATAAAAATAATTATTATGAGAGCTCCTCTGAGCTCATAGAATTAGAAAAGGCTGACAGGTTACCATGGAGAAACTGTAACTATCACTAACCACTCTCTAAGCTCATAGTAATAGATTCAAACCAACTATTTCAACTATGGTGTAGTATATGGTAGAAAGAATTCGGGTGTCCACAATTACTCTCTTACCTGTTCAGTAACAACTGAAGAATATTCCTCCAACCCTAGGTTTAGGTAATGGGACAAACTGGGTAGATTGATTATACATAATAAACCCGATACCAATTATTAAGTATTATTTTAATTCAATTAGTCTTATTTTAGTTAAGCATTTTGTTGTTGTTACTACCGATCTCCCTTCTTTTCTTCTACTTCATGGAAATACATGAAAGTATAATCTGATCATGTCAGTCCACTGTTTAAACCTGTGGCTCTTGTTGCCCCTGGGAGGACTGTAAATTCTTCAACAGAGGCAAACTGTGTGTAGTCAGTTGGGCATGAGAGTAGAGTCTGGTCTTGCTATTAGTTGCATACTTTTAGGGATCTCACTTTATCTTTTTGAGTCTTAATTTTATCTCACAAATGGATATAATAATAACATGTACTTAATTAAGAGAGTTATAATGATCAAATGAAAGGGCAGACAGGGAAAATGCTTTGGATTTTATAAATTGGTGGACAAAGAGAACTCATCCAAGCCTCCCTTATCGGTTCCCCCTTGAGCCACTACCTGCACTCCCAGGCCTAAACGCCTTCTTGCTCTCTGATCATCACACACACGGTCAGACTTCATGCGTTTTCTCACTCTGTTTCCATGTCCCAGGATTACCCATTTCCCCAATGAGGAAACCTCCTGTTTGTTTGTTTGTTTATTTATTTAACTGTTTTTTAGGGCAGTTTTAGATTTACAAGAAATTGATCAGAAAGTACAGAGTTCCCACATACTTCTCTCTTCACCACTGTTACCTCTATTAACATAGTATCAGTGTGGCATATTTGTTACAGTAACCAATATTGACATATTATTATTAATCAAAGTTCATAGTTTACATTAGGGTTCACTCTTGGAGTTGTATAGCCTATGGGTTGTGACAATTGTATACAGTCATATATCCACCATATGGTATCATGCAGAATAATTTCACCGTGCTGAAAATCCCCTGTGCTCCACTCATTCATCCCTCGCCCCTGCCCTTCGAACACTCATTTTTTGCTTTCTCTGTAGTTTTGCCTTTTCCAAAATGCCATATAGTTGGGATAATACAGAATGCAGACTTCGGACACTGGCTTCTCTCATTAAGTAATATACATTTTAGGTTTCTTTCGTATCTGTTCATAGATTATTTCTTTTTGGCATTGAACATTCCATTGTAAGGATGTTCCAGCGTTTATTTAATCACTCATCCTTTGAAAGACCTATTGATTGCTTCCAATTTTTAGCACAGGTGTTACAAACATTCATGTGTAGGTTTTTGTGTGAATGTAAGTTTTCATTTCTTTAGGGTAAATTACGTGGGAGCCTGGCTGCTGGATTATATGGCAGGAGTGCGTTTAGTTTTGTAGGAGGCTGCCCTGCCTTCCTCCCAGTGGTTGCCCCGTGTGGCATCCCCACCAGGAATGAACGAGCGTTCCTGTTGCTTCACATTTTCACAGCGTTGGTATTGTCAGTCTTTCTGGATTTTAGCCATTCTAATAGGTGGTAGTATCTCACTGTCGTTTTAATTTGCGATTCCGTGATGACATATGATGTGTAGCATGTTTTTATATGTTTATTTGCTGTCTGTATACTTTCTTCAGTAAGGTGTCTGTTCAGATCTTTTGCCCATTTTAAAATGGGGTGGTTCGTTTTCTTATAGTTGAATTTTAAGATTTTCTGGCATATTTTGGATACCGGTCCTTTGTTAGGTATGTGCTTTGCAAATATGTTCTCTCAGCCTGTAGCTTGTCTTTTCGTTCTCCTAACAGTAGCATTTGCAAAGCAGTTTTTAATTTTAATGAAGTCCAACTTGTTGCTACATCTAAAACCTTACTCTCAAACTCCAGATCCCCTATATTTTCTTTCGTATTATCTTCTAGGAGTTCTATAGTTGTGCATCTTACATGTAGGCCTGTGATTTCATTCAGGTCATTTTGTGTGAAAGGTGCAAGGTTGTGTGTAGATTCACTTTTTTACGGCATGTGGATGTCAGCTGTTCCAGCACCATTTGTTGAAAAGACTGTTCTTTCTCCACTGGGTTCCCTGTGCTCCTTTGTCAAAATTAGTAGACCATGTTTGTGTGAATCTAGAGAATTTTCTTGAATATATGAATGAATAAACAAATCAACCAACCAACCAACAGACCCATAATACTCCAATGTCTGTAAGCTTTAACCACTTGAAGTGAAGTGCTTTTATTAACGTCACCTGTTGAATATACCAATGATTCTAGAATGCTTTGGCTAACCGGTGACTTTTCTTCCACCCGCGTTTGCAGAAGGGGAATATGAGTAATGTGCTTCAGTACATGCAGATGATGACTCTCCCCACCACTAGAGGGACAAACTTGTGTTGTCTTTTTACTTGTGGTGACATAACTTCATGTTCTGTTTCCTGGCCATCTTCTACCACATCTTTGGAATGAATAAAGCTCCGTGACTGTTATCCTGGGGTAGGAAGAAACACTAAAATCTAAAATGTTTGAGCATCTTCTGTGTCAGGTACTAAACCAGGTTCTTTACAAGTACAGTCTTATTTAGTATTCATTAAGGCTCTGCAAGGTATTAATGTTCCTATTTTACAGATGAGGAAACTAAGGCTCAGAGATGTTGCAAAACTTGCGCAGTATCACATGGTTTATAATTTGAACCTGGTCTGTCCCTATTATTCTATATCCTTCTGCCTCTTGGGCTTTAGGTGATTAATCCAGGACCTTGAATTCGTGGGCCCTGAACTGGGAGGGAATATAAGGGGCATGTGGATTTGGGCAGTAGAGAAGAAAAGCCGTGTTTCTGCAGGTTTAGTTCCCTCTCTTTTAAACTACATGCAATTAGTCAGTCAGTAGTTATAGCAAATGCTCTTTATATGTGCATTGAATCCTTCCACAAAATATAACTCTTATGAAATACAGTAAGGGGGAAACATGCTGGATCTAAAGGAAAACATGTTTCAGTCTTTAAAGTAATGTTTAATGATAGTGTCATCAATATGGTTATAGTTTGGGTAGTTTAAGCTCTTCTATTTTATGTCTCAAACTAGAAACCCTTAAAGGAGGTTTGAAAAAATACGAGCAACTTTTTTCTTTAGCTCCATGTCCCATGAAACCGACTTGTTAGATGTAGCTCTTCTGCACATCTTTGGGTCTCAGAGCAAGGGGTGGTGGCTCCTGTGTGCTAAGTCCTCAGCTGGGAATCATCCTTTGGCAAGAATATGAGTAATCTATATCTTGTAAGGAGAAAAATATTGTCTTATTCCAACCAGATAGTGTGTTAGCATAACTGTTTGTGTGCATTTTAGTATTCAAATACAGATGTCCCAAAATGTTTCCACTGTGGGAAGCAGCTGCTGCTATTCCAGCACAAAAATCTCAAAGAGATTAATATACAAAGGCGGTGTGAACTGCAGTGGCAAACGCGGCATCTGCTGGGGGTGGGGCCTGTGATTCCCCATAGAGGAGGGCCTTCAGAGTCTCCGCAACAGCCTGAAACCATGTTTCAGATCTCAGCCTGTTCTACAAGCACAGGAACAAAGACAAGTGATTAATTTGTAATTCACTTAGCTGATAAATATCATCACAGGTTATTTGCCCAGGGGCTGTAAAACACTGGACTTCGTGTCCTGTGGCAACTGGTAGGGATATAGATGTTTGGTCAGAATGACTGATGTTTTCAGTTGCCATTTCCAGCTTCTGGCTGGTAACAGAGCTCAGCCCAGCCCGCTCGCAGTCAAAAAACATCCGTCCACACCTTGGTGATGCGTTCACGGAGAACTTGGCAGTTTTCTGAGGACACTCAACAGGCACTGCTTCATCGGATCCCATCCTAGCCTCGGGGACCGTGTGCTCGCTCATTATCAGCACAGTTTACATCTGAAGGAAGAAGTGAACACGTGAAGTGACTTAACAGGATCATACAACCAGGGTCTCTGTCTCTAAATTGTGTTCCATTCTTTTATTCTTATTGAATTTATTGGGGTGCCATGGGGTAATAAAATTATGTAGGTTTCATGTGTACACGTCTGTAATCCATCATCTGTACATTGATTGTATTGTGTGTTTACCGTCCCGAGTCAAGTCTCCTTCCATGACCATATCACCCCCCTTTTCCCCTCTTCTACCTCTCTCCCCCCTTTTCCCCGGTAATCACCACACTATTGTCTGTGCCTCTGTGTTCCATTCTTATACATCATGCTGCCTCTTGAATTTCAGAGGCTGTGATGTGTGTTCATAACTTATATCATCCTTTCTAGGGATGCTGGTTTCCAGGCCTCTGCCATGAGGCGTCCCAGCCCAGCAGCGCTGCCTGGCAACGGGAGGGTGCCGGGGGAGAGCTAATGCCGCAGTCCTTCCTCTCTCCCCACCTCCCGGAGGGGAAGTGCTCCACTACTCCCTTCCTTGTGTTTGGAGAGCTTCAGCTAATGAGCTCCTATGTCTCCCTGGCATTTAGAGAAATGGAGACTCAGAAGCAGAAGATCCAGGGCTGTCATTTGGAGTTGCCATAAATCAAAGATTCCTAGGAACAGTGCCACCTGGGGCATTGTGCCTGCCCCAGGCCTAATAAATCTATCCCCTGTGGTGTTCAAGGGCTCATTGCCTCCAACCGGTTCTATTATTTGGAATTATTACGTGAATTATTTATGGATCGCACATTTGTCAGAGGCTCATGGCTGAGTTTGAAAACACTCAGGTCCTGGCTTATGGCTTGGGCCTAGAAATGTTGGTCTGAAAAACTGAGGCCCAGAGAAGTTGAGTTTCCCATGATCCCCAGAGCTAATAAAGGGCAGTGCAGTTTTGGACTGAATGTGTCTGATTCTAAGCTATCCTAGCTCCACGCTCACAGAGCCATGGGTTTTACTTTGAGGTCAACAGAGATTTGTTGCGGGGAGGGTCTGTGGACTGTGTCCTGTTCCCTAGCCAGGCTTGGGTGGAGAACAATCCGGAGAGGGAGGTGGGAGGGCCAACTAGAGAAGGAGAGGAAAGAGGCCGAGTCCCTGGGCTGGCCGCAGAGGAGGAAGGGGAGACTGTCAGGCAGGGGAGAGGATCTGGGGGTGGCAGAAGGCCCACGCACAATGTGCGGACAGGGAGTCCTGACCTCTGGTCCCCAAGTGGGAACCTGAGGCCAGCACACGTACAAGTGGCATGCTCTTTGGTGGGCATCATTGCTGCAGAACTCTGCGGGAATCACGCTGCTATGACACCGACATGGTCATGGAACTGTTTCTGCTCTCTACCACTCAGAAGACAAACAGAGAAGTAAATTTATCAGTATTTATTTCCTCTCTGTTTTCCTAAATCTTTTGTTGGAGCATCTGTGAAATGATAAAAAGCAACTCAAAATGATATGAAACCCTTTGCAAACACATAATTTGCAAGCATCATAAAGATGGTCCGTGCCTCAGTTATTTTGATCCAGAATGATTTCACAGGCAAAGAAATAGGGTAGCAAATCACTCATCCATGAAATATTGATAGCAGTGTTCTGAAGGGTACAGACACAGAAACATCTCATAAAGAACTACCTTTACTCCAGGTGGGACAGCATCCCTTGTTTATTCCCTAGCCTGGAGGCCCTTGTGAAGATTACCTGCCTAATTGTGACAGGGAATCCTTCTTTCTGCCAGGATCACGTGTGCATGTTAGGAAGAGGGAGAATATGAAGAAAGGGGATTACACGGCTGTAGCTGTGGGCACATTTTGAAGGAAGCCTCTAACTTATAGAATGAAAAGAAGGGCAGAAAAAGCCTTGTGTAGCCCCCCCCCCCCCCACCCCCTGCTTCATGTCTGTTCAGAGGAGTTAGAAACTGAAGGCGAGCATATCTGAGACTGTATGCACTTGGTAAGATTCTAGAACCTGTACAACATCTCCTTTATTATTTTTGTTGTTTCTCTTTGGGTCTCTATGCTGATATAGAGTTATTTTCATTAAAACGTTTAACACAGAAAGGGCTCATGTGCTTTTCTTTAGATGAGAAATGCACGATTGGCAAGCAGTGTGAGGGGCCTGGAAAGGTAGCATTTTTCTGCACAGAGGCTTGGGTCAGAAGAGCCTCTAGGCAAGAAAAGCTAAGCTGGAGGAGCCAATGTGGGTCTGAAAAGGGATGGTGAGGCCCAGTGGGGACCACCCCATTCAGTGGTATAGCTGGTAATCCACCCGTTGCTTTCCCGTGGGGCTCATCTAAGCCTAAGCCCTCCACAGTAACCAGCACTGATGAAGTAGCATTAGGGGAACAAAGATAAGAGAACAAGACCCTTCGGTGGGTCCCGAGTCACGAAATTATAAATCATCATTGTAAATCTGTCCCTTACCATTAATGTGTCCATTTGCTTTTGGGGAAGACAAGACTAGATAAATGCTCAGGAGTACCCAGAGCCAAGCATGGATTTTGCCCATGAATTTCCTGTGCTATACTGTAATTGATTTTGGTTTTCTTCAACAATTTTTTGAACTACAGAGGTTAATAACTATTAACATAGCTATAATATCATAATATTAGAAATGTCAACAAGTCTTTAAGATGAAGGTTATGTGGAATACAACCTGTTTCTGTGAGATTAGGTATTGAAAGTTACTGATTAAATTATCATTGTCTTTTTATTAGGGACTTGCTGTTTGGATGGGCTCTTTTTCAGTTCTGCATAGGTCTGTGAACAACTGATAGAAATTAGTAGTTGGATTGGCTGGCTACAGGCAATCTCGGTGACACTTTGCTGAAACAAACCAAAGCCAGTCTCTGCTGTGCTTTCATTTTCCTTCCTTATCCTTTTTCCGCAGGCAGCTTCTTCAGCCCTGAGCAGTCTAGGCCACGTGTACACAGCCATTGGAGACTACCCCAATGCACTGGCCAGTCACAAACAGTGCGTCCTTCTCGCCAAGCAATCCAAAGACGAGCTTTCTGAAGCCCGAGAACTTGGCAACATGGGAGCTGTGTATATTGCTATGGGTGACTTTGAAAATGCTGTGCAGTGTCACGAGCAGCATCTGAAGATAGCCAAGGATCTGGGCAACAAGCGAGAGGAGGCCCGGGCCTACAGCAACCTGGGCAGTGCCTACCACTACAGGAGGAACTTTGACAAGGCCATGTCTTACCACAACTACGTGCTGGAGCTGGCGCAGGAGCTGACGGAGAAGGCCATTGAGATGCGGGCCTACGCTGGCCTGGGCCACGCTGCCAGGTGCATGCAGGATTTGGAGAGGGCTAAGCAGTACCACGAGCAGCAGCTGGGCATTGCCGAGGATCTCAAGGACCGGGCTGCAGAAGGGCGAGCGTCCTCCAACCTGGGTAAGGACAGAATGACTTGCAAGATCCAGGGTCACTTCCTTAGGCTGGAAATAGCTGAAGTAGCCCACTATCTTTTCCAGAAATCTGTATGTTTATATTCAAAAGAATCTCCTCTTTGTGTGTGTCATAGATATCCTTCAGATATATTTCCTCAGAGCCTGCCTGCTCTAAATCCCATGATCCTTCCTGTCATCACAGTGCTCCAGGATTAGAACTCTGAAATACTGGAAAAACAAAACACCCCGACCTTTTAATCTGTCTAGAGAGAAGAGCAACCAGATTTATCTAATTAGAGAGAAGGGGAATGAAATGAGGATATGAAGCTATGTTTGGTTTAAATGAAAGAAAAGCTGTTAGGAAGTCGTCAATGAAAGAGAATTTAAGACAATTTTTGTTCAAAGGGGCTGCTTTACTTGGTGACTTTAAACCCACAGGAAATGTGTTTTTCCTCAATCGTATGTGTGTTCACAAATGATATCGATAGTTTAGTATAAATACAAAATTATTTTTTGAAAGATCTATTGAAATAAGATAGATTTGCTGTCACTGTTTTAAT
Source organism: Furipterus horrens (assembly GCF_987537825.1). Lineage (NCBI taxonomy): Eukaryota > Metazoa > Chordata > Mammalia > Chiroptera > Furipteridae > Furipterus > Furipterus horrens. Next base: position 14,207,309 of record NW_028327181.1, on the reverse strand, counting down.
AGTACTTGGTTACAGTTAGGACATATAAATTTGGTTGAATTTATATGGTAAGAGACAATAAGTTTTGGTAACTGGCTACTTTTTCAGAGATAGTATTATCTTGTCTCTGTACCCAGATGTGGGTTCATAATGAGTGGAAGGAACAGATATGTTTGGAAGGAGAAGCTGAACTCATCCCCGTACCTGGAGCCCCATGGGTTGTTCTGTGTCCACAGGGACTTAGGGTGGGAAGAAGACAAGGAAAAAAGTGACCTTACTGGTATTACTGTATGCCTGTCAGGTATTAGTAGCAGCAGAATGTAAACATTAGCTCAGGCGCCTCATCTTTATATAATTTTAGCGCTACTCCTCCCTCTCCTCACCTCTGCTTATTGTAACCATGTGTTTCGTCAATATGGTTGTTAGAAAAAGTCTGGAAGGTCCCCAGAGATGATCTGACGATGGTATTGAGATCAGACAGAGAGTCTAGAGAGTCTGTAAGAAACACAGAAATAAGGTCTTGGCATTATATATTCATTCAGTGGATCAAGTGTTTATTGACTCTCATTTATTGAATTATGTGCTGAGTCCTGAGATAGCTGCCTGAAGAGATAGAGAAGTTAAAACCTTGCCCTAAAAGACCTGATAATATAGTTGGGATAGTAAGTTTAATACCTAGGACAACAGTGACCTTCTTGCAAGACAGCATTAGTGGTGCTGTATCGCCATGAAATTCCTAGAAGGGAGACCCGGAGGGCTGAGAATAGCCTGAAAAGCTTCTGGAAGGAGATTAGACCCAGGCAGACCTGCAAGAATAGGCAAGCTTTGGCCAGGAATGGGATGGCATTGATGGCAAGTGGTATATGGAAAAAGATGAGAGATGCAACAGGTTGGCATATCTGAGGGATGGTGGCCTAATTAGATGTCAGGAATGTACTAGAGGGTGGAGGAAGGTTGGTATGGAAACTAGGCAAGGGTTTGCTAATGAACTGGAGCTCCTGAAGGTTTTGAATGTAGGCCTGAGAAGATAGACTAGTTACTCCAGAAAGACAAGTCGTTAGTGGCACATGGATAATTGGAGGCCTTAGAACCTGGAGTTTAGATGGCTGTGCATATCGGACTATTCAGATTTTACTTATCTTGTATCAGTCTGGGTTAGTTGTATTTTCCAAAGACTTTGTTCATTGCATCTAATTTATTTAATTTATTGGCATGAAGTTGTTTATAATATTTCCTTATTTTCCTTTTAATGCTTATAAGATATATAATGATACGCCGTTTTTCATTTCTGTTGTTGATAGTTTGTGTTTTTGCACCTGTACCATTTCCTGGACCATTGTAGCTAGACATTTATCAATTTTCTTGATCTTTTTAAAAAACTGGCTTTTTGTCAATTTTTAAATTGCTTCTCTGTTCTCTATGTCATTTATTCCTAGTCTCAGTTTTATCCTTTTCTTCTTGCTACTTACTTCTTACTCTTTACTCTTTCTAGTTTCTCAGGGTTGAACTTTACATCATTGATTCTAGATCTTTCTTCGTTCTAATACAAGTGTTTAAAAATATAGAACTTTCTCTAAACACTGCTATAGGTACATCCAATAATTTTTGATGCATTATGTTTTTACCGTCTGTGAGTTCAAAATATTTTCTAAAATAATTTGTGATTTACCTTTCACCCCTGTGTTATTTAGAAGTGTTATTTACTTTTAAAATATTGGGGGTTTATTGGTATTATATTTTAATTTAATTTGTGTCAGAGAAAGTATTTATAGGATTTATATTATATATTTTTTAAGCTCTAGAATCTTTTTAAAGATTTTATTTATTTATTTTAGAGAGAGGAGAAAGGAGGGAGAGAGGAAGAGAAACATCAGTGTGCAAGAGATACAGGATCAGTTGCCTCTCACACGCCCCCAGCTAGGGACTTGGCCCACAACCCAGGCATGTGCCCTGAGTGGGAACCGAACCAGCGATACTTCAGTTTGCAGGCTGGAGCTCAATACACTGAGCCACATCCACCAAGGCAACTCTAGAATTATTTCAGTTTTACTGCTGAGACTTATGTGTTTACTCTTTATATATAATTTTTCTTTACGTAGCTGAGCCTAGTTATTACAAAAGCTTTTAAAACTTTGCTGATTCCATGTTGGTCTTCTTAGAGTGAGACCATATTGATTGCCTATAGTTGATGTTGTTCTGTAACAGCTTGATTGGGATACAATGCACATACCACACAGTTACTCATTTAAAGTAGATAATTCAGTAATTTTTTGTATAGTCACAGAGTTGAGCATTTGTTGCCTTTTGTACTGAGTGTTAGTGACATTTTATTGTTTCTTTGTCCAGTAATGTGGGGTTATGTCCAACATTGTGAATGATACTTTATAAAGATTCTGGATTCTGATGTATTTCTCTTAGCAGTATTGATTTTGTTACTGTTAATTGTTGTTGTTTTACCAGTTAACTTGCTTGAATTCAGGCTCCAAGTTCAGACTTCCCTGTGGTGGGTGGCAGTTGAAATCTCTATCCGGGTATTTTAGCTTTAGCTGCATTGCTGAGATTCTGCCTTGCACATGCCTGTTTTAGAGGTTAGAGATTCAGGAAGAATTTATACTCAGAATCCAAGGCTCACTACTGGGGAACTCACTCAGATTTTCCCTCTGGTTCTTCAAGCCAGTAAGACTGTGTGTTTCTACCTGAGTGGCAGCCTCGCCACATGATATTGATTGGGGCTTCCCTTTTGGGAAAGAAAAGATGCTCTTGGCATTTTAAAAATAAAAGCTTCCCCAGCGGCCTTCCCTTCCTCAGTCGGTCAGCGCCAGCCCCCCTGCTTTGGTCGTGCTGCATTGCCCGCGGGCAGCTTCCTCCGCTCCCCGCACCCGCCCGCGCAGTCGTTATTCCGAGGACGAAGTGTGCCGCTCCCCTGTTACTGGAACCAGAACTCCTCCTGTTCATTTTATCCCCCAGCAGTTGGACTTGCTTCCTCGGTCCCCTGAAGGAGACCAACAGCAATCTTCTCGTGCTGACTTTCGTGATCTTCTGACCCTTCTGAGCTTTCCTGGTCAGTGCGCAGTGTTGGCGTGCCTTACTCACTCTTCGTTGAAATTCCCTCCTTTTCTAGTTTCTGTGAAGCATGCTGTCCTAGTTGTCTTCTGGGCTGCTCTTTTTGCACCCTTTTCATTGGTGTCTTTTGAAAATGGATAATTTTTAAGTTACAAAAGTGGTACTTACTTTTGTAAAAAAATACTGTCTTATGTAAGTATATAAAGTAGAAAAAGGAGACCCACTCCCTTACGTTTTTACATTCCCCTCTCCCACTCCTCAGAGTTAACTACTGTCACAGTTTGGTTAGAACCTTTCCAGTCCTTTTTACTGCATACATAAACATATAGGTGCAATCACGTGTGTAAATATACACGTGTGTACAGATTGTTCCTTGGGTTTTGTTCCTTGATTCTTTTCTGTTCTTTGTTTGTGTGTCTCCCTTTATCATTGTTACCACCACACCGTCAATTACTGCTTCAGTGTGTATCCTCTCTAAATCTCAGGTTCGCATTTCCAACTGCCTCGTGGAGACTCCATCTGATTTTCATGCTGATGTGTCAAAACTACTGAGTCCAAATGTGAAATTTTTTTTCCCCCTAAATTAACTGCTTTCCCTGGATTTCCTAATCCTGTTGGTGACAGTCCCACCCCTCTGGCCATCTGTATTAATTTTCTACTGCTGCTATAACAAATTGCCACAGACTAGTGGCTTAAACCAACACAGATTTATTCTCTTACAGTTCTGGAGGGAGAGAGCCTGAAATCAGTTTCACCAGGAAAAAGTCGAGGGGTCAACCAGGCTGTTTCTTCTGCAGGCTCTAGGGCAGAAGCGGCTTCTAAGGGCTGTATTTCTTGGCTTGTGGCCTCTTCCTCCCTCTTCAGAGTGAGTCACTGCAGTCTCTGCTCATCGTCACATCGCCTTCTCTTCTGCACTGACTTCTCTCGCATCCTTTTATAAAGACTGTTGTGATTGTATCAGGCCCACTGGAGTAATCCAGGGTGACTCCTCATCTCAGAATCCTTTAACTTAATCACACCTGCAAAATCCTTTTTGCCATGTAAAGTATCATTCACAGGTTCCAGGGATTAGGATGTGGGTTTATGGGGGGTGTGGAGTAGGGGAATGGCATTATTCAGCCTATCGTACCATCTTAACTTAGAAATCGAAAGTCACAATAGATTTTTTCCCTCTTTTGTTTTTTCAGTTGACTCTCAAACAGTTTTCAAATAAACATTCTCATAAAGGTTCTTTTTCTTCCTTGCCTCTTAATCGCCCAGTCTGTTGTATTAACCTGCGGGTTGGGTTTTCTTCACAAGCGTCCCGCCTCCCCGTGTCCTCTCCAGCCCACACGTCAGTACGGCGTGTCTTCCTGAAGCAGCGATTGCTGCATGTGGCATACCGCATGATATCACAGTCCTCGCCTTTAAACCTGTCATCACAAAAAGAAATGAAATTAAAAAATGAACCTGTCATTATTTCCGCTCTTTAACCCCACTACCCCTCTGTATGTACTCTCTCCCCAAAACTGCACTTTTCCATCTCCCCTGATCTCAACACCGACTATGTTTCCTTGCTTTACTGTGTTTCCTGAGGCTACATCTTCCACTTAGAACTTCTGTGTCTCTGTTTACCCCCCCTTTTTAGGATTATCCCTCGTACTATTCAGTACTGTACTTGAAGCATTTCTTGGTAACAAGATAAGTTTCTTACCCTGCCTGAGCCCTTGGAACACTTAATAAATTTCTTTTATTCTATTCATATTCAGTCATAAAGTGTGGTTATTTCTATATTTATATAGTTACCACTTCTGGATTAAAATCATTAGAAGTATGAACAACACTCTGTAGCCTCTGCATTACTGAGTATAACCCCTTACACGGAGTGGGTTACTCAATAAATAAATAAATGGTTAGACTGAATGAGTCAAGGCTTATAGGAAGATATTGTGCCCAAGTGATTGGAAGAGTAGTGGTGGCTTTGGGAAGAGAAAGCAAAGCTGGGAGGAGGAACTAGTTTTGGGAAGCACGTGGTAAGTTTGATTATGTACATGCTCATTATTTATTTCTCTCACCTAATGTAATATGAAGAAATAGAACTGAAAACAAGTATTAAGATGGCATCATACTAATACCATTTATGAGATAGGGAAGGAAAGCCTACCCATGAGACTTAGGGTCACAGAGAGTGGAGCTCAGAGGGAGGACAGCTTCTGGGTATGGAGGGCACGTCACCTATACCAGAGAAGCCAAGGGGATTGAGATTTGAGTCACTAAGAAGGTTTTCTGACAGTAGGAGCTCCCTGTGTATGTCTGAAGGGGAAGTCGGGGACAGAAGGAGAAGGTAGAGGTGACAAGAAACCTTTGTCCTTTGGTGGTCGGCATGTACTAATATTTACATATTCACCTTTTATCTGCTTTTAAATAAAACATGTAGAAATGATTTAGACTCTTTAGATTCTTATGAACAACAAAGAATAGCCTTACATGTTTTCTAAGCATGTCTTACTTGAGAAAATGTAACTTTTGGCTTGGAAAATGTCCATCTTTTTCTTTTATGCTCAAATCAACTGTAGTTGCGTGGCAGTATTTGTGTAGACTGTGTTTTGTTTTTTTGGTGGCCTTTTTCTGTGGTTCTAATTTAGGTGATTGGGAGTTAAACCTCAGTTAGACTGCAGAATAAGTCACTAGATTAAAGCCTCAGAGTCCTCTCACCCTGATCATCACAAATCTTGTCCTTCTTTGGGGAGCCAGACAGAATTGCCTCTCATCTTACTTTGAGATAAACTGCAATTAGGAAAGTGAGAAGGGAGACAATTAGAAGGATGGCTAGTTTCTTCCTTCCCCTCCCTTCCCCTCCCTTCCCCTCCTGTCCCCTCCCCTCCCCTCTCCTTTTTTCCTCTTTTTTCTGTTTCTTTCACTGTTTTTCTCTTTCTCCTTCTCTTCTCCCCCCTCCCCTTCTCTAGGTGAAGGAGCCACTTCCCATGTACAGCAGTGTCAGGGCTGATTCTGTTTCTAGCATTGGGTCAAATATGAGAAATGGAACGTGCTTCCCACCAAGGCCTGGGGTCAAGTATCTAATGATTCATCTATGGAAAATAATTGAAAATTTTAAAAATGGCTGTCCTTTTTAGTAAAAAAGACATTTTATATCCAGGAAGTAACTTATTTGGGAGAGAAAGGGTAACGAGAGTAGCATTCATTAATTCATTTGGTCACTTATTCATTCTTTTGATCAACGAATATGTATTGAACATTAGATATGTGATAGACACTACTATCATTTAATAAATAAAACTGACATAGTTCTTGCCCTCATGCAGCTTATCGGGTTTTCATTTAACAAGCATATGAGACCTATTCTGTGCTACATGTTTATATTTATTTTTGTTTTCAATCCTCTCCATAAGCCTATGAGATCAAGAATATTAATTAATTTTACATATGAGAAAATCAGATAGGTTAAAAAACTTGATCTAGTTAGCCTTAGGAGACCCATAGCATAAAAGGTTCATTAATATCTCACAAAATGGTGCTTGGCCTCTTTTCTTCCATGTTTTCAAACAATCCTGGGAGTGTGGTGGGTACTCACAATTCCTCGTGTTTACAGGACACCAGATATGGTGACTCGCAGCTGTTCTAATTCTAGGATTTAACAAATATCACCTAAATACCTTTTATAAGAATCATATTTAAAAATTAAATTCTGCCAATCTAAATGAGAAATTTTTGAATTCCCAAGCAAAGGTGGAATAATATTATATAGTCTCTACATGATATACACACATATTTTACCTTAATTATATATTATTCCTAAATAGATTTTATAAATTAAATTATTACTGTGAACACATTTAAAACTCAGTGTCCTAAAAAAAAAAATCTTTATTTTTTAAAAAAATTTTTAAAATGTTTATTGATTGGGGGGGGGGTGATATCTGTTTACTGTCCACTTATCTCTGCATTCATTAGTTGTTTCTTGGATGTGCGCTGTCCCAGGATCAAACCTGCAACCTTGTGTATCAGGGTGATGGTCTAACCAACTGAGCTACCCAGCCAGGGACCTAAAAGATCTTTTAATAAGTTTATTTTGTAAGAGAAAAAATAATTCTAAAATATATCAATCACTCTCTATCTATTTTCCACATTTCAGTTTTTACATGTTGGGTTCTCTTTGGGTGGAGAGAGGCTTAACTTTACAGATTACATGTTTATAATAATCATGGGTAGTTATTGGTTTACTCTAATTGGCTGTGTTTCTTTGAAAATTCACAGTATGATTAATGGGGTGATGTTTAAAGTAACCACTCAAGATGTCAAAGGGGTCTATGAGACCTCACATAGAAATTCTTGGTATAGCAATATAATTCCATTATATTTGTATCTTATAGTACTTGTCTGATTTTCTAAGAGCCCTATAAGGTAAACTATCATTATTCTTTTTCACTGATGAGGATTCAGAGATTAACGAACATTTGTGACTCACCCGGGATTATAGAGTAAGAGGCAGAGTGGAGGCTACATGCATGTGTGTGTTCCATGTCCCCAGTTCTTCCACGATGGACTATTCACACCAGAGGAGTGGATTCCAGGGGGAGCCATTCTAGGATTACCTGGCCTGGGACCAAAAACCAATGATGCTTCTGGTTCTACACCCCAACCCCTCACTTTGCTTCGCAGTCCCCAAACCATACCCAGGCAGATGATAAAGAGGAAGCCCCACCAGAAGGGGTTATAGGCCATCTTGAAGCAGTGTCCCTGCTCATGCCTAGGTGTAAGACAGCAGGTGTTCCCAGAGAGGTGTAGGCACCACCAGGATGGAACAACCTTTCTTCTTCCCTAGAGAATCTGTTGATTACTTGCACTGAGCCAGACACTTTCCACACATATTTTCATTGTTTTCTCATTACAAAGCTATGTGATAGGCATAGAAGTTGTCCCACATTCTTACAGTGTATAAGTGGCAGAGACAAGATCCAAACCTAGGTCTGTACGCTCTCTTCTCCTGCAGCCCACAGGACCTCTCTGAACAGTTAGTTCTTGTGCTTGAGAAGCAGAAACGAGACTATCCAGATTGTCAAAGTTTAATAATGTTCATAATGTAGAAAGCCCAACTGCACATTCCAGTTTTTCATTCAAAACCGTTCCTATTAAGGGTCACGAAAAAGGAAAATACACATACAGAACCAAAAAAAACAAAAAACAAAAACAAACAAACAAACAAAAAAAGTGTCCCAGTGCCCGAAACAGATTTTCCTAGACATCTAAAAGAGAGTAACCATAATGTGCTTTCCCTGTTTGAAAGAAATGAGAAATGGAGAGCATCAACCAAAGCAGGAGATTTTTCTAACCAAGCACCAGAGGCCTCGCAGAAAATGATTCAGATTCTCATTAAGGTTATGACATGCACATCTTGTGCTGTGGCCCACACTTATCAGTGACTAATAAATATTAACAATATTTATTCTCTCTTTTAGGTCAAGATTTGTTACCCTGTTTGTCTAGACATGACTCTTTAAAAGGAGCTGTGATTTGCTTACAGACACAGCGCGTCTGTAAACATGTGAGCAGGAACAGACGGGGCAGTAAATCTTGGTCAGAGCCACACTTTGGACGGTTGCAGGAGAGGCTGCGAAACCGTTGTTGGAATAATGAAGTGGCTGCTTGCTGCCAGGTCCCAGAGTTCTGTCTCCAGCAGGCAGAGTCTAGCAGTAAATTAGCTTATGTTTCAGCTTGGCAGTTGGCACTTGGTTCATTTGTAGATGCTAATTGTAATCTGATGTTATCAGCAGCAGGTAATTGAAATGGGCTTGATGAATTACTTAATTTCCTTTAATAGCTGAGTCTTCAAGAACTGAATAAAAAAAGATAAGGTGATCAGGAGGAAAATACAACAGTTCTATCTTTCTAATTAGTGCTTGGAGGTTTTTTCTTCTTTACACAAATGATTATGAACATTTGAGGCTGAATAGGTTTATGAGTCAAAAGCCCCCATGGGGGCATTTCCCATTAGGCAGCTCAGTCCTGAGCATTGATAACACTTCTGTTAGGACTTTAGAAAGGAACACTTGAGTGATAACTTTGAAGAGCATTGATTTCTGAGCACAAGTTGGTTTTCCCAGACTTAGGCGGGCCCTGTCTCCCAGGGCTACTGCCACGCTGGCGTTCACCGTACCTTTAGCCTTATTTTCTCTGGTCGTTTTCTGTGAGCAGTGCTGCCTGGCACCACGCAGGGAGCAGGGGAGCCTCTCAGCGATGTTAACCACCGGCTCCTGCTACCCACACCTGGCACTGGCTCCTCCCACACCTGCCTGTACCTAGGTCTTTCCATCTGTAGCAGCTCCTGTCTAGCCCTTTGCTTTGCCAGCGATGGTGGTGCAGATGTGACCCTGGGTCCTGCCATCTGTGCTGGACACTGCATGCTGGACCTGCGCCACGTGACTGTGATAAGCTTTGAGGTCTTTCTTCTGGACTCATCTGGCTTTGCTTTTAAACTCGTGTTTGTTCCTAAGGAATCCATCTGTTGTGGGGTGACTTTGGAGGAATTTATTTTTGACTGGTTTCTTGAGAAAATCAAAATAATGGAAAATGTAGAGTAGTCGAATTGGGTCTCTTAGATAGACATTCGGAGCAGACATAGCCATGTGATTATTCAGGTTGCCTCCATGGTTCTCCTTTACAGTAAATTCTGTTGAAGGCAGCTTATTGTTGGAGGTGAAGATTCCAGGTCTCTAAGCCACCAACATGTTGACAGTAGATGCCTTTGATGGTAAATGCATTACAGGGAGTCTGGTAATATTCTACTTCTTGACCTGAGTGAGGTAGTTACATGGCTGTGCTCATTTTGTGAAAAATAATATGCTTAAGATTTTGAGTGTTTCTGACTCTGTGTTATACTTTAATTAAAGGTTTACTTTTGAAAGGACACTTCACTCTAGGGCAGAGGAAACGGGATGGCACACCTTTCTTGATCCCATCCATGCCCGTGCGCTGCCATAAGCCAGCTCCCCAAATGCAGAACTCGCTCGGACTGAGACGTCCACGTGGTCCTGCTCCCTGTACACCTCCATCAGTCCCAACAGGCCTCTCTCCAAGTCTGAGACTCCACGCTGTGTGTTCTCTGTTTCTGAGAATGGCAGCACAACCTCAGCGCCCACCCTAGAAATCTCAGTTCTCCTGGGATCCCTGCCTCCTACCTGCAGTCCCAGAGCTAGTTGATCACAAGTCCTGAGAAGTCTGCCTCTCCCAGCGAGTTGTAATAGATCTGCAGGGCTGGGTTTTCAGCTTCCCATCATCTCTCGCCTTGGCCGTTGCAACAGCTCCCTCTACACTGGTCTCCCAGCTTCTCCCTCAGTTCATTTTCCACACGGCTTCCACGGTAAACTTCTTGAAACCCCAAGTGCTCAATCTTATCATATCATTTCTATGCTGAAAACCCTGCGTTGGTTCCCCATTACCTTCAGGATGAAGTCCAAAATCCTTGCCCTTGTGTGAAATAATAGAAAGAAAAAAAAAATATGTCTTCGCCCCCGCCCCCTTTCCTGACACAGAGCATCTAAAAGCCTTGTGAATTCCCAGATGATAAGGGCACAGGAGCACCTTTTGTTCTAAAGCAGCGGTTCTCAACCTTCCTAACGCCGCGACCCTTTAATACAGGTCCTCATGTTATGGTGACCCCAGCCATAAAATCATCTTCATTGCTACTTCATAACTGTAATTTTGCTACTGTTATGAGTCGTAACGTAAATATCTGATAGGCAGGATGTATTTTCATTGTTACCAATTGAACATAATTAAAGTGTAGTGATTAATCACAAAAACAATATGTAATTATATATGTGTTTTCCGATGGTCTTAGGCGACCCCTGTGAAAGGGTCATTTGATCCCCAAAGGGGTCGCGACTCCCAGGTTGAGAACCACTGCTCTAAAGGCTCTTGGGTGAGGGTTGGTCACCAGAAAGACCAAGCCATGATGAAAAGCTTAGAATTTTCACTTCGTATCCCCACCTCCAGAGAGGGGGGGAGGTTAGAAATGGAGCTAATAATTGATCAAGGCTGCATGCAGAAGCCTCTGTAGAACCCCAATAGTAGAGGTTTTGGAGAGCTTCTAGACCAGCAAGTGCACGCAGACTGGGGGATGGAGGCAGAAGCTTTGCATGCAGGACCCTTCCAGACCTCACTGTCTGTATTTTTGCATCTGGCTGTGTGTCTGGATCCCTTATCATATCCTTTAATTAACTGGTACATGTGTGTCCCTGAGTTCTATGAGCTGCTCTAGCTAATAATTGAACCTGAAGAGGAGGTTGTGGGAATCTCCAACCTGTGGCCAGTTGGCAGATGTACAGGTGATAACCTGACCTGGCAACTAGCCTCTGAAATGGGGGTGCAGTCGAGGGGGCGCAGACTTATGGGCCTGTGTCCTTACCTATGACATCTGTTGCTACCTCCAGATAGATAGTGTCAGCAGAACTGAGTTGAATTGTAGGACACCCAGCTGGTGATAGAGGTTTGTTGTGGGGGAAAAAACCCCACACACTTGGTGACTAGCAGTGTCAGAAGTGAAGTGTTCCGTGTGAGGAATGAAGGAGATCCCCAGGAGAGAAAGAGTAAGGAAGAACCAGGTTTTTTCCTACATAGGGAAGAAAAAACTGAGTTTTTCTGTTTACGAGGTCTGTCCAGAAGGTATCCAGCGATGTAATATGAAAAATAGAGACATTTATCGAAGAAGATACAAGATACAAGAAACACTGTACAGAGGACAATGATGCCTCAGTCCCCTTCAAAGTAGGCACCTTGGGACCTCACACAGTTTTCCCAGTCGCCATTAGTTGTCCCATTGTATTTTCCTGAATCTCCTCAATGGTCTGAAATAGCTTCCCTTTCACAGGTGATTTTAATTTTGGGAAAAGCCAGAAGTCACAGGGCACCAAATCTGGGCTGTAGTGGGGCTGAGTCACATGGGCGATTTGATGTTTTGCTAAAAAACTATGCATAGGATGTGATTCATGGGCAAGCACATTGTCATGATGAAGCTACCAATCACCAATTGCCCATAGCTGTGGCCTTCTGAATCACCTGAATAATTTCCATGGAGGAATATTTAAGCTTAACACAAAATTTGGTGCAGATTCATTGCTCTGCTCACTCAGTCATTCTGAATGTGATAGTCACACACTGTACATGCTCATTCAGCAGAGTCGACGGCCCCCACTGACTAGTACAGTGAAGTCGTCATTGTTCATGCATGCATATTCCAGTCAACTCTCCTTGGCTGCCAGGTTACATCGATGTCACACAGACCATGCTCATTATGTTATCAATGGCTGGACCTGGCATATTTACTTTTCAGCAACTCTCAACATTCAAAAAGTATTCATTGAGCAATACTATGTGTCAGAAACCATGCCAGCGGCTGTTTGTTAAAACAGGCATTTTGAATTATTGAAGTAAAAGCACGTAGTGATTTCATAAAGTATTATATGAGGTGTAATTTTAATTGGGAGGCTGTCAGAAAACTCTTCTCTGAGGAAGTGGCCCTAGTTTATCTTATTAATACATTTTTCTGCCTTTGCACCCTTCACAACCACTGTAAATTTATGTTGGACCTTCATATTCTTATTGGTGTAAATGACATCTAAAACTCTTTCCTACTCTAAAAGTTCAAATTTTGTTATTTTTCCGTGGAAAGACAATGTACGTGGAAGCTGAAACTTGATTTTTAAGGCCTTTTAATTGAACCAAAAATATAATCATCTTGAGAAATAGTTAAACCAGCAGGTGGTGGTTTATTATGATAACATTTTAATTTAGTAGTAGGAATACTGAATTGAGGAGATTTTTCACCTTCTTTTACATAGTTCTTTGTCCTGTAGCTAAATGAGACAATCTGATTAGCAGGCTAACTAAAAATATATTAACCTTTTTGGATCTTTATCCAAGAAGTTTACAAAGCACAGCTAAAATGAAGCCCTTTGTGCCAGTTTGAAGAACCCTAATATTTATTAGTTTTGGACAAGAAAATCACTAGGGTCTTACACTGTTTCTTCTTTTAAGTACATGAACTTAACAGTCTATTCTCCTCTCCGTTTAACATCTAGCCTTAGGAAGCTGATACTCGCTTCACCTTTTAGGTATTCAAATAACAGGTTCTGTGGAGAATACCTGAGAAGGCCTTTGTGAGCTCTCTTTGAAGTGGCAGAGAAGTCATTACACTGAGGAAAGTAATGACACGTATGGAATGCCTCCAGGGTGCTACCACTGTATGTGGTGAAGGCTCTTATGCAGGGTTTCATTAGTTCCTTTAAAACTGCAGGAAAATAAGGCTTATTTTTCCCATTTAGAAATGAAAAACCTGAAGAGCGGAGAGGTTAAGTTGTCAGAGGTCCCCCAGCAAGTGTGTGGCAGAGCTGTCTGGGTGGAAAGCCGGTGCTCTTTGTACTGTGTCACCCTGCTTCTCCAAAGAGAATGGCTGAAGCTCCCATGTTTTCAAATGACAAGGGCAATTTGACAGTGTCACTGGAAAAAACTGGAAATTGAGCATTTCTTTTTGCCCCCAGATTGTTTTCATTGTCATTCACTGATTCCCATTCTATGCTGGGCACCCAAACGCACACCTACAGACTGACTGTGGGGCAGAAGTGGGACGGCTTATATACCACAACCTGAACTCTCCCCCTGTTCTCCAGCATGAAACCCACAAGAGGCTCAAGTGCTTAAGACCCTTGTCAGCATAATTAGTAATTTCAAGGGACCTTCAAAAAGTAGCTTTCACCGAGAACCATTTTAAGCATGTTGTTCCAGAAATTCTTCTTAAGGCTCTCTCTGACACAGCAGAAAACGCATTTGTTGAATTGGATTAAAGCCAGAAGGCAACTTTTAGTCGTATGGCTGACTCAGCCTGTCCCCACTTGACTTACAAATGGCCCCTGTTAGTTCCTGAATACAGGCTCTCGGTGTTCAACAGATTTCAAAAAGTGGTCCTTTCTGCCCTCCTTTGAAGAGTTAAGTTACTCCAGGAAGTGAGTGCTTTCATTTTCTCTTAAAAATTGCATTGGTGTCATTTAAAGTGGTTCCAAGAGCAATTAAAAAGGGAAATAAATGCTTTGTTGTTATGTGTCCAATGTGCTTGTAAAGGACGGCCTCATCAGAACAGCCCCAGTGGCAAAAAGTAACAGATTTGTGTTCCCAAGCCAGAATGTCAGAGCTGGCCATTTATTTGAGGCAACAGCAATTCTGTAATTGTGTTTTCCTGATTCAAATGGAAGGTCCCATCATATCCATTATCTAATACCAAATAAGACAAAGGCAGCCTCTAACATGGCCCAGCTGTTGGAGGGCCCGGGAGGGAGATATAATATGCTCTGTGACTCAGTAAGCAGAAGGTAATGGACTAAAAGTTATCAAGCCCTTCACAACAAGGAGATCTGGACTTTAACCAGGAATTTCAGACTGTCAACCTTAACAAAACAGATGGTGTTCTCCAGTTCGCGGCACCATCCGGCGAGCTGGCATGTCTGCCTTGACAACTCCTAGTACTTCTTAAATGCCTGATGGAGAAAGACATTTCCTTTGTATCAGTAAAGAACTCGCACTACCCTGTGTGTGACAAAGGGACTAAGAAGCACCTACTTGCTAAATCCTTTACTGAACTCATTCATGATCGTTCTGTCTTCTGGGCTGAGGCATTTTGCATAAAGAATCCTGTTAGACTGTTCTTCCTTCTCCTGGTACCATAGAAACCACTCACATTGTGTGCTGATTTCTTTCCATTTTGATCACTAAAAAGTCCCGTTCACGCCATGGCTGGTGTGACTCAGTGGGTTGAGCACCAACCTGTAAACCCAAAGGTCATGGGTTTAATTCCCAGTCAGGGCACATGCCTGGGTTGTGGGCTAGGTCCCCAGTTGGGGGTGGGGGGGAGGTGCGAGAGGCAACTGATTGATGTATCTCTCGCACATCCATGTTTCTCTCCCTCCCTTTCTCCCTCCATTCCCCTCTCTCTAAAAATAAAAAAATAAAATATTTTAAAGAATTAAAGTCCCATTCACAAATGGCTCCCAATCACCACCACTGTTACGGACTTTCATAGTGTTATTTAAGTATGGTGACTGTATTATATAATTTATCACCCGGAGAGTTCCAGGCACTACCAGGATATAGAATAAGGAGTCACCACACATTTATCATATATGTGAAGAACCCAACTGCTGGGGTCCGATGGCCTGGCTTTGGATCTCAGCTGTGCTGCTTACTGGCTTTGTGACCTTTGTGACCTTGCACAAAGTGCTTAGTTGCTCCCTGCCTCAGTATTTTCATCTGTCACACAGGCACCTCACAAGATAACTGTGAGGACTGAGTGAGTGTGTGTAAAGCCCTAAGAATAATGTCTGGGACATACTAAACATTCACAGGTGTGCTAACCCTCATCGCCATCACAGTTTTATATCAGCACCGACACACGGTGAAGCTGGTTACTCGCTCTGCTCTTCTTTCTCGGTGAAGGGACTGCTTTCTAGCTGGAGAGTTCCCGTGTGGCACCCACCAGAGTCGGCCTGGGGAATGGTAACGATGCAGGCACGTTGAACCTGTTCTTCCTTTCCTTGTTGTGTGATTATTCTTAAGTTTCTTGTTCCAGTGTTTTGCTGAAATGTCTTAAGTAGATTTCAGAACTCTCCAAGAGCTGGTTTGGTTCATGGATGACTAATTGTTGGTCTTTGTTAGGGACAGAGGCTGGGGTCTCCCGGTCCTCCATCTTGGTGACGTCACCCCTACTTCCAATGTCTTTGTCTCTTACTGACAAACTCTCTTATCATTGGCTGACATGCTCCTGCCAAGAAACATTTCAAAGGAAAAAGACCCACAAAAAGTAGCCAAAGTAAAACATTGCCTAAGAGGACTCATCCTAGATTCTAATTCTGCCACCACTGTTCAGTGATCTTTGGAGTAAGGCAATCAATTTTGGATACGAAGGAAGAAAAAACTCAGATATGACAAGCAAATGTTCTGTGGTTCAGAGATGGCTGGGCTCGGACTTAGATGTTCAAGGACCCCAAACCGAGCACTGAACCTCACCTTTTGCAAGTTGCTTCCTTTCCTCGGCCTCTGTTTTCTGATGTGAGAAAAAATTTTAAAAAGCCATATAATGTATTTATTTCTTCTTTAAAAGATGATTATTAGGCTCAAAAGGGGAATGTGAGTGAGAAAATGCTTTGGTGACTCTTAGGTACTAAGCAAACGAGAGTCACATCATTGTGACTCTGCTGAGAACCCAGAAGTTAGGGTGTGTGTCTGTCATCGCTGTTGTTCAGGCCTCCCCGTGTGAGATTTCTCCTGTGGCAGGAGCTGCAAGGGGGACGATTTCCTGTGACGCTGCAGCAAGTGACGGGCCTTGAAGTGAGGCGCACGCGGCTCGGCCCGCCTCGCAGCTGTGTGTCTTTGTGCAGGGTTAGCCTTTCTGACCCTCGGGTCTGTCCTCAGGTGCTGTAAGGCGCTTCCTCCCGCTCACACCCGCGCTCTCCCGCGCCCTGGCGGTGCTCTGTGTCTGACGGGCAGGGCGCCCACCTCCCACTACCCCTGCGCGGCTGTCTTGCTTGTCTGTCTCCCCCTTCAGCCGCAAGCCCCTG